>NC_069141.1:81357887-81959720 GCF_943734755.1 Anopheles moucheti
CTAAATTTTTGCAATAAAAAGGTGGTTGAAGGACTTGTAAAAAGGATTAAAAAACAGTGCTGCTTTTCCACAGGTTGAATAGTAAATTTCACACTGTATATGCTCTTTATTAAAATATTCACATTGTGGATACTATTTACATGTTTGATCAGCACACGCATTCGATTCTTAAAAGAAACAAACCGGAACAAGCATAGCATACTGTGCTGTGAATATTCATACAATGCAGAACGACAATGCAGTCTATTGGGGTAGGATGGATAGCAGATAAGAGCCAGATTTGGCGAAAACACAATTTGCGTGTGTGTTTACTCGACTCGTGTGATAAGTTGTTTGTGTATTTGTCTAAATTTATTTATTAGTAGATATGAGGTTTTAGGGAAGATTGTACTTTAATTGTACTGTGCCACCCTTTTACTTCTACAATCTCTTACGATGCAGCATTAAACCACAATGGGAGCAGAACGACTTGGCATCTCATTGCGACAAAGCTTGACCATACAATCTCTCTTCAAATGAATGACAGATATAAAAAGGTCAACATTTAGCTGCCAGCGTCATTGCTATAGTTTTGAAAGTGTTATCAACATGGTCAAGATCAACCTTCTGTGTGCATTGGCTCTGTGTTGTACCATCGTTGGTTCACACTGCAAATTAAATGACATATCGAGTACTGTCCAAGGAGGATTTGCATTCGAAATGATCATGACCAAGTTGAAGCTTCTAGAAGATCATTGCACGGAGAAGAAAGAAGAAACGGTAAACAAGTTAAGGGATTTGAGTTGTACGATGGAAACGTTAATACAACAGAAAAACAATTCACAGGATAGAGTGTACAGAATGTGCGGTGAGGTTCCCTCTTCGGGCATATACACCGTTCAACCGGAAAAGCCCTTTAAGGAAGCGATTACCGTGTTCTGTGATCAAGAGTACGAATCGGGCGGATGGATTGTGATACAGCATCGGTTCAACGGATCGAAAAACTTCTACCGCAATTGGAAAGAGTACAAGAATGGGTTTGGAAATCTGGACGGTGAGTTCTGGTTGGGTCTGGATCGTATTTACCACCTGACAGTATCCGGGCCGCATGAGCTGGTCGTTCTGTTGGAAGATTTCGATGGTCATAAAACGTACGCCAAATACGATCAGTTCGAGATTGGAGATGAGAGTCAGAAGTATGAAGTGACAAAGTTAGGTGGATATTCCGGCACGGCTGGTGATTCTTTCAGTGGTACCAGGGGTGTGAAATTTTCAACATTCGACGTGGATAATGATACATGGGAAAACCATTGTGCAGTTACATTTACCGGCGCCTGGTGGTACACCAATTGCCATTCGAGGTATGTGTCTGATCGATGATCTGAAAGCATGGCAATTGAATTAACATTTGCAAATAATTCACAGTAATCTCAATGGAAAATATCTTCGAGGGGAAACAAAAGAATATGCAACTGGAATGACATGGCACAGCTTTCGAGGGCATCATTACGCACTTAAAACATCAAAGATGATGATAAGACCAACAAATGTTTAATTCAGTCTTCTTTTTTGTAATAAATCAGCATTACCGTACTTTGTACTCCTATTTTGCACAGTATTTTTTAACATCAATAATATTATTATTATTTCATCGATCAAGCAAATTTCATTAAATCTTGTAACAGGAATCAATAATTGTTTGAACTGTTGCCTAGTTAGCAGGGACCGATTAATTAAAGAAAATGATATAATGATTCGCACGATTCAGCGACACAATGGACCCGATTTATCCTCTGCAATGGCATTCCTTATGGAGTCATGTTGTTCGTCAACAAGTATAGAGAGGATCTCTGGATCGGTGTTAGTAAAAAAAGGCTAAAAATATAAAAGGAGGCCTCTTAGTTCATGGTAATGTTCATTAGTAAAATTGTTACACAAATTGTATAATGTGTTAGCAGTTCGGCGCGAATAAAGGATTTATGTGATTTTCTATACATATTTGTTTACCCAAACGCTTTTCAACGCAGACGCAACGTCTTAATACGTATTGTCATTGTGGTAATCAAAAGTATTTAATTTTGTACAGAAAACAGTACATCTTATAGCCCTATGTAAAACGGTTGGTTGAGTGTGCTGTGGAGAAAGAAATGGTAAACGTAATAGGAGAAGAGAGAAAAAAAAATCAATGGGATTCGGAAGAAGGGTGTGCGAACAAACACCACGCATGTGGCATGGAGTAACATAGAAAACAACACCAAGCACAAGAAGCATAAAAAATAACAAGCTTAAAAGTGCTAAGCTGAAAAAAACCAGATATGACGAATAAAACAATTAGCATGGCTCAAGTCGTTATGTCGTATAGTATGCGTTGCAAAAATAGCACTATAGAGCATTCGAAATATATTTAACTTACTATGTTTATAGGTTTATTGTACTGTGTACGATCACATTGATGGAATAACAGTTGTGTGTATTTTGAGGAAATTGTTATTTGTGCGAAACACGTTTTGTCAACAGTCTGTGACGATGTGACGTAACGAAATTTTAACAGCCTAGATTTCTCACAGTGTTCATGGTCTGCCAATTGATACAGCTGTTTTTAGGTACGATCAAAACATGTGCCACTTGCTTCGAATCCTAGGCGTTATCACCGAATGTACGCCATAACTTTCGAATTGAATGCTTTTACCGTCGACGCTTGCAAAGGTACTCAGGTTGAAGCTGAAACGAGTCGTTAACGGCCTGATTCGAAATGTGGAAGTTTGAAACTGGGTGGGCAAGATGAGTGTTGCCAATGCGAAGGTGAGAAAAATTGAGGAATAAATTTTAACATCGAAAGTAAGTGAGTGAGTGAGTGAGTCAGTGAGTGAGTGAGTGTGTGAGTGACTGAGTGAGTGAGTCAGTAAGGAAGTATTTTTTCTATTTAGAGAGTCACACCCAATGAAAGCGGGAACTTTTCGAAAGTGACGGCAACCGATCCGACCGTAACGGCAAGCATACAATTCTATCGTAATACCTCTCGATTCGAAGCAAGTGGCTGGAATGACGTACGAAACTGGTGGAAACTTCTTCTTTGATTGAATATATCACATATAAGATGGTAAACATTTGGCTGCAAGCATCATTGATAGAGATTTGCCGGTGTTATCAACATGTTCAAGATCAACCTTGTGTGGGCATTAGCCCTGTGTTGTACCATCGTTGGTATGCAATGTGCCGATACGTCTTGTGTTATCCAAGGAGGGATTGCCTTCGATATGATCATGGCCAAATTACAACTTCTAGAAGATCGTTGCATTCGGAAGGAAGACAAATTAGTAGCTAGGTAAGTGATTTGCGCTGATGGACGGAAACTGCAATGCAGCGATGATTTGTACAGATCTTGCAGTGAGGTTTCCTCTTCGGGTGTATACACCATTCAACCGGAAAAGCCCTTCAAGGAACCATTAACCGTGTTATGCGATCAACAATATGAAACGGGTGGATGGATTGTGATACAACATCGGTTTGACGGATCGACATACTTTAATCGCATTTGGAACGAGTACAAGAATGGGTTTGGCAATCTGAACGGTGAGTTTTGGCTGGGTTTGGATCGTATTTATCAACTGACATCGTCGGTCCCACACGAGTTGGTAGTGCTATTAGAAGATTTCGACGGAGGAAAGGTGTATGCCAAATACGATCTTTTCGAGATTGGAGACGAGAGCGAAAAATATGTACTCAAGAAACTGGGTGTATATTCGGGAACGGCTGGTGATTCATTCAGTGGCGCCAAGGGAATGAAGTTTTCAACGATCGATGCAGATAATGATACATGGGAAAACCAATGTGCCGTCAAATATACTGGGGCCTGGTGGTACAGCAATTGTCATATGAGGTAGGTCAGTAATTGATGATGGCAATAGCAATGGTAATTTACCATTTGTTTCTATTTTACAGTAATCTCAATGGAAAATATCTGCGAGGAAAAACGACAGAATATGCAACTAGCATGGTGTGGAACACTTTTCGAGGGTATTACTATTCACTGAAAACTTCAAAAATGATGTTAAGACCAAAGAAGGTTTAGTTTATTGGTAAGCCAATATGTTTCAAAGCTTTGTATATCGTTTTAAGACGATCATGGACGCTTTGGAGAAAATGATGCAATAAAATGAAGGTGACTTTAAAATTTAAGGTATCTCGGACTAGGCTTTCATTTGCAATAAAAATAATACTTCAGATGTAGTTTGATGCATCTGCTGAAATTAGAAAGAAAACAGTTTCTTGGAATTTCATTTAATAGTGGTTAATTAGTGTGCGTTCCATAAATGGCTGTAGTAAGCATTCGAAACATTTTTAATTCATTATGTTCACAGGTTTACAGGGCATTGTTGTGCTGTGTACGATCAAACTGAAGTAATAACAGTTGTGTGTATTTTGAGGAAATTGTTATTTGTGCGAAACACGTTTTGTCAACAGTCTGTGACGATGTGACGTAACGAAATTTTAAATTCCGTAATACCGCACAACATGGCTTATCCTTTCTGTATGAGTTTTAGGTAAACATCACACAGCCTAGAATTCTCACAGCGTTCAAGGTCTACCAATTGATACAGCTGTTATTTGCTACGATCAAAACATGTGCCACTTGCTTCGAATCGCAAAACGTTATCATCGAATACATGCCACTACGTTCGAATATAATGCCGGTACGTAGGTTACAGTTGAATCTCGCGTTGCACAAAAACTGTCAAAAAATGCTTTAACACTCCCAATCGTTACACGTTCGGTTTAGTTTGTGTTGTCAAAGCAAGTATGACATCCCGAACTAGCCTTTCGATGACACAAAGGCATTTATTCAAAGCGCATTTTAAGTGAAAGTATAATTAACAATTTTCAGCGGTAAGAACCCCAACGGTAACGGCATCAATTCGAACGTAACGCAGACGTCTCGCGATTCCAAACAAGTGGTACACGCCTCAAACGTAGCAGGAAGCAGGTGTGAAACAGCTGAATGGGTTTTCCTTGGACGATTCATGGTATAAAAACGACAGCATTTAGCTGCCAGCGTCATTGCTATAGCTTTGTCAGTGTTGTCAACATGATAAAGATCGATCTTCTGTGTGCGTTAATGCTGTGTTGTACCATCGTTGGTACACATTGTCAATCAACCGAAGGTAAATTGTGTGTTGGTTAGGAAGAGTATTTTCGAATATGATATGATCAAATTCAAATTTCTAGATAAGTGTTGCATCCCGGAGGAATCCAAATGTACAAAAAAGTAAGTGATTTAAGCTAAAGGTTGGAAAACAGTATGAAACGAACAACATAAATATGGTCCATGGTAATAGGTACAGATCCTGTACAGAGGTTCCTTCTTCGGGCATATACACCGTTCAACCGGAAAAGCCCTTCAAAGAATCAATGAGCGTGCTGTGCGATAAAAAATACGACTCGGGCGGCTGGACTGTGATACAGCATCGCTTTGACGGATCGACAAACTTCTACCGCAATTGGAAAGAGTATAAGAATGGGTTTGGAAATCTGGACGGTGAGTTCTGGTTGGGTCTGGATCGTATTTACCACCTGACAGTATCCGGGCCGCATGAGCTGGTCGTTCTGTTGGAAGATTTCGAAGGCAATAAGACGTACGCCAAATACGATCAGTTCGAGATTGGAGATGAGAGTCAGAAGTATGAAGTGACAAAGTTAGGTGGATATTCCGGAACGGCTGGTGATTCTTTCAGTGGTACCAGGGGTGTGAAATTTTCAACATTCGACGCGGATAATGATACATGGGATAAGCAATGTGCAGTCATATTTACCGGCGCCTGGTGGTACACCAATTGCCATTCGAGGTATGTGTCTGATCGATGATATGAAAGCATGGCAATTGAATTAACATTTGCAAATATTTCACAGTAATCTCAATGGAAAATATCTTCGAGGGGAAATAAAAGAATATGGAGTTGGAATGTCATGGTTCACTTTTCGAGGACATTACTATTCTCTCAAAAGTTCAAAAATGATGATAAGACCTAAAAAGGTTTAGTCTATCGGTAATGCAATTTGTTTGAAAGCCGTGAAAATCGTTTTAATGCGAACGTAATGATGTGGTTCAAAGAATGCAATTAAAAGAAGAAAACCTTCAAAATGACTGTTTCTTAATTTACCTTTTATATCAATTGGGGCGGAAAATATTTTGGTAACCATATTTCATAAAATGTTAATTAAGATATGATTATAGTCATAGTAATATCATGAAGGCAATTAACTAAAATATTTTACAGTCCAACGTATAAGAAACACTTATAGTGTACTAGCAACTACACTAGCACTAGTAGAAAGCAAATACAGAGATGTCTCTTTAAATAATGGGTTTGCTATGTTCTACAGCAGAAAACATCTATTGTAGAATAAGTGAATTAGTTAATTATTTTTCATGAATTCGTGACTAATTCGTGAAAATTATTTCGTATCATACATTATTCTGTAGCTTGAATAATTATTTCACATGCCAAGCGAATGTGCAAAATGTAAGCTCTTGGATTAAAACAATGTTTGTTGCAATGTTCAATTTTTGGGTTCAGCATCGTCGGGTTGCGGATAAGAAAAGCCCTGTTCGTTGAAGCATTTTGGTTTCTTGATACCGCAAAAAAAATCTTGTGAAAGTAAACCATCCAGAACTGATTTCGATACCCTGCACCCTGTGTGATGCGAGGGTGGAGGGAAAATAAAGGAAATCGAGTGGGAAGGAGAAAATCTTCGTAGGGGTTTCCTCTGCGGTACAATGGGTGATAGGTGTACCGTACACCCAGTAGGCCTGGGCCTTTCGCAAATGCGTGAGTATAAACGTACGCACACATGTGAGTGTGTTTGTATGTGTGTGTGTATTAAGGTGTACTTTAAGGGGTGATTTGGGAACAAAATAAACATCCCTTTTTAAAGCTTTTCACTTCCGGCCCACCGGCATCCGTTAGTACTTATGTGGTGTTGGATCTCTTTTGCTGATGCCGGCATAAGATTGTCTCGTCAATATGTGCAGAAGGTGATTCAAAAACACCTTCCGGTCTATTGAAATTGTTGTTTGTCGGTAGACGGTGAAAGGGAACGAATATCATCAAGCCGCACACACACACACATACACACACTCATACTCAAGTGCTCTCGATTTTCCTGCTGTTTGTTATTTGCTTCCTCTAAGTGCTGCAGAGCGAAAGGTAAACAAGTAATATTCATCACACGTTGATTTTGGTGTGATTGAATCATTGATTACGTTTGGTGATAAGGTAGGTAATGCGCTAATTTGTGGGTAATGTTTGATCCATGAAACGCAAGCGTAGTGTAAATGATTAAATTAAACTAAATAAAACATAACACGCTGAAGAGTTTGATGCTGTGCACTAACTGTTTGAAAGAATGCGGCCATGCTTTAAAGACAATAGCTACATGCAGTGTCCCACCCGTTCCCATTCTCGTGTACTTTCCCAGTAAAATATGGGTCAAACGATGGAAGACTGGTGCCGAATCGTTAGACGAAGAAAAAATTCAATTTCTTGTGTCAATATATTCGATGAAACGCTTCTGTTTGAATTTCCGAAGCCAATGGAAAACGGGTGACGATCGTGACCGGGCACCCTCGAACCAGCAACGTGAATAAGCAAACAGATGATTCCCGAGAGACTGATCGAATCGAACGCTTGGCCGGCAAAAAATCCCCCAACCGATGATACACTCACCGACACGCTAAAACGGATACATACGAGTATGGTTTGCGAGCCAAATGCAAACCAATGCAAACAAGAAAATTGAATCAGGAAGTCCAGTCCTAACACCATACCGGCCGTACGAGAATGCCATTGGCAGGATCGCATCTATCGGGGCAGGCAGTGGTTTATTTAACCTCTAAGCTCGAAGTCGTTAGTTTGGCAGGATTGGTTGTGTCAAAAATTGTCGTAGGTTAATAGAATTACTGCAAGAAAGAAATATTCCAATCGTGTACTTTAAGTCGTGGCCAATATTAGATAACACACATCATTTCTTTATGAATAAGATACAATTTTCAGGCGGTCTAACTCGTGCATTATTGTGGAACTTAGGAAGATCATACACGCTATTTGAAAAGCTGTGGTAATACTGTGCTTACATTAATTATCCACTTATTGATGGTGAATTTCCTACCTTAAAGTGCATTCGTACCTGCAAGACTCGCTGCGTAATCCCGTTGTAAATGTGCTTTTTGCATCAAATAGGACTTCGCAACTCGCATGCAGCGTGGCACAATCCGCCCAACCAAACCGGTACCAAGGGCATAAGGGTTTGTGTAAAACACAACCGCACCGTGCTGGTGTCTGGTCTGGTCGGAATGTGTAATCCGCACGGTGCTACCTTGTCGAATGCCAGACCCATCATTGACGAGAATTATCACTTCCGGGTAGATTTGTTCCGTTGCACTGCTTGATTCGATTACGGTACCATCGCACAGATTTTCGGCACACCAGGATTCGCCCAGCAGTGCACGAAGAAAGGCCAGCCCAGACAAACCAGAGCCCACGTCCACGATGTCTTATCCATCACTCCCCTCATACATGACAGCTTTTGAATGATAACAGAAGCAACAGCTGCTACCAATCAGACACTCGTCAGACTCACTGACATCTGTCCCGGGGAAGCTGGCAAGCGAACTGTAAGCGCAAGGCGATGGGCCCCATGATTGCGAGCACCGAAAAGAACCGGGCGTCCGAAAAACCTCTTCTTCGTCGAGTGAAGCTTTTACGGTTCCACCGCCGTCGGATGGGTAGTACGTGGTGGTGCGTGGCGCGGTGCTGGTTCCTCGAGCGGCAACTTCAAACGTATCTCAAAATTAGATTTTGATTAGGTTAGGCAGTTGAAATACGGAGTCCGCCCCAAATAGGGACCGGGACCCGGGGATTGAATTTGGTTTTGATGGACTGTTGATGGGCGATTAATTTGCGTTAATATTACATTTCCACATAGAAAAGAAGCACTGCAAAACGATGTTTGGGTTAAGTTTTATTACTCATTGTGGTGATTGACATTGACACGGGGGTTTATTTGATTTCGGCAGATTTTTTTTGTTGTTGTTGCAATACGTATTTTATTGATTAACTTAAAACCGGGACTTTTGAAGCGTTCCTCCGTAAAAAGTATTGTGCAATGTATGAGCTCGTTTGCGGGCAGATGAATGACATCACTTTTTATTAATTAAATATTTGCAGTAAATTATCCCACCCGGCAGTGGCTTTTTCATGCTAAAGCTTAACATAAAATGGCGATCTTGGACCACTCATAGGGTAGTGTGTGCATTCGTGTGTCTGTCTGTATGTGTATGATCGGCCGCAGCCTGTCGTACGGAATATTATATCAATTTTACATCCTACAGTAAATCCTTCTGCCCATTTCTCATTTTCTTATCACAATGCAGACAGTTGCAAACAATTCCTGTCAGTGGCATAAGCATCACCGGAGAGTGACAGCATACTGCAGCATGCGGAGTGCTTGCATGCTTCCAAAACGCAGCAGGGACACCGCATGGACGTGGAACGCTTCGTATGCATAATGCATGCAGCTCACTGTTCCGATCCCTCCGCCCATAATATTTTGCTCACAACGCTTTCGCATGCGGTAAGAAAACAATTTCCCCATCTTGAATGATTTCTGTTACGACAAAACGGGAAAGGCGTTATGGGGGGAAAGTGAAGCGAGAGCGAAGGATGAGTAGATAGTTTACATACTTTTGCCGGGGTAGTGCATCAGTGGGTAGGTATTTGCGCATGGGAGAACACTTTGAAATGGGTTTCTGCACGGGTCAACTATTATTGGTTCAAACTTAAGAAACTATTCATTATCAGCCACGGGATAAATGTGCCCTGCACTATTATTCCCCCGACTGTCACATTCAGCACATGGTTAAGGCATGCGGTGTGTGTGGTCTTTGGCAAGAAGACGTCTTTTTCGGTTGTTAATTGAGTACAACAGGAGCAATGGTAAGAAAACTTATTTAACGATGACTTATTTGTACAATTTTCCACCAAACGTGACCCTTTTTCTTTTAATTTTGACCTTTTAAATGCTGCAACTCATTCTAATCGTTCGCATTCTACTTAATCTTTATTTAACCATTAGCGAGCACGACCATTTAGCATATCCTTTTGATTTTCTCCCCCCATTTCGGTACCGCGTTACTTGGGACCGTCACTGTTACATTTTTTCCCTCCCCTGAGAGGCGACTGACATGGCGCAGCGGTATCGTTCCACACAAGAAAACATGCTTAATTGATTGCCCGCCGGGATTTATTGTGCCACCGGTCGGTACTCGGCAGACCGGCGTCAACTGGATGTGACAGTTGAGCTTTTTCATTCAGTTAAATTAATTTCTCTTAATTTTCTTACCCCAACAAGGTGTTTGACACTTCGGTAACTGGGGCGCACCGGAGCACCACTTGGTGCCGCTACTTTTATTTTCCAAGCACAATTTGTTGCTTGTCACTGCTTGTCGTACACCCAGCAGCAAGAGGGTGCATTTTTCGTGTTTCTCTCCGCTGTAAGCATTGTGTGTCTAATGTTTGGAGGTAATTTTGGAGCGCGAACAATGTCAGGCAACTGTGCTGCTACCAGTTTCGCCCTTGTTTTGTTGATGTTTTAATAGACTGCGGAAAAAATCATGTCCGTTGTGTTTATTCGCATCTTCTTTCCTTTATTATTATTATTGTTATTGTTGGAAACTTTATGATGATAAAGTTTAAATGTAGTTATCGAAATCGATACAGAGACACCGGCACGATAAGTCACAACTCATTTGAAGGAAAATACTTGACTATTTGGTTTAGCGAAAGCTTCAACGACCTCGAATCAGTTCACAAGTCAACTCGATTGTTGAACATAAGTTTTGTTTTTTTTCCCCCTCCGCTCCATGCTACGCTTATCGGTAACAAAGTTTATTCTCGGCACTGTATTCTACTGGCACGCGACGCTTCACGTTTCACCGGTCACGACTAGCTGTCAGCCGTGCCTGAAAATCGCTTTAGAACGAAAGCGAACGCCAACAGGCGATAAAGAATGTGCCGGAGACGGTACGGCATTCTTTGCGACCTCTGCTGTTGCTGCTGTTGCTGCTGCTGCTACAAGCGCGCAGCTAGGGTATTAGGGTCCCGGTGGTCTGACCATGGAACATGCGAACGAAATTCTTGGACTATGGCCAACAGCAACCTGCAACCCGTCGATGTCCGGGGTACGGTGTACATTTTTGTGGTGCTTATCGACTTGTTGCTGTGCCCGGGAAATGCAGTGGAAGCCGAGCCAATTATGAAGATTCGAGTGATGATTGCGTTTTGCGTGGTCTGGGCTATGTTAGCCGGTTAGTTCGGCACGGTTCGGACCGTCGGGGTGGAGTTTTGGGTGCCGATAGTTTGGTGCAATCAAACGCTACTCCATAAATAATTCAATTAAACAGTGTTGTTTGCACATTTTAATTCGGTTCAATTAGCGGCGGTGTGGCAATATGCTTTTTTTATGTTTGTTTGTTTGATTAGGAGTACATTGTTTGGGGTTTGTTTTGCATGTGAACGCTACTTGGTTTAAGCCTAAAAATGAAACAGCGGTGAAAACAATTCTAGTCTGCTTTTCTTTGCTTTTCCCTGTATTCTGTGATACAGTTTCGCAAAATTTATTGGTTATGAAATTCCCTGGAGTAAAGTTCATTTGATTGATTCTGCTAGTTTATTTCCTACCCTAGAACACATTGTCAAATAATTTACCTAGTTGAGGCCGTCCGTGAAATAATTAATACTAATAATTTCCAATTAATTCTTGTAACTATTTATAATACACACTCACGCTTTGTTAAACAAATAGTCGTATAAATTCTATAACAAGCTAAAATAAATATTGTATCAAACATACAAACAATATGTGTTGAGCAAACTAACACCATAAAGTGATGACACGAAACCGCAAGAATATTATAATAAATTGCTTTCAAAATGAAGTCTTCTGCATTGGAATCCGTAGCAACTGCTGTGTGAGGTGAGGTGCGAAGAAATATCTGCAAAAGACCCCATTATTCATACTCACAAACTTTTCTAAGAATATTATCTTCCCTTTGCCAACGGTTAGTTTGGGAGGGGGGTGGGCGTCGATTCGCGCGAATATGGGCGGGCAGGGCTTACTGTCGACTTATGCAAAGTAAGACGAAACTTTAAGCCCATCGTTAAGAAACTAGTGACTCACCTCACCGGGTCACCTCCATCTGTCACCGGGCGATACACAGCAAACACGGTGGTGTAACGCAGTACATTCCGTACGTTGCGAAAGCCGAAAAAGGTAAATCTGTTGCCACAAAGCGACGACCTGTGCTGAAGAAACGACCGTCGCACAGCAGCGCGCACCTTCGCGGAAAGGTGTACCAACTGGTGTTAACGGTAACAAATTAAGCGTTTCTAGGGAGCGAAAGGTCCCAGGATCCAGTGGTTCAAGTTTTAGTTTTTTAAGCAAGCTGCACAAAAATCTGGAACCCTCCCCCGGGTGGGTTGGGCGGAGACGTTTTCCCGCGCTAAACGGTTTGGGTTTTCCGATCGGTAAATTATTAGATTGTCAAAGAGGTAATTTTTTGACACCGCGGGCAAAAGTTTGTTACCCCGAAACCGGGGACAAAAAACACTTCTGGCCACTCATTATGTAAAACACTTCGTCGTCGTCGTCGTCGTCGGACCACCAGCATGGTCCCGGGCACCGTTGTGGAATCGTGGTGGCAACAAATGGGACGCATAGTGGTGAAACAATCCCGGCGTGACTGCATAATGATAGCGGGCAAATTTATGCTCAATGCTAATAATAGCGGACCAAAAATGAAAACTCAAGCCTCTTTAGCACGTGGCGCATGTTGCGGAGGGAGGGGGAGAGGGCGCGATTCGCTTCCGCTTACATTTGCACCGTGAAATTGTGAACGAAAAACTTCAACAACATTGCACTTTGCTACTGTTTTGTATCATTTGTTTCATTTGCACAGTGTGCTCCACTGGAACCGCCGGACGGTTCTCCACCGGCAGTCGGTTGACCTTCCCGACAAACGGTTCCGTCATTACCCCCTTTCATTTTTTTTTGGTCGCTGCGCTGCAAGTTGGTCCGTTTTGCCCGCCAGGACCAGGGTGGGAGAGAAATAAAAGCTTATTTTTCATTTTTGTCTCCCCGTGTGCCACCCGCGCCACGCCCGCGAATCTAACCAGAACAGTTTATTTATGGAGCAGCGAGCGGCAATCGAGCTGTTTCAGCTTTCCTGCTGCAAGAAATCTTTACGTCGGCAAGTGGCCATCTCCGTGCGAGATTGGTGCGAGAAAAATAGCGATGTTTGGTAGTGTTGTTTTCGTGGCAGCGTGGCAGACAGGTCAGGGCAAAAGCAGTGCAAATGATTGCCTCAGTTCGCAAACACGACTCGCTACTTTCGGTGTTCATTTATGTTAATCGACGATAACTTGGAGGGCTTGTGTGGCCTGAAGTGTTAGCAGCACGGGGGATGCCAGCAGCGAAACACACAAACACATTTGTTTTAAGCGATCGAGCGACTGTGAAGAAATATAATTTGCACGCTTGTTTCAAGCACTTCTCGAAACTTATTACGGGTTCGCAAAACTTAATTGGTTCTAACATTAATTGCTATTTTATTCAGTTAGCTACATTTAATATTCTGATGCTGCACAATGCGCATTATTCTCAAAACATACAATCAGATCAGATTTGGCAATCTTCAAAAGATTTTAAATAAACAGACGGGACTATGAGAAAAATGTTTGCGAAAATATTTTTTTTCCGAATAAACCAAGTTTATTTTTTTTATTTCATGCTAAATAATTATGTAGGTAATATTAGAACAACTTTCACATTATCACAGATGCCGCAAGCTTCTACAGCAAACGCATAAAATACGGTTGAATGGGCCTATTTTTTGCTCCCATATCTCACAAGCACATCCAGTGCCGGTGCCGCTGTGCTGCATTTAATCAATTAAACAAAAAACAACAACAAACGCTTCCGAAGCGACAAGCCGGGAAAATTACGCCTGACCTTACTGGGCGAATCGGGGAAACCAGTCCTGGGTCAGCAACCCAGCATAGGATTGGTGTGAATAAATTTTCCCGTCTGCCGGCTGGCACTATCGATTATGCAGCATTGCAATTATGCAAGCGCGATCACTGTTACAAAATGCATTGATTTGGCGTGGTGTGGCACAAACGGCAGCGCAGTTAGTATCGCGTTAACTCTCCCCGGAGGGGGATTTATCGGCGGGTATGCAAATGCTACCAAAGCTCCAAAGATAATGGGATAGTGCAGCGTGGCGGGTTAAGAATCACGTATCACGGGATACACCGGCCGGGCACCGGTCGTCCATTGTGGGCTCATTGGCAATTGGTGCCTGCGTTCTGAGCATCGTTTAGCAAACTACTGCTAACAGTCTATAAATAACGTAACATCATTTTGTTCGACCGCACGTGTAATTGTATCGTGGTTGAGCTGTAATGGTTGTTTAACGTGTTACTAAACGTTATTGTAGTGTGGACTCTTAGGAAAGATTTTACTGACTGTGAAGCGATTGTGGTAGAAAACATTTGCAAAAGCAACGGTACCAGTTAAAAAGTTTGACTTTGGTTAACATTTGCAATGTATTTCGAAACATGATCCTTTACAAAACAATCAATTAGAAAACCAGATATCAAACTAACATGAAAAGGAAATAATATGAGGAGAATTTATAATATCCCTAATTAATAGTAAATTAATATTCGTTTGAATTCATTAGCTAAATGCTCAAAAATATGTATGAAAAAATAATATTATCTAATGTTAAAACATTGAAAATTCGCGAAGTAATACAATTCTTTAATTCAACATAATAATCCATTTTTTAATTTACGTTTAGTAAAGTATATTCAAAAGTACGCCCTGCTAGCCATAACTTTATGGGGTTTTAAAATGGTTGATGAACTTAATGACCTCTGGAAATATCAAAACTATTCTTCAAATGTTCCGAAAAAATAAGATTTAATAAGGCATGCAACAACTAATGAAATATTTATGGTTATTGTTTGATAAATGAACGTATTTGAATATTTAAAGTGTGAATATTTAAAATTTTCTAAAAAAAAAAAACAAACAAACTACAAAAGTCAACAAATGTGTTTCCATGTCCGTTGGATTAACGATGATGAATTCCCACGCGGGTCAAGGGTAACAATTGTATAATAACACTGAACATTGAACCTAAAATTCATGGATTGAGCCTAGCGGGAAATGTGAAGCAGGTCAAGCTAATTTTCACATTCAAACAATACGCACATGGCATGCCAGCTCTTTTTTTTTAATTTAAACCTTAAAAATATGAAACAAGTGTACAGTGTCTTGATGGATCTGTTCGAACATGGTAAACGCAAACGCGGCTCTAAAAAATAGCACAGGGTGTGTTTGTGTGTGTTTTTTTTCCTACTCCGTAAATTGTAAATATATGATAGATGGTACCGCATAAGTGCGCCGGGAGATGGGTTGATTCGAAAAGCCCGATGCGAAAACTGTCAGTCCGTCCGTTGCTTCAGCTTCCAAATGGACCATATTAAGGGTGATTGATGGGTGGAATGTGTGATCCATTCCGGCCAAAAACAACCGATACATCACGTGAACAAGTTGTAACCCTTTTGCGCTTCGCTACCAAAACCAAACCGCAGCGCCGATGGCAGCTGCCGTACCGGCTTGTGGGGTTAATCAGACAACCCATTTGCCACCAGCCACCAGTGGTGGAATGTTTAAGTCTGCAAATGAAAAACAACACTGACCGTACGGGTCCACGTTTACCTCTCACTTAGTTTCTTTAAACATTTCCTTTTCCGCTTGCTTAACGCGCTTTTGCAATCCTGATCACACTTGTGTACACACACACACAAACACGTTGCTAAAAGAAACTAAAGAAGGTAATAAAACGAAACTACTACTGAATATAAATTCCTTTTGCTAGAAAGCACCAAAGAAAAAGGTGAATTATGGTCGGGCCGTTGGAGCAGCTTCTCGAAAAAAAAGGCCCTTTGGCGGAAGCATTCTGCTAACTGCGACCAAACGCCACTGGTGGTGCTCAGCTGGCCGATTCCGATTTCATGTTCCGTGCATTGGTCATGTATACATTCTGGCGGAGATTCTCGCACGCCCTTCCTCTCCTCTCTACCACGCTCGTTGGATCTTTCAGGCGCAGCAAAAGCTTGGGGCAGGGCAGGGCGAAAAAAGAGTTATATCGGGTAATATCTTTTATGTGCTTGCTTATAAAAAATGCATCGAAAGTAACTCCCGTTGTAGCGCGC
Source organism: Anopheles moucheti (assembly GCF_943734755.1). Taxonomy (NCBI): domain Eukaryota; kingdom Metazoa; phylum Arthropoda; class Insecta; order Diptera; family Culicidae; genus Anopheles; species Anopheles moucheti. The sequence goes on from NC_069141.1 coordinate 81,374,207, forward strand.
AAGTGTATGAAGACCCCACCCAAACTCCCTGGGACGCGAATGGGCCGTACAACGTGCAAGTAGTGCAAACGCAGTGTCGATGGGTTTTGGTCCGCAACTCGCGGGCTTCAAATTGGCAAGTCGCTCGCTTTTGGCGCTCCACTTCCCAGCCATCGTCCGACCGTTGCCCGACGGTAGGTGCTGGGGCGAAAATGCAAAAACAAACCCTCGCTCCGCCAGCAACTAAGCCAAGACGATATCCGGCAGAATCCCATGCGATCCGGTGCAGAAAATGGCGAGAGAATGGAAGAATGAGTGAAGCAACAACACACAAACCCCGAAGAACCTAAAACACACTGAAGCACACTGAAGCACCTCGACTCGGATGGTGCGGCAAAGAACTCGGCGTGGAATATGGAGAGCCTTGAAAACTGGGGAGCTTATGGAGGGTAGACTCGTTACGATACCGCATGGTTGCTGTTGATTAATGGAGCTTTTATTCCCAGATGCCACATTCCGGCGAGCCAAACCTTTTGGTCTTTGGTATTTTCTTTACTCCGCTTGATCTCCGGTTCGTCGCGCTATTAACCTACTTAGTGATGACTTCGTCGGTGTTTTTTTTCTCTTTCGCTCTCTCTACTCCGATTGTGCGGAAGTGAATGCAGAAAGCGACGATGTCCTTGAGGTTTTGTCAAGACATTTTTGAAAATTTGCAACAAAATTTTGATAATCAGGATTGGCCTCGGTATGTGGGGTGAAGTTTGGATCTCATTTCGATTGTGATTGCTTCATTTTGGCAATTTTCCCAAAGAGTTTTTAAAATAGTTAAAATTAACGCATTGCAAAAAATCATGAACAAAATAAAATTATTTTTTTTTTTAGTTTAAGGCTTGTATAATTAAATTGAACATAATTTCAATATTAAAATGTTTTACATGTCTCCAATTTACTACTCTTTCGCTGTAAGGTGAAGATAGAACTATATTTATTTTTATCGCATGTTTCCATTTTCTTTTACATTCTCCATATGCACATCGCCCTGTCATTCTGATTGTCCATTCAACTTTGCTAAATGTCAAATCTGAACCCGAATCCAATCAGGCAGGTCCGCATACCAATAAACTCCAATGCAGCAGCATCACTAGAATGGCGAAACAAAACAGCAGCAACAAACGAAAAAAAAAACCAGTGCTCCGACTAACAATCCGCAAAATGAACAACCGAATTGAATTGCCATTCTCCCGGTTCCGGTGTCTAGGTTTTCGGGGCCCTTAATCCTCCGCATAGCGTGGCTGCCTTTGGTGGCAGAGGCCAAAACTCGCCGAAAGTAAATCCCCCTTAAGCGAAGGATAATGGAACCTAATCTTCTGACGCTAATTTACTTCGAACCGCATCGCATGGTTGGCCGGGAATCAATAAATGGCCAACCAGGACGGGAACCCGCAACATCATCGCCCGTCTCGTTGAGTTGTAGCGTTTGTAGCTGCAAATAACTTTCAGCGGCTTTCGGTGGTAGTCTGACTTGCCAACCCTCTGCCCGTGACGATACACCGCGTAATGGACGAACCGTACGGACGCGTTGAAGATAAACTTAAGACTTTTAGTAGCTTGTCTGCCAACCCCGGTGGAAAGGTGCGGCACTTGGTGCAGTCAATTCTGGCGGTGAAGATGAAAATGACACTGCGGAAAGGAAACTATGATGACTCACAGCTTGTTTTACTTTGCTGTATCATTTTACGCGACGATCAAAAGTTTTGTCTATGAATAAGTATTTACTAAAACCAAATATTTCGAAAGCTAATTTTAACTTGATCTTAGCTAGCATAGAAGTATTAACACAATGTAAAGATATTGGCTAGAAAGTTTATTATATTTTAACAAAAATCCAATCAGGATAGGAAGTAATTAGTTTAAACAAAAAATAACAAATACAACAGTTGCACTGGCACGTACAGAAACCGTAACAATAACTATTGGAATGACATCTAAAACATTTGTCTTAAACAACAAATACCAACAGCACATTGATAACATCACATTTCTTGTCGCATGTTGCTGCGTACACGCGCGCTACACTGCGCCGATGCTTTCTAAATAATTAAATATCCATAAGACTGCCCTGTGCGGTTTAACGGCCGGAAGATGCCGAACCGATCTTGCTCCCAATAAATAGATAACATCGAACTAATGATTCGAGAAAATACGACAATCAAATATGAATCACGCAGTCGAATGTGAATTTTGTTCACACGACTGGCGAGCGTATGCTAATGCTGCAATTAATTAATTTGTTCATTTGTGGGCCAGCACGCCAGGAGTCATCACACGCCGGACATCCGTGACAACTGGACCGGGGGAAGGTAGATGTCGCTTCGGAAGAGACCCGACCCGGGAAAACAGGACGTTCCAGCCTCCTGACTTTGCCACCATGAAGTGATTACAAATGCGATACGAGCGCAATTGCCCTGCTCGAACCGAGTTGATGTGGTTTCCTGATCAAACAACTAATCGCTTTACCATTGGCCCCGTTGCCTGATTGGCCTGATGCTGTCAATGCCGAATGGATTCAATCAACACGGCACAACCGTGGCGCACCGTACGATATTCTTGGTTGGCCTTTAAGCTGGCTGGAAAATGAATGTGGTATTTCTGGTAAAATCATATTGCAACGATCAATGGCGAGCGTGGGACGGTAGTTTTCAACGATCTAATATACGTTTGACAGCTTGCTGGGGATGTTCGATGACCGCGGAATTCCACAAGACTTGCAAAGAAAGGTTAAACATTTTCATTCACAACATCAGTAGAGGTTGGAAAGTATCATTTGGTCTCTAGCTGAGATCAAAGCCATTAAATGTTATATAACTAACATTCTATTAACTCCGATCAATTCATTATGTTCCCGGATTTTCCGTTATCAAATAGAAGATGAATGTTGCACTTGGATAACGCTGTTGGTTTATTAATTAGTTCTGACAATAATAATAAGGAACAAGAGGGGTGACAATGGTCTTCACACCACGTTTACGTTTGATACGTTTTAAAGAAGTCATTTTTAAAGAGATTTTGGCATCGAGGAGGTATTGAAGACTCTCATTAGTCAATCAATTTCTTATAATCTGGTATTCAAGATTTGCCTGTAGAACATTGGAAGGAATATTAGTACAATATCTTCAGCACTAAGCTCACCTGGTATTGAGATCTAAATTTTGGTAACATGTCAGATATTATCCGTTGTTTTATATGTTCGAATTGTTCCATTGTGTAAAAGATATTGAATAATAATAATAATAAATCTTCCACTGTGCAAGATTTTCTGAAGTCTCGAGAGCAATGACCAGAATTTTAAAACAGGCAATTGACAACGTTTTTTACAACGTTTGGAAAAAACCCTCGAAAAGGTGGGAACTTTGAAAAATACCGTGAATCAATAAGAAGCTCCTATCAGGAGGCCAAATTGGAAGAAAAAATAACACCAAACTGCATATAGTTTAAAACACCTGTTTGTCAATTGCATCATAAACCAGTGATGGATGTCAGCTCATGTACACGGGTGACAGACACTACGTCGTATAACTATGATTCGCACAAAACGAACACAACTAAAGCCATTTATAATGCAAGCTTGCTCGCAATATGTTTTATGTAAAACAATCTTTAACATCGGGCATAAAAATCACCTCACCCGATAAGCACATGATTTTTGATAGCAGCCACTCGTATCGGGTTGGTTACGGTTAATATTGTAATGCTCATAAAAAGTTCATTCTCAGCTACTAATAGCATCGACGGTTGATGACTTTTTGTTGAGGTGATGGAACGCTTTTTATGCGACATTACGCTCGGCGTTGAACTCAATTTCCGTAGCCATGCGTTGATGGTGATTTAAAGCCATAAACCATCATCAAACCGTACCAGTGTGTACGGTTGTGAAGTTAACCCACAAATCATGTTGATTTTTCATGTTTATTATTATGAGCTTTTGCAAATGTAAAACCATCAGCTCCATGGTTGTACCTTGAATGAAATCAAACCACCGAAGTGGTAGCGACGGTAGGCACACTTTTATAAAAAACATTATACATCAATGTGTTCTATTAAAGTTATTTGATACGTAAGGATTTATTGATGTAGAAAACAGGAAAATGGATGTAAAAACGAATGTTCGCTTCAGGTTCGGTCGGTGCTTCACGCCACGGTTCGACAGCTCGCGGCCGAATGCTTCAGTATATCAAGATTTTAATTAGATCCGACTGCGTTACTACAATCGGTACGGTAATAAGTGCAGTAGCACTAATTTACCCAAGCCCATTATTGCCCGCGATGGGCTTAATCGAAAACTATTTGTTGCTTTGAATGGAATTATCGCCACGCACTCACAATCAGTCACAATGCGGCTGCCGCTGACGCACTCATAATATCGATTGATAAACCGACCGATCGGGGGGGTCACCCGGAATGTGTGTTGCCGGAATCGCCACAGTCCGTTCCGTTCGGGCTAGTAATGGAAGGCGAATAAATCTAAACCCGTACCTTATTGCCAGCAACCATTGCCACCGGCGGACACAGCGACACGAACCGCAATCAACCGACGTTTTATCCCACATAATCCTTTTGCCACATCCTTTGCCATTATCAGATGATCAATCTAATTAAATTTTACATTTACCAAATCATATCATCACCGCCACAGACACTGCGCACTCACACCTGGCACCGATGCGAAGGGGAAGGTACCATTTGTGTCTGTCGTTTGTGGAGCAATAATTTACATCCTGCCGATACATAATGGGCTCAACTTTACGTGCTTTGGCTTTTCGGTGCGTGGAGCGTGTTTGAGCTCGGGGCGGTTCGTTGTTCGGAGTGTGGGGGGCGGAATCAAAGGGTGAGCAGTTGATACGAGCTTCAGTATCTGCGAGTTGCAGAACGGTAGTGGAAATGCTGTCATATCGATATGTGCGCGTTCGCTTTATCAATGGACAATAAAACAGAACGAATCAGAGATTGGTCCCCGGAGATTGGAACGATTAGCAATTGCCAAACAACTGTCTGAAAGCAGTTAACAACCAAGCGGGGTCCAACTATTTTTGTACCGAAAAATTGTTTGCCGATGGTGTTTTAAATTGTTCCATAAAAATGTTGGCGAAAGAAACATTTAAAGCGTTCAAACGCTTCGTTTAAAGGTTTGCTGTTGATTTCTTGACAATTTGTTTCTGTCACGTAAAACATTCATTAACTTCAAGTGTTTATTAACAAGAATTGGCCAACAAATAATCATCTAATCGAACGAACAATAAACTCGTTTCCATATCGAAACACATTCCGTCCCACAATTCACCCTAACGTTAGCGAAAAAAGTAATTACGTGTCCTTGTGCTTCTGTCACCGAGCACGGTTTAATAAAAATATATCGATTGATTTCTCCACCGTGCGGTACGGTTCGCAAGCATTTTCCCCCAAATTTAATAACGTGCCAAAATGATGCCATTTCCTTCGCGACCTGCCGCCCCGAAAAGCGGTGGCACAAAAATGCATAATAACAACCATAACAATGATGCTTGATGGTGAAACGATTTGCTGAAGGTTCCATTGGTTGCCCACCGACCGGAACGCACTCATCGCCATCGTTCGATTCGGGTCAGTGGAATTGCTTCGACCCATGGGTGATGTGAGCTACAGAGTAGAACGAGCGACTGGGCGCCTCCATCCATACGGTCGACCACGAGCGGTGAGGTGGGGTTTCGGCGGGACCTGGCCGGAATAATAAGCAATTTGTATAATTGAAATGTTCCAAGTAATTAAAATTCATTAGCGTAGAAAATGGTGGACACATTTCCAAACCAAAGTGACCGCCACCGATGCAGAGGCAATTCATATTGCCTCATATTCTTACAAGACGGTAATGATGGCGAGAAAGCAAAAAAAGAAGTAGCAAAAAAAAGAACGCATCCACTTGGTGGAAAGCTTTTGTAAAAAGGATTTCAGATACACGCGAACGGCGATGAGACACAGGGCCAAAGCAGGGCCAGGATAATTTCAAACACAACCGCCTGCCAGTGGCGCTTTCAATTAAGAATTTTGACAGAAAGACGACCGTTACGGATGCAAACGGCGAAAGGAAAACAATCTAAGCAAGCATTGCCCGCAGCGTTTCGGTTTTCGCCGTTCAGCGATCCCGCAAAGCGCTTTTGTTTTCCGCCGAACGGTTGTTTGACGACCCGTGAAAATAATTCAACCGTCAACCGAGCTTCTGTTCCCAAACTCGGCTTAATACTCCACGCACTGGCGTCGTGGGTGGGGGAGGGATGGGGCTGCGAAAGGAGCGGGACAAAAAAATGGATCGAAATGAATCGGCGCGTCTACGAAATTGCACGCGCAACGGGTGAATTGGCAATTGGGTTTATCTGCTATGAATAATGTATCAGCGAAACGCCATTGACATTGTTGTATGAATGATGGAAAGTTTGCTATAAATGATTGTGTTCGCGGGAAACGTTTGTTTGGCAAGCCGTTGAGCAGATTGGCCATATTAGATGAGGCGTAAGAGGCAAAGTATTTTGTGCGGCTTTTGCATATTGTAATTAGAAACCAGATACTAATAATTCCAGTAACGTCCAAGAAATTGAACACTAATTTACATCACATTCGAGTGTTGGTTGTTTTACAAGGAAACTTTTCTGCAATCTGTATTATTGCTGAATGCTTGAAAAAGATTCCAGTTTTACAATAGATAAGTCCTTGTTTTGTAAAATCCCCTCAATTGCAATCTGTGTTATTCCATCGAATGTCAGATATCGTCAGAAAATATCGCTTTTCAACGAGGTATAATTATTGAATCGAATAACTGTTTTATAGGAGTAAACAAATGAGTTGTTCTATCGTTATTCTGAAATAGAAGTTAGTTGAAAATAACTGGGGTATGATTCTGTGAAAAATATCTTCAATGTCAATTTATGAGAACTACATTTTATTTTTCATACAAAAAAGGCAAACCCTAAAGCTTATGACATTTTTTTGAACAAAAATAGGTATTTAGAATTCTTGGCGCCTTATTCCGAGTGTCCTTCACCATATTTATGCGCGTCAAAATTCATCCTTCAGCTGCATCGGAGCCCCAGCAGACATCGAATTGGGATAACAGGGGATCTTCATATGATTCAAACAGCAACCAGCAAAGAGTGCAACAAAAGATTATCGCTTGAAGTTGAATGGTCTTATAGCTCCAGATGCGAAATGATTACACCAGCGTCTAGCAATCATTTAAAAGATGTCCGAAAACTAAGGTTTCATGGACCTTTGAGAATTGATCGTATTCAAATAACTTCCGAGCTCATCCATGTCTTTAAGACCAATGTCTATGAGTTATGCAGAGCGAGTTTAACGCGAGCTACTCATGAGAAGGGATCAACACCTATTTTATCGAAGTGGTCTTTTTTTATGACGTTTTGATAAGTTCAAAACAGCAGTCTTTAAAATTGACGTAGAATTGAAGCTATTAATTGTCCATAATTTAGACGAAACCAGCTTCATTTTCAATTTAACCCAACACGATGAGTAAAATTCACTTGTGGTTATTAAAATGATATGACATAATATTGATTTCAAAATAAGGTATTTTACTTTTATTTCGATTCCCAAATTCGTAGTCAGCCAACAGTTTCGAGATATTTTAAATGTATAATTTTGTGAAAAATGATGTTAAATGGTTTCATAAACTATTCTTCAACGTTCCTTAACAAATATGCTTCTATATTGATGAAACATTTGCTCAATGTGATCTTTTTAGTAAATTTTAAATAAACATATGCCCGTATTCAATGAATTTTCCTTAATAAAACACATTTCTCTCAGGCGCTTTCCCTTGAGGGCAAGTGATGCCCATATTTGTGCAAATCAGTCACCATTCAAACCGAAGCAAACAAAAGCTCTCCGTCACTAAGTGCGGTTGAGGTACCTAAGAGAGCGAGAGAAAAGAGAGGGAGAGAAACTTCACTAAGGGCTTCGTAAGCTGTGCAATTGCTACGGTACCATGATGGGTAGCTGCAGCATCCGCAATAGTTACGGTGCTGCGGGAAATCATCCCTATGGCAACGCTACGGGGTAACTTTGCTGATTAGGAGAAGGGCGCATTTTCAAAGCAAGGAATGCTCAATTACGCCGATATCATGCAAATGGCATGTAACAGCGATTTGCGGTAGCGCTTCGCAATCGGTTCGACCGTGATTGGAGCAATGTTTGCATTTGTGTCATTCAAGTGTTCCTTTTGCTGCCAGCGTTGCTCGGTTTGCTAGCTTTGGACGATGTTGGTCCGATGGTGGTTGCCCATGGAACTGGCTGATAGTTAGTGGACAAAGGCAGTCAAGAATTGTGTTCTTGTATATTTGGGTTTATATGCATTTGTTATGAAATATTTCGAAAACTTCCATATTATCTACGCTCGATATGTCTGTCAACCGTTAAGGATTTAGCTCAATTCAGTCAATAATATTAATCACTCGTTCGTTTACCGATCAGCAAACTACTAAAGCAATGTTTCGCAAACACAATGACTTCTGTGTCTTGTGCTACAGGAAGCTATCGTGTGGATCATCGTCCGCTCAGTGCAGCACACATCATGCACACACCTGCAGCATACACAAGCCAGGACGTATTTATTTCACTTTACCACCCTCGGCAAACAGACAGATATGGGCCACCCGTACCACCGATACGGTTGCAGATCTGATAGATTAAAATTTATCTCTTTTGCTCTTTCAATTCCTTTACATTTTGGTAGCATTTTCCGCCTTCCTTGCATGTGTTTTAGACAGCTGAATCGAGGTGTTTCCGGTACACGCTCCAACAACAGTGTGTGCATCGCGCAAGAATGCAGTAGGTAGCAAACTGCTTGCAACTTGCTGGGTGCATTTCGATAAATATTTTAAATGCCCCACTCGATTACAACAGAGGTTCAGGGCCCGTGCATCGCCAGTACAAGGATAAACCGATTGAAACGATAGCATCGGTGCCGGTTGGGCAGAGAAAAGTGCACCGGTTGAAAAGATGCACGAACGAACGCTTCTTTTCTGCAAGAAGGCATCGTTTCTTGGTAAGGTGGTAAAATGAATTTCCACAAGCATAAAATGGAAGAAAAAAAAGCGGAAGGAAAAATCGGTAAAAGCAACATCATCAACAACTTTCTGCAAACTACCCGGCAACCCGCTCACCACCACCACCACCACCAACCATAACTATCCCACAGCCCCGAACGGATGCACACGAGCGCATCAATGCCGGGCTGAAAGTAAACTGCAGCAACACCCTTGGGGGCAGTGAGAAAAATACTTTCAACAGCAAGATCCCTATCAGGGTGGGTGGGAAGGGTTTTTGGTATCGGGCAGGGGATGAGGTTTTCTGCATCGTACTGCCTGGCCGGAGATAGCCGGGGCCCATGTTTTGAAAAGTGTATCTTCATCGTTTACAGGAAATTTATTTGCCTTTCACTGTCAGTTGCACTTCTTTCACTCCATTTGCGTTGGTGTTGGTTCGGTATGGTTGCCGTATGAAGATGTTTATGCAATATTTGCTAATTGAAGCGTTACCGGATGTGCTGGTGGCACACAAGCTTCCAGACGATTGAACGCCCATTCAAGGTGCGCTTGGCAATTCGCTTTCTTATGCAGTGATCGGAGATTGTTGTTCCGATGTACCGTCTTTCGGGTGGATTTTCATATTTCTATACGTTTATTGCATACCTTTCTCCCTTGCCAGCGATAGTCAGATTGGTGTGATTTAAATATTTCACACTTCCAAGGTGATTGTTCCTAAAAAGCATTGCTTCGGCAATCAAAGTGTGGCGCAAAGGTGACAAATGCAAGCATTGCTTTTTTACAACATGAATTCCATTCCACATTGTCACAGCATCACGTGTTGATTGACTGTTCTTACCAGCAATGACAGACCACAATAACATTCCGCAACACAACTGTGCACGCGATACGATCGCACACCACTCCTCCCGCCCATAAGCATACGGCAACACTGCTTCATCCGTTGCTGGATTCAGCCGTTGGAAGATTTATGGAATAATTGGCACATGAATTAACATCCTGTGTCCCGGGGTTGCACCGTGTTGGACTGTGGCAGTTTTCCTGAAACCTTCTTCCAAATGCACGTTCGCCTTTTTGCCCACACCGAGCGAACTTCACGCATGAAATATGAACCCGGGGTTTGGCTTTCGCACGGGTTGTAAAAAGGCGCAAAAATCCATTTATTAACATAGTTATACATCATCCATTTATTTTATTAACCCTTTCAAGCTCGCTTGTTCGCACGAATGTGCCACCGTACCGAGGTGCAATTGCTTCGTACCGGGCCACTGAGTCGGCCACTCGACTCACTCCGCACGCTCACCGGTGGGAGTTTAAATCAAAAGCCATCGTCAAAGGTACGGACTAGTGGAAGCGTCGTACCATCGCGTCGAATACGCCCTTCCGTTCAGACCGAAGCTGAACTGCAACTGCCGACGGGGGTCAGTTTTGTGGATGGAAAACGGTTATTGAATGACTTTATTACCATCTTACATGATTTATCGTCGGTTGGTTTGGGAAGGGAGCGAAAATAAAACTCGACAACGAACAGCAAAACAAAAAAAAAACATTACCACCGAGTTTCCTGTGACATCGTCGGTAGTGAAGCGGCGTTGTACGTGTACGTGGAAATTAGAAACAAACATAAATATTTCACGACACGTGTGAAACATGGCGCACACGTTATTCGATTGCGTTCGATTGCTAATGCGGTATGAAATCATCGTAACATGTTTCGGTTATGAATGGTTAATGTACAAAGGTCTTTTGCATATGAAAAATATACGCAAACATACACACCCACTACATGATGAATGTCGTTTACTTTATTGCGTGTAAAATTTGCGTGGCTTTTTTTTATTGACTTTAATATTCCCATAATTGAAATTGAGTACAATACGAGTTGAAGCCGAGACATTAAATTGCTATACTGAATGTCCGCGATGTTGACAGAAAAAAAGCTTCGTGCATCATATTATCACTCGTATCAACGATAGTTGGTTCCATTCTGGTATATCTTAACGTAAAGAAAAAACATATGGTTAATCCGGAGAGAAAGCTTAATCGATAGTGAAGCAAACGAAAGAACGAGAATTTGTGTTAGTCAGGAATTCATAATTTGTCAGAAAGTTAAGAAGTGGAATCTTTTTATGAACACTCCTTAGAGTGAAAGTATGTACCACTTTTTAGGATAAAAGAAACTTTATTTTTTCTAATTTACTTGTATGCCCTACAAAACTGACTTGAAACAATTTACATCTTTGATATCTTTGGCATTGATACGCGAGAGGAAAAAGTTCCGGAGATATTAAAAAAAAACTGTAAAGGTTATTCAAATGTTGAACCTAAATAGTTACGACGAATGAATTAGACGGCAAAAACTTCCACAAAATAACACTTAACATGTGACGGTATCTTCCATTAAATGCCAATCTGCATTCGGTCCTACTCACGATGTTGTTCCAGACATCGCTCGTTAGGTCGTTCATTTCCAACGCTGAATGGACTGGAGCATTACTGCGCCAGCATACTGATATTGACGTTGTAGGAACAATTATTTCCCAGCACTCAATCCACCACTGTTCAAGTGCCATTCATCAAAACGGCACAGGGGAGTGCTTCGCTATTCCTTGAAGACACGTATATGCATGCAGCTGGCATTTATCACCAGCGACATTCGATTATGCTCGTCGTCGTAACAAAGCCCCTCGGACCCTGGGGCGATGAAGGTCTGCAATCCCTCGCCGTCCTGGTGCGGGAAACAAAAGGACAATGGCTAGCCCTCGCTTACACCGACCCAACCTCATCGCCATCCCCCGCTAAGCACCCGGACTGCGCGACAATTTTGGGTCGAATATCGTTTGGCCTCCGTGCCGGAGGCCTCAAGATTTTCTGCCCGTCCCGAGCTGTGCGGTGCGGACCGAATGGGGGATAATTTCATCGTCTGAAAATCATCTCCTAAATCCTATTTAAACTTTGTACTCGCTCAGCACTTCACACTGCACTTCACATGTCAACGTAGCAGATCGTCCGCATATCCTCGTGCTGACCCGACGGACGAATGGTTTATTTTCCGTGCGGTGTAACACGTTCCATGGTCCCGGTCCAGCCATGGCCTGTCAAATCCAGGCTGCACTCGGAAACTCCTGTGCGGGTGAATTTGCACGGAGGGTATTACTCTTCGTTATCGTCCCCAAAATCTACCTGTGCGATGGACGGTGGACGACATGGCGAACGACGCAGACACTGATGAGGACGGCTTTTGGGGGAAGGGGTGTACGTTTGAATTACGAACACTCACACACACACACACACGCGTTCACGCACACCTATAAGGCCTGGTCGTAACGCATGCTGAGGTGTATGCTGATATCCTTCGCCCGGAACCACCGCAACCGATGCACCGAAACCGGAAACAAACAAGCACTAGAGCCTCATCATCGAAGGCGTCAACGAGAAAACTCATTGCGTAGAAAGCCAGCACTGGGCAGCGGGCGGCTTTGTGTGTGTGAGTAGGTGTTCAAAGCGGACCCACATTTGATGCATGTTTTAGCATGATTGTTTCGTTGTCCATTTGGGGAGGAGGCTGTCATATTTGGAAGATCACCGATGGCGGGCCAGGGCCGGGCAATGGCAATGGGTCGAAATTGAAAACTCAATAAAACACTCCCACGTACATTCTGTTCGGACACCACTGTGCGCGACGATGCGCGTCAATGCTTGAGGAGATGTAAGGGCCCTTCAATCAGCACAATACGCATGTTGACAGTGCCATTGACATACATATGAGTTTCACCTGGACAGGCGTATGTTTTTCGATATTGAAGCATTTGGTTTGACAAGTGCAAGAGTTGTCCATTATCCCTAGGAATAATAAGATCACTGCAGAGTGTAACTAAAGCGGTTTCGTGGAACATACTTCAAAGGTATTCTGGATATTAAATCAGCATCAAGCTAGCAAGCTTTATTTTTGTTGGTAGTGTTTCTCTATGGTAGCATTTTTCACAATTTTACATATTTGAATATTTTTATTAAAGGTTACTAGTATTGCAGGACAAATTCTGTTAATAGGTGCAGGTCCACGAGAGCTGACAAAATGCTGACAAATTTGTCAAAATGTTGCTTTTGTCAAACTTCATTTTGTAGAAAATCCACGACAAAAAGTTGACAAATAGCTGACAAAATATTGTACCAGTTGCTAGTTAAGGCATTATGTTAATATTATTTTTTGTCGGAAATTTACTTTGTATTATAGTATTATTTGTTATTAAAGTACAAACGCGCTCAAATATCGTAATATTTAAACAAAAAAAAGAAATCGGTTATTTTGTTGGTAGCAACTGTCGAAAACTGCTTCGATCATGTGGATATTCTTGTCAATTTATTTTGTCAAAGAGTACAATTGTGTGCGCTCAACGGTTTAGTGTTTTAATGTAGTTGAATAGCTGATTTTGTCACTTGACAAAATTGTCAGCATTTTGTCAACTCTCGTAGCTTTTCAAATTTCCTATAACATGCTCTCCTATGTTTTTCAAGAGGTGATATCTTCCTTTCCCCTCTCCGCCCACCATCCTTCATGGATCACTTCCCGGTTGCAACCCGATAGTTGCAAATCCCAAATGCAAATGAGATGGATGAAATGGGAAATATCCCTCATCTTTTGCGCTCAAACTTTCCATCGAATGGTACGAAATTCCATACAACACCAGCTGTTTTCCCACAGCCACTTACCTCCCACGTGTCTCCACCCACCTCCCACGTGCCACCACCCACCTCCCACGGGTCACCACCCACCTCCCACGGGTCTCCACCCACATCCCAAAGGTCTCCTCCCACCTCCCACCATGGTCTTGTCCGCCATCTTGTCCGCCATCTTGACCGCCATCTTGTCCGCCATCTTGTCCGCCATCTTGTCCGCCATCTTGTCCACCATCTTGTCCGCCATCTTGGCCGCCATCTTGTCCGCCATCTTGTCCGCCATCTTGTCCACCATCTTGGCGCCATCTTGTCCACCATCTTTTCCGCCTTCTTGAACGCCATCTTGTCCGCCATCTTGTGTCCAGCATCTTGTCCGCCATCTAGGACGCCATCTTGTCCGCCATCTTCGCCGCCATTTTGTGTCCGCCATCTTGTCCGCCATCTTGTCCGCCATCTTGTGTCCACCTTCTTGGCCGCCATCTTGTCCGCCATCTTGTCCGCCATCTTATGTCCGCCATCTTGGCCGCCATCTTGTGTCCGCCATCATGTCCGCCATCTTGTCCACCATCTTGTCCGCCATCTTGTCTGCCATCTTGTCCTGCATCTTGTCCGCCATCTAGAACGCCATCTTGGACGCCATATTGGCTGCCATTTTGTGTCCGCCATCTTATCCGCCATCTTGGCCGCCATCTTGGCCGCCATCTTGTGTCCGCCATCTTGTCCGCCATCTTGGCCGCCATCTTGTTCGCCATCTTGCCCGCCATCTTGTCCGCCATCTTGTGTCCGCCATCTTGTCCGCCATCTTGTCCGCCATCTTGTCCGCCATCTTGTCCGTCATCTTGTGTCCGCCATCTTGTCCGCCATCTTGTCCGCCATCTTGTGTCCGCCATCTTGTCCGCCATCTTGGCCGCCATCTTGTTCGCCATCTTGCCCGCCATCTTGTCCGCCATCTTGGCCGCCATGTTGTCCACTATCTTGTCCGCCATCTTGGCCGCCATCTTGTGTCCGCCATCTTGTCCGCCATTTTGTGTCCGCCATCTTGGCCGCCATCTTGTGTCCGCCATCTTGTCCGCCATCTTGGCCGCCATCTTGTCCGCCATGTTGTCCGCCATCTTGTTCGCCATCTTGTGTCCGCCATGTTGTCCGCCATCTTGTCCGCCATCTTGTGTCCGCCATCTTGTCCGCCATCTTGTCCGGGATCTTGGCCGCCATCTTGGTCCGCCATCTTGGTCCGCCATCTTGGTCCGCCATCTTGTCCGCCATCTTGGCCGCCATCTTGTCCGCCATCTTGTCCGCCATCTTGGCCGCCATCTTGTCCGCCATCTTGTCCGCCATCTTGTCCGCCATCTTGTCCGCCATCTTTGCCACCATCTTGTCCGCCATCTTGTCCGCCATCTTGTCCGCCATCTTGTCTGCCATCTTGTGTCCGCCATCTTGTCCGCCATCTTGTTCGCCATCTTGGCCGCCATCTTGTCCGCCATCTTGTCCGCCATCTTGTGTCCGCTATCTTGTCCGCCATCTTGTCCGCTATCTAGTCCGCCATCTTGTCCGCCATCTTGTCCGCCATCTTGTCCGCCATCTTGTCCGCCATCTTGTGTTCGCCATCTTGGCCGCCATCTTGTTCGCCATCTTGTGTCCGCCATCTTGTCCGCCATCTTGTCTGCCATCTTGTCCGCCATCTTGTCCGCCATTTTGTCCGCCATCTTGTCCGCCATCTTGGCCGCCATCTTGTGTCCGCCATCTTGTCCGCCATCTTGTCCGCCATCTTGTGTCCGCCATCTTGTCCGCCATCTTGTCCGCCATCTTGTCCGCCATCTTGTCCGCCATCTTGTGTCCGCCATCTTGTCCGCCATCTTGTCCGTCATCTTGTGTCCGCCATCTTGTCCGCCATCTTGTGTCCGCCATCTTGTCCGCCATCTTGTGTTCGCCTTCTTGGCCGCCATCTTGTCCGCCATCTTGTCCGCCATCTTGTCTGCCATCTTGTCCGCCATCTTGTGTCCGCCATCTTGTCCGCCATCTTGTCCGCCATCTTGTCCGCCATCTTGTCCGCCATCTTGTGTCCGCCATCTTGTGTCCGCCATCTTGTCCGCCATCTTGGCCGCCATCTTGGCCGCCATCTTGGCCGCCATCTTGTCCGCCATCTTGTGTCCGCTATCTTGTCCGCCATCTTGTCCGCTATCTTGTCCGCCATCTTGTCCGCCATCTTGTCCGCCATCGTGTCCGCCATCTTGTCCGCCATCTTGTCCGCCATCTTGTGTTCGCCATCTTGTCCGCCATCTTGTTCGCCATCTTGGCCGCCATCTTGTCCGCTATCTTGTCCGCCATCTTGTCCGCCATCTTGTGTCCACCATCTTGTCCGCCATCTTGTCCGCCATCTTGGCCGCCATCTTGTCCGCTATCTTGTCCGCCATCTTGTCCGCCATCTTGGCCGCCATCTTGTGTCCGCCATCTTGTCCGCCATCTTGGCCGCCATCTTGTCCGCCATCTTGTCCGCCATCTTGTGTCCGCCATCTTGTCCGCCATCTTGTGTCCGCCATCTTGTCCGCCATCTTGTCCGCCATCTTGTTCGTCATCTTGTGTCCGCCATCTTGTCCGCCATCTTGTGTCCGCCATCTTGTCCGCCATCTTGTGTCCGCCATCTTGTCCGCCATCTTGTGTCCGCCATCTTGTCCGCCATCTTGTCCGCCATCTTGTCCGCCATCTTGTCCGCCATCTTGTGTCCGCCATCTTGTCCGCCATCTTGTCCGCCATCTTGTCCGTCATCTTGTGTCCGCCATCTTGTCCGCCATCTTGTGTCCGCCATCTTGTCCGCCATCTTGTGTTCGCCTTCTTGGCCGCCATCTTGTCCGCCATCTTGTCCGCCATCTTGTCTGCCATCTTGTCCGCCATCTTGTGTCCGCCATCTTGTCCGCCATCTTGTCCGCCATCTTGTCCGCCATCTTGTCCGCCATCTTGTGTCCGCCATCTTGTGTCCGCCATCTTGTCCACCATCTTGTCCGCCATCTTGTCCGCCATCTTGTCCGCCATCTTGGCCGCCATCTTGTGTCCGCCATCTTGTCCGCCATCTTGGCCGCCATCTTGTGTCCGCCATCTTGGCCGCCATCTTGGCCGCCATCTTGGCCGCCATCTTGGCCGCCATCTTGTGTCCGCCATCTTGTCCGCCATCTTGTCCGCCATCTTGTCCGCCATCTTGGCCGCCATCTTGTCCGCTATCTTGTCCGCCATCTTGTCCGCCATCTTGTGTCCACCATCTTGTCCGCCATCTTGTCCGCCATCTTGGCCGCCATCTTGTCCGCTATCTTGTCCGCCATCTTGTCCGCCATCTTGGCCGCCATCTTGTGTCCGCCATCTTGTCCGCCATCTTGGCCGCCATCTTGTCCGCCATCTTGTCCGCCATCTTGTGTCCGCCATCTTGTCCGCCATCTTGGCCGCCATCTTATGTCCGCCATCTTGTCCGCCATCTTGTCCGCCATCTTGGCCGCCATCTTGTGTCCGCCATCTTGTCCGCCATCTTGTGTCCGCCATTTTGTCCGCCATCTTGTGTCCGCCATCTTGTCCACCATCTTGTCCGCCATCTTGTCCACCATCTTGGCCGTCATCTTGTGTCCGCCATCTTGTCCGCCATCTTGGCCGCCATCTTGTGTCCGCCATCTTGTCCGCAATCTTGTCCGCCATCTTGTGTCCGCCATCTTGTCCGCCATCTTGTCCGCCATCTTGTCCGCCATCTTGGCCGCCATCTTGTGTCCGCCATCTTGTCCGCCATCTTGTCCGCCATCTTGTCCGCCATCTTGTGTTCGCCATCTTGTGTCCGCCATCTTGTCCGCCATCTTGTCCGCCATCTTGTCCGCCATCTTGTCCGCCATCTTGTCTGCCATCTTGTCCGTCATCTTGTCCGCCATCTTGTCCGCCATCTTGTGTTCGCCTTCTTGGCCGCCATCTTGTCCGCCATATTGTGTCCGCCATTTTGTCCGCCATCTTGTCTGCCATCTTGTCCGCCATCTTGTGTCCGCCATCTTGTCCGCCATCTTGTCCGCCATCTTGTGTCCGCCATCTTGTGTCCGCCATCTTGTCCGCCATCTTGTGTCCGCCATCTTGTCCGCCATCTTGTCCGCCATCTTGTCCGCCATCTTGTCCGCCATCTTGTCTGCCATCTTGTCCGTCATCTTGTCCGCCATCTTGTCCGCCATCTTGTGTTCGCCTTCTTGGCCGCCATCTTGTCCGCCATATTGTGTCCGCCATTTTGTCCGCCATCTTGTCTGCCATCTTGTCCGCCATCTTGTGTCCGCCATCTTGTCCGCCATCTTGTCCGCCATCTTGTGTCCGCCATCTTGTGTCCGCCATCTTGTCCGCCATCTTGTGTCCGCCATCTTGTCCGCCATCTTGTCCGCCATCTTGTCCGCCATCTTGTGTTCGCCATCTTGTCCGCCATCTTGTTCGCCATCTTGTCCGCCATCTTGGCCGTCATCTTGTGTCCGCCATCTTGGCCGCCATCTTGGCCGCCATCTTGTGTCCGCCATCTTGTCCGCCATCTTGTCCGCCATCTTGGCCGCCATCTTGTCCGCCATCTTGGCCGCCATCTTGTGTCCGCCATCTTGTCCGCCATCTTGGCCGCCATCTTGTGTCCGCCATCTTGTCCACCATCTTGTCCGCCATCTTGTCCACCATCTTGTCCGCCATCTTGTCCGCCATCTTGTCCGCCATCTTGTGTCCGCCATCTTGTCCGCCATCTTGTCCGCCATCTTGGCCGCCATCTTGGCCGCCATCTTGTGTCCGCCATCTTGTCCGCCATCTTGGCCGCCATCTTGTGTCCGCCATCTTGTCCACCATCTTGTCCGCCATCTTGTCCACCATCTTGTCCGCCATCTTGGCCGCCATCTTGTCCGCCATCTTGTCCGCCATCTTGTCCGCCATCTTGTCCGCCATCTTGGCCGCCATCTTGTGTCCGCCATCTTGGCCGCCATCTTGTCCGCCATCTTGTCCGCCATCTTGTCCGTCATCTTGTGTCCGCCATCTTGTCCGCCATCTTGTGTCCGCCATCTTGGCCGCCATCTTGGCCGCCATCTTGGCCGCCATCTTGTCCGCCATCTTGGCCGCCATCTTGGCCGCCATCTTGTGTCCGCCATCTTGTCCGCCATCTTGGCCGCCATCTTGTGTCCGCCATCTTGTCCACCATCTTGTCCGCCATCTTGTCCACCATCTTGTCCGCCATCTTGGCCGCCATCTTGTCCGCCATCTTGTCCGCCATCTTGTCCGCCATCTTGGCCGCCATCTTGTCCGCCATCTTGGCCGCCATCTTGTGTCCGCCATCTTGTCCGCCATCTTGGCCGCCATCTTGTGTCCGCCATCTTGTCCACCATCTTGTCCGCCATCTTGTCCACCATCTTGTCCGCCATCTTGTCCGCCATCTTGTCCGCCATCTTGTGTCCGCCATCTTGTCCGCCATCTTGGCCGCCATCTTGGCCGCCATCTTGGCCGCCATCTTGTCCGCCATCTTGTCCGCCATCTTGTCCGTCATCTTGTGTCCGCCATCTTGTCCACCATCTTGTCCGCCATCTTGTCCGCCATCTTGTCCGCCATCTTGTCCGCCATCTTGTGTCCGCCATCTTGGCCGCCATCTTGTGTCCGCCATCTTGTCCGCCATCTTGGCCGCCATCTTGGCCGCCATCTTGGCCGCCATCTTGTGTCCGCCATCTTGTCCGCCATCTTGTCCGCCATCTTGGCCGCCATCTTGTCCGCTATCTTGTCCGCCATCTTGTCCGCCATCTTGTGTCCACCATCTTGTCCGCCATCTTGGCCGCCATCTTGGCCGCCATCTTGTGTCCGCCATCTTGTCCGCCATCTTGGCCGCCATCTTGGCCGCCATCTTGTGTCCGCCATCTTGTCCGCCATCTTGGCCGTCATCTTGTGTCCGCCATCTTGTCCGCCATCTTGTCCGCCATGTTGTCCGCCATCTTGGCCGCCATCTTGTGTCCGCCATCTTGTCCGCCATCTTGTCCGCCATCTTGACCGCCATCTTGTCCGCCATCTTGGCCGCCATCTTGTGTCCGCCATCTTGTCCGCCATCTTGGCCGCCATCTTGTCCGCTATCTTGTCCACCATCTTGTCCGCCATCTTGTCCACCATCTTGTCCGCCATCTTGTCCGCCATCTTGGCCGCCATCTTGTGTCCGCCATATTGTCCGCCATCTTGTGTCCGCCATCTTGTCCGCCATCTTGGCCGCCATCTTGTCCGCCATCTTGTCCGCCATCTTGTCCGCCATCTTGTCCGCCATCTTGTCCGCCATCTTGGCCGTCATCTTGTGTCCGCCATCTTGGCCGCCATCTTGGCCGCCATCTTGTGTCCGCCATCTTGTCCGCCATCTTGGCCGCCATCTTGTGTCCGCCATCTTGGCCGCCATCTTGTGTCCGCCATCTTGGCCGCCATCTTGTGTCCGCCATCTTGTCCACCATCTTGTCCGCCATCTTGTCCACCATCTTGTCCGCCATCTTGTCCGCCATCTTGTCCGCCATCTTGTGTCCGCCATCTTGTCCGCCATCTTGTCCGCCATCTTGGCCGCCATCTTGGCCGCCATCTTGTGTCCGCCATCTTGTCCGCCATCTTGGCCGCCATCTTGTGTCCGCCATCTTGTCCACCATCTTGTCCGCCATCTTGTCCACCATCTTGTCCGCCATCTTGGCCGCCATCTTGTCCGCCATCTTGTCCGCCATCTTGTCCGCCATCTTGTCCGCCATCTTGGCCGCCATCTTGTGTCCGCCATCTTGTCCGCCATCTTGTCCGCCATCTTGTCCGCCATCTTGTCCGTCATCTTGTGTCCGCCATATTGTCCGCCATCTTGTGTCCGCCATCTTGGCCGCCATCTTGGCCGCCATCTTGGCCGCCATCTTGTCCGCCATCTTGGCCGCCATCTTGGCCGCCATCTTGTGTCCGCCATCTTGTCCGCCATCTTGGCCGCCATCTTGTGTCCGCCATCTTGTCCACCATCTTGTCCGCCATCTTGTCCACCATCTTGTCCGCCATCTTGGCCGCCATCTTGTCCGCCATCTTGTCCGCCATCTTGTCCGCCATCTTGTCCGCCATCTTGGCCGCCATCTTGTGTCCGCCATCTTGGCCGCCATCTTGTGTCCGCCATCTTGTCCGCCATCTTGTCCGCCATCTTGTCCGCCATCTTGTCCGCCATCTTGTGTCCGCTATCTTGTCCGCCATCTTGTCCGCTATCTTGTCCGCCATCTTGTCCGCCATCTTTGCCGCCATCTTGTCCGCTATCTTGTCCGCCATCTTGTCCGCCATCTTGTCCGCCATCTTGTCCGCCATCTTGACCGCCATCTTGGCCGCCATCTTGTGTCCGCCATCTTGTCCGCCATCTTGGCCGCCATCTTGGCTGCCATCTTGGCCGCCATCTTGTGTCCGCCATCTTGTCCGCCATCTTGTGTCCGCCATCTTGTCCGCCATCTTGGCCGCCATCTTGTGTCCGCCATCTTGTCCACCATCTTGTCCGCCATCTTGTCCACCATCTTGTCCGCCATCTGGGCCGCCATCTTGTCTGCCATCTTGTCCGCCATCTTGTCCGCCATCTTGTCCGCCATCTTGTCCGCCATCTTGGCCGCCATCTTGTGTCCGCCATCTTGTCCGCCATCTTGGCCGCCATCTTGTGTCCGCCATCTTGTCCGCCATCTTGTCCGCCATCTTGTGTCCGCCATCTTGTCCGCCATCTTGGCCGCCATCTTGTCCGCCATCTTGGCCGCCATCTTGTGTCCGCCATCTTGTCCGCCATCTTGTCCGCCATCTTGTGTCCGCCATCTTGGCCGCCATCTTGTGTCCGCCATCTTGTCCGCCATCTTGGCCGCCATCTTGGCCGCCATCTTGGCCGCCATCTTGTGTCCGCCATCTTGTCCGCCATCTTGTCCGCCATCTTGGCCGCCATCTTGTCCGCTATCTTGTCCGCCATCTTGTGTCCGCCATCTTGTCCGCCATCTTGTCCGCCATCTTGGCCGCCATCTTGTGTTCGCCATCTTGGCCGTCATCTTGTGTCCGCCATCTTGTCCGCCATCTTGGCCGCCATCTTGTGTCCGCCATCTTGTCCGCCATCTTGGCCGCCATCTTGTGTCCGCCATCTTGTCCGCCATCTTGTCCGCCATCTTGTGTCCGCCATCTTGTCCGCCATCTTGGCCGCCATCTTGTCCGCCATCTTGGCCGCCATCTTGTGTCCGCCATCTTGTCCGCCATCTTGTCCGCCATCTTGTGTCCGCCATCTTGGCCGCCATCTTGTGTCCGCCATCTTGTCCGCCATCTTGGCCGCCATCTTGGCCGCCATCTTGTCCGCCATCTTGGCCGCCATCTTGGCCGCCATCTTGTGTCCGCCATCTTGTCCGCCATCTTGGCCGCCATCTTGGCCGCCATCTTGTGTCCGCCATCTTGTCCGCCATCTTGTCCGCCATCTTGGCCGCCATCTTGTGTTCGCCATCTTGGCCGTCATCTTGTGTCCGCCATCTTGTCCGCCATCTTGGCCGCCATCTTGGCCGTCATCTTGTGTCCGCCATCTTGTCCGCCATCTTGGCCGCCATCTTGGCCGCCATCTTGTGTCCGCCATCTTGTCCGCCATCTTGTCCGCCATCTTGTCCGCCATCTTGTCCGCCATCTTGTGTTCGCCATCTTGGCCGCCATCTTGTGTCCGCCATCTTGTCCGCCATCTTGTCCGCCATCTTGTCCGCCATCTTGGCCGCCATCTTGTGTCCGCCATCTTGTCCGCCATCTTGTCCGCCATCTTGTGTCCGCCATCTTGTCCGCCATCTTGGCCGCCATCTTGGCCGCCATCTTGGCCGCCATCTTGGCCGCCATCTTGTGTCCGCCATCTTGTCCGCCATCTTGGCCGCCATCTTGGCCGCCATCTTGTGTCCGCCATCTTGTCCGCCATCTTGGCCGCCATCTTGTGTTCGCCATCTTGGCCGTCATCTTGTGTCCGCCATCTTGTCCGCCATCTTGGCCGCCATCTTGGCCGTCATCTTGTGTCCGCCATCTTGTCCGCCATCTTGGCCGCCATCTTGGCCGCCATCTTGTGTCCGCCATCTTGTCCGCCATCTTGGCCGTCATCTTGTGTCCGCCATCTTGTGTCCGCCATCTTGTCCGCCATCTTGGCCGTCATCTTGTGTCCGCCATCTTGTCCGCCATCTTGTGTCCGCCATCTTGTCCGCCATCTTGTGTCCGCCATCTTGTCCGCCATCTTGTCCGCCATCTTGTCCGCCATCTTGTGTCCGCCATCTTGTCCGCCATCTTGGCCGCCATCTTGTCCGCCATCTTGTGTCCGCCATCTTGGCCGCCATCTTGTCCGCCATCTTGTCCGCCATCTTGGCCGCCATCTTGTCCGCCATCTTGTGTCCGCCATCTTGGCCGCCATCTTGTCCGCCATCTTGGCCGCCATCTTGGCCGTCATCTTGTGTCCGCCATCTTGTCCGCCATCTTGTCCGCCATGTTGTCCGCCATCTTGGCCGCCATCTTGTGTCCGCCATCTTGTCCGCCATCTTGTCCGCCATCTTGACCGCCATCTTGTCCGCCATCTTGGCCGCCATCTTGTGTCCGCCATCTTGTCCGCCATCTTGGCCGCCATCTTGTCCGCTATCTTGTCCACCATCTTGTCCGCCATCTTGTCCACCATCTTGTCCGCCATCTTGTCCGCCATCTTGGCCGCCATCTTGTGTCCGCCATCTTGTCCGCCATCTTGTGTCCGCCATCTTGTCCGCCATCTTGTGTCCGCCATCTTGTCCGCCATCTTGGCCGCCATCTTGTCCGCCATCTTGGCCGCCATCTTGTGTCCGCCATCTTGTCCGCCATCTTGGCCGCCATCGTGTGTCCGCCATCTTGTCCGCCATCTTGTCCGCCATCTTGTGTCTGCCATCTTGTCCGCCATCTTGTCCGCCATCTTGTCCGCCATCTTGTCCGCCATCTTGTTCGCCATCTTGTGTCCGCCATCTTGTCCGCCATCTTGGCCGCCATCATGTGTCCGCCATCTTGTCCGCCATCTTGTCCGCCATCTTGTCCGCCATCTTGGCCGCCATCTTGTGTTCGCCATCTTGTCCGCCATCTTGTCCGCCATCTTGGCCACCATCTTGTCCGCCATCTTGTCCGCCATCTTGGCCGCCATCTTGTGTCCGCCATCTTGTCCGCCATCTTGGCCGCCATCTTGTCCGCCATCTTGTCCGCCATCTTGTCCGCCATCGTGGCCGCCATCTTGTCCGCCATCTTGGCCACCATCTTGTCCGCCATCTTGGCCGCCATCTTGTGTCCGCCATCTTGTCCGCCATCTTGGCCGCCATCTTGTGTCCGCCATCTTGTCCGCCATCTTGTCCGCCATCTTGTCCGCCATCTTGGCCGCCATCTTGGCCGCCATCTTGGCCGCCATCTTGTGTCCGCCATCTTGTCCGCCATCTTGGCCGCCATCTTGTGTCCGCCATCTTGGCCGCCATCTTGGCCGCCATCTTGTGTCCGCCATCTTGTCCACCATCTTGGCCGCCATCTTGTGTCCGCCATCTTGGCCGCCATCTTGGCCGCCATCTTGTCCGCCAGCTTGATGGGAAGGGGGGAGGGGGATGGAAGATGTCACCTCCTGAAGTACATGCTCTCCTGGTATCGGAAATCTGAAAACAGCTGGTTTGTATGAAAAGTTAGTGTATAAACATTGCATACCTTACGGCGGAAAATTGGTTGCAAAGTTAGTGTTTAAACATTGCATACCTTTAGGCGCAATACCAGGAGCTACCTCTTCCGTGGATGCTCTCCTGCTTGTCCACCATCTTGTCCGCCATCTTGGCCGCCATCTTGTGTCCGCCATCTTGTCCGCCATCTTGTCCGCCATCTTGGCCGCCATCTTGGCCGCCATCTTGTGTCCGCCATCTTGTCCGCCATCTTGGCCGCCATCTTGTGTCCGCCATCTTGTCCGCCATCCTGGCCGCCATCTTGTCCGCCATCTTGGCCGCCATCTTGTGTCCGCCATCTTGTCCGCCATATTGGCCGCCATCTTGTGTCCGCCATCTTGTCCGCCATCTTGGCCGCCATCTTGTCCGCCATCTTGGCCGCCATCTTGTGTCCGCCATCTTGTCCGCCATCTTGTCCGCCATCTTGTCCGCCATCTTGTGTCCGCCATCTTGTCCGCCATCTTGTCCGCCATCTTGGCCGCCATCTTGTGTCCGCCATCTTGTCCGCCATCTTGTGTCCGCCATCTTGTCCGCCATCTTGTCCGCCATCTTGTCCGCCATCTTGGCCGCCATCTTGGCCGCCATCTTGTCCGCCATCTTGTCCGCCATCTTGGCCGTCATCTTGTGTCCGCCATCTTGTGTCCGCCATCTTGTCCGCCATCTTGGCCGTCATCTTGTGTCCGCCATCTTGTCCGCCATCTTGTGTCCGCCATCTTGTCCGCCATCTTGTGTCCGCCATCTTGTCCGCCATCTTGTCCGCCATCTTGTCCGCCATCTTGTGTCCGCCATCTTGTCCGCCATCTTGGCCACCATCTTGTCCGCCATCTTGTGTCCGCCATCTTGGCCGCCATCTTGTCCGCCATCTTGTCCGCCATCTTGGCCGCCATCTTGTCCGCCATCTTGTGTCCGCCATCTTGGCCGCCATCTTGTCCGCCATCTTGGCCGCCATCTTGTCCGCCATCTTGTCCGCCATCTTGTCCGCCATCTTGTCCGCCATCTTGTCCGCCATCTTGTCCGCCATCTTGTGTCCGCCATCTTGTCCGCCATCTTGGCCGCCATCTTGTCCGCCATCTTGGCCGCCATCTTGTGTCCGCCATCTTGTCCGCCATCTTGGCCGCCATCTTGTGTCCGCCATCTTGTCCGCCATCTTGGCCGCCATCTTGTCCGCCATCTTGGCCGCCATCTTGTGTCCGCCATCTTGTCCGCCATCTTGGCCGCCATCTTGTGTCCGCCATCTTGTCCGCCATCTTGTCCGCCATCTTGTTCGCCATCTTGTGTCCGCCATCTTGTCCGCCATCTTGGCCGCCATCATGTGTCCGCCATCTTGTCCGCCATCTTGTCCGCCATCTTGTCCGCCATCTTGTGTCCGCCATCTTGGCCGCCATCTTGTCCGCCATCTTGGCCGCCATCTTGTGTCCGCCATCTTGTCCGCCATCTTGTCCGCCATCTTGTCCGCCATCTTGTGTCCGCCATCTTGTCCGCCATCTTGGCCGCCATCTTGTCCGCCATCTTGTCCGCCAGCTTGTCCGCCATCTTGTGTCCGCCATCTTGTCCGCCATCTTGGCCGCCATCTTGTTCGCCATCTTGTCCGCCATCTTGTCCGCCATCTTGTTCGCCATCTTGTGTCCGCCATCTTGTGTCCGCCATCTTGTCCGCCATCTTGGCCGCCATCTTGTCCGCCATCTTGGCCGCCATCTTGTGTCCGCCATCTTGTCCGCCATCTTGGCCGCCATCTTGTGTCCGCCATCTTGTCCGCCATCTTGTGTCCGCCATCTTGTCCGCCATCTTGTTCGCCATCTTGTCCGCCATCTTGTGTCCGCCATCTTGTCCGCCATCTTGGCCGCCATCTTGGCCGCCATCTTGGCCGCCATCTTGGCCGCCATCTTGGCCGCCATCTTGGCCGCCATCTTGGCCGCCATCTTGGCCGCCATCTTGTGTCCGCCATCTTGTGTCCGCCATCTTGTCCGCCATCTTGGCCGCCATCTTGTCCGCCATCTTGGCCGCCATCTTGTGTCCGCCATCTTGTCCGCCATCTTGGCCGCCATCTTGTCCGCCATCTTGTCCGCCATCTTGTCCGCCATCTTGTGTCCGCCATCTTGTCCGCCATCTTGGCCGCCATCTTGTGTCCGCCATCTTGTCCGCCATCTTGTCCGCCATCTTGGCCGCCATCTTGGCCGCCATCTTGTGTCCGCCATCTTGTCCGCCATCTTGTCCGCCATCTTGTCCGCCATCTTGTCCGCCATCTTGGCCGCCATCTTGTGTCCGCCATCTTGTCCGCCATCTTGTCCGCCATCTTGGCCGCCATCT
The DNA here is from genome assembly GCF_943734755.1 of Anopheles moucheti. Lineage (NCBI taxonomy): Eukaryota > Metazoa > Arthropoda > Insecta > Diptera > Culicidae > Anopheles > Anopheles moucheti. Next base: position 81,400,944 of record NC_069141.1, read on the forward strand.
TGGCCGCCATCTTGTCCGCCATCTTGGCCGCCATCTTGTCCGCCATCTTGTCCGCCATCTTGGCCGCCATCTTGTGTCCGCCATCTTGGCCGCCATCTTGTCCGCCATCTTGGCCGCCATCTTGTCCGCCATCTTGGCCGCCATCTTGTGTCCGCCATCTTGTCCGCCATCTTGGCCGCCATCTTGTCCGCCATCTTGGCCGCCATCTTGTGTCCGCCATCTTGTCCGCCATCTTGTCCGCCATCTTGTCCGCCATCTTGTCCGCCATCTTGTCCGCCATCTTGTGTCCGCCATCTTGTCCGCCATCTTGTGTCCGCCATCTTGTGTCCGCCATCTTGTCCGCCATCTTGGCCGCCATCTTGTGTCCGCCATCTTGTCCGCCATCTTGGCCGCCATCTTGTGTCCGCCATCTTGTCCGCCATCTTGTGTCCGCCATCTTGTCCGCCATCTTGTCCACCATCTTGTCCGCCATCTTGGCCGCCATCTTGTGTCCGCCATCTTGTCCGCCATCTTGGCCGCCATCTTGTGTCCGCCATCTTGTCCGCCATCTTGGCCGCCATCTTGTGTCCGCCATCTTGTCCGCCATCTTGTGTCCGCCATCTTGTCCGCCATCTTGTCCGCCATCTTGTGTCCGCCATCTTGTCCGCCATCTTGTCCGCCATCTTGTCCGCCATCTTGGCCGCCATCTTGTGTCCGCCATCTTGTCCGCCATCTTGGCCGCCATCTTGTGTCCGCCATCTTGTCCGCCATCTTGTGTCCGCCATCTTGTCCGCCATCTTGTCCGCCATCTTGTGTCCGCCATCTTGTCCGCCATCTTGGCCGCCATCTTGGCCGCCATCTTGGCCGCCATCTTGTCCGCCATCTTGTCCGCCATCTTGGCCGCCATCTTGTGTCCGCCATCTTGTCCGCCATCTTGGCCGCCATCTTGTCCGCCATCTTGGCCGCCATCTTGTGTCCGCCATCTTGTCCGCCATCTTGGCCGCAATCTTGTGTCCGCCATCTTGTCCGCCATCTTGGCCGCCATCTTGTCCGCCATCTTGGCCGCCATCTTGTGTCCGCCATCTTGTCCGCCATCTTGTCCGCCATCTTGGCTGCCATCTTGTCCGCCATCTTGGCCGCCATCTTGTGTCCGCCATCTTGTCCGCCATCTTGTCTGCCATCTTGTCCGCCATCTTGTCCGCCATCTTGTCCGCCATCTTGTGTCCGCCATCTTGTCCGCCATCTTGGCCGCCATCTTGTCCGCCATCTTGGCCGCCATCTTGTGTCCGCCATCTTGTCCGCCATCTTGGCCGCTATCTTGTGTCCGCCATCTTGTCCGCCATCTTGGCCGCCATCTTGTCCGCCATCTTGGCCGCCATCTTGTGTCCGCCATCTTGTCCGCCATCTTGGCCGCCATCTTGTGTCCGCCATCTTGTCCGCCATCTTGTGTCCGCCATCTTGTCCGCCATCTTGTCCGCCATCTTGTCCGCCATCTTGTGTCCGCCATCTTGGCCGCCATCTTGTCCGCCATCTTATGTCCGCCATCTTGGCCGCCATCTTGTCCGCCATCTTGTCCGCCATCTTGTCCGCCAGCTTGTGTCCGCCATCTTGGCCGCCATCTTGTCCGCCATCTTGGCCGCCATCTTGTGTCCGCCATCTTGTCCGCCATCTTGTCCGCCATCTTGGCCGCCATCTTGTCCGCCATCTTGTCCGCCATCTTGTCCGCCATCTTGGCCGCCATCTTGTCCGCCATCTTGGCCGCCATCTTGTGTCCGCCATCTTGTCCGCCATCTTGTGTCCGCCATCTTGTCCGCCATCTTGTCCGCCATCGTGGCCGCCATCTTGTCCGCCATCTTGTCCGCCATCTTGTGTCCGCCATCTTGTCCGCCATCTTGTCCGCCATCTTGTCCGCCATCTTGTGTCCGCCATCTTGGCCGCCATCTTGTCCGCCATCTTGTCCGCCATCTTGTGTCCGCCATCTTGGCCGCCATCTTGTCCGCCATCTTGGCCGCCATCTTGTGTCCGCCATCTTGTCCGCCATCTTGTCCGCCATCTTGTGTCCGCCATCTTGGCCGCCATCTTGTCCGCCATCTTGGCCGCCATCTTGTGTCCGCCATCTTGTCCGCCATCTTGTCCGCCATCTTGGCCGCCATCTTGTCCGCCATCTTGGCCGCCATCTTGTGTCCGCCATCTTGTCCGCCATCTTGTCCGCCATCTTGTCCGCCATCTTGTCCGCCATCTTGTGTCCGCCATCTTGTCCGCCATCTTGGCCGCCATCTTGTCCGCCATCTTGGCCGCCATCTTGTGTCCGCCATCTTGTCCGCCATCTTGGCCGCCATCTTGTGTCCGCCATCTTGTCCGCCATCTTGTGTCCGCCATCTTGTGTCCGCCATCTTGTCCGCCATCTTGGCCGCCATCTTGTCCGCCATCTTGTCCGCCATCTTGTCCGCCATCTTGGCCGCCATCTTGTCCGCCATCTTGGCCGCCATCTTGTGTTCGCCATCTTGTCCGCCATCTTGTCCGCCATCTTGGCCGCCATCTTGTCCGCCATCTTGGCCGCCATCTTGTGTCCGCCATCTTGTCCGCCATCTTGTCCGCCATATTGTCCGCCATCTTGTCCGCCATCTTGTGTCCGCCATCTTGTCCGCCATCTTGTCCGCCATCTTGTCCGCCATCTTGGCCGCCATCTTGTGTCCGCCATCTTGTCCGCCATCTTGTCCGCCATCTTGGCCGCCATCTTGTGTCCGCCATCTTGTCCGCCATCTTGTCCGCCATCTTGTCCGCCATCTTGTCCGCCATCTTGTGTCCGCCATCTTGTCCGCCATCTTGTCCGCCATCTTGTCCGCCATCTTGTGTCCGCCATCTTGTCCGCCATCTTGGCCGCCATCTTGTGTCCGCCATCTTGTCCGCCATCTTGGCCGCCATCTTGGCCGCCATCTTGGCCGCCATCTTGGCCGCCATCTTGTCCGCCATCTTGTCCGCCATCTTGTCCGCCATCTTGTGTCCGCCATCTTGTCCGCCATCTTGGCCGCCATCTTGTCCGCCATCTTGTGTCCGCCATCTTGTCCGCCATCTTGGCCGCCATCTTGTGTCCGCCATCTTGTCCGCCATCTTGGCCGCCATCTTGTCCGCCATCTTGGCCGCCATCTTGTGTCCGCCATCTTGTCCGCCATCTTGTCCGCCATCTTGGCCGCCATCTTGTCCGCCATCTTGTGTCCGCCATCTTGTCCGCCATCTTGTGTCCGCCATCTTGTCCGCCATCTTGTCCGCCATCTTGTCCGCCATCTTGTGTCCGCCATCTTGTCCGCCATCTTGGCCGCCATCTTGGCCGCCATCTTGTGTCCGCCATCTTGGCCGCCATCTTGTCCGCCATCTTGTCCGCCATCTTGTCCGCCATCTTGTCCGCCATCTTGTGTCCGCCATCTTGGCCGCCATCTTGTCCGCCATCTTGGCCGCCATCTTGTGTCCGCCATCTTGTCCGCCATCTTGTCCGCCATCTTGGCCGCCATCTTGTCCGCCATCTTGGCCGCCATCTTGTCCGCCATCTTGGCCGCCATCTTGTGTCCGCCATCTTGGCCGCCATCTTGTGTCCGCCATCTTGTCCGCCATCTTGTCCGCCATCTTGTCCGCCATCTTGTGTCCGCCATCTTGTCCGCCATCTTGTCCGCCATCTTGTCCGCCATCTTGTGTCCGCCATCTTGTCCGCCATCTTGTCCGCCATCTTGTCCGCCATCTTGTCCGCCATCTTGTGTCCGCCATCTTGGCCGCCATCTTGGCCGCCATCTTGTCCGCCATCTTGTCCGCCATCTTGTCCGCCATCTTGTCCGCCATCTTGTGTCCGCCATCTTGGCCGCCATCTTGTCCGCCATCTTGGCCGCCATCTTGTGTCCGCCATCTTGTCCGCCATCTTGTCCGCCATCTTGTCCGCCATCTTGTGTCCGCCATCTTGTCCGCCATCTTGGCCGCCATCTTGTCCGCCATCTTGGCCGCCATCTTGTCCGCCATCTTGTCCGCCATCTTGTCCGCCATCTTGTGTCCGCCATCTTGTCCGCCATCTTGGCCGCCATCTTGTCCGCCATCTTGGCCGCCATCTTGTGTCCGCCATCTTGTCCGCCATCTTGGCCGCCATCTTGTCCGCCATCTTGTCCGCCATCTTGTGTCCGCCATCTTGTCCGCCATCTTGTCCGCCATCTTGTGTCCGCCATCTTGTCCGCCATCTTGTGTCCGCCATCTTGTCCGCCATCTTGGCCGCCATCTTGGCCGCCATCTTGTGTCCGCCATCTTGTCCGCCATCTTGTCCGCCATCTTGGCCGCCATCTTGTCCGCCATCTTGTGTCCGCCATCTTGTCCGCCATCTTGGCCGCCATCTTGTCCGCCATCTTGGCCGCCATCTTGTGTCCGCCATCTTGTCCGCCATCTTGGCCGCCATCTTGTCCGCCATCTTGTCCGCCATCTTGTCCGCCATCTTGTCCGCCATCTTGGCCGCCATCTTGGCCGCCATCTTGGCCGCCATCTTGGCCGCCATCTTGGCCGCCATCTTGTGTTCGCCATCTTGTCCGCCATCTTGTCCGCCATCTTATCCGCCATCTTGTGTCCGCCATCTTGTCCGCCATCTTGGCCGCCATCTTGTCCGCCATCTTGGCCGCCATCTTGTGTCCGCCATCTTGTCCGCCATCTTGTCCGCCATCTTGTCCGCCATCTTGTGTCCGCCATCTTGTCCGCCATCTTGTCCGCCATCTTGTCCGCCATCTTTGCCGCCATCTTGGCCGCCATCTTGGCCGCCATCTTGTGTCCGCCATCTTGGCCGCCATCTTGGCTGCCATCTTGTGTCCGCCATCTTGTCCGCCATCTTGTCCGCCATCTTGGCCGCCGTCTTGTCCGCCATCTTGTCTGCCATCTTGGCCGCCATCTTGGCCGCCATCTTGTCCGCCATCTTGTCCGCCATCTTGTTCGCCATCTTGTCCGCCATCTTGGCCGCCATCTTGTCCGCCATCTTGTCCGCCATCTTGTCCGCCATCTTGTCCGCCATCTTGGCCGCCATCTTGTCCGCCATCTTGTCCGCCATCTTGTGTCCGCCATCTTGTCCGCCATCTTGGCCGCCATCTTGTGTCCGCCATCTTGTCCGCCATCTTGTCCGCCATCTTGGCCGCCATCTTGTCCGCCATCTTGTCCGCCATCTTGTCCGCCATCTTGTCCGCCATCTTGTGTCCGCCATCTTGTCCGCCATCTTGGCCGCCATCTTGTGTCCGCCATCTTGTCCGCCATCTTGGCCGCCATCTTGTCCGCCATCTTGTGTCCGCCATCTTGTCCGCCATCTTGTCCGCCATCTTGTCCGCCATCTTGGCCGCCATCTTGTGTCCGCCATCTTGGCCGCCATCTTGTCCGCCATCTTGGCCGCCATCTTGTGTCCGCCATCTTGTCCGCCATCTTGTCCGCCATCTTGTCCGCCATCTTGTCCGCCATCTTGTCCGCCATCTTGTGTCCGCCATCTTGTCCGCCATCTTGTCCGCCATCTTGTCCGCCATCTTGTGTCCGCCATCTTGTCCGCCATCTTGGCCGCCATCTTGTGTCCGCCATCTTGTCCGCCATCTTGTCCGCCATCTTGGCCGCCATCTTGGCCGCCATCTTGGCCGCCATCTTGTCCGCCATCTTGTCCGCCATCTTGGCCGCCATCTTGTGTCCGCCATCTTGTCCGCCATCTTGGCCGCCATCTTGTCCGCCATCTTGGCCGCCATCTTGTGTCCGCCATCTTGTCCGCCATCTTGGCCGCCATCTTGTCCGCCATCTTGTCCGCCATCTTGTGTCCGCCATCTTGTCCGCCATCTTGGCCGCCATCTTGTCCGCCATCTTGGCCGCCATCTTGTGTCCGCCATCTTGTCCGCCATCTTGGCCGCCATCTTGTGTCCGCCATCTTGTCCGCCATCTTGGCCGCCATCTTGTCCGCTATCTTGGCCGCCATCTTGTGTCCGCCATCTTGTCCGCCATCTTGGCCGCCATCTTGTCCGCCATCTTGTCCGCCATCTTGTCCGCCATCTTGTGTCCGCCATCTTGTCCGCCATCTTGGCCGCCATCTTGTCCGCCATCTTGTCCGCCATCTTGTCCGCCATCTTGTCCGCCATCTTGTCCGCCATCTTGTCCGCCATCTTGTCCGCCATCTTGTGTCCGCCATCTTGTGTCCGCCATCTTGTGTCCGCCATCTTGTCCGCCATCTTGTCCGCCATCTTGGCCGCCATCTTGGCCGCCATCTTGGCCGCCATCTTGTCCGCCATCTTGTCCGCCATCTTGGCCGCCATCTTGTGTCCGCCATCTTGTCCGCCATCTTGGCCGCCATCTTGTCCGCCATCTTGTCCGCCGTCTTGGCCGCCATCTTGTCCGCCATCTTGTCCGCCATCTTGTCCGCCATCTTGTCCGCCATCTTGGCCGCCATCTTGTCCGCCATCTTGGCCGCCATCTTGTGTCCGCCATCTTGTGTCCGCCATCTTGGCCGCCATCTTGTGTCCGCCATCTTGTCCGCCATCTTGGCCGCCATCTTGTCCGCCATCTTGGCCGCCATCTTGTCCGCCATCTTGTGTCCGCCATCTTGTCCGCCATCTTGGCCGCCATCTTGTGTCCGCCATCTTGTCCGCCATCTTGGCCGCCATCTTGTCCGCCATCTTGTCCGCCATCTTGTGTCCGCCATCTTGTCCGCCATCTTGTCCGCCATCTTGTCCGCCATCTTGTCCGCCATCTTGTGTCCGCCATCTTGTCCGCCATCTTGGCCGCCATCTTGTGTCCGCCATCTTGTCCGCCATCTTGGCCGCCATCTTGTCCGCCATCTTGTCCGCCATCTTGGCCGCCATCTTGTGTCCGCCATCTTGTCCGCCATCTTGGCCGCCATCTTGTCCGCCATCTTGGCCGCCATCTTGTGTCCGCCATCTTGTCCGCCATCTTGGCCGCCATCTTGTGTCCGCCATCTTGTCCGCCATCTTGTCCGCCATCTTGGCCGCCATCTTGTGTCCGCCATCTTGTCCGCCATCTTGTCCGCCATCTTGTCCGCCATCTTGTCCGCCATCTTGTCCGCCATCTTGTGTCCGCCATCTTGTCCGCCATCTTGGCCGCCATCTTGTGTCCGCCATCTTGTCCGCCATCTTGTGTCCGCCATCTTGTCCGCCATCTTGTCCGCCATCTTGTCCGCCATCTTGTGTCCGCCATCTTGTCCGCCATCTTGGCCGCCATCTTGTCCGCCATCTTGTCCGCCATCTTGTCCGCCATCTTGTCCGCCATCTTGGCCGCCATCTTGTCCGCCATCTTGGCCGCCATCTTGTGTCCGCCATCTTGTCCGCCATCTTGGCCGCCATCTTGTGTCCGCCATCTTGTGTCCGCCATCTTGTCCGCCATCTTGTCCGCCATCTTGTCCGCCATCTTGGCCGCCATCTTGGCCGCCATCTTGGCCGCCATCTTGTCCGCCATCTTGTCCGCCATCTTGGCCGCCATCTTGTCCGCCATCTTGGCCGCCATCTTGTGTCCGCCATCTTGTCCGCCATCTTGGCCGCCATCTTGTCCGCCATCTTGGCCGCCATCTTGTGTCCGCCATCTTGTCCGCCATCTTGTCCGCCATCTTGGCCGCCATCTTGTCCGCCATCTTGGCCGCCATCTTGTGTCCGCCATCTTGTCCGCCATCTTGTCCGCCATCTTGTCCGCCATCTTGGCCGCCATCTTGTGTCCGCCATCTTGGCCGCCATCTTGGCCGCCATCTTGTCCGCCATCTTGTCCGCCATCTTGTCCGCCATCTTGTGTCCGCCATCTTGGCCGCCATCTTGTGTCCGCCATCTTGTCCGCCATCTTGGCCGCCATCTTGTGTCCGCCATCTTGTCCGCCATCTTGTGTCCGCCATCTTGTCCGCCATCTTGTCCGCCATCTTGTCCGCCATCTTGTGTCCGCCATCTTGTCCGCCATCTTGGCCGCCATCTTGTCCGCCATCTTGTGTCCGCCATCTTGGCCGCCATCTTGTCCGCCATCTTGTCCGCCATCTTGTCCGCCATCTTGTCCGCCATCTTGTCCGCCATCTTGTCCGCCATCTTGTGTCCGCCATCTTGGCCGCCATCTTGTCCGCCATCTTGGCCGCCATCTTGTGTCCGCCACTTTTCCGCCATCTTGTCCGCCATCTTGGCCGCCATCTTGTCCGCCATCTTGTCCGCCATCTTGTCCGCCATCTTGTCCGCCATCTTGGCCGCCATCTTGTCCGCCATCTTGGCCGCCATCTTGTGTCCGCCATCTTGTCCGCCATCTTGTGTCCGCCATCTTGTCCGCCATCTTGTCCGCCATCTTGGCCGCCATCTTGTCCGCCATCTTGTCCGCCATCTTGTCCGCCATCTTGTGTCCGCCATCTTGTCCGCCATCTTGTCCGCCATCTTGTCCGCCATCTTGTGTCCGCCATCTTGGCCGCCATCTTGGCCGCCATCTTGTGTTCGCCATCTTGGCCGCCATCTTGTCCGCCATCTTGTCCGCCATCTTGTGTCCGCCATCTTGTCCGCCATCTTGTCCGCCATCTTGTCCGCCATCTTGTCCGCCATCTTGTGTCCGCCATCTTGTCCGCCATCAAGGCCGCCATCTTGTCCGCCATCTTGGCCGCCATCTTGTGTCCGCCATCTTGTCCGCCATCTTGTCCGCCATCTTGTCCGCCATCTTGTGTCCGCCATCTTGGCCGCCATCTTGTCCGCCATCTTGTCCGCCATCTTGGCCGCCATCTTGGCCGCCATCTTGGCCGCCATCTTGTGTCCGCCATCTTGGCCGCCATCTTGGCTGCCATCTTGTGTCCGCCATCTTGTCCGCCATCTTGTCCGCCATCTTGGCCGCCGTCTTGTCCGCCATCTTGGCCGCCATCTTGTCCGCCATCTTGTCCGCCATCTTGTCCGCCATCTTGTCCGCCATCTTGTCCGCCATCTTGGCCGCCATCTTGTCCGCCATCTTGGCCGCCATCTTGTCCGCCATCTTGGCCGCCATCTTGTCCGCCATCTTGGCCGCCATCTTGTGTCCGCCATCTTGTCCGCCATCTTGGCCGCCATCTTGTCCGCCATCTTGTCCGCCATCTTGTGTCCGCCATCTTGTCCGCCATCTTGGCCGCTATCTTGTGTCCGCCATCTTGTCCGCCATCTTGTCCGCCATCTTGTCCGCCATCTTGTCCGCCATCTTGTCCGCCATCTTGTCCGCCATCTTGTGTCCGCCATCTTGTCCGCCATCTTGGCCGCCATCTTGTGTCCGCCATCTTGTCCGCCATCTTGGCCGCCATCTTGTCCGCCATCTTGTGTCCGCCATCTTGGCCGCCATCTTGGCCGCCATCTTGTGTCCGCCATCTTGTCCGCCATCTTGTCCGCCATCTTGTCCGCCATCTTGGCCGCCATCTTGTCCGCCATCTTGGCCGCCATCTTGTGTCCGCCATATTGTGTCCGCCATCTTGGCCGCCATCTTGTGTCCGCCATCTTGTCCGCCATCTTGTCCGCCATCTTGGCCGCCATCTTGTGTCCGCCATCTTGTCCGCCATCTTGGCCGCCATCTTGTGTCCGCCATCTTGTCCGCCATCTTGGCCGCCATCTTGTCCGCCATCTTGGCCGCCATCTTGTGTCCGCCATCTTGTCCGCCATCTTGTCCGCCATCTTGGCCGCCATCTTGTCCGCCATCTTGGCCGCCATCTTGTGTCCGCCATCTTGTCCGCCATCTTGTCCGCCATCTTGTCCGCCATCTTGTGTCCGCCATCTTGTCCGCCATCTTGGCCGCCATCTTGTCCGCCATCTTGGCCGCCATCTTGTGTCCGCCATCTTGTCCGCCATCTTGGCCGCCATCTTGTGTCCGCCATCTTGTCCGCCATCTTGGCCGCCATCTTGTCCGCCATCTTGGCCGCCATCTTGTGTCCGCCATCTTGTCCGCCATCTTGGCCGCCATCTTGTGTCCGCCATCTTGTCCGCCATCTTGTGTCCGCCATCTTGTCCGCCATCTTGTCCGCCATCTTGTCCGCCATCTTGGCCGCCATCTTGGCCGCCATCTTGTGTCCGCCATCTTGGCCGCCATCTTGTCCGCCATCTTGTCCGCCATCTTGTCCGCCATCTTGTCCGCCATCTTGTCCGCCATCTTGTCCGCCATCTTGTCCGCCATCTTGGCCGCCATCTTGGCCGCCATCTTGTGTCCGCCATCTTGTCCGCCATCTTGTCCGCCATCTTGGCCGCCATCTTGTCCGCCATCTTGTCCGCCATCTTGGCCGCCATCTTGTCCGCCATCTTGTGTCCGCCATCTTGGCCGCCATCTTGTCCGCCATCTTGTCCGCCATCTTGTCCGCCATCTTGTGTCCGCCATCTTGGCCGCCATCTTGTCCGCCATCTTGGCCGCCATCTTGTGTCCGCCATCTTGTCCGCCATCTTGTCCGCCATCTTGGCCGCCATCTTGTCCGCCATCTTGTCCGCCATCTTGTCCGCCATCTTGGCCGCCATCTTGTGTCCGCCATCTTGTCCGCCATCTTGGCCGCCATCTTGTGTCCGCCATCTTGTGTCCGCCATCTTGGCCGCCATCTTGTGTCCGCCATCTTGTCCGCCATCTTGTCCGCCATCTTGGCCGCCATCTTGGCCGCCATCTTGTGTCCGCCATCTTGTCCGCCATCTTGGCCGCCATCTTGTGTCCGCCATCTTGTCCGCCATCTTGGCCGCCATCTTGTCCGCCATCTTGGCCGCCATCTTGTGTCCGCCATCTTGTCCGCCATCTTGTCCGCCATCTTGGCCGCCATCTTGTCCGCCATCTTGGCCGCCATCTTGTGTCCGCCATCTTGTCCGCCATCTTGTCCGCCATCTTGTCCGCCATCTTGTGTCCGCCATCTTGTCCGCCATCTTGGCCGCCATCTTGTCCGCCATCTTGGCCGCCATCTTGTGTCCGCCATCTTGTCCGCCATCTTGGCCGCCATCTTGTCCGCCATCTTGGCCGCCATCTTGGCCGCCATCTTGTCCGCCATCTTGGCCGCCATCTTGTGTCCGCCATCTTGTCCGCCATCTTGGCCGCCATCTTGTGTCCGCCATCTTGTCCGCCATCTTGTGTCCGCCATCTTGTCCGCCATCTTGTCCGCCATCTTGTCCGCCATCTTGTCCGCCATCTTGGCCGCCATATTGTCCGCCATCTTGTGTCCGCCATCTTGGCCGCCATCTTGTCCGCCATCTTGTCCGCCATCTTGTCCGCCATCTTGTCCGCCATCTTGTCCGCCATCTTGTCCGCCATCTTGGCCGCCATCTTGGCCGCCATCTTGTGTCCGCCATCTTGTCCGCCATCTTGTCCGCCATCTTGGCCGCCATCTTGTCCGCCATCTTGTCCGCCATCTTGTGTCCGCCATCTTGTCCGCCATCTTGGCCGCCATCTTGTCCGCCATCTTGTGTCCGCCATCTTGGCCGCCATCTTGTCCGCCATCTTGTCCGCCATCTTGTCCACCATCTTGTGTCCGCCATCCTGGCCGCCATCTTGTCCGCCATCTTGGCCGCCATCTTGTGTCCGCCATCTTGTCCGCCATCTTGTCCGCCATCTTGGCCGCCATCTTGTCCGCCATCTTGTCCGCCATCTTGTCCGCCATCTTGGCCGCCATCTTGTGTCCGCCATCTTGTGTCCGCCATCTTGGCCGCCATCTTGTGTCCGCCATCTTGTCCGCCATCTTGTCCGCCATCTTGTCCGCCATCTTGTCCGCCATCTTGTCCGCCATCTTGTGTCCGCCATCTTGTCCGCCATCTTGTCCGCCATCTTGTCCGCCATCTTGTGTCCGCCATCTTGGCCGCCATCTTGGCCGCCATCTTGTCCGCCATCTTGTCCGCCATCTTGTCCGCCATCTTGTGTCCGCCATCTTGGCCGCCATCTTGTCCGCCATCTTGGCCGCCATCTTGTGTCCGCCATCTTGTCCGCCATCTTGTCCGCCATCTTGTCCGCCATCTTGTGTCCGCCATCTTGTCCGCCATCTTGGCCGCCATCTTGTCCGCCATCTTGGCCGCCATCTTGTGTCCGCCATCTTGTCCGCCATCTTGGCCGCCATCTTGTCCGCCATCTTGTCCGCCATCTTGTCCGCCATCTTGTCCGCCATCTTGGCCGCCATCTTGGCCGCCATCTTGGCCGCCATCTTGTGTCCGCCATCTTGGCCGCCATCTTGGCTGCCATCTTGTGTCCGCCATCTTGTCCGCCATCTTGTCCGCCATCTTGGCCGCCATCTTGGCTGCCATCTTGTGTCCGCCATCTTGTCCGCCATCTTGTCCGCCATCTTGGCCGCCGTCTTGTCCGCCATCTTGTCTGCCATCTTGGCCGCCATCTTGGCCGCCATCTTGTCCGCCATCTTGGCCGCCATCTTGTGTCCGCCATCTTGTCCGCCATCTTGGCCGCCATCTTGTCCGCCATCTTGGCCGCCATCTTGTGTCCGCCATCTTGTCCGCCATCTTGGCCGCCATCTTGTCCGCCATCTTGGCCGCCATCTTGGCCGCCATCTTGTCCGCCATCTTGGCCGCCATCTTGTGTCCGCCATCTTGTCCGCCATCTTGGCCGCCATCTTGTGTCCGCCATCTTGTCCGCCATCTTGTGTCCGCCATCTTGTCCGCCATCTTGTCCGCCATCTTGTCCGCCATCTTGTCCGCCATCTTGGCCGCCATATTGTCCGCCATCTTGTGTCCGCCATCTTGTCCGCCATCTTGGCCGCCATCTTGTGTCCGCCATCTTGTCCGCCATCTTGTCCGCCATCTTGTCCGCCATCTTGGCCGCCATCTTGTCCGCCATCTTGGCCGCCATCTTGTCCGCCATCTTGTCCGCCATCTTGTCCGCCATCTTGTCCGCCATCTTGTGTCCGCCATCTTGTCCGCCATCTTGGCCGCCATCTTGTGTCCGCCATCTTGTCCGCCATCTTGTCCGCCATCTTGGCCGCCATCTTGTGTCCGCCATCTTGTCCGCCATCTTGTCCGCCATCTTGTCCGCCATCTTGTCCGCCATCTTGTCCGCCATCTTGGCCGCCATCTTGTGTCCGCCATCTTGTCCGCCATCTTGGCCGCCATCTTGTGTCCGCCATCTTGTCCGCCATCTTGGCCGCCATCTTGTCCGCCATCTTGGCCGCCATCTTGTGTCCGCCATCTTGTCCGCCATCTTGGCCGCCATCTTGTCCGCCATCTTGGCCGCCATCTTGTGTCCGCCATCTTGTCCGCCATCTTGTCCGCCATCTTGGCCGCCATCTTGTCCGCCATCTTGGCCGCCATCTTGTGTCCGCCATCTTGTCCGCCATCTTGTCCGCCATCTTGTCCGCCATCTTGTGTCCGCCATCTTGTCCGCCATCTTGGCCGCCATCTTGTCCGCCATCTTGGCCGCCATCTTGTGTCCGCCATCTTGTCCGCCATCTTGGCCGCCATCTTGTCCGCCATCTTGGCCGCCATCTTGGCCGCCATCTTGTCCGCCATCTTGGCCGCCATCTTGTGTCCGCCATCTTGTCCGCCATCTTGGCCGCCATCTTGTGTCCGCCATCTTGTCCGCCATCTTGTGTCCGCCATCTTGTCCGCCATCTTGTCCGCCATCTTGTCCGCCATCTTGTCCGCCATCTTGGCCGCCATATTGTCCGCCATCTTGTGTCCGCCATCTTGGCCGCCATCTTGTCCGCCATCTTGTCCGCCATCTTGTCCGCCATCTTGTCCGCCATCTTGTCCGCCATCTTGTCCGCCATCTTGGCCGCCATCTTGGCCGCCATCTTGTGTCCGCCATCTTGTCCGCCATCTTGTCCGCCATCTTGGCCGCCATCTTGTCCGCCATCTTGTCCGCCATCTTGTGTCCGCCATCTTGTCCGCCATCTTGGCCGCCATCTTGTCCGCCATCTTGTGTCCGCCATCTTGGCCGCCATCTTGTCCGCCATCTTGTCCGCCATCTTGTCCACCATCTTGTGTCCGCCATCCTGGCCGCCATCTTGTCCGCCATCTTGGCCGCCATCTTGTGTCCGCCATCTTGTCCGCCATCTTGTCCGCCATCTTGGCCGCCATCTTGTCCGCCATCTTGTCCGCCATCTTGTCCGCCATCTTGGCCGCCATCTTGTGTCCGCCATCTTGTGTCCGCCATCTTGGCCGCCATCTTGTGTCCGCCATCTTGTCCGCCATCTTGTCCGCCATCTTGTCCGCCATCTTGTCCGCCATCTTGTCCGCCATCTTGTGTCCGCCATCTTGTCCGCCATCTTGTCCGCCATCTTGTCCGCCATCTTGTGTCCGCCATCTTGGCCGCCATCTTGGCCGCCATCTTGTCCGCCATCTTGTCCGCCATCTTGTCCGCCATCTTGTGTCCGCCATCTTGGCCGCCATCTTGTCCGCCATCTTGGCCGCCATCTTGTGTCCGCCATCTTGTCCGCCATCTTGTCCGCCATCTTGTCCGCCATCTTGTGTCCGCCATCTTGTCCGCCATCTTGGCCGCCATCTTGTCCGCCATCTTGGCCGCCATCTTGTGTCCGCCATCTTGTCCGCCATCTTGGCCGCCATCTTGTCCGCCATCTTGTCCGCCATCTTGTCCGCCATCTTGTCCGCCATCTTGGCCGCCATCTTGGCCGCCATCTTGGCCGCCATCTTGGCCGCCATCTTGTGTCCGCCATCTTGGCCGCCATCTTGGCTGCCATCTTGTGTCCGCCATCTTGTCCGCCATCTTGTCCGCCATCTTGGCCGCCATCTTGGCTGCCATCTTGTGTCCGCCATCTTGTCCGCCATCTTGTCCGCCATCTTGGCCGCCGTCTTGTCCGCCATCTTGTCTGCCATCTTGGCCGCCATCTTGGCCGCCATCTTGTCCGCCATCTTGGCCGCCATCTTGTGTCCGCCATCTTGTCCGCCATCTTGGCCGCCATCTTGTCCGCCATCTTGTCCGCCATCTTGTCCGCCATCTTGTCCGCCATCTTGTGTCCGCCATCTTGTCCGCCATCTTGTGTCCGCCATCTTGTCCGCCATCTTGTCCGCCATCTTGGCCGCCATCTTGTCCGCCATCTTGTCCGCCATCTTGTGTCCGCCATCTTGTCCGCCATCTTGTCCGCCATCTTGTCCGCCATCTTGTCCGCCATCTTGTCCGCCATCTTGTGTCCGCCATCTTGTCCGCCATCTTGGCCGCCATCTTGTGTCCGCCATCTTGTCCGCCATCTTGTCCGCCATCTTGGCCGCCATCTTGTGTCCGCCATCTTGTCCGCCATCTTGTCCGCCATCTTGTCCGCCATCTTGGCCGCCATCTTGTCCGCCATCTTGGCCGCCATCTTGTGTCCGCCATCTTGTCCGCCATCTTGGCCGCCATCTTGTGTCCGCCATCTTGTCCGCCATCTTGGCCGCCATCTTGTCCGCCATCTTGGCCGCCATCTTGTGTCCGCCATCTTGTCCGCCATCTTGTCCGCCATCTTGTCCGCCATCTTGTCCGCCATCTTGTGTCCGCCATCTTGGCCGCCATCTTGTGTCCGCCATCTTGTCCGCCATCTTGTGTCCGCCATCTTGTCCGCCATCTTGTCCGCCATCTTGTCCGCCATCTTGTGTCCGCCATCTTGTCCGCCATCTTGGCCGCCATCTTGTCCGCCATCTTGTCCGCCATCTTGTCCGCCATCTTGTCCGCCATCTTGTGTCCGCCATCTTGTCCGCCATCTTGGCCGCCATCTTGTCCGCCATCTTGGCCGCCATCTTGTGTCCGCCATCTTGTCCGCCATCTTGGCCGCCATCTTGTGTCCGCCATCTTGTCCGCCATCTTGTGTCCGCCATCTTGTCCGCCATCTTGTCCGCCATCTTGTGTCCGCCATCTTGTCCGCCATCTTGGCCACCATCTTGGCCGCCATCTTGGCCGCCATCTTGGCCGCCATCTTGTCCGCCATCTTGTCCGCCATCTTGGCCGCCATCTTGTGTCCGCCATCTTGTCCGCCATCTTGTGTCCGCCATCTTGTCCGCCATCTTGTCCGCCATCTTGTGTCCGCCATCTTGTCCGCCATCTTGGCCGCCATCTTGTCCGCCATCTTGTGTCCGCCATCTTGGCCGCCATCTTGTCCGCCATCTTGTCCGCCATCTTGTGTCCGCCATCTTGTCCGCCATCTTGTGTCCGCCATCTTGGCCGCCATCTTGTCCGCCATCTTGGCCGCCATCTTGTGTCCGCCATCTTGTCCGCCATCTTGTCCGCCATCTTGTCCGCCATCTTGGCCGCCATCTTGTGTCCGCCATCTTGTCCGCCATCTTGTCCGCCATCTTGGCCGCCATCTTGTGTCCGCCATCTTGTCCGCCATCTTGTCCGCCATCTTGGCCGCCATCTTGTGTCCGCCATCTTGTCCGCCATCTTGTCCGCCATCTTGGCCGCCATCTTGTCCGCCATCTTGGCCGCCATCTTGTGTCCGCCATCTTGTCCGCCATCTTGTCCGCCATCTTGTCCGCCATCTTGTCCGCCATCTTGTCCGCCATCTTGTGTCCGCCATCTTGTGTCCGCCATCTTGTCCGCCATCTTGTCCGCCATCTTGGCCGCCATCTTGTCCGCCATCTTGGCCCCCATCTTGTGTCCGCCATCTTGTCCGCCATCTTGGCCGCCATCTTGTGTCCGCCATCTTGTCCGCCATCTTGTGTCCGCCATCTTGTCCGCCATCTTGTCCGCCATCTTGTGTCCGCCATCTTGTCCGCCATCTTGGCCGCCATCTTGTCCGCCATCTTGTGTCCGCCATCTTGGCCGCCATCTTGTCCGCCATCTTGTCCGCCATCTTGTCCGCCATCTTGTCCGCCATCTTGTGTCCGCCATCTTGTCCGCCATCTTGTCCGCCATCTTGGCCGCCATCTTGTCCGCCATCTTGTCCGCCATCTTGTCCGCCATCTTGTCCGCCATCTTGTCCGCCATCTTGGCCGCCATCTTGTCCGCCATCTTGGCCGCCATCTTGTGTCCGCCATCTTGTCCGCCATCTTGTGTCCGCCATCTTGTCCGCCATCTTGTCCGCCATCTTGGCCGCCATCTTGTCCGCCATCTTGTCCGCCATCTTGTGTCCGCCATCTTGTGTCCGCCATCTTGTCCGCCATCTTGTCCGCCATCTTGTCCGCCATCTTGTGTCCGCCATCTTGGCCGCCATCTTGTCCGCCATCTTGTCTGCCATCTTGTCCGCCATCTTGTGTCCGCCATCTTGGCCGCCATCTTGTCCGCCATCTTGGCCGCCATCTTGTGTCCGCCATCTTGTCCGCCATCTTGTCCGCCATCTTGTCCGCCATCTTGTGTCCGCCATCTTGTCCGCCATCTTGGCCGCCATCTTGTCCGCCATCTTGGCCGCCATCTTGTGTCCGCCATCTTGTCCGCCATCTTGTCCGCCATCTTGTCCGCCATCTTGTCCGCCATCTTGTCCGCCATCTTGTCCGCCATCTTGTCCGCCATCTTGGCCGCCATCTTGGCCGCCATCTTGGCCGCCATCTTGGCCGCCATCTTGTGTCCGTCATCTTGGCCGCCATCTTGGCTGCCATCTTGTGTCCGCCATCTTGTCCGCCATCTTGTCCGCCATCTTGACCGCCGTCTTGTCCGCCATCTTGTCTGCCTTCTGGCCGCCATCTTGGCCGCCATCTTGGCCGCCATCTTGTCCGCCATCTTGTCCGCCATCTTGGCCGCCATCTTGTCCGCCATCTTGGCCGCCATCTTGTCCGCCATCTTGGCCGCCATCTTGTGTCCGCCATCTTGTCCGCCATCTTGGCCGCCATCTTGTCCGCCATCTTGTCCGCCATCTTGTGTCCGCCATCTTGTCCGCCATCTTGGCCGCCATCTTGTGTCCGCCATCTTGTCCGCCATCTTGTCCGCCATCTTGGCCGCCATCTTGTCCGCCATCTTGTCCGCCATCTTGTCCGCCATCTTGTCCGCCATCTTGTGTCCGCCATCTTGTCCGCCATCTTGGCCGCCATCTTGTGTCCGCCATCTTGTCCGCCATCTTGGCCGCCATCTTGTCCGCCATCTTGTGTCCGCCATCTTGGCCGCCATCTTGTCCGCCATCTTGTCCGCCATCTTGTCCGCCATCTTGTCCGCCATCTGGTGTCCGCCATCTTGGCCGCCATCTTGTCCGCCATCTTGGCCGCCATCTTGTGTCCGCCATCTTGTCCGCCATCTTGTCCGCCATCTTGTCCGCCATCTTGTCCGCCATCTTGTGTCCGCCATCTTGTCCGCCATCTTGTCCGCCATCTTGTCCGCCATCTTGTGTCCGCCATCTTGTCCGCCATCTTGGCCGCCATCTTGTGTCCGCCATCTTGTCCGCCATCTTGTCCGCCATCTTGGCCGCCATCTTGGCCGCCATCTTGGCCGCCATCTTGGCCGCCATCTTGTCCGCCATCTTGTCCGCCATCTTGGCCGCCATCTTGTGTCCGCCATCTTGTCCGCCATCTTGGCCGCCATCTTGTCCGCCATCTTGGCCGCCATCTTGTGTCCGCCATCTTGTCCGCCATCTTGGCCGCCATCTTGTGTCCGCCATCTTGTCCGCCATCTTGGCCGCCATCTTGGCCGCCATCTTGTCCGCCATCTTGGCCGCCATCTTGTGTCCGCCATCTTGTCCGCCATCTTGTCCGCCATCTTGGCCGCCATCTTGTCCGCCATCTTGGCCGCCATCTTGTGTCCGCCATCTTGTCCGCCATCTTGTCCGCCATCTTGTCCGCCATCTTGTCCGCCATCTTGTCCGCCATCTTGTGTCCGCCATCTTGTCCGCCATCTTGGCCGCCATCTTGTCCGCCATCTTGGCCGCCATCTTGTGTCCGCCATCTTGTCCGCCATCTTGGCCGCCATCTTGTGTCCGCCATCTTGTCCGCCATCTTGGCCGCCATCTTGTCCGCCATCTTGGCCGCCATCTTGTGTCCGCCATCTTGGCCGCCATCTTGGCCGCCATCTTGTGTCCGCCATCTTGTCCGCCATCTTGTGTCCGCCATCTTGTCCGCCATCTTGTCCGCCATCTTGTCCGTCATCTTGGCCGCCATCTTGTCCGCCATCTTGCCTGCCATCTTGTCCGCCATCTTGGCTGCCATCTTGTGTCCGCCATCTTGTCCGCCATCTTGGCCGCCATCTTGTCCGCCATCTTGGCCGCCATCTTGTCCGCCATCTTGGCCGCCATCTTGTGTCCGCCATCTTGTCCGCCATCTTGTCCGCCATCTTGGCCGCCATCTTGTCCGCCATCTTGTCCGCCATCTTGTCCGCCATCTTGGCCGCCATCTTGTCCGCCATCTTGGCCGCCATCTTGTGTCCGCCATCTTGTCCGCCATCTTGTGTCCGCCATCTTGTCCGCCATCTTGTCCGCCATCTTGGCCGCCATCTTGTCCGCCATCTTGTCCGCCATCTTGTCCGCCATCTTGTGTCCGCCATCTTGTCCGCCATCTTGTCCGCCATCTTGTGTCCGCCATCTTGGCCGCCATATTGGCCGCCATCTTGTCCGCCATCTTGTCCGCCATCTTGTCCGCCATCTTGTCCGCCATCTTGTGTCCGCCATCTTGGCCGCCATCTTGTCCGCCATCTTGGCCGCCATCTTGTGTCCGCCATCTTGTCCGCCATCTTGTCCGCCATCTTGTCCGCCATCTTGTCCGCCATCTTGTGTCCGACATCTTGTCCGCCATCTTGGCCGCCATCTTGTCCGCCATCTTGGCCGCCATCTTGTGTCCGCCATCTTGTCCGCCATCTTGGCCGCCATCTTGTCCGCCATCTTGTCCGCCATCTTGTCCGCCATCTTGGCCGCCATCTTGGCCGCCATCTTGTGTCCGCCATCTTGGCCGCCATCTTGGCTGCCATCTTGTGTCCGCCATCTTGTCCGCCATCTTGTCCGCCATCTTGGCCGCCGTCTTGTCCGCCATCTTGTCTGCCATCTTGGCCGCCATCTTGGCCGCCATCTTGTCCGCCATCTTGTCCGCCATCTTGGCCGCCATCTTGTGTCCGCCATCTTGTCCGCCATCTTGTCCGCCATCTTGGCCGCCATCTTGTGTCCGCCATCTTGTCCGCCATCTTGGCCGCCATCTTGTCCGCCATCTTGTCCGCCGTCTTGTCCGCCATCTTGTGTCCGCCATCTTGGCCGCCATCTTGTGTCCGCCATCTTGTCCGCCATCTTGTCCACCATCTTGTGTCCGCCATCTTGGCCGCCATCTTGTCCGCCATCTTGGCCGCCATCTTGTGTCCGCCATCTTGTCCGCCATCTTGTCCGCCATCTTGGCCGCCATCTTGTCCGCCATCTTGTCCGCCATCTTGTCCGCCATCTTGGCCGCCATCTTGTGTCCGCCATCTTGTGTCCGCCATCTTGGCCGCCATCTTGTGTCCGCCATCTTGTCCGCCATCTTGTCCGCCATCTTGTCCGCCATCTTGTCCGCCATCTTGTCCGCCATCTTGTGTCCGCCATCTTGTCCGCCATCTTGTCCGCCATCTTGTCCGCCATCTTGTCCGCCATCTTGGCCGCCATCTTGGCCGCCATCTTGTCCGCCATCTTGTCCGCCATCTTGTCCGCCATCTTGTGTCCGCCATCTTGGCCGCCATCTTGTCCGCCATCTTGGCCGCCATCTTGTGTCCGCCATCTTGTCCGCCATCTTGTCCGCCATCTTGTCCGCCATCTTGTCCGCCATCTTGTGTCCGCCATCTTGTCCGCCATCTTGGCCGCCATCTTGTCCGCCATCTTGGCCGCCATCTTGTGTCCGCCATCTTGTCCGCCATCTTGGCCGCCATCTTGTCCGCCATCTTGTCCGCCATCTTGTCCGCCATCTTGTCCGCCATCTTGGCCGCCATCTTGGCCGCCATCTTGGCCGCCATCTTGGCCGCCATCTTGTGTCCGCCATCTTGGCCGCCATCTTGTGTCCGCCATCTTGTCCGCCATCTTGTCCGCCATCTTGGCCGCCGTCTTGTCCGCCATCTTGTCTGCCATCTTGGCCGCCATCTTGGCCGCCATCTTGTCCGCCATCTTGGCCGCCATCTTGTGTCCGCCATCTTGTCCGCCATCTTGGCCGCCATCTTGTCCGCCATCTTGTCCGCCATCTTGTCCGCCATCTTGTCCGCCATCTTGTGTCCGCCATCTTGTCCGCCATCTTGTGTCCGCCATCTTGTCCGCCATCTTGTCCGCCATCTTGGCCGCCATCTTGTCCGCCATCTTGTCCGCCATCTTGTGTCCGCCATCTTGTCCGCCATCTTGTCCGCCATCTTGTCCGCCATCTTGTCCGCCATCTTGTCCGCCATCTTGTGTCCGCCATCTTGTCCGCCATCTTGGCCGCCATCTTGTGTCCGCCATCTTGTCCGCCATCTTGTCCGCCATCTTGGCCGCCATCTTGTGTCCGCCATCTTGTCCGCCATCTTGTCCGCCATCTTGTCCGCCATCTTGGCCGCCATCTTGGCCGCCATCTTGTCCGCCATCTTGGCCGCCATCTTGTGTCCGCCATCTTGTCCGCCATCTTGGCCGCCATCTTGTGTCCGCCATCTTGTCCGCCATCTTGGCCGCCATCTTGTCCGCCATCTTGGCCGCCATCTTGTGTCCGCCATCTTGTCCGCCATCTTGTCCGCCATCTTGTCCGCCATCTTGTCCGCCATCTTGTGTCCGCCATCTTGGCCGCCATCTTGTGTCCGCCATCTTGTCCGCCATCTTGTGTCCGCCATCTTGTCCGCCTTCTTGTCCGCCATCTTGTCCGCCATCTTGTGTCCGCCATCTTGTCCGCCATCTTGGCCGCCATCTTGTCCGCCATCTTGTCCGCCATCTTGTCCGCCATCTTGTGTCCGCCATCTTGTCCGCCATCTTGGCCGCCATCTTGTCCGCCATCTTGGCCGCCATTTTGTGTCCGCCATCTTGTCCGCCATCTTGGCCGCCATCTTGTGTCCGCCATCTTGTCCGCCATCTTGTGTCCGCCATCTTGTCCGCCATCTTGTCCGCCATCTTGTGTCCGCCATCTTGTCCGCCATCTTGGCCACCATCTTGGCCGCCATCTTGGCCGCCATCTTGGCCGCCATCTTGTCCGCCATCTTGTCCGCCATCTTGGCCGCCATCTTGTGTCCGCCATCTTGTCCGCCATCTTGTGTCCGCCATCTTGTCCGCCATCTTGTCCGCCATCTTGTGTCCGCCATCTTGTCCGCCATCTTGGCCGCCATCTTGTCCGCCATCTTGTGTCCGCCATCTTGGCCGCCATCTTGTCCGCCATCTTGTCCGCCATCTTGTGTCCGCCATCTTGTCCGCCATTTTGTGTCCGCCATCTTGGCCGCCATCTTGTCCGCCATCTTGGCCGCCATCTTGTGTCCGCCATCTTGTCCGCCATCTTGTCCGCCATCTTGTCCGCCATCTTGTCCGCCATCTTGGCCGCCATCTTGTGTCCGCCATCTTGTCCGCCATCTTGTCCGCCATCTTGGCCGCCATCTTGTGTCCGCCATCTTGTCCGCCATCTTGTCCGCCATCTTGGCCGCCATCTTGTGTCCGCCATCTTGTCCGCCATCTTGTCCGCCATCTTGGCCGCCATCTTGTCCGCCATCTTGGCCGCCATCTTGTGTCCGCCATCTTGTCCGCCATCTTGTCCGCCATCTTGTCCGCCATCTTGTCCGCCATCTTGTCCGCCATCTTGTGTCCGCCATCTTGTGTCCGCCATCTTGTCCGCCATCTTGTCCGCCATCTTGGCCGCCATCTTGTCCGCCATCTTGGCCCCCATCTTGTGTCCGCCATCTTGTCCGCCATCTTGGCCGCCATCTTGTGTCCGCCATCTTGTCCGCCATCTTGTGTCCGCCATCTTGTCCGCCATCTTGTCCGCCATCTTGTGTCCGCCATCTTGTCCGCCATCTTGGCCGCCATCTTGTCCGCCATCTTGTGTCCGCCATCTTGGCCGCCATCTTGTCCGCCATCTTGTCCGCCATCTTGTCCGCCATCTTGTCCGCCATCTTGTGTCCGCCATCTTGTCCGCCATCTTGTCCGCCATCTTGGCCGCCATCTTGGCCGCCATCTTGTCCGCCATCTTGTCCGCCATCTTGTCCGCCATCTTGTCCGCCATCTTGGCCGCCATCTTGTCCGCCATCTTGGCCGCCATCTTGTGTCCGCCATCTTGTGTCCGCCATCTTGTCCGCCATCTTGTCCGCCATCTTGGCCGCCATCTTGTCCGCCATCTTGTCCGCCATCTTGTCCGCCATCTTGTGTCCGCCATCTTGTCCGCCATCTTGTCCGCCATCTTGTCCGCCATCTTGTGTCCGCCATCTTGTCCGCCATCTTGTCCGCCATCTTGTCCGCCATCTTGTCCGCCATCTTGTCCGCCATCTTGGCCGCCATCTTGTCCGCCATCTTGGCCGCCATCTTGTGTCCGCCATCTTGTCCGCCATCTTGTCCGCCATCTTGTCCGCCATCTTGTGTCCGCCATCTTGTCCGCCATCTTGGCCGCCATCTTGTCCGCCATCTTGGCCGCCATCTTGTGTCCGCCATCTTGTCCGCCATCTTGTCCGCCATCTTGTCCGCCATCTTGTCCGCCATCTTGTCCGCCATCTTGTCCGCCATCTTGTCCGCCATCTTGGCCGCCATCTTGGCCGCCATCTTGGCCGCCATCTTGGCCGCCATCTTGTGTCCGTCATCTTGGCCGCCATCTTGGCTGCCATCTTGTGTCCGCCATCTTGTCCGCCATCTTGTCCGCCATCTTGACCGCCGTCTTGTCCGCCATCTTGTCTGCCTTCTGGCCGCCATCTTGGCCGCCATCTTGGCCGCCATCTTGTCCGCCATCTTGTCCGCCATCTTGGCCGCCATCTTGTCCGCCATCTTGGCCGCCATCTTGTCCGCCATCTTGGCCGCCATCTTGTGTCCGCCATCTTGTCCGCCATCTTGGCCGCCATCTTGTCCGCCATCTTGTCCGCCATCTTGTGTCCGCCATCTTGTCCGCCATCTTGGCCGCCATCTTGTGTCCGCCATCTTGTCCGCCATCTTGTCCGCCATCTTGGCCGCCATCTTGTCCGCCATCTTGTCCGCCATCTTGTCCGCCATCTTGTCCGCCATCTTGTGTCCGCCATCTTGTCCGCCATCTTGGCCGCCATCTTGTGTCCGCCATCTTGTCCGCCATCTTGGCCGCCATCTTGTCCGCCATCTTGTCCGCCATCTTGGCCGCCATCTTGTCCGCCATCTTGTCCGCCATCTTGTCCGCCATCTTGTCCGCCATCTGGTGTCCGCCATCTTGGCCGCCATCTTGTCCGCCATCTTGGCCGCCATCTTGTGTCCGCCATCTTGTCCGCCATCTTGTCCGCCATCTTGTCCGCCATCTTGGCCGCCATCTTGTCCGCCATCTTGTCCGCCATCTTGTGTCCGCCATCTTGTCCGCCATCTTGTCCGCCATCTTGTCCGCCATCTTGTGTCCGCCATCTTGTCCGCCATCTTGGCCGCCATCTTGTGTCCGCCATCTTGTCCGCCATCTTGTCCGCCATCTTGGCCGCCATCTTGGCCGCCATCTTGGCCGCCATCTTGTCCGCCATCTTGTCCGCCATCTTGGCCGCCATCTTGTGTCCGCCATCTTGTCCGCCATCTTGGCCGCCATCTTGTCCGCCATCTTGGCCGCCATCTTGTGTCCGCCATCTTGTCCGCCATCTTGGCCGCCATCTTGTGTCCGCCATCTTGTCCGCCATCTTGTCCGCCATCTTGTCCGCCATCTTGGCCGCCATCTTGTGTCCGCCATCTTGTCCGCCATCTTGTCCGCCATCTTGGCCGCCATCTTGTCCGCCATCTTGGCCGCCATCTTGTGTCCGCCATCTTGTCCGCCATCTTGTCCGCCATCTTGTCCGCCATCTTGTGTCCGCCATCTTGTCCGCCATCTTGGCCGCCATCTTGTCCGCCATCTTGGCCGCCATCTTGTGTCCGCCATCTTGTCCGCCATCTTGGCCGCCATCTTGTGTCCGCCATCTTGTCCGCCATCTTGGCCGCCATCTTGTCCGCCATCTTGGCCGCCATCTTGTGTCCGCCATCTTGGCCGCCATCTTGGCCGCCATCTTGTGTCCGCCATCTTGTCCGCCATCTTGTGTCCGCCATCTTGTCCGCCATCTTGTCCGTCATCTTGGCCGCCATCTTGTCCGCCATCTTGCCTGCCATCTTGTCCGCCATCTTGGCTGCCATCTTGTGTCCGCCATCTTGTCCGCCATCTTGGCCGCCATCTTGTCCGCCATCTTGGCCGCCATCTTGTCCGCCATCTTGTCCGCCATCTTGTCCGCCATCTTGGCCGCCATCTTGTCCGCCATCTTGGCCGCCATCTTGTGTCCGCCATCTTGTCCGCCATCTTGTCCGCCATCTTGTCCGCCATCTTGTCCGCCATCTTGTGTCCGCCATCTTGTCCGCCATCTTGGCCGCCATCTTGTCCGCCATCTTGTCCGCCATCTTGCCTGCCATCTTGTCCGCCATCTTGGCTGCCATCTTGTGTCCGCCATCTTGTCCGCCATCTTGGCCGCCATCTTGTCCGCCATCTTGGCCGCCATCTTGTCCGCCATCTTGGCCGCCATCTTGTGTCCGCCATCTTGTCCGCCATCTTGTCCGCCATCTTGGCCGCCATCTTGTCCGCCATCTTGTCCGCCATCTTGTCCGCCATCTTGGCCGCCATCTTGTCCGCCATCTTGTCCGCCATCTTGTCCGCCATCTTGTGTCCGCCATCTTGTCCGCCATCTTGTCCGCCATCTTGTGTCCGCCATCTTGGCCGCCATATTGGCCGCCATCTTGTCCGCCATCTTGTCCGCCATCTTGTCCGCCATCTTGTCCGCCATCTTGTGTCCGCCATCTTGGCCGCCATCTTGTCCGCCATCTTGGCCGCCATCTTGTGTCCGCCATCTTGTCCGCCATCTTGTCCGCCATCTTGTCCGCCATCTTGTCCGCCATCTTGTGTCCGCCATCTTGTCCGCCATCTTGGCCGCCATCTTGTCCGCCATCTTGGCCGCCATCTTGTGTCCGCCATCTTGTCCGCCATCTTGGCCGCCATCTTGTCCGCCATCTTGTCCGCCATCTTGTCCGCCATCTTGGCCGCCATCTTGGCCGCCATCTTGTGTCCGCCATCTTGGCCGCCATCTTGGCTGCCATCTTGTGTCCGCCATCTTGTCCGCCATCTTGTCCGCCATATTGGCCGCCGTCTTGTCCGCCATCTTGTCTGCCATCTTGGCCGCCATCTTGGCCGCCATCTTGTCCGCCATCTTGTCCGCCATCTTGGCCGCCATCTTGTGTCCGCCATCTTGTCCGCCATCTTGTCCGCCATCTTGGCCGCCATCTTGTGTCCGCCATCTTGTCCGCCATCTTGGCCGCCATCTTGTCCGCCATCTTGTCCGCCATCTTGTCCGCCATCTTGTGTCCGCCATCTTGGCCGCCATCTTGTGTCCGCCATCTTGTCCGCCATCTTGTCCGCCATCTTGGCCGCCATCTTGTCCGCCATCTTGTCCGCCATCTTGTGTCCGCCATCTTGTCCGCCATCTTGTCCGCCATCTTGTCCGCCATCTTGGCCGCCATCTTGTGTCCGCCATCTTGTCCGCCATCTTGTCCGCCATCTTGGCCGCCATCTTGTCCGCCATCTTTTCCGCCATCTTGGCCGCCATCTTGTGTCCGCCATCTTGTCCGCCATCTTGGCCGCCATCTTGTCCGCCATCTTGGCCGCCATCTTGTGTCCGCCATCTTGGCCGCCATCTTGTGTCCGCCATCTTGTCCGCCATCTTGGCCGCCATCTTGTGTCCGCCATCTTGTGTCCGCCATCTTGGCCGCCATCTTGTCCGCCATCTTGGCCGCCATCTTGGCCGCCATCTTGTGTCCGCCATCTTGTCCGCCATCTTGGCCGCCATCTTGTCCGCCATCTTGTGTCCGCCATCTTGTCCGCCATCTTGGCCGCCATCTTGTCCGCCATCTTGGCCGCCATCTTGTGTCCGCCATCTTGTCCGCCATCTTGGCCGCCATCTTGTGTCCGCCATCTTGTCCGCCATCTTGTGTCCGCCATCTTGTGTCCGCCATCTTGTCCGCCATCTTGGCCGCCATCTTGTCCGCCATCTTGTCCGCCATCTTGTCCGCCATCTTGGCCGCCATCTTGTGTCCGCCATCTTGTCCGCCATCTTGGCCGCCATCTTGTCCGCCATCTTGGCCGCCATCTTGTGTCCGCCATCTTGTCCGCCATCTTGGCCGCCATCTTGTCCGCCATCTTGTCCGCCATCTTGTGTCCGCCATCTTGTCCGCCATCTTGTCCGCCATCTTGTCCGCCATCTTGTGTCCGCCATCTTGTCCGCCATCTTGGCCGCCATCTTGTCCGCCATCTTGTGTCCGCCATCTTGGCCGCCATCTTGTCCGCCATCTTGTCCGCCATCTTGTCCGCCATCTTGTCCGCCATCTTGTTCGCCGTCTTGTGTCCGCCATCTTGTCCGCCATCTTGGCCGCCATCATGTGTCCGCCATCTTGTCCGCCATCTTGTCCGCCATCTTGTCCGCCATCTTGTCCGCCATCTTGGCCGCCATCTTGTGTCCGCCATCTTGTCCGCCATCTTGTCCGCCATCTTGTCCGCCATCTTGGCCACCATCTTGTCCGCCATCTTGTCCGCCATCTTGGCCGCCATCTTGTGTCCGCCATCTTGTCCGCCATCTTGGCCGCCATCTTGTCCGCCATCTTGTCCGCCATCTTGTCCGCCATCGTGGCCGCCATCTTGTCCGCTATCTTGTCCGCCATCTTGTCCGCCATTTTGGCCGCCATCTTGTGTCCGCCATCTTGTCCGCCATCTTGGCCGCCATCTTGTGTCCGCCATCTTGTCCGCCATCTTGTCCGCCATCTTGGCCGCCATCTTGGCCGCCATCTTGGCCGCCATCTTGTGTCCGCCATCTTGTCCGCCATCTTGTCCGCCATCTTGGCCGCCATCTTGTCCGCCATCTTGTCCGCCATCTTGTCCGCCATCTTGTGTCCGCCATCTTGTCCGCCATCTTGGCCGCCATCTTGTGTCCGCCATCTTGGCCGCCATCTTGGCCGCCATCTTGGCCGCCATCTTGTCCGCCAGCTTGATGGGAAGGGGGGAGGGGGATGGAAGATGTCACCTCCTGAAGTACATGCTCTCCTGGTATCGGAAATCTGAAAACAGCTGGTTTGTATGAAAAGTTAGTGTATAAACATTGCATACCTTACGGCGGAAAATTGGTTGCAAAGTTTAAACATTGCATACCTTTAAGCGCAATACCAGGAGCTACCTCTTCCGTGGATGCTCTCCTGCTTGTCCACCATCTTGGCCGCCATCTTGGCCGCCATCTTGTGTCCGCCATCTTGTCCGCCATCTTGTCCGCCATCTTGGCCGCCATCTTGTCCGCCATCTTGGCCGCCATCTTGTGTCCGCCATCTTGTCCGCCATCTTGGCCGCCATCTTGTGTCCGCCATCTTGTCCGCCATCTTGGCCGCCATCTTGTCCGCCATCTTGGCCGCCATCTTGTGTCCGCCATCTTGTCCGCCATCTTGGCCGCCATCTTGTGTCCGCCATCTTGTCCGCCATATTGGCCGCCATCTTGTCCGCCATCTTGGCCGCCATCTTGTGTTCGCCATCTTGTCCGCCATCTTGTCCGCCATCTTGTCCGCCATCTTGTCCGCCATCTTGTGTCCGCCATCTTGTCCGCCATCTTGGCCGCCATCTTGTGTCCGCCATCTTGTCCGCCATCTTGTCCGCCATCTTGTCCGCCATCTTGGCCGCCATCTTGTCCGCCATCTTGGCCGCCATCTTGTGTCCGCCATCTTGTCCGCCATCTTGTGTCCGCCATCTTGTCCGCCATCTTGTCCGCCATCTTGTCCGCCATCTTGGCCGCCATCTTGTGTCCGCCATCTTGTCCGCCATCTTGTCCGCCATCTTGTCCGCCATCTTGTGTCCGCCATCTTGTCCGCCATCTTGTGTCCGCCATCTTGTCCGCCATCTTGGCCGCCATCTTTTCCGCCATCTTGTGTCCGCCATCTTGGCCGCCATCTTGTCCGCCATCTTGTCCGCCATCTTGTGTCCGCCATCTTGTGTCCGCCATCTTGTGTCCGCCATCTTGTCCGCCATCTTGTCCGCCATCTTGGCCGCCATCTTGTCCGCCATCTTGTCCGCCATCTTGTGTCCGCCATCTTGTTCGCCATCTTGGCCGCCATGTTGTCCGCCATCTTGGCCGCCATCTTGTCCGCCATCTTGGCCGCCATCTTGTCCGCCATCTTGTCCGCCATCTTGGCCGCCATCTTGTGTCCGCCATCTTGTGTCCGCCATCTTGTCCGCCATCTTGGCCGCCATCTTGGCCGCCATCTTGTCCGCCATCTTGTCCGCCATCTTGGCCGCCATCTTGGCCGCCATCTTGGCCGCCATCTTGGCCGCCATCTTGGCCGCCATCTTGGCCGCCATCTTGGCCGCCATCTTGTGTCCGCCATCTTGTGTCCGCCATCTTGTCCGCCATCTTGGCCGCCATCTTGTCCGCCATCTTGGCCGCCATCTTGTGTCCGCCATCTTGTCCGCCATCTTGGCCGCCATCTTGTCCGCCATCTTGTCCGCCATCTTGTCCGCCATCTTGTGTCCGCCATCTTGTCCGCCACCTTGGCCGCCATCTTGGCCGCCATCTTGTCCGCCATCTTGTCCGCCATCTTGTCCGCCATCTTGTCCGCCATCTTGGCCGCCATCTTGTCCGCCATCTTGGCCGCCATCTTGTCCGCCATCTTGGTCGCCATCTTGTGTCCGCCATCTTGTCCGCCATCTTGGCCGCCATCTTGTCCGCCATCTTGTCCGCCATCTTGTGTCCGCCATCTTGTCCGCCATCTTGTCCGCCATCTTGTCCGCCATCTTGGCCGCCATCTTGTGTCCGCCATCTTGTCCGCCATCTTGGCCGCCATCTTGTCCGCCATCTTGTCCGCCATCTTGTCCGCCATCTTGTGTCCGCCATCTTGTCCGCCATCTTGGCCGCCATCTTGGCCGCCATCTTGTCCGCCATCTTGTCCGCCATCTTGTCCGCCATCTTGTCCGCCATCTTGGCCGCCATCTTGTCCGCCATCTTGGCCGCCATCTTGTCCGCCATCTTGGCCGCCATCTTGTGTCCGCCATCTTGTCCGCCATCTTGGCCGCCATCTTGTCCGCCATCTTGGCCGCCATCTTGTGTCCGCCATCTTGTCCGCCATCTTGTGTCCGCCATCTTGTCCGCCATCTTGTCCGCCATCTTGTCCGCCATCTTGGCCGCCATCTTGTGTCCGCCATCTTGTCCGCCATCTTGGCCGCCATCTTGTGTCCGCCATCTTGTCCGCCATCTTGGCCGCCATCTTGTCCGCCATCTTGGCCGCCATCTTGTGTCCGCCATCTTGTCCGCCATCTTGGCCGCCATCTTGTGTCCGCCATCTTGTCCGCCATCTTGTGTCCGCCATCTTGTCCGCCATCTTGTGTCCGCCATCTTGTCCGCCATCTTGTGTCCGCCATCTTGTCCGCCATCTTGTGTCCGCCATCTTGTCCGCCATCTTGTGTCCGCCATCTTGTCCGCCATCTTGTCCGCCATCTTGTCCGCCATCTTGTCCGCCATCTTGTCCGCCATCTTGTGTCCGCCATCTTGGCCGCCATCTTGTGTCCGCCATCTTGTCCGCCATCTTGTGTCCGCCATCTTGTCCGCCATCTTGTCCGCCATCTTGGCCGCCATCTTGTCCGCCATCTTGACCGCCATCTTGGCCGCCATCTTGTGTCCGCCATCTTGTCCGCCATCTTGGCCGCCATCTTGTGTCCGCCATCTTGGCCGCCATCTTGGCCGCCATCTTGGCCGCCATCTTGGCCGCCATCTTGGCCGCCATCTTGGCCGCCATCTTGGCCGCCATCTTGTGTCCGCCATCTTGTCCGCCATCTTGTCCGCCATCTTGGCCGCCATCTTGGCCGCCATCTTGTCCGCCATCTTGTCCGCCATCTTGGCCGCCATCTTGTCCGCCAGCTTGTAGGGAAGGGGGGGAGGGGGATGGAAGATGTCACCTCCTGAAGTACATGCTCTCCTGGTATCGGAAATCTGAAAACAGCTGGTTTGTATGAAAAGTTAGTGTATAAACATTGCATACCTTACGGCGGAAAATTGGTTTCAGAGTTAGTGTATAAACATTGCATACCTTACGGCGGAAAATTGGTTGCAAAGTTAGTGTTTAAACATTGCATACCTTTAGGCGCAATACCAGGAGCTACCTCTTCCGTGGATGCTCTCCTGGTACTATGCATTCGGAATCTGGTAGTTTTCGAAGAAATTTTTCTCGATTAACGGGAAAGTTAGTGTTTAAACATTGCATAACTTTCGGCAGTTTTTGAGCAAATTTGCTGCAAAATTTTATTCGACCAACGGGAAAGTTAGTGTTTAAATATTGCATACCTTTCGGCGGTTTTCGACCAAAATTGCTGTACAAATTGCTGTGTGCTCTTCCGTGGATGCTTTCCTGGTATCGGAAATCTGCAAATAGCTGGTTTTGTATGGAATTTCGTACCAGTTTATGGAAAGTTTGAGCGAGAGAGATGAGGGATACTTCCCATTTCATCCATCTCACTTGCACTTGGAGACGCCTGGTTACTGTCAATCGTTCGTAACATACCAGGCGACTCCATTATACTTACATTTACTCACAAATTCCTAACAATTACTCAAAAATTAATTTGCTATTCTTTGTTTTAATCCGAAAAAACTTAACAGCAAACTAATCATGATTTAAAGTTTCATTTGTGTTCGTAATGCCTGCCGATCATTCGCCGAAATACAGCCAGCGTCGGGCTTTGAGTGACAGAGGTCGAAGAAACGATAGCGTAATAATACAACCGTTCCTTTTACAGACTAAAGTTACAAAGGTAAAGTTCCAATACCCATGCGCTTTACAACCGCATTTAAAAATGCATTAACTGTAACTGATGTGTGCCTGTTTGCTTGGAATTTAAACCGATTTCAATTTCATTCGCATGGTGTAGTGTACAGCTTCTACAGTTTCAATCTTATCCAAAAGAACACATCGCACAAATCATCCCCCATTCCGGTGCATCGCTCAACACCAGCCAGAAAACAGAAATACACCAACAGAACGAAGAGAAAGAAAAGCACACTCACAATCAGTAAGTGGTTGTGGCGATCTTGAGAGTCATAAATATTTTTCCCTCAACATTCAAGAAGCAGCAGCAGGGCAACAGCAAACACTGATTCATTTGGCATAGCGCGGAGGCGACTGGTATGCGGAACGTTTCAAAAACGGTAGAAATTCTCAATTCTCTCGCCCCGACCAATTTGCTTTCACAGGCATTGGCCCAATCCCGCCCCAAACTCGATTTCGAAACTGGCTCCCAAACTACTGCCGCTCTCGGTATTAATGTTTTATTTATGTACTGTGGTTTAAGAGATTTAGATTAATGAACTCTTCACTTCGTTCGACTGCCACGACTGGCACACGGATAAAAGCACCATTTTTTTTTCTCGTGCGCTACACTTTCTTCTATCCTTCCTTCCTGCGTGCCTGCCGTCAACGTCAACAAGAAGGAGAGAAAAATTGGTTGCCAGTCGGTGCACAACGTAAAAGGGCAGAACGCGAAGATGGTGCAACTTAAACAAAAAAAGAGAATGAACCTTTCTTGCGCGTGCTGCATGGAACTCGATAGCGATAGCGACCCGGTAGCTTTTAGGCAAACGAGGCAAGATTCCGAACACGAGGGTAACGCACCGGAAAGCACAATACCCACTCTCGTATCAAAAACAAACACTGACACACAAACACTGCCAGTACCGGTAATCTAACACGGTGGAAGGAATTTGAGAGTGTGGTTCCGAGTCGGTAGAACAAACACCATTCGACTACTTAATTATTCACCTTTAGTAAAGTAAAGTTTTCCCGTTTTTGTCCTGAATTGGATGAGAACCACTTTACTACGTGTAGTAGTGGCGAGACGAGCTTATGGCTGGTGGAAAGTTTTTCTTTTTAAAAACGGGTTTCTCCGCTAAACTTTCCACTAAAAAAACCGAACACCCGTTGACTGAAGCCGTCCAAACATTTAATTTGGAGTTTACTTGCAAAGAATCATATTACCAGCCAACCACCGTCTGGGTTCCGACAACGAGCGGATAACACATTTCCCTCAAATAGTTTTCATTCCCACATCACCATTCTTAGCGTTCCGAGCTTGGTCCAAGGGTTGAGAAATTAAAATTTAAACACCCACCATGGCTTTAATTGATTTTCTCCCCAACCTTCAACCAGGCACCTTCAGAGCTTCGTCAATATTTAACGCAATTTATAAGCATACAACCCAATCGCCACCATCATCATCACCGTCATCGTCGTGAGACGGTACCAATGTAATCAATATCGAATCGAATTAAAGTGCATTCACACACACACACACACATACACACAAAAACATACGGCCAACTTCTGTCTGGCAGCGCACCGAACCGCGTAAAACTTTAAAGTTTGCATCTCGCCAATGCGTGTCTTCCGACAGCGTCACCGTTCACTGAAGCCTGGGAAAACGCAGGGAAAACGACATGGAAATGCTTTCTATCGTCTCTCGGTTTTTGCCGCCTCGTCATCATCACGATCGCTTCACTGTTCCCGTTTGGAGCCCGTGCTGGGAACTGGGCGGGAAGGCAATTCAGACAAAACAAGACACTGCTATATTCTTCTCGCTGCGTGGAGCGAGGATTGGCGATCGGTTTCGCTGTCGTAAAGGAAAAACTTTCACTCGAATTGAAACGAACCTTGAAAAACTCGTTTCATTTCGCACCTGTTTTCTTACGAGGCCACACCGTTACCGACCCGAAACCGTGGCCGCTCGTGAAACGGTTCCATTTTCATTCAATTTTCCAATTCGTTGCATTGTTCTTTGTGGCGCTGGGGAGGAGAAAAAGATTTTCCTGGTTGTGTTTTTTTTTCTCTTTTTATTTGCATCTGCAAGCACACTTTCTTTATAGTGCATTGTTTGCAAATGGATAATGATTTTTCCTTTTCTATTCCGATATTGTTTCACAAGAAATAAAGCTATGTAGGTGTTTTTAAATCACTTTAAAGTTGTTTTAGCTTTATTAGGGAGCTAAAGCTTTATTGCCACTTACCGCTTAGCTTTCTCGCGTGAATGCACATCAAACAGAACAAAAAAAAAAACAAAGCAAGCACCGACAAAGCCCGTAATTATTATTTATGTTTTATTATTTCAAATATATTTCTAAGTATTTGCATCGCGTCGCCATCATGAGCATGCCGCGTAGCATGCAGCATCCTGTCCGGTGAGTGCTTGAGCTAAATGTTTGACCGAAATATTAACATAACAAATAACCTAACAATATGCTCGCCTAGGCCTAACCGATAATTACACGGTGCGTTGTCGCCGTTCGCGCTAATTCCTGGTTCCATTCCGTTTTGCTAATAGTAGTCTGTCATATGTGTCAACGTTCGTCACTCACACTTGCTTAAGTTGGGGCTAAAATATGTACACACTGGGCACTGTGCGAACTGCGTTCAATGCTCACACTATACGCTCAATCTCAATACCCGGCTAGACAATGGAGCTTCTTTCGTCTTATGTATCTGTTTATTTTTAACTTCCTGCTTAACACAGTAGGCATTTCCATAGATGCAGAAGAATAAATCAACATACGCCACTTGCGACACGCACCCATCATTCATTCATCATTCCGTGTACTTCGCTAAAGGAGTAACAAACTCGACAAAGAGTTAAGCCTTTTTTGTGTTAGTTTTTTTTTGTTTGCTATTATACAACGTTCTCCTACAATTCTTATCTAGGATGAAACAATACCTTCCCCTTCGGAACCGTAATCGTTCGATCCTACAACGGAGGGCTCTTGAAATATAGTTTACAAAATCGAGTCTAGCGTTCAACAAAGCCAATGAAAATGTATCAACCCATTGCGAAACGAATTGGAAATTTTCTCATTTTAAAGCTATTTGAGAGTGTTTTGTTTTTATTTGTTCTTAGTATGTCACAGTGATCTCGTGCCGGTTAAAGATGTGAGGATGATCGTAAGCGGTCAGACAAAAAAAAAATAGTGAGGAAAATTCAAAACACAAGAGCATGATTAGTTATTGTTTATCTTAGCAGCGTCCTTATCTAAGCACAGAACATCGTGGAATTAATTTACAGATACAGATGTGCTCTCAGCCTTACGTTGGTGACAAACTCGCGTTGATTATCGTCCGGTTTTTTTTTTGTTTTCTTTTTGCAATTCGTCGTGGATATGTTTCTTCGCACTGGGAGTGATATGAGCCAAAGGAGAGAAAACAAAAAACGCAAAACGGGAACATACAGATATGCGATATATCTGCGGACCGACTGCGACGATTGCGATATGGATACAGCTCTGCAGCTGTTGTCGGCAACCCAACAGCTTCGAGGTTGAGCACGGCTGCGGTAGCGCGAATTGCAAATTACAGAAACAGCCAGCCCTCGCAGCGTTGATGGCACAGCACTAGCAGCGTCGATGGGACGACACTCGTCGTTAGTGATAGTAGCGAGAACACACCGTAGCTACTGCGAGCATCTGCAATCGATGGAATGCATTAAAAGGGGTGAGAAGGGAGAGAAAACACACGGCATCAGTGCAAAAGCGACTTCCAAGGTGATCAGTTGTTGCGTTTTTTTTTTCCTCTTTGGGACAACTGAAGCAACCCTTCCCGGTTAAGTGCCTCGGGGAGAACGAAACGAGTTTAAAGTACTTTTTTTTCGGGAGGAAAAGTTGGGAAAATGAACGAAAAACGAAAATGCAAAAACATATAAAAACCAATAAACCAAGATGAGTGAATCGGGTGGAAAATCCAAAACCCCTTCACAAAGATGCTTCTTGACAAAAAAAAACAAAACACAAACTCAATCCTCGCCACAAGGCACAGCAGAAAAAAGAAAGCAGCAAAATATTGGGGGATGCAAGGGGTTTGAGAGAAAAAAAATGAAATGAACATAAGAAACTCCACAAATAACAGCAACCAAAACCAAGCAAAAAATAAAGGAAATGTTTCTACGAGGAAGCGCGACAAAACCGGGAATCAACTGGGAGGTAAAAACAGGAACACGAAGCGAAAATGAGGGGGGAGAGGGGGAGGGGGGAGGAGGGGGAGGGGAAACAAAACAGACAACAGGGGTGGGTTTGAGGTTCTCATAACGTCAAGTCAACAAACACTTTACCGTTAGATACACCGAACTCTTTCGGTGGCATGTCGGTGTAGGAGAAACTTTGCCCGATGGCAAGCGATCCCTTGCGCTCGAAAGGGATCCCGTTCGGTGAGCGCTGAGCGTAGCCTTCGTCGTTCTTCATCGGAAACAGGACCTCAGGTTGGCTGGCGACCTTAATGGTTTCATTACGTGACACCACGGCTGGGCTCGCTGGCAGACGTGCGGGTTTTTTTGTTCGGAAAGAAGACGAGAAAATGAGTGTAAAACGGGCGCACACACAGGGTGCCACATGGACACAAAGTGCGCCGAAGTTATTGCACAAATTAATACACCCGAGGTGCTGGCAAAAGCGAGAGTTTTCCAACCAAACAAACAAAAAAAAAACACCGTTCGACGACACGAAATAAAGCAAACGGAACCACAAAAAAAAACCGAAAGAAAGTAAGAAAAACACAGAAACAAACTACACCTTCAACCCAGGAAGAAGTGTCGAAAAATGCACGAAACAAAATCAAACAAACGCTGGGGTAAGGACAAAAAGAAACACAACAAACATAAAATGTACTTCGGCACCAGAGTCAACAGAGTGTCGAGTGCTAACGTTGCAGCAAAAGGGAACGAACGGAAGGGTACGAAATGTGTGGTTTCGTCTGGAACTTATCCAAACTACCGGCGAGCACTTAATTCAATCTATACTTACTCTCCTTCGGTTCCATCACGTGAGTAATTTGCTTCGACGGTGTTGATGGAAGTGGAATTTCTAGACCGGACAGAAGAAGAAAGGAACCGAAAAACCGGACGAGGAAAATGGAACGGTAAGTATGATGCCCTAAATATAAAACCACCCACCCTTCGCAAAGTGCATCGTTTTCGGGCTTTCGGGGGATAGGTTGCGGTTGTTCTTTTTGCCAAACCCCACCACGTGACCCGACGTGGAGGAATATTCAAAATTACCTGCTAAACACCTGCCAAGTGCCGATTACAGCCAATCGTAAGGTAACCAATTAAAACCACCGCACCATAACCCTAAGGGCCCACTCGATACACACCCACTCATACACTTACCGTAAACGCGAATCGAGCCCTCCGTTTCGCCGAGCGAGTTCTTCGATATGCAGCGATAGTTGCCGAAATCGCCCATCGATAAGCCTTTGATGGTGAGCTTCATGTGCGCCCTGGGGAAGAGCAAAAGCGATTATGTTGTTTGCGATTATCTCATTATAACACCGCGCACCAAACCAACGCCACGGTTTGGAGGTGGGCGATGGCGAAACGGGACGTTTACGTACCGGTAGGAGTTTTCGTTGTAGTCAATGATGTATTTTTTACTCGGCAGTACCATTACCGAGTTGTACACCCAGTAGATGATGGCTCTGTAAATACATGGCAAACGATAACGCGTTACGGCATTGGTGCTTTGGGAGAGTTTTGTATTTTGGTTTTGAAGAGATGTGAAATGTTGCAAAA
This sequence comes from Anopheles moucheti, assembly GCF_943734755.1. Taxonomy (NCBI): domain Eukaryota; kingdom Metazoa; phylum Arthropoda; class Insecta; order Diptera; family Culicidae; genus Anopheles; species Anopheles moucheti. The sequence goes on from NC_069141.1 coordinate 81,438,404, forward strand.
AAAATAACAATTTTCCTACAAATTTAATTGCCTATTTGATAATTTAAACTGTCTGGTACTTAGTAACTGTAGACTATTATTTAACGGTCGATTTGAATTTGATAGCTGGCTTCGTGTGTTTGACTGCAGAGGGCCACTACATCGAGTGGCGAAATCGATCGAGATACACGACCTAAGAGGATCCATGACGAGATGAAACTGGATTCATTGAGGCTAATTCAGTGATTTTATACCTCCTTTATATTGGCATATCAAAGGAGATGGATTTGGCAGAAGAAGATTGCTTTAAAATTGCTATTTTTAGTGTATTTTTGTTATGTTCGTTCGATTAGTGTTTCATGTAGTACTAATTACGGTGTTGTTGATCGCAAAAGTATTCTTGCTGTGAAAATTAATGTGTTATTGATATGTTTTACCAAAAATAAAACATCAGTCAAGTACTCGTTACACTCAAGGTAAAGATTGAGAAATAGAAGCCGCGTTAAGGACATCAGTATCAAAACTTTGTCCGCTTTTGAGATCCTTCGTTTGCAAATAATTTTGATTCTCCTATTCTACTAAGTTTATCCTGCACCTGCAATTCATGTACAGTTTTGTAGAATTCACCTAGAAATCAAGGAATTCCAAGAATAATTGAGAGTTCCTGCACGAATTCTATTCTGTCATCTTCAAGATATAGGTCTATCTACCATTAGACAACCTTCAAAGTCTCACCGAACCAATCACGGATGGTGCTTGTGCACGCAGTAAACAATAAACAGTACTTAACCACACATTTCATCATTTGCATTCGCAAAACTTTGCAAGTAATATGCATACCTTGGATGAGCTTCGGTGTGACAGTCGATGGTAACATCAGTCGAGAGTGGTGCTCCAACTAGTTGATTTGGCACCCAAATCATTGGCGAAACTGAAACAGAACGAAGCAAACGAAGATTACCGCAAACCGTGAAGGTGATATTTTTCCACCCATCGGTGGTGAGCATAACCACGCCCGCCCGTCATATCTTTACGCGGTGGCCTACTAAGACGCTCAGAAGAAGAAGTTAACGCAATTTTCCGACGAGCACAACTAAGCGCCCATTAACCGTACGCATTCACATCCAGCATCCAGGGGATGCCGTGACTGTGCAGATAATGGTGGATTCGCTCGCCATCATTCCGACGTTCACTGTAGAGCACGGCGCAAGATAGCGATTGCGATCCCGGCCGGGCAAACATCTTTCGCAAACTTAGCCACCACTGGCGGTATGGCCTAAGTTTGGCGTATGAATTTAATTTGCTAATACACTTATGAATAAATAAAAGCATACTTACACTCCACATCAAGGATAATCCGCTTAGACACCGACGGTGGCACACCATTAGTGGCGATGCAGAGATAAGCGCCCATTTCGTTGCGGCTTACTTTTGTCAGATGAAGAACCTCACCGTCGTACACCATCACTGTGAGGGCCGAGTTTTTGCGGTTGCCACCGTTCCATTCACCCACACGCGATGCGTAAGTAAAGGGATGAGAAATTAAGTTATTTGAAGATTAGTGCGTATTTGCCAACGGTGCGCAGCAGCAACAGCAGCAGTGGGGCAGGAACGCATGGCATGTGGATTCTTCAGCACGCGAGATAACACGCACAAAAGCACACGGTGGACAATCAGGACGGGCTTTGACTGGCGAAAGATTATTGCCAGACCAGCGCGGGTAATCGGTCCGATCCGATCCGATGTAAACGTAGCCAATCGCGCGGAAATTATCCGTCAAACGGTCCATTCAACCCGCGGCGCGGGGGACATGAAGGATTCCCGTCGGACTTTGAATCGATTAGAGTGCATCGAATCGATCGCTCAGGCTAAACGTTTCACCATCAAACCAACACCAGCACACCTCCCCCCGCACCTATCCACCACGCATTGGCTTTCGATTAAGGTCACATTCCGTCACAACTGCTGCCTTGTAAAAACAATCAAAAACCCATTTATCTTGCTTCCCCTTGGGTGCTGCGTTTGATGTTATCTCCGCACAGGCAGATAAGCTGCTTAAAGCGAAAAGCGAATGCTGCATTCGACAGATGCGTCCCAGCCCCAGCTGGTGCTGCCGACTCCCGCGGTCACCCCCCGGGACACGCTCGTGTCGTGTCTGGTGCCCTTACCTTTCTTCTTCCGCTCGACGGTAATGCTCTGGCCGTCTTCGCGTCGCCAGATGATCTTGGGCGTGGGGAATCCATCGGCACGACATGTCATGTTGATATTTTGATTTTCTCGCACGGCTACTGACGACGAAGTACTTTCGATGTCCAGGATGTTGGGAGGCACTGACGGAGACGGAGCGAGGCAAAGGGAAAGAAATCACTCAGTATTATGCGGGCAACATTATCGGCTCCCAATCGCTTAGGTGATATGTTCCATATCGATCGCTTCAATGCTGTCAGTAGAAAACATATTGCAGCTTGTTTCTGTAAACTAATTTTGAAAGATTCGTACTTCATTACCATTAAATTTGTTGCATGTATACGTTATCTTTTACTCAACTTCGACCTCTTTTCTTCCAACTGCCAGTTTGTCTGAAGCATCGTTTGCTCTTTGCTCTTTCCAGCCAGTCCTTCAAACGGCGGTTCTCGAAGCACTCGCCCTCCAGAGTGAAAGTGCACTTCAATTTGATCGAAAAACAAGATGTACGATGCAATTTCACTTCCCCGTGCAACACATGCACCGCGGAACAACTTCACATCAGCAAACCCCTCCCCGTAGCATGATGGTACGCCAAGATGTAATCGACACACTGCCCCAGACACATGGCCCCAAAGCCAAGGCGCGGTGGGGCGGCATGTGTGCGGCACGTCGAAAGCCATACAACCGTACCAAAACACGATACGATAAAGTTTTCACCATTGAAACCCACCCGATCGGAAGCCGATTGGATTACAACATTATGAATGCCCGGATCGAGCGGAAATGCCGGATAAAGGGGAAAATGCTGGGCCCACTTACCGACTACTTGCAGGTAACCGACTTGGCTAATCATGGGATTTGTGTTCACTTGGCACATGTAATAGCCCCGATCGTCCTGCTGGGCTTGGCTAACGTGCAGCAGCCATGTGTTGGAATTATCGTACGTCACGCTGTAGCGCGGAATGCGCGAAATGACGTGGCGGTGTATCGTCAAAATCATCTGCCGGTCGATGTGTATCCACGCGACCTGTTGAGTAAATAGAATTGCGGTTACACCCATACAGTTACCGTCACCATGTTTCGCGCATACTGGTTTTAATTATTTTTACTTATTGTAAGGCACTACAAATAGAAGGACTGTCCCAACTTTTCGCGGTATATCTGCGTGTAATTAATCTATTGGGCTGTTTTAATGGATTTCCTTCTTTCCGTGTTTCTCATAATGCCTTTGTTTGTTTGATAGGAGCTAATTCTGATTGAACGGAATCCCTTTATGCTAGCTATTTATTTCCCTTTATTTACACTTTTTCTTTCGCGGAAAACTGCCTCCGATGATATACGGCTTAATCAAAATCTACTTCATTGTGTGATGCATGAAATCCGCTATTCGGTTTCATGATGTGTGATAAAGCTGCATTCTTCCTTTCCGTAACAAAATTCAGCGAATTTGCTTATTTATAGCCGTTTGCGAATAAAAAAATTGTTTAAAAATGGATGCCTGCAAAAAGTACCGAATGAATTGATAGAAGACTCTCTGTTTTACACTGTTTGTATTTGCTTTCACATTTTTATGCATTTTGTAGTCACCTCGCTTTTGCACGGTTCGTCAATTAAATACGGCAGGTCTGCACAACCGGGCTGCACTTTTCAAACTCTTTTTTCTCTCTTTTGCTTTTTTGTCTTCTGTTTGTGATGTGAACTGTTGCATTATTTTATTCTGATCATCTTATTGAATAGTTGCTATTTTTTACCAACTCTACTCTGTATTTCATAAAAAAAGATTTTCTCTCAATTTTCCATATGTGTCAGCTTATCTTGCAGGTTTTGTATCTCTCCTATTTTATACCAATCTTGTATTTCCTCTTTTTTCTTCTTTTTGCTGTATTTGTACACTATGAGTACAAAATTTTACACTTGTGTTACACACTGTAGAAATAACTTTTGGATTTTTTCAAGCTAGCTAGAAACTTTAATATACCGTAAGACAACGCATATTGTCTTTCTATTGCTGAACGTTGATCGTACCTTATCCAAATTGTTTGATTAATAAGCAACGGACCGGCTTCATTTTATGCGTCACACGAACTGTTCATAAATAGTTACCCTGGCCCAATGCCCATCGCCCCATATGATCGCTTTCACATCGATAAACTTACCTTGTAGGTGCCCAAATGTTCGACTACGCAGGGCAGGTTAGCATCCCGTCCCACGGCAACGGTAACGTTCGGAATGGGTTGAGCAAATCTTGGTTCATCCATCATCACTGCACGGAAGGGAGAGAAAAGTTTGTGATAGGAAGCAGATGAAAAAAAAAAGAAAACAATCATTCGACAACAATCGTACCGTGGCACATTTCGGAAAGAAAGGATAACACCAAAATAACATATCAAAGGTCACCGCTCGTTTCCAAATTATTCCATTCCCGACCCGAAAGGGGCCAATCGATATTAGTATGTGAAGTCGGTGGAGGCTGCTTTTTTTTGTTGGCAGCAAATGTGGTATGCCGAAAGAGTTGCAAACACACACACACACACACGCACACCCGGCCACAACCCGGGTGGCAGTTTATTTCGTATCCTTTCCAGCTGCGGCACCGTGGTGCGCTTTCTTCGATACGAATGGAACAAATTCGTACCGTGCAATCCGGACAAAAAAAAAGGGTACACGATAAAAGATTACCCATCTGGCAGATGGTGCGCCGGTATCGTTTGCTATAAAGCGAATAAAAATTGTTCTGTTTCGGGCGTGCCGGGGGAGGGGGGGCCGGGCCGGATGGATGACGGGGAGAAATATGTCTTGCTTGAAAACGCCTCAAGAACCCGACCGACCGAATGGTTTGATATGGCGGAAAACCAACACCGACCGAACTGTCCGACAAATGGAACTGGAGCGTTGCAACGTGAAAGTGCTGACATCGGGCGCTTACTACACGTTTGTTGTGCCCGTCCCGAGCCCTTGTTTGGAATCGTTTCCCGGCACTGTCATACACACCGGCACTTGACCGGCTGACGGACGGACTTATGCAACTGTTTGGAGGATGATTTATTTAAAGTAATTTTTTTGTTGCTGCTGCTGTTGCTGCTATTATTTCAAACACTTCTAAGCACCACCAGCAGCCACTTGCAGCCGCTGCGACTGTTACATGCATTGTCCCGGGCCGAGCTGCACGAGCGGAACTTGTTTTTCGTGCGAGTTCGTTAGTTGCATTCGAAATTGCAACCGGCAACCAGGGGGGGGGCATGAGCGAAGTGTCCCGTCCATTTATCTCGCCGCCCGGGAAACTCTTCGTTCGAGCGGCGGCATGCACACGGGTTTTCAGCCCCACCGACACTACGTGGAAGAAACAACAGCGACAATAAAAAGTGTACTACCAGACAGGCGGTAAACCCCCGCCCCCCAAAGTGGAGCACATTTCGAACAACACAGCACGGTCGTACACAGCAATCCTTACGTTCAGGCCGAAGGATGCAACGGAAAACCGAACCCCGATGATGCTGCAGGATAATTCCATCCGTTTATTCCGCTCCTGTCGGACCGTTTGTGACAAGAGCGATGTGACACATTTCGGGTTCGTTTTCCATCACATCGGGACAATCTTGTCATTATGCGCTGCTGTATGGAGGGGGTTTTTTGTTTTTTGCCTAGCGGTGGTGTTAGTAAAGGGGTTTTCTTTTTTACTTCTGCTACTTTATTATGGTCGGTCTACATTGTGTCTGTCTGCAACTGACAACTAGCAGAACCCATCGCGATGGCCCCCCCTGTTCCAGGGCCTCAGGGAGGGAAAGGGACCTGTTGTTGTTTTTCTAAATTTACATTTGCGAAAATGCAAGCACTTTTCGCTCCAGTTCTCGATTTGTGTGCGCTTATAAAAGGGAGGACAGCCTTGACGAGCAGGTTTTAAAGACAAGATCAATGCTCAAGTAAGAATGCAGTAGTTTTCATCTGTAAAATAAATCCAACGCTTTGTTTCGGTAAGCTGTACAGTGTGTAACACAACTATATGTTCGTTTCGAATGATCGAAATATGTTTCCAATACGATTCTTCAAAGTCCAATACCAAGAAATAAGCTTCTATAAGTTTAAGTCTAACTGCACTCATGTTTTTGTCAAGTAGTGTAATTTTGAATTAAATAAACAGCGTGCATAATGATAAATAATACCTTTTTATATTCGCAAAATCTTGAAAAACTGTTCGTGTGCGCTATGGTTATGCAACTAACTGTAGGGAAAAACACTAAAAATCGCTTCAATTCCTGCTGCGAATCTCCAAACAAAGCTTCACCATATATCCCCAAGGCTCGTAGCTGCAAATCCGACCTTCTTTGGACTATCTGCCAGTAAAGATGGGCCCGCCGCTATCATACATTTGGCCAAACACAAAAATCCCTGCTTAACAAGCGGACAGAGATAGTGCAGGATGTGCGCGCATCGCAGCGAATGCCTTGTACATTCGAAGAAACTGAATCATTTACGGATGATTTGAAATGTATTGCGCCTTCTATGCAATAAGGTAGGCAGGAATTATCTGCTCCCCATTGTTACCCGGAGGCAGGATCAGCTCGACTGAGCGAAGCCGAACAAACCGAAGTGGTTTGTTTCTGCTGGAATGGAGCAGGGGATGGATATTTTTTTAATTATGACTAGCTTCTTTACTATTTATCTAAAAGCTCTCCCTCTCGGTAGAAGCTAATCGAAAAAAGCTCGTAGCTTAGGATTTTATAATTGCTTCTTGCTCATAAGCCACATCACCCTAGCATGCAGCATTGTCACCGCCTACTTAATGCAGACAATTTAATTTAATATTTTATCATCTCAGTATGCAAAGCAAGCGCTTAGTGTGGGCAATTTTATTCCCCAACCGAGCGGCAGATGCGAAACAATGTTACGCTTACGCTTTAAACGCACGCGGCGATGATCGATACGGCAATGTGTCGTGCGTTAGGCAAGCAAACACACAAACACACAACCGAACGATGAATGGAAGGAAAACCACTTGATATATGGTCAAACTTTCGCAGATACTTTAACCCGGCTGGCGGAAGTTTTAAGGCAAATTTCATGCGAACATTTAACCTTCCCGAAAAACATCATAATAGTCCGACCTCCGGCCACATCTTAACAACCGGCACTCGGCATTTATCCCATCGCATAGAAGCTGCACGAATTTCCGTACGTGTATAGGGTGTGTGTTTTTATCTGGTTTCAGCCACGGTTTCAGCCCTCTTCCAAAAGAAAGGTTCCTGTGCTCGGTTGCAGGAACGGTGTGCAGGAAAGCTTTACCGACAGTCGAGTGCGGGATCTTCACCGGAAAGCGAAAACGGTAACAGCTGCTCTTTATGGGATGTACGTGAGCATCATGCATTATTGGAGTGGCACGGTAAGCGCGCGACCATGTCACACACGGATTACACATTTAAATGATTATCAAAGGATGTGCATGTGGGTACGGATTGTCGGCCTATTATTTATGGGCGAGAAGATAAAGCAAGGGCTTACCCTGGATACGCGACGCGGGGCGGAACTACATACGCACCGTCGCGGTGAGATTTTATGCGCTAAAGAATTCGTCCGTGTTGAAAGTTGCTCCAAAAGAGCGGCTTCGTCGACACTTTAACAGGGTGCATCGTAGGGTCTTAAATGATTTCTTTCTTTTCTGCATCAACACAACTTCCAACAATCCCCATCCCTAGCAGAACTAATCGATTATTGACTGTGAGCATCGCGAACGCACCTAATCTGGGTCAATCCCATGCGAATTGTGAAACCTGCAGCCGGGGTAGCCGGGGACAGCCATTTTGCATTACTCGCAACTCGCTAATGCCACCGATAAACAACACACCGCGTGTCAGATTGCCGGAAATATATTGCATCTCGTAAAATGGAAACTCGCATGATTTATGTACTCCTGATGATAAGATCCTGACGCCCCCATTCGGGGATGAGGAGGACGGCAGTGCGCGACACGTGCACACTCACTCACACACAAAAGCAGGTGGAGGTGTCGTACAGGAAGGGTCGCACTTCAACACGGGTGCCACTCAAGTCCAAATATTGATATTGCTTTTACGGTGCATAAACAATACCCATCCTCTGGCCGTGCCTAGATTGAATGTTAAGAGCCTTGGGAGAAAACGGGTTCGATTCGGTGTGACATTCGAGCGCGGTGATCGATACCGCACACGTGTGCTGTGTGCAACAATTCCTGACGGCAGGCTGAAAGTGTTTGCAAAACCAGAAAAAGCCCTTTGCGAAAGGCAGCTGAAAAATTGCACTCAAATACACTTTGCGAAACACGAAATGGTCCAACGAACGGCTGTGTTACCGGTCGGTACGAAAGGAAAAGCCAACGTTAAAGCCAGTACCGTGTTCCGTGCAAAAAAAATGTCTTATTAGCAGCCGAAATGCCGTGAAAGCAAGCGAGGGACAAGAGCCACCAGAGAAACTATTTCATGTTTAGGGTCAATGATGCTTTTGCATTGCTTTCTTCTCCAGCGATGAGGACTCTCTTTGGCGGGCTACTAAATGAACGTTTTCCCGGAAAGAAAAGAGAACTTTCGTTGCGCCAGTCCTGCGTTGCGGAGCCGGAAACAGTTCCTTGCACAAACAAACATCAGCGCTGGGAAGTGGCGCGCGTTGGTCTGTATCTTGCGACCGACGCAGATAGCGTGCGGTGTTCGCCGGAACGACTGAACGGCTCAAGAACAATGAGTGTTTCTCGCCACGGCGAACGTTGAAACAAATGACAAAAGAAGCACCAAGCGAAAGGGAAGCAGAAATCACAATTGTTATTTCTCGCAGTTGCCGTGGGGGTGCTGAAGTGGGCCATTGTGGTGGCTAAAGAATCGGCTCTTGAAGGACATTTTTAAGCAAACGATGAGGAAAACAACCAACAGTCCTTGAAGGGAAGCTGCGAATAGTGGCAACGGTGCTTGTTTTCTTTGACAAATTGTGCTGCCAGTGTGGTGGATTTATATTAGCTTAAAAGGGAGCCGTAATCGTTCGTGCGACCATCTTTGGCGAATAGGAAGCCGGTTTGAGTTAACGAAACAACACATGATTTGCTTGATTAGTTTTTTCTTTAAAACCAATCACATGCTAATGGTGCTCAGCAATGGCAGTACTTTTCTTTCTCTGAGAGCAAAATTAATTCATACATCAATCAGCTGCCATTCGTTCCCTTTCAACCCTATCGCGTGGTGGTGTACCCTAGCGCTAAGATGGGTATGAAATTCGATATTTTATCGCTCCTCCTCTTTCAGCTCTACATCTCTGCCTTTATTGCATCCATTCCGGGGAGCGAGTGTCGTTCACTAATTGGCATTTAAATTGATAGATCTAATCGAAACATCGATGCATTAATCTCCTTGTTGTTTTTAAATATTGGCGTGGAATTGAGCGTTTTGTTAAGCTTCTTAAGCTTTCGGAACGGATTTAATGGGCAAACCATCTGTTCTACAAATGAATGCCACAGGTCATCATGATAAGCTCTCAGCGTTGAACTAATCAGGAATCGTAAATGTACGTAAATCGTAGAAAATGTGATCCAAGTAGTGGCGTTATGGTTCTCCTTAGCGCATAGAAACGTTTATATATAGACTAGCTTACTAGGCCCGTTTACAGGGCTACCCAACAGAACTCTGAGGTGTTGAGGCAAGGGAGCTTTCTTTCCGAGACTTTGCTGGTGTTGTTAAATCATGTTTGAAGTACACCTCCCTAGCACCGTCAATGCCGTAGCAAAATTATAGGCCCCGCTTTAAAAATTCCGCCCTGGACCTTCAAGGGAATTGATCCTCCATTGACTTAATCTTTGATTTTTTTGTCCTCTTCAAAAGACAGCAATATGCTATCAAATTGCAACCCAATGAGGACATTAGAAAATGTAAAGCCATTATAAACAATTGTAAATTGTGAATCATTTATTGACCTAATAAATCCCTCCACCACTATTACTGCTCAATTACTGGCAATTACAATTATTACTGGCTCTGGAACTCTAGTTGCTAGCAAGCTAAAAATGTTGATATTTCAATAAACAAAAAAACTATGCCAAACGTTCCCGGTTGAAGTTTTAAATGGCCATTTAAAAAAACAATCGTTTTCTGAATTCTGTTCTGAGTTCTGAAAAAAATGTGAGAGTTTGTTAATGGACTATAAAACCTTCATACCACCACGAGTCGTGCAATGAAAGCTCACCGATAAGCTTAAAATATTGATCTTCTTATAGCGAACTTCTCGCTAATAAAAGACTATTATAAAATACTGTAGTATTTCATTCCCCGAACGGTGTTTTGTTTTACGCAAAAACCGTAGCCATCCCTTTTGCCCAGTTCTATTGAAAGCGTAAAAAGACAAAATTTAAAAGCAAGCTTTCGGACATTTCAAATTCCATTATTTTCCGAAAAGCTGCAAGGAACAAAATAATCATCCCTCCCGAACACGAATGGTGCGCGGTGGTGACCGTTCGCTTGCCCATCCTTGTAATAGCGGCCTGCAGTATTTATGATGGCATTGCATAACGACCACTGAAAGAGCAGCTATGAGCCATGAATATATAAATGCCCTTACCGGGCAGCTTCATTTCCGACTGCGTTTGCCGCATCTCTCGCTGCGGGGAGGGACTGTTCCAGTGGTTGTTGTTTTTTTGGGGGGATCATTTTTCACCACAGCGATAGTGCCATCTCCGCTAATGAAGTGCCAAACGCGTTCTGGACCGAGAGTTCGCCACTTCAAACGGAAGATTCCGGAATTTTATCGTGTTGCTCCCGTCCGGAAAGTTTCATAATTGTCAAAAGCCATGCTTGCCGTACGGCATGAGCCCGTCTGTGGCCAAGAACAACCGGCAGCCGGATCCGGTCCTTCTTGGCAGCCACTTGGACCCGTAGCCCAGGCGTTTCGGTGCTCGTTCGCCAGAGCATCAGAGTGACGGTGAGGTGATAATTTTTCGAATCGTTCGACACGCCAAACCTCAGTCCCAAAGTGGGAAAGTGAACGGTTTCGCGGTTGCCCCCGTTGTTTGCCCCCGGTTTGCCCTTTCCCGTTGTTCGGTCCTCTGCGACAAAAGTGGTTCTGCAATCAACGCAACTACGGTACAAGAAACCGCCGAGCCGGCACCGTACGATGGAGCGTACATATGCCAATGCCGGTACTGCTGTTCTGCATTTATGTACATACTAAATATTCTCCTCATCATTGTGGCGGTGATAGCAAACAGGTTTTCCAGAACCGTCCTGCCCTTGTGCCAACACACCCCACACCGGCCTTCGATCGCTTCTTCGCGTCGCACTGGCAAAAGTTCGGCATCCTGCCAACGACATACCGATACAGCAAGAGCAGCCAACCCGGACAGTGAGCAGCTTCTTGTCGAACTGGGAATAAACGACCGGCGGCGGCCGATGGGCTGCCGGTCTGCGGACGGGTGTTTACCTTTAAATTTTCACCTCACCAACGCCTGTATTTTCACTGCAAGATGATGATGATGATGATGATGACGATGATGGAGCGATAGAAAAGGCATAGAGATAGATAGTGAGCGGTCGTACCGGTGCATCAGCACACGGCATCATGGTTCCGGGGGCCATTCGGTGCGGCCTAGACCTAGACATCAGCGTACCTTTGAACGATTTAATCGTTGATCTTGGACGGCGCTTCTGGGCAACCTTCGCATTCTGCCCGAACGCCACCAAGGTACCAGCGATGGCTTCGGACAACAAGTGGCACAAGGTTTTGGTTTTGGTGTCCTCCGGCAAACATATTTCACCTTCCAGCTCTGGTGAAGATAAATTATGTTCTCTGCATTTGCATTTCGACCAGAATTCATATATTTTCCACTATCTATTTCTATCCCTGACTCTCCTGCTGTTTGTGGATGCGTGTGTGTGTGTGTGTGTGTGTGTGTGTGTGAATCGGCCCGTTTTCGGTGTAGCCTCGTTTTAACCCTTGTAGGCAAACGTAAGTGTCGTCTTCCCGCACCAAACCCTATCTTTCCGCCCTTTTTTCGTGCCGCAAAAACCCATGGTCAGCCACTAGATTCGGCATGAAACATCACGAAATGGTCCGTTGCAAATGTGCCGTGTGGCCGTTACGGAACGGTAGGCTGATGACGGGAGAACGGTGGACGGTGGTGTGAAAGGTGGTTCGTTAGGATGAATAAATGTTACCATTCTTCAACGGGAATTGCTTCGGTTTTGCACGTCTGCTGCCTGCCTTTGTTTCGTAAAGCGGAAAAGTGGTAATTCATAGAAATCTAACTTCCACAGCCTGCTAGCTCTCCAGTGTGTTTCAATCGTTGTTTTTTTAAGTTTTTTTTCCATCTTTTTTTGTCCATTTTTATCTCACTTTGTTTTCCTCTGTTTAACTCACTACCCCGTGCTGCTAATGAGTACATTAGTTTGCACTACAATTAAGTTGATAAAGTAATGCTTTCGAAGCGGACACATTTTCGTGTGAAGTGTACGAGAAGCAACAATGGTTTCTATACTTCAAATCCACATTTTTTATTATATTAAGTTTAGAACAGCTTTTCCTAATCTTATCTTGCCCAATATCTCATCAAACGAGAGGTATTCTGATTTTCATAGTTTATTAAAATCAGGATCAATTAAATCGATAATTAATTCCATCCTGAAATTGCTCATGTTTACATTATCCTTTATGAATTTAAACATAAAAAAAAATGTATGCCATTCGATACATATTAAACATTTTCGAATCCCTTTCACGAGAGCTGCTACACAATGGACGAACCCATCCAAAGCAAATCGACATTCAGTTCGAGACAGAAGGTATTATAAGAAACAGCTTAAGAATAGTTCCATTATGAACTACGAAGGCATTAGCTGTACGAAGGCCGGTACCGAGGTTGACCATAACGATGATAGTCTCAAGAGCAACGATGATGACGGTGATGATGATGATGCTGTTGCAGAAGCTGATTATATTTCTCGGTCAGCGCAACGACGAACGTAAAAGTAAGAAAGAATCTAATTAAATCTATCTCTCTCAAAGTTCCATTTGCCGCTTGTTCTGGCCATGCCAAATGTTCGTACAAGCAGGACATTCTGCGCCAAGATTGTGTGCACGACAGCAGCAGTAGCAGCAGCAGCAGCAGCGACCAAATTCGTACAAACTTTTGCACTGCCGGAACGCTAACGAACGGCACGGAATTTCAACAGATGGTTTGAAGAGTGCCGAATTCATTACGGGCATCAGAATAATTGGGCTTAACAGAACATTCCCATCCGGCCGGTGAATGAATGGTGCTACGGAAGATTTCTTGTCACGGGTCAGTAAACGAAGCGTTTCCACATTCATTAAACAACCTCGGGCCCTCGGGTCGGGATTTGGAACCGAACCGGAATGGGGAGAGGGGTCGAATCAGAGCAATAAATGGAGGGGTTTAAGTGGCGCTGTAAAAACTTACCGTGTGTGACGAGTGTAACCAAATATATCATAAACAGTACATTCCGGTGCGTGAACCGTTTCGGCAGTAGCTTCAGGGCGAGTAGAATTAGTTTAACTGTCTGTAGGATTAACATCTTGTGATCGCTTCAGTCACTAAGTCACATGCACACAAGCTTCGTCCAGCATCCGTTGCGCATTGGCACACTGCGCCACTGGGGTTTGAGTTTTGCAATTGATTAACGCTGCACCAAAGATCAAAGATCACGTTTCCGTGCGTCCACCACCATGCTGGACGCGTTCCATTTCGCGTTTTGCAGACGGGAAAGTTTTCGCTTTACGTGCAGTTGTGCAAACTGGAAGTTAATGGAAGTCCGAAGTAAAGTTGCTAAAGTTCTATTCTGGAAAGAGAACATAATACAGAACGGTTACTTGGAATTGAAGTATGGCTTTATCTCATTTGGGGCAAGTTTTAAATTTCGTGCTTGTTGAAATGAAGGTAGAGCTACTGTTTGTAATTAAAAGGGTACTCTCACTGAGAGTTTGCATGTAATTTAATTGATGACACAAAATGATCCGCATAATGTCATGAAAATATGTTGTTTTATTTTAGCTTAATGATGAAATCATTGAATTTGAATTGTTGCTTGCTGCATTGCTTATTTGTTGTATATTAGCAATAGATTTTACATTTAATTGATACAGTCGCTTAATTTTCCCCCTTTGTTGTTTTGTGAATTCCTATTTCGTGGAAGTTTTCGTGGTACTATACTTTCGGAAATCCTGGTGCAATTTCGTTTTTACTTTCAAGTCACAGAGTCGATATTCTTCTCTACATTTAATTTATTAAATAGAAACAAATGTTTTATATAACCAAGGAAGATATTTGCAATCAAGTTTTTACGTTTATAATAAAGTTTTGTGCTATAAATTAACTCTGCTGTTAAGTTTCCAAAAATCGCTTATCACTAATTCCGCGTATCTCGAGAACTGCCTGTACTTATGTCGACCAACGGAAAAGTTAGTGTTTAAACATTGCATATCCTTCGGCGGATTTCGATTACTGTACGGCGTACAATTGCTGTACTACAAATTGTGCATTTAACTTATTAAATAGAAACAAATGTTATATATCACCAAGGAAGATATTTGCGATCAAGTTTTTACGTTTATAATAAGGTTTTGTGCTGTAAATTAACTCTGCTGTTAAGTTTCCAAAAATCGCTTATCACTAATACCGCGTATCTCGAGAACTGCCTGTACTTATGTCGACCAACGGAAAAGTAAGTGTTTAAACATTGCATACCCTTCGGCGGATTTCGACTGCTGTACGGCGTTTAATTGCTGTACTACAAATTGTGCATTTAACTTAATAAATAGAAACAAATGTTTTATATCACCAAGGAAGATATTTGCGATCAAGTTTTTACGTTTGTAATAAGGTTTTGTGCTTTAAATTAACTCTGCTGTTAAGTTTCCAAAACTCGCTTATCACTAATTCCGCGTATCTCGAGAACTGTCTGTACTTATGTCGACCAATGGAAAAGTAAGTGTTTAAACATTGCGTACCCTTCGGCGGATTTCGATTGCTTTACGGCGTACAATTGCTGTACTACAAATTGTGCATTTAACTTAATAAATAGAAACAAATGTTTTATATCACCAAGAAAGATATTTGCAATCAAGTTTTTACGTTTATAATAAGGTTTTGTGCTTTAAATTAACTCAGCTGTTAAGTTTCCAAAAATCGCTTATCACTAATACCGCGTATCTCGAGAACTGCCTGTACTTATGTCGACCAATGGAAAAGTAAGTGTTTAAACATTGCATACCCTTCGGCGGATTTCGATTACTGTACGGCGTACAATTGCTGTACTACAAATTGTGCATTTAACTTATTAAATAAAAACAAATGTTTTATATCACCAAGGAAAATATTTCTGATCAAGTTTTTACGATTTTATAAAATTTTGTGCTATAAATTAACTCTACTGTTAAGTTTCCAAAAATCACTTATCACTAATTCCGCGTATCTCGAGAACTGCCTGTACTTATGTCGACCAACGGGAAAGTTAGTGTTTAAACATTGCATACCTTTCGGCGGTTTTCGAGCAAAATTGCTGTACAAGGTGCTACCTCTTCCGTGGATGCTCTCCACGGAACGTACTATACATTCGGAAATCCTGGCGCAATTTCGTTTATACTTTAAAGTCACAGTTCTTTTCTGAAGTGGAATTTACTCGCGAAACTTAACGCATAGCAAGGTGTCTTGTTCAATCATACTTATCGCTGCAATGTTTTAATCATGCATCGCTCTTTTCCTATTAATGCAAAACCCACAAAGTTAGCAGTTTGCACCGAAATATATTCATTTATTCCTGCCGATTGTTGGCTGGATTGGATCCCAATCTCATCTCCATCACTTGCCGAACGGAATCAAGCTGGCAAATGAATTCGATAGCATCGCACATTTTACACTAAGCAACACCGCCCCGTCCGAACGGGCGGAATCGATTTCTCTAAAGGGTTTGTTGCTAAAACAAAACGAAAGTGAATATTGGTTGCCGTTCGAGTTTTTTTTTTTTTTTGTACGTTGCGAACTGCAAACAGGAACATGAAAACACAATTCGAAGAACATCGGTTTCGTTCGCTTACATATGTAAATGTGCAGGTTTAAATATCTTCCGGCGCTGGGCAGCGGGGGGCAGCATCAACACAGCAGTAGCCAAAAAGGGAAGCGTACGTGCCCGTTTACGAAGGATTTCCAGCCGGAGAGTTTATGAATATTTCATAAATCGCATGGCGTGGCGCACCAGCTTAGCTTGTAGGGATGTTTGTGTGTTTTTTTGCTCTCTCTCTCTCTCTCTTTCTCTCTCACACAGGGTTCCTTCCCCCGAGGTGACGCAGTGCCGGAGATGATGCGAAGCGTGAAATGGCTTCCGGCACGAATGGTGTTTTTCCCGTTTCCGAATGCGTACCGATCGATGGTGAGATATTTTTAATCAGATCACTTTAAGATGGTTCCGATGCGGACAGATTCGAATAAAGATACTGTCGATAGAAAGAAAATTATTAGCTAGATTCCCCTCAAAAACAAAAAAGAAGTACACAACCATTTTGATGTTAAACATCAATACCATCAGCATTAATGAATTGATCGGAATTTCGATGTGTTGTACATTCTTAAAATAAGCGAAATCTCAACGTTGCATCTTTTAAGAAAAATTTCATACCAATTTTCCTCAAGTAATTCATGCCTTGCACAACACAAAACCAGCCTCTCATCGTACCGTTCGAAGAAATTTTAATTATTTATCTCCAGGTGCTGGTGGAATGTTCGCAATTCATAGTTATGCTCTGCTGCAACAAAACATGCATACAAATAACGTTCGCCTTTGCAGCCGAGTGAACTCGGATGGCAAACTAATTAAAAAATACCAAACATTTTTCATTATACCGCAATAATATCGACAGACACACTGCTCTTCGCTCTCGGGAACTTGAAGCGAAAGGAAGAAAGGAAAAGTTTAAAATTTCATCCCTTTTAAGCATGATAAAGCAAATCAATATCTTAGCTGGTCCAGAAATTGAAGCAATAAAACAATTTAAATATGAAACCAACTAACAATATTCTATTAAAGCAATATCATTTCTTAATTAATGATTTGAATAAATTCGAAAAATTTAAGATTTTATGATAGTCCCTCAAGGAATAAAGCATCTTTTAAATAACATGAAAATAGATCGGGTCTCTAACTTTATCATCGTGCCAACCGCAAACCCCCTTCCGTTATCACCACCCTTCTGTTTAACCACAATCCATTCCCATTCGTTCGGGAAGGGTTTGAAATCGATATTTGATGCATTAAATTTAAATTATTCATACCATGTGCATGGCATTCGGACGGGGCTTTGCACGCGGTACGCCATCCGCCACTGGGATGGATCCATCCCATTGAAGGGCATTGATCGAACGGGATGCTGCTGCGCGAAATAATCAACAAACAAACAAGCGAAAACCCATGGCGGTGCTGTAAAAAAGGATTTTATCTTCAGCAGCAAATTCTGGCTGTGCCCAAAATCCATCCGTTCGTGACCAATCTGGGGCCCCTTCGGGGGTAACGTTATGTTTTTTGTGCGGTGTAAAAGTTGCTTAGTGTCTTTTTATTCCACCAACCAAGCGGATGTGGCTCCGGGCTGCGTGCCGCGACATTGTTTTGCGAGTGTTACATTTTGATTCGATCGGAAAATCTATCGAACACATCGTATCGGTGACAGAACATTGTCGGGCTCATCCATTCCTCTCCGGTTGGCAGTATCGTCTGGCAACGGTAGCACCATCATCATCATCATCATCACCACCACCACCGTCGTCATCAATTCCGACCGACCTGCGCCACAAACGCACCTGCCAGCGGAAGCCATTGTTGCGGTTTCATTGCAAATCGATCTTACAACCACGCGTACGGATGCTCCCAGCAAGCGCAAGCATCCGAGGGTGAATACGACCAGTTTTATCGCCTGCCAAACCCCGGCCAAGGCTATCGCAAAACACCGCTTTTCGACTTTGGTGCAATTACAGGTCATCGCACGGTACACGATACCAGCATCGACCCACTTCTAGGGCGCTTCGCTTCCACCGAAGCAATAATCCCACCAGCTATCTGCTGGATCTGCTGAACTTTTATTTACATTTATTTCCATAATTGAGGAAAGATAAAACAATAAAACCGCCCCCGCCGCCGCGCACATGTCGAAAGATCCGTTGGTCTATCACGATAGCGCAAATACCCATCGACGATCGGTGCCAGCACATCACCCAACCCGCACGGTGAAAGTATCTCAAATTATCGAACTCGTCCGCGGTCGCACGGTACGTCGCTGTGCTTGGCCGATGTTTAGCGGACCGCCGGAATTCCGACTAAAGCCCGAACAAGCCCCACCACCCCACAAAAATGCACCGGTTTCAAAATGGGTGCTTCAATCCGTTCCATTGCGGTGCAATAAACGCGAACGTAGTCGAATAATAATCGGAAATATTTGTTTTTACCACCCACTAATAACTGTATAAACAAGAAACCCGAACGCCGAACCCGGAGCGAAAACAAATTCTATTTAATTGTCTAGCAACGCACCAACGCATCCAAACTTTCCGGGGTGGTGCACGCAATGGTGCTTAGCCGTGTTTTTACCCACCGGACTGCTTTGTTTATTATAGCGTTAAAGTGGGTTGGAGTTTCAAGGTTGAAACAGTGCGCAATCTGCGTGCACAAGTGGTTTGGGAGTGTATTATGAGAAGATATTATGGACAATGATTTCGCTAAACTGGATTTAAATTGTTTGATCAAGTATGTATGTACAGTTGAGTTTTCCTCCTATGTTAGCATCAGTCATCAATGCATTGGTAGACTTTTGATACAAAAGCATAACAATATTTTGAACGGATACTTTAATTACACGATGTGCGGTATATTTGAGTTAATTAGTAGCATTACAATTATTTATCTTTACTTAATTAATAGTCAAAGTAATACTTAGTATATGAAACTGGATTCTTTACAAATCGTTTAATGTGTTCACGTGTAATGAGATTCATCTAATTGAATGTTTTTGATTGCACTTATAATCGTTATCGTGCTTCTTCTCCCTAAATTATCACATTAAAATTATCAAAACTGACAATTGTCACTTATCTTGTTAAACTCTATGGAATGAATTTCGTTTGAACTGCTGTTGAGACTTTATTTACATGAGCATTAGTGTACTACACTAATGATTTAACTTGTTTAATTCACAATAAATGGATACTGACAATAAAATTAAATGAAGTGAAAAAAATCTAAAACCATTTCAAAAATTAGATTAATCAAGTTGAACAAGTAGCACATTTGAGGATATACCTCTTCAGGCTGAACTTACTGGTTGTATTTAAGATGCTTAAAAAAGGCGTTACAACTTATGTTCTTGGTTATAGCTTTTAAATTCACATAATTTCTTTGGAGACAAAAAATTAATATTCATGTTATTTAACAACAAAAAAGTGTAAAGAAAAACAAACGCTACATTTTATATCGTTTAAAACCAAAAAGTTCATTGGTTTAACTATATTTTTCCTATGTTTTATTATTATTTTTTTTCTATGTTTTTCTTTTCGTTTTTTATTCTTTCTTCTTCTTCTTAAGTAATTTCCTTTTTAACAATGTAATAATATTACATTACCGAACACTTATCAGGTTTAGTTTTTACACTTTTAAAGTGCATTATAAATTATATATTTTTTATTTTATCGCTTTTACCCGATTTTCCCTACACAGTTGTTGATATTTATTTTAACTTGACAATCTTTACTTATCCAAACTTTAGCCAATATATACGAAAACAGTGTTAAACACACTTTCGAACTTACCTTCCGATGCACTAAATATTCCGATCCTAAATATTTTTTTAAACTTGTTTTCACTATCAACTGCAAAATTTTCGTAATTTTTTCCACAACTTACACTTACATTTAGTAACGTTTAGTCGTAATATCGCACTTTTTTAATTACTCACCACTGTCAGCACTTCTCACTGTTTTAAACAAACAAAATTAAACAGATTTGAAAGTAGAGCCAAACAATATTTAAATATCAACCATGCTGGCTCGCCGTGCCGCACTTCTTTTATTGTATCATTTCAAGTGCACTGGATTCGCTGCATCCAAGTATCCTTTTGCTGGTACACCCGTCAGCCAAACAAACAACATTCTGTTCGATTGAGCTGCTGTCGCGTTGCATCTGTACGTTGGCACAAGGATGCATTTGTGTACGGTTTTTGTTTTACTTTAAATCAAATATAAACGCTTGCTCGTCGGATAGTAATTAATTTTCCACCCTGCACGCAATAGTACACATTCGCCGGGTATTTCGCTTTGAGGACGTAGCACTGTCAAACAAACGAAAAAACACACACGCAAAAAAAAGGAGAAAAACTTTTACGCAAACCATCCTTCCCATTTGCCTTCACATTGTCTCGCGCAGTTTTGTATCCGGAAACAATTATGATTGGCGGTTCGTTGTTTCCTTCCGCCGCAGTCTGCTAGTGGGCCCCACGGTTTCGACATTGCCAGTGCAATGTTGCACAAACACTAGTGTAAGTGCGTTTGTTTTTTTGTTGTGTTATTTTCATTCATCCTCTTTACACTTCACACAAGGACAACTTTTCGGGCGCTCGCGAAATTTCACTCTCGTTCAGTTTGAAAAACATTTTTCATCCACTTTCCTCCTACACTAGATGCTTCCCAAAAACGTACAATGCTTGGTGGTATTTTTAATTAAAAAAAAATAAAAACAAATGCTCAAAATGTACAAAAACATTTAAAATCGAAGAAGCATCGCGCGGAACCAAATAAATAATAGCAGCAATATAAACGAAACACGTAACCAAAGCGAAGCTAAAAAGCAGGATGAGAGTGCTAAAGTGCACTGACAAAAGACTAAAAGGCAACGGCAGCAACAAATCACGGCGTCATCAGCGTAAACTACCGCCATTGCTATTTATGCGCGGGACGATGCATCAAGCCCGCCTGATGGCAGGATGAGGATGCACTTTTTTGTTTTTGCTTGCTGTCTGTTCGCAAAGAACCCGAACACGGCGCTGTAGGATCGAGCGGGTTTTGCAACCATAGCAGAACGAAAGTAGGATGCAAATGATGGTGGTATTCCAAAAACAATACAAAAAAAAACACAAACAAACACCGTACGCACAAAAAGCTTGAGCTGGGGATAAATTTGTGATACTCACGATCTACACTTGCTCACACACAAACACGACAAGCGCCGACCATTCTGGCTGCACTACACTTTTTTGTTTCACTGCACGAAGGCAATTCCAGCATGCATAACGGAGCGCATCCGTTTGAAGCGTTTTGTTGGCGTGCTGTGAAGTGTTAAACTAACCGCACCGAAATGTCACTAAATGTGCTGCATTTTCCGCACACACCCGTGCAGTGCAGGTTGTCCTGTAAAGTGCAAGCGAGCCACGATCACGAGCAACGCATCAGCGGCGCGGTGTATTCGCGTGCTGGCCGAAAAAACATTCCCACCGGCGGTGAAAGTTTCGAGACGACTGAAGGAATTTGGCCAAGAAAAGCTATTTACCAACATCCGTGTGACAGTTCGGCTCCGGCACAGACAGATAACACACGCACATCGCATCCTGTTCGGCAAACCCGAACCAGGACCGGATGCAGCTCGACTAGCCGAATGGCCAACAGTTTTTTGGGACACAATCTGCACCCTCGGCAAGATTCGTGGGTGCACTAGCGGTCGGCACGTCCTCGGTTGATATGCCGGGTTGGGGAAGGACTTCAAACAACCGGCGACCGGTACAGCCAAGAAAGTTCGTCTACGAATACTGTGCACCTGGTTCCCTGGCTGGAGAAATACAGGAGAAATGACGAGCACAGCATCCGCGGCGCATGCGCACTTGTCTCGCCACGAATGCATTCAGCATCAGTTTGCTTTCGACTCGATGAATCCGTGTTCATTCCGCGTGAATTTGCATTGCAATGGAACTCACAAAACAAGGGGAATACGGTGAAGTAATGAATAGTTCCAAATGAATGCATTGACGAAAGGCAAAAGATCATGCAATACACACACAAAATAATCTAGAAGAAAAAAAAAAATTGAAACGAATTGGATAAGTATATTCAACATTTTTTTTTTTACTTTATAAACCAATTCAAAAGTGTAAAAATCGTTGAAGTGGAATGTTTCTTAAGCACCCAGACATAATTTTGCGTTACAGCAGTTGAACTAAACAATTAAAATTGACAGTTAACAACCTTAAGCACTTTATTACAATTTAAAATTTAAGTGTTTATGTCTATTAGAATTTGAGGTTATACACAACCAAAATAATATTTTGACGGATTATTAATCAAACCCAGAAAGTAATGTCATTAAAAGTCAGCTAAAGCAATAATTTGTTTACACAATTGAAAAAGATACGCAATGTAACAAAGTGAAACAACTATTTCAGCAAAACATTATTTTCAAAACGTTTCGCACCACGATTGAGAGGCGGAAAACATACTCCGCGCTTTAGCAGGTACCCCCGCCCTTAACTAAGTGCTTCGCAATCGAATAAGTTTGCGGTGATCGAATCAGGGCATTTTTATTCGCCTGCACGCTAAAATAAAAACTCAAGCACAATGCTTGCAGCTACGCGTCTAAAAAGCTTTAGATTCAATTTGAGAAAAAAAAACCCCATTCCTCTTCGCCGCTACAGTGGCGGCAACGGAACCTGGTATGAAGTTTAAAGCAAAGAATATATAGCAGACGAAACCGGAAGAGTTTTCCTTTTCCGATTGTCCGATTCGATCGCATTGTTGCTTTACTGTTCGCCAAAGCGATACGAAGTAAGTACGAAAAAGTAAGATGAAGCGTGACGACAACCTTCGAACTAAGGCGGTACGTTGAAGGAAAGTACACTGTGTCTCTATGTGTTTTGGATTTCCAACTCTCCACGACAAAGGAAGTGGAAACATTTTACGTACTTTTGGAAGAAAATTCAACGTTTCGTACAATTTTGGTTGTGCGTACTCAAATCCAGGGGAAAAAAAACTTTCTTCAAGGTGCCGAGTACAGCGTGCAAACAATGGCAAAAGCTTTAACCCGCTCATTTTGTTTGTACAGGACCGTTTTGTCATTAGGCATGGTACAGGAAGGAAAACAAAAATGTTATTTGATTGTTTTTCGTTCATATTTCCAGTCATTGTTCTACTTGTCAAGAGATGCGAAACACTTTCTCAAGACATTTTGCATGCGTTCGATACCCACCTACACAGCACAGGCCTACGATTAAGACGCTAGCAGTTGAATGACCAGGCGCCTCCATAAGCTAAGCGAGAAATTAATAGTTGAGCGTTGAATAGCTTCAATTGAACAAATCAACTGGCAGTGACAGCTTGTGGGTGAGAATGGCATCTGAAAAAGAAATATACACTGGATGGAGTTAATTGCCGTTGTGTCCTACATACATACCACTACATTGGAAGAGTCATTGCAATGACTTTTAGGATTTGTTGAACACTTTTCACTTCTATATTCATTAAATTCATTTATTAAATCGTAGTATTAAGTTACGTACAAGTGTAAAACGCACAATCAAGCATGGTTTGAAGGGTAGAAGTGAATATCAGCCCGGACAAAAGGGACACACACACTGTCGCAGCGGAAGTCCACGAGAAATATTTGCATTTTTCCGAGAGCAGGTGTCGGTTGCTTGGATCGAGGTTCTTGGAAATTTAACAATCCTTTGTTCAAGCGTTTTTCAATGCTTATCTGATTCTCATTTTCATGATACCCAGCTACGTTTAAAATTAGGTTAAGTAATTATAACCGAACATGTTTACGCTGTCCATGCAAATAAGGAAAAAATCAAGTTCAGTAAAATCAACAACAACTTGCACCAGAGGTAAACAAAATGGTAATATAATTAACACTCTTCAAACACAACCAACCATCGAATGCACAACTAAACACTCTACCGCTAACGTAAACAAATGGGTACGTAGTGTGGTTAAAAAGTTAATTAATTCAAGCCAATTTTAATCACTCATTGAATACAAACGGCAGAATCGGCAGCTACCAATAAATTGCAAACAATGCTTCCTACATTGTGCTTCTTTTCGTTTGCAATGATATTTTTAAAACCGATTGTTTTCCGTTTTTCGTTCACGTTTTTCATATCGCAACATTTCCACCAAACTGTACCATTTTCATGCGCATTCCGATGCATCCCATTGTTGGTGCTTCGAATGGAAATTGAAACATCGATCTGTTTTGCCTGATTTTTTAAGCAGCTCGAGTGCCACACAACGCGTTCCGGGGGTCATGATCGGTAAAAAGATTTTTAACGAAACGCACGTACCACATGGGTATCGCGTGTGGCAAAGAAAATGCCCATAATCTTCGCACGTGTTCGAAAACGCGTCACTGTCGAATGCGTTTCATGTCATTTAGCTGACACGTACCGGCACGAATTGTGGTTCGGTGGATTCGTTAGTAATTGTCAATACGATTTTTCGGGAAGGGAATATTTTTAAAGGAAATGTTATTGTTTTACTTACCACAGCGATGATAATGGTTATCTATGGTGTCGATCAAATTTCTGGTCTCTCTTTTGCTGTACAGCGAGTATTCTTATTTGAAGGTTTCTTGTTACATGGTTGCACAAGCCGCTTCCATTATTTCACAGCAACCGCGCTGAATGATAATAATGTGTTTTCCAACAACAAAAACAAGCAAACAAGGCAAATACCCTCCCACCTTGGCCGACAACAACGCGGTGGACGTTTTGTGCGTAAGTTAAAATTAATACTCTTCATTTTGCACTTCATTTAAGAACTTTCCCACCACCAATGATCGACTCCCGGCAAACTGTTCACACCTCACTAGAACTCGGGCGGGGGACCGCCCGGCAACTGGCTTCGATGGTTGGCTTCGAGTCTTCCACTTCAAAAGAAGCACTTAACATAAAACTCTGGCTAAAGTAACCCAATTTTTGCGCACTCCACCGGCACACAATCTCCTCCCGATGAAGTGAGGCTAGCGAGGGTGGAAAAAAAGGAGATCCCTTTTGCCGCCCGCCCACCCAGAAGCGTAAAATGAGGCAGGCTTAATTAGATTGTTCTTCATCATCATAATCATCAGGAGCACGAGTCGTCCAAACCATCGCCCAACCCAACCACCGTCGCCGGAACATCATCGGTATCATCTTCAGCGCCATCATTAGGAGCCGTTCTGGCACGAAGGCTCGACGGAAATAAACCGAACACCCCCCACGGGTGGCCGAAACTCTTTTCCCACATTTTTCCTCAAGACTGCACCGTGCCCGTGTCCTGGGTCGGGTGTCGCAGGAACTGCAAGAATTCCCTTCCGGTCGGAGGAATGGGGGGCTAACTTTCGCAATGGTCTTGTTTCGACAAAAGACGGGAAAACTTTCGGCTCCATTCGGTGAACGGCAAAGTGATGGGGTGCTATTCAAGATGAGCCTCCGGAGGCCATTGCCGCTGGGTTTGGATTTTGATATTTTTGGACAAGTTTGATTTGATAGGTCCGGTTGATGCCGGGCCGGCGATAGTGAGCCGGAACTGAAACCAACAAGTTTTTGCGCAAAGAAAAGGACACATCATCAGCTCGATTGGCAGGCAGGATGTTTTGTAAAATTGGATCGCCAACTTTGTCGGGATACGAAGAGCTTAGGTAGAGTAGGAAATATTGAAACACGTGGGTATGTGATCTTAGTGTTTGTGGAACTGTTTTTTCTACTCTTTTTACATGTTATTCGTTAGTAAATTCTTTATTTATTTTAATTTTTCAGTTGTTTATACAAGTTTTATATTTTATAAAAAAAATATTGGTGCCACAAAACAATCCTCCTCTTATTAATTATCTGTTCCTTTCACTTATTGTACTTTAACATAAATAATTAAATTAAAATGTTTTCTTTAAAAAATATTTGAAAAAATGATAATAATAACACAGTGATGCTTCCGGAAATTGTAACCAACCAACCAACCAGGTAAATATGAACCAATTCCAGTGTCTTGTTGAGAACAACATGGATAAAGTTTGCCATTAACTATTATTAACTTTACAATGGGTTTGCGTGTAAAATGTGAACTGGTTCACTCTCAACTCACAAGTGGCGGGTAACGCGGGCAAACATTTCTTAAACGCTTACATTAACGGCACGTGATTGGTTTCAAACACATTAGCGTCGTACGCTTTCACCCATGACTTGCGTGTAGCGCAATATCAGAAACATTCTCGCAACTTGATACACCGGCGTATCGCACTAATTAACAACGCAGAAATTCATCCACGCGCTGGATGTATCGTATTTGAGCTGGCTGGATTCTTGTTTTCTTTTGGGCCGTTTGCCACCACCGCGTCACTTCGGTACCCCGCGGAACGATTCAATTACAAAACCCAATCTCTTAAACGACACAAAAAACCCCTGCGCTCTCCAGATTCCTCCCGGCCGAGAACGCCAATGAGGCCGGGAGATACGCACACGCGGGCAAAGCGTCGCACAATTGCCTTCGCGTTGGCATCGCAGAAACACGATACGGTACAACGGATTTTCCGGCAACAAGAACACTAACATCGGGAGGAAGTTATGCTCGAGGAAAGTGATAGGATTTCACTTACACCCCATTCCATGGGGGGCTCTAGGCCGACTTGTACGGTCGGCGAAATTGAGTCAAGTCATCGCAAGGGTGCACAGTTGACAGACTGTCAAGAAGCGAACGGGTGTCGTTCACACCCTTCATCAAGGCCTCGCTAACATCGCAAGTATTGCGCGCGCGGTTGATGTTGATACGGGAGGCGATAAAGGATATCAGCGTGAAACGTTCCCTGTTCGCCCCAAACCCTCGCTCGCGTTCCGAAACTGGTGTGTGCATTATTATAAGGCTTTTTTCGTGCACTTCACCCGTACGCGGATCATAAAATGACGATGGCAGACTCATCGAAGCGCGTACGTGATACGGTGGAAACTTGACTAGCTAATGAGCTGTCATTTTCCATTTGCCCGCGAAAGTGTGCTCGCACCCGAGATCACAAACATTGCAACCGAAGGAAGAAATGAAAAGTGATCGGTTTCTTCTACAGTAACACTGCTAATCTCGTTACTGGGTGATACGAAAAGGTGTACGGGCGCGATGCATCCGTCCAATGAAGCTAATGCAGAAAATATGACAAAATAATGACAGACACGGGTGGTTTTAAATGCAATTTCTATTAAAACTTCATTCGTAGTTTAAACTGTATCGATTTGTTTAAGGTTCAAAGAGTTTAACTAAGATTTTGTATCTTTTTTACTCTCTTTAATTCTTTAATTTTAATGTTTTTTTTATCAAATTGATACTATTTTTATACCCCTTTTTTCTATTCTTCACACCGGACATTGTAAGTTCCAAGTAAGATTCAACTTTGACATGGTTGTGATATTTACCTTTAAATGAGTTTAAAGTAAAATCCGTTTATATTGACTAATCAGCATTCATTTGCGTTGATTTAACACTTGCATCAGTGCATTGAATTATAAATCATTTCTGCTCATCAGACATTCAGCACCGTAAAGTTCTCGGCGTTTAAAAGATTAATCATCAACCTGCCTGCCCTAAAGTGACTATTTATGAACATAATATTTGCTCATTTTCCTCAACCCCCGTGTGAAGCGTCCCGCACAGCACCCATCCCTGTACGAAGGTGAGATTACTTTACCCAGGGCACGTTTTCCTAAAAAGCTATAATATCACTGCCTACTAACTGGAAAAAGGCGAAACTCCTCCACGAGGAGTCAGCGAATTTTCACCCGGCGCTTCAAACAAACGTCAAAACCGTTTCTCCGCCAGCATCAAACGCTTTTCGCACGTACGAGAGAGAGAGAGAGACAGAAAGAAAGAGATAGGGAGAGAGAAGGGACCAGCATTCACAACATACGGTGTGGCATTGACGTTATTGCGAACAACTACACCGGTGATAAACCTCGTGATCATGATTATTTTGTCGCCGTTGATGTCGGAGGCGTACATCATTTTATGATTTATGCTTTGTCATCTGGAGCACATTTACGCCATGTATATACTGCTATCGTGCTACGGCGTGCGTGCGATCACACTTACATCGTCACCCGCCCCTAGGAACGAGCGCCTGCGAATGCCATCAGAAACCGTGTAACGGAACTCCGAACCTCCCGAACCTCCCGAAAGAACCAAGCGAGACTATAAAATGGAAGAAACACTTCTTTTATCCCGTTTCAAAAAAAAAACGAACACAGCAAACTCACTCTCGCTCTCCACTTGGCTCTCCGAGACACGCCGGATACGTAACAAATATTCCGGTTTCACATTTTTCTCAACTTATTCCCTGCATCCGTAACCGCCACGTGCACGCACAGAGGGAACGGAGCGGCGGGTGCAGGCAGGTAGCATATGTTTACGTGGGGCTCATGATTGATGGTTTGTGTCAGTTTGGGTGTCACGATACGTCACCTTGAGTATGATCGCTCGGCTAGAGCACCGTCGGGCGAGAATGGATTATGCGGCATTACGCTGCACTTATGGAAAAAAAGGCGGCAAACGTTCCGCTTTTCGCCGTTTTCACTTGAAGCAATCAGGCAGGAAAGCTAGACGATCCCGACTAGGCGGGAATGATGATGCTACCGACCTGGCGGTGAAGAATTGGCCCATCTGACAGGTACAATTGTGCGAAGAATGAAACTGGACTGCGTAGGCTGCGGCACGCGAATGGAGCAAAAGCGGAAGCAGTATGAATGGGGAAATTTACATACATTTAAGATGATGAGAAATACATCATACATGACAAACGAATTGAATTCGAAACGTAAGCCTTTTTTTTAAAGAAAAAGAGCAAAGGAATGGTGGCGGAATGCCCCCTTTCTACTGTATTTTATTTCAGCTAAATGTTTGTTTTTTTTGTCGTTTCTTTTCTTATCTTGATGTTGCATTTACTAACTGTCTGTCAGTGACATCATCATCCTGTTACGTCAATCATGTGCTGAAAAACATTGCTTTTTTATGTTACTACATCCACAATACAACACAAGCTCGGAGGGTGGCAATGTTCCGCTTTTTCGTTGTGGAAAAAACCCCATCCCGATTCATCTCGATACAATGTTGTTCAACCGAAACGCATAATCGGTTGTCATACCTATTAACTAGCTTCATTACACCGGCCGCCTGCAGGGCTCACGGTTTCATAATGGCTTTTTTACCAGCTTTTATGCGATTAACGTTCACATCGCCGTTGGTGACCTGCAGCTAGAATGTGACCGGTGGGTGGGCAGGTGATGAAAATTTAGAGATTAAATATGGGCATAATCGAGCCCTCCCCCGCCCACGACAGGTGGCGCAACGAACACCTTTCACAGTGTGTCAGCTTACACATCAAACTAACCATTGTTATCAGCTGTCGGGTGTAGTAGAGTAATTAGTGTCGTGTTGTGTTTTATAACACAATGTTTTGCTTAACACGCCCAATGCTTCGTGGAACGTGTGGCGTGTGATAATTAAGTGAAGCATCATCGTACATTTGTATGGCAGTTTTAGTTTGTATTGGCTAATAAAATAAATAATCGCGTTCGTTTCTGTAAGATAGAGCATAAATCGTTTTTTCACGAAAATACTAATCCCCATTTGGAACCCCATTTATTAATGGACACAGATATGTAAATCACACTGAACCCGAATGTTCGTACACGAGATCCCCCCTTAACCTAAACCCTTAATTACTAAGGATTTCAAGGCTAAAAAGATCGAAGATCTGTATAAGACTGCCATCTGAAGCTACACTTAAAATACTGATAAATTATATTACAAAATGATGCGTAATTCATCCAAATTGGACAATCTAATACATGTTAAATAAAGTAACAAATGTCACAAAAAATAATGGATTTTCTATTCCCCAATCCTTCATTATATGTGAACTTGGTGAGTCTGTTAAATTTTATTTATGTAATTAATAATTGTTCCGCACACAAACAAATCAAATATATGCCTTTCTACTAAAACGCATGAGGATGTGTTTCTAAAAACACACTACTAAAACACATCCTCATCCGTTGGATGTGGACCTCGTTCCCAACACAGAATGCTCTTAAATATCGCTCATTTGCACAGCATCAAACGTCGCGATTGCTGATACGGTAGCGAGGCACACTTAACCTAGCCATTCATCGCGTTGTATCCAGCTACCAGCGCACGGGAAGACAAAAACCAGCGCGCTACCGTCCAGACCGGGCGGCAAGATAAAATGAGCATTAATTCGCTATGCTAGCGCGCTGCTGCTAGTATTTGTCATTGTGAGTGATAATCCAAGAAAAGTGGTCCTGCTGACGAGCGAACACGGCTAAGCCTAATTTATGGGTACCTTCCCGTGAGGGCACCATTGCGTGCCGTTCGTGCGGCAGCATGGCGACGCGACACGAACCACGTTGGACGTGCAACGCATTGCTAAAATTTATCTCATCCGATATGGATCAACCCCACGATGATGATGCCTACCGTTACGATTAATCTCTCCAGCGCGGCCCGGAAGGTGCACGAAAAAGGAAAAGGTGATGAATTTATCACATAATTTTACACAAAATATTGTGACGTCTATAATTCTAACGATCGCGGACGATGGTGATGATGATGATGAAGATGAAACCTTGCCTGCTTGCCGTCTAAGAAGCCCAAACCGAGATACTAATCGCAAGCATGTAGCACCACGGGCCTGATGGTTGCTTGTTCGGTAACGATCAAAGAAAGAAGAGCCTTTTTGTGGCCGTTTTTTGCTTGCCGCTCCTGTTCAGATCTTTGAGCTGAAACCCATGTTGGCGCTAACAAGATGTGGGATGTCGAGGGCACAGCAGCAGCGGGGGGAGGGGAAGGAAGCGCGAGGATTTTTATTTCATTTGTTCCTGCCCTAACCGATAAATGTCCAGTTGGAACATTTCCTTAATTCCAACACGTTAGCTGCCATGACATGACCAACATGCGGACTAGCGACAGTCACTTCATGTCGCAAATAATTGCACTTCAGTTTACCGATCCACAAACATACACACGTACACACCCGTACTCACACACACACAAACGCTGCTGACCCATGCAGACTGTCGATGACTGCGGTTCGAATTCGAAAGCATCCTTCGCACGAAACGTGTCCGGACGAGTAGCTTCGAACACTTCCAACACAGTACGCAAGCGACAGCAGCAGCAGCACCAGCACCAGCACCAGCATGATGCACTCCACGTGTTATCTCTTCTTTATTGCATCGATGCACTTACGACAGGATGAACATTTTGCTGGTGCAGGTTGTGCAACTTTCAGGCGCTCGTATCGCTCACTAGTAGCACAATAAATGCTGCGAAACACAACATCGACAACATCCACCCGGCCAGCGCCGTGCCCGATCTGGCCCGATCGGTACATTGAACGACAACCCACGTCGGCTAGCACGAAGAAAGTTCTGGCAGCAACATTAAGGTTTATGTATCGACGGTCGGGGAGTACGTGTCCTGATAGTTTACTCCTCTGTCAGGGCTCTTAAAAACGTTAAAGTATGCACACCGTATGGGTTTTTGTACGGCGGGAGCGATAAAACTTGGATCATCTCGAAACACTTCCCGCTCTTATCGGTGCGGGGGCAAACGATGTAACGTTATTTGTGTGCCCGATCGAAGCTGCACACGATGGCCGCATTATTTATGCATATCCCGGACGCAAGACGAACCCCAGCCGGCGCTGCCTTGCGGGCAACATCCGGGGAGGGCACGAGCAATGTGATGGGCGAGCCAGCAAAAGCTACATAATCTGCTCCGTGATAACGGATGGAATTAAATCAAAAGTTGGCGTTTGTAATAGTGCCCGATAACCTGCCCGATTCGATTACAAACGGCATGGGGCATGTGGTAACTGTCACACATCTGCTCAAGGTGATGCAATTGTTTTACTTCGATGATGAAAATCGCTGCGCACTGCTGGGTTAAAGTTTTTCAATATCCTAACAGCACCGGGGACGATATGTATCATTCGGCTGGACACTTTACTAATCCCAAGATCAAACTTTCCGATAGCGCTATCCCTCTTGACCCCTATCAAAATTCAATCACACAGAATCGATCCAACGGATCAGAACTCTCCCACTCCCCACTCCCGGGATGCCGCAACCCCAGCGGCACGAAGTAAAGTTGATGCTGAATCTCAAATAAAACGCTTTAATATCCATTCACCTTCATCTCCCATTCCAATGGGCGAACTCCTTGGCCTCTACTCTGGCATTCCCTGGAACTTCCACATTGCCGAAACCCCCATGTCCCAGCAGCTCTCCAGCACTGAAACAAACCACCCGTTGACCCGAAGATACTTGTGTAAAATCGATACTCGACCAATGTATAAATAATGATGTTTTACCGCTTCGCTCACCTGAACCAGAATAACAATCACACGGAGACGGAGAAGCAGCTGCGATGGTTCGGCGGGACGCGAGGGCGAGGGGAAAACGGCCAGAGAATTGGACAACAAAGTCTACAATGCTCAATTTCATGACTGCAAAGCTTGCGGGCCGGATTCATGGCTGCACCCTGGCAGCAAGCAAGACAAAGCCAGAGGTTGAATCCATTCCGCTTTGTGCTCCAGCCCGCAACAGCGTTGGCTAGCGCAACTCGCGAAGGAACTATTTCGAATGGACAAATTGTGATTTTCTTTTTTAAGCTTGTTCGGAGGTTTTGTTTTGCATCCTTCCCAAACCGGGCATGTGACCAAATAGTGTGCAACCCATTTTACGGGGAGAGGGTGGCATTTTTTCCGTTTTTTTTTTCTTTTTTTGTACCGTCCTCAGCAATTTGTTTGAGGCTGTGTCTGTGCTATGAAGTAGTCACCACAGCTGCTTTAAAAGGATGATAAGTTTCAACGACATGTTATTTTAAGGATACAGCATTTTGGACAGTACAGTACGATTACGGCTGCATTATGTATAAAGCTTGTCAATTATATTATCTTGATTGAATGCGCTTGATACATGGCATTGTGTTGGAATTATGTTATTACGTGATTAAATCAACGGTCACGTCATTGCAGTCATTGCACTTTGCATCTAACATGACTGTTGTCTAAACTGATTTTTAATTGTCACATATTATAGAAGGAACTAACAAAATCAATCTTTTGAATGATTGGAAAACCATGAACTTAAATGTTTTACTTTAGTAAGCTTTAACGCTTGAATTCTGTGTTATAAACTAACTGAGCTGATCACAATCTCAAGGACTACCTTTACTACTATCCCACTTAGACAAAGAGCTAATGTTTCTGGAGTTCCTCGGCCTATATTTATTCGTGTTTCTGGATTCATGTTCCACGTCTGTCATAAAAACTAGTCTAATAATGATTACTAGGCGATTTGGTCGGTTTTAATGGCCCTGGTTACTTTATTACTTCATTGAAACGCTTGAAATAAATTGAAATAATAAAAGAAATTCAAGCTATAATTATACTTCAAAGTAATTATCTCGATTTGTTCTCTCTATTTACGACAGATTTCATATATCTAATCCAATTTCTTATCAAATTATTGTAAATGTTCATTAGACAAAATTAAATATTAGGTAAATTACATAATACAGTAAATTTAACTAGAACTGGGAATCGATTTCTGCTTTCACGACAACTAAATACTTTATGGGTAACGCTCTCTACGGTCCCTTTAAACTCCTCTTAATTTAATTCACCTCTTTAAGAATGTATCAATTTTCCCATGAACCGTGGGATGCCCACCCCTTGAAACAAGCCAACAAAACATTTATTTGGTGTCGATCCGACCGTTTCCCCGTTCCGGCGAGTAAACTAATCTAAACTTATAAATCACAACCACTCAAAGTTCAACAACACCCACCCTCCACACTCGATTGGGGTGGCGTTTGATGACTACTTTGACTACCTGCAAATTGATTTCCACACGCACCCCGAAGACAGGGTTGCCACCACTGTTGCTCGGAATGGAAAGTAAATATTTTGACAGAGGCAAATTTTAAGGGGCTTCGGTCCCGGTAGCGAACGACAATCGCGGGGTGTGTTTGTGTGTGTGTGTGGGCGGCCGTATCGAGCAGATCTTTTCACTGGCGCCGAAACCGAACAACCGCAAAAAGGCTGAACGAAACGTCTTTGCTCGGGTGAGGGTAAGACAAACTTTAAAAACGAACGAATCCTCCCGATATTCGGGCCCCAAAATGGGGCAAAGTGCGATGCGTACCTGGGTCGATGAGGGTGGCGTTTTGATGATGATTTTATCTTTTATCGATAAAGCGAATCCCGGCGAGATGGGTGACGAAATGGAAAAGTTTTCCATCCTCCATCGCATTCCGTGTTCCATGCGGATTCCGGCGGGTGGCGATGAGCAATCTTTGCTGGCACGGCTTAACCTTTGCTACGCGCTCGGCAAAGAAATGGTAAAGTGTGACGATGGAAGAAGAAACTTTCCTTTCTCTCGCCACATCACCATCAAATCGCGAAAGTACTTTGTCACACTAGATCATCATGCTGGCTAGAGAAACGAAATCGTTCACCGTTTGCTAAATTAAAAAGTTTCCATGTTTCCCGAAGATTGTTTTATCCGCCGTGAGTTTAACGAAGTGGAAGCGTGTTTCTTGTGTTTACCTTCAAAGTACGCCAAACTTTTACGCTGTTTTTTCCGCCGAAAAAAACATTCGTAAAATCTTCGTAACCGTAACGCTTTGTGTTGTGTTTTAAATTAACGCACCCTTAAAAATGGCTACTCCATTTACAAAACTTTAGCGTTCATTTTTTGGGCTCATTACTCACACCCGGGGGGCACCAACCCGTTGCAGTGTTAATGCAGTATTTCATTGTTGTTAAAGCTATTGATCGGTGTTGCGGTTCCTTTTACCGATGCCACTTGCTTTTTTGCTCTTGCATACCCCTCATTCCCATTTCATTCGTTCGTTCGCTCATTCATTCATTCATTGTGTGCCTCCCGGTGCTCGGTGCTGGGGCTCCCGTCACCGTATCAATAATAAATACTTCACACATTCCTTTTGTTCCGAAAAACCACAATAAATTTCAATCAATTCACCAGCGTACAACACATGGGTCACCTCAACCTCCGGCTGGTGTTGTCCCTCCCCCTTCCCCCTCTTTGAACCCTGGTTGGCTGTAAAATTTCAACGAGTCTGCCGTCGCAGGTGTATTGATTTCATTCCCGGTGTACCCCGGTGTGTTCCCGGTTCCCGGGGCTGGCCACTTGACTAACCACGGAACCAACCGACGGACCAACCATTTGAACAAACGGACCGTGCTGTTATGAGCGTTTGAATAATTAAAATAGCAGTTATTGAATGGTTGTAACATTTGACATGCTGTCCTACAGGCGAACAAGCCAACATTTTCGCAACACTGGCACGTTTTGCTTACGAACCGATCCAATCGAAGGCAGATTTATCGTAACGCGAGCGTTCGGAACGCTTTGCTCAATTAGTTTTGCGCACGCAGGAAAAAAAACGGTGCTCGTTTTAAGGTGCAAAAAGCGAAAATCAGCATTTTATTTCTTAGCTGTTGAAAAAGAAATCAGAAAATATAATAATTCTTGCCAAAAAAGTCCAACAGCTTAATGTGGACCCCATATGGGACCCACTAATCGACCTTGGAAAAACTAATCCACCTTCACCTTTATCTGATGAACCGATGGCATATTTATGTAAAAACAAAGCACTCCTCACAAACACAGGGAGGGTCGTCCTTTTTGACACTGGCCATAAATTTAACCCTATCCCCCCCCTCCTAAAAACCATATTACCGTCGCCAGGCGACTACTAATTCCTTCGTATGTTAGCCACGTTTTACCTCCCGCCGGTGCTGCAGTTTTCGAAACTTGTGCCATCAATTTGTCATGAAAAGTGATATTTTAATCTTATCGCCTACCGCCCAGCTGCCGGGTTCTCGAACCGGGAACCGTGCGGAAGGTCGTTAGATTTGCGCCGCTGTCAGTTTACCGGCAGCTTACTCATTCACCAGATGACAAACTTTTCCAGCCGCACCATTTACATACCGGAGCGCACTACACACACAGTGGTATACCGTGCCGTAAGCCAAATGCGTGAGCCCCCGTCTAGAAGGGAACCGGGGAGCGAGCGTATAGTAAGTGCTGCTAACCCGTATTCACTGCTGAAGACCGTTGTTGCACTCCGGTGAAGCTCCGGTGTCGCATTAAACGATACAACTTGCACACATAAATTAATAACTTACGTCAGTGTTGGCTTTAGAAAGCCCTTTCGCACTGTCAAACACCCAACACCGAACCGTGGACTTGGCCCACGAGCGGCAACTTTACCACGTCCTGTAACTCGCCCGAGTGCCCGAGTCGCAACTGACGGCCACCACGACTACCGAACCCGACCGGGATTGTGCGATTGTGGGCAGTGCCGTCCACCGTCCATGCTTGACTAACACTCCCCCTCTTCCCTCTAGCACCGGCACCGGTCCGACCCCGAAAAGGACTTCCCCGTCTTGACCACAAACATGAGGTCATCCGGTCTGGCAACGGGCCACAGTACCTTGCAGGACTGATTCCGGTGCACACACTGATTCTAAGCTAGTGAAGTCGCTTAGCAGCGACCACATCTTCGAGTTGGAGAGTGATAATTAAAACTGAAACACTGCCACAACCCTGACGACCCAATGCTCTGACCACATGTGCGCTTACTACACACATCCACACACAGGACACACACTAGATGCAGGACATTCCAAAGTGCCTTAATCGGATAATGCATCAGAAAGCAGTAAATGTTGATCGTTTTACTAGCATCGAGTTTGTGACGGAGTTTTGCCGGGGGGTGGTGGGGTTATGCCGGCTACCCAAGTGATAAAACAACCATACAGTTAAATTACAGAGTTCAGAACGTTTTGCCCACGGCCCGGGACAGCATTAAAACACAACGAAACACAAGGACTGGCGGCGGATGGGCATGATTTTTAGCCTAATCTGGTGCTCGCACAAACACCACACACCGACACACAAATCGGAATATAATGAGAATTGATCGAAACGAGCGAGTGTGGGAAGAGTGGCTCGGTTTGGGGCTAAAGATCGCCAAGGATAACCGGACAGGTCGATCGATATGGTTTATAGCGAACGTTTTTGAGCATGCACGCACACGTGACGGTTGGCTGTGATGAGAATGTTTGAATGAGGCACCAAACTGACACTTAAAGCTGCCGAAATGACGTTACGGTCATCTAGTTCACACAGCACCAATAATTCAAAGCTGAATTAGTATAATGCATGACAATCATTTCACAAAATTAATTGAAGTTTTCATACTTCGAATGTGTTTTATTTAATTATTACGTAATTATATATAATTTTCTTCAGTTGCATTGGGTAAACTTGACATCATTTCTGGGTATTGTTTAACTTCATCGGGCCGAGGACTCCGTAAATGGTTCAGTTTTGCTACTTTCAAAATTAAATTCTTTCAATGTCTCAGTGAGGTTTACAAGAGAACGCTTTTCCACAGGATCGATATCATCACAAATTAATTATTTAAATACTCTTAAAAATACGGCAGCAATATAATAAAAACTCCCAAACCGTACACAATTTCTCTTATAATAGGAATAGAAATTACCGTCAAGAGAATGCTCAACATAAATCGTAATCCATTTGGCTTCAAGGCTTCAGTTTTTCGCATTTCTCCATCCTCCTTTCTTGTGTGTCCCCATCGTAATCCATTAAAGCCACCTTCACCTGCATTCATTCGTGCGTCGTCATGATGATGAATATTGTTCATTCCGTTCCCGCCAGCAGTTACTGCGATTCTGCCGAAAACCAATCCGAAGCGGGACCATTTCCGGACCATCCTGGGTGAAACTGCCCAAGGCCACCGGTTCGGAAGCTTCACCAAATTTAAAACCGCGTCATTCACACACCACATTCAAACATCCAGCCAGCCAACCCACCATCCATCCAGCGAAGTATGCTGAATTTCTTTATGGTTTATGTCGGTGGCGGTCCGTTTTCCCTTTTTTTTTTTTTGCTTCGGCTGTTTTTTCTCCGCCCCAAAACACTGTGTGAGAACCCGGTACTGGGCCGCGGTTTCGGTCATCAGCGCCGGCTAATGATATTTACCCTCGTAACTTTTTAATGGAACTTTAAAAGCTACAACCCCGTTCGCGCCGGACCGACCAGGGCTGGGCTGGTCGCCAGCACCTTCACGGGGTTTTCGGGTAATTTCCGCCACGCCAGCACACAGGTCAAGATCATAACCGGAACGGTGGCAGCATAGCCATTTTTAGCTGGTGCGTGGGTGTGAGCTATCCGGAACAGGCAGGGATTTACCACGGAGCACTTGCACCATTTTCTGGCCGCGTCTGCCGTATCGCTTGACGGATTAGCAGTGGTTTTAATGAAATCATAATGAAATTACTGTTCCCGACGTGGTGCTTTGTTACGCCGCCGCTTCAAAGTGAGCCATTTTCAAAGCCGATCGCGTAACTAGATCTGCGTAACCGTTTACAACAGTGCCTTGATTGCTTAATGTCCGTGGAGGAGAGTTGGAGGTTTTAAGCAAATGCTGCGTTGAGTCGGTTGAATTGCTTTTCGTTAAGATCTGCTAAGAAGTTTAATGACGTTGAATGGGTCTGCACGACAGTGACTAACTCGAGAAGTGTCATGCAGCGAAATGTGCTCGTTGGATTAAAACGTATTTTTCAAACAATTAAATTACACTCCGGTTTTGGCAACACAACCCCAACATAACGTTATGAAACACCACAAACGCTTTTCTTGCAGCTCCGAAAAAGCTTCCCGTTGGATGGTTGTCGTAATGCATTGAATCGGAAACTCTCGCACCGGCAAGCGCTTTGCTGTCTGCTTGAAGCTGTCTGCTTGAAGCTTGAAAAAGAGCTGACGTTATCAACTTTCCCGTGTCGGGGGTTGACCGGTTGTCGGGTTTGTCTGGCACGAAAAAAAAAAGTGGAGGGAGCAAGTGCCTAAACCCGTCAGAGAATTGTTTTACACACACCCCATTGCTTGACGCTTCGCCACCGTGCAGCTCCGTGCCGAACTGCATTGCTAATGCGTTCCCAACAGTTGCAGCACCGACGGGGTGCAACCCTAGACATCATTTATCACAATTTATTACCACATGTCTCTTGATGCCTTCTCGCCACAGTGCTTTCCTGCATACCACACTGTCACTCGGTACGCCAAGTCCTTTCGGTAAACGAATGTTGTGGCTTGCAGAAGGTTCTTCGCAGCGTCGGGTTGGGAAACACTGACGTGGACGAGGACGAACAACGAGGATCAAGAAAAAATAATATCAATTTTATATTTATGGAAATTTCTTCATGGAAAAGCGGATCGGGATGCTGCGCTGCTTCGTCAGCTGCATGCAACCATTCAATGTCGCTGGGTGGAAAATAATCGCGCCGCAATGACGCTCTGCGGGCGAAATAACAACCATGCACCGTTTGGTCGTATCCAAAATTCATGCATGATTTTCACTTGGGTTTTGTGTGCGCTGTGCGCGATACAAACGGTCTGCCGAAACTGCAGATAAATGCACGTACGAAAATTTCCCACCAAAAGCACACCCGAATTTCCCAGCTGACCGAAGGATTTCTTCAGCACCCGGGTACGACGGGCATCTCGAATAATGGAGAAATTCACCCACCGCGGAGATAGCGGAATGCATGCGGCACAACTCACAACAACCGAGCGAAAAATGGGAAATACAATGCTGGCTCGGAATACTGGCGAGATCAACCAGTATTTTCGTGGAAAATTGGAAATTTCTGCCACACAATCCAACGATCCACCGGGCTGCGCTCGCTATACAAATGCATCCCGGTTACGCTGCAATTGATGAAATTTTCAATCGTACCGGGCGAAACGTTCTGCCACAGCAGGCGGTGTGCATGGATAATTATAAAACTTTTCGCCTCGTCATGCTTCGGGGTGCGTTCGCGTTGTTCGTTGATTCACTCCCGCTCATTTCCCGACGGATCCAATAAATAAGTGTATTGTTTCGACCCGACTACGAGCTGGTGCGTCCACTTGTTTTGCTCCCAAAAATCGACCAAATAGAGCATCGGGAGTTTCAAGTGAAGAAAATTAAACCGAGAAGTGTTCCGTTTCGGCAACTGCAACAAATGGCCAAACAGTCCGACAGTGGGATCAAATTGGAAATATCTTCGTCGGGCGAATCTTGGCCCCGTTCGCTTCCCGAGGGTCTTAAACCGCACACTTCCAGTCCATTGAAACCGAATCGGGGCATCACACCTCGATGGACGCCGACACCCGAACAAGGTGCCACCAAACCCCGGTTTGGTGCGTAACCATCGGTGGGGTACCGTTTCGCGGAACGTTTATCGGTTGTGTATGTGAGCGAGCGGTTGTAAAATGGTGGTAAATTGGAAGTTGATTGCTTCTTGATTTACTTTCAACGAGAGTAATATTTGTGACCTTCCACGCTTGTACGCTCCCGTCACGGGCTGTTTGCACGGAACGTATTGCTCTTTCTGCGATGGTTCCACGGTGCCGTTACACGCTGCGTCTTACACCGGCACACACAAGTGGCACATTAATGAACCTGCGCTATGGAAGAAGCGATACGTTTAGCATAACTGCTTTCATGTGTAGCAATTGATGGTGAATATAAAGAGAGTTTTTTTTTGTTTGCTTGCTTGCTTGATGGATGTTTTATTTTGTTAAAATTCCATTCCATTCCTTGAGCGTCTTATAATATGTATTTCATGAAGGTTATTGTGTATTTGTGTTGAATAGCAATCAATTGCGAAAATGTTTCGTACGATTTGCAACTATAAGCAAATACACAATAAATATTTATTGAAACACTCCTGAACGATTCTACAAACGAACAAATCGAATACATTTCACGGACTGTTATTGGATGATAAT
The DNA here is from genome assembly GCF_943734755.1 of Anopheles moucheti. Lineage (NCBI taxonomy): Eukaryota > Metazoa > Arthropoda > Insecta > Diptera > Culicidae > Anopheles > Anopheles moucheti. The sequence continues at coordinate 81,479,471 of NC_069141.1, forward strand.
TAAAATTAGCAGTTTGAAGAGGTTTACATTAAACAAATTATTACTTCTTGTTATCAAAATGCTCACAAAACGAACCGTACTGTAAGGAAATTATTCAACGCAAATTTTATTAAAAACTAACTACAGTAAGGCTGCCACTGCACATCCTTCTGCAATACACGAAAAAACTCTACACATATTTACATTCCGTTTCGTATCCGAGCCAGGATGTTTGTCCTACGAAGTTGCCCTTACTGATATGAACATTTTCGCTGCACATACGGTGATCTGATTTTTGGATTATGGTGTCAAACTAACAAAGTATTACGGAAACAATGGGAGCACCGAAGCACACCAGCCCAAAACCGGCAACGCTTGCGAGCAACGGAATCGAACACGATGAAACAATGAATGTTTGAAAAGGATACTTCCCGGAATGGAATAACTATTACGAAGCTAAACCCGAACGCTCGGCGGCTAAAGGTGGTACAGACAGCGGCACGGCAACAGGGCACAAGGGAATGGGTTTAAATTCTTGTGTCAATATGCTTCAGATCCGGGGGGAGGCAGAACCCGAGTACCAGAACTTCCCAAACGCGCCCCACTGTTCAAACCACTTCACCGTAACGCCGTGCCGTGCCGTGCCCATGTCTCGACATGTCTCTGTCTGTTCTTTTCGCCGACAAACAGCAGCACTGGGGGGTTTTGCGCACGGGCACGGGGGTTTTGCGAGAAAAGAGTAAAAGTTCCTCGACTATTAAATTTGTTTGAACTTTGCATTAAATCTGCACGGATAACCGAGGAATTGTTTTCCCGCTTTTGCCGTTGCCGATGCTCCCTTCCCCACTGTTTGCTTCTTCTCAGAATTGCATTCGCTTTCTTGAAGCTGGTACCGACATTCTTGTCCAATTATGCAACCAATGGTGCTCCGTTGGCCTCAATCCGAGCGAGGCCGTCGAATGCATATTTTCCATACTATTGATGTGCATCGGAAAAGTAATTCAAAATATGCATGGTCTTGTAAACGTAATCTAAGTCGGTAAACAACATCTAAATGCTTGCAGTTCCTGAGGGTTTTTTTTTCTTTTCTGCCTGTTGTTGCGCTCGCATTCGAGACCATTCTACTTTGTACTATCATTAATTTTCCCATCAAACAACAAGCGACTCGGGGCGTCGGTTACCTCCAGCAGAGAGTGCTTATAAATGATGTACCTCTGCAGTGACCGGTGATCTACGAGGCGCTACTTAGCACGTAATCCATCTGCAGCCCTTTGCAGAGTCAGTCATTTTGAAGCCTTACAGCGCGACACGGTCTAAAAACGCTCGATCTTCCTTCCCCCGAACAGCAACACGGGGGAACGGTGCAACGGGTGCAATTTTATCATGTCACAAAAGCTAATGGGAAAGACAAGATTTAAGAAGACGACAATTGATAACAGACGCGTGAAGACGTACAGCGCGATAGACACGCTCACACGCTCACACTAGAGAGATGGCGAAAAAAAGAAGCTCCCCAACGGAGAAAAACGTTCGCGCATCGCGTACTGGCGACAAAACTTTGCCAGCTGCAAATGGTACGCGGACATGAGCACGAAAAGTGCAAAAGTGTGACATTACTCAATGTCGATTGGGACGAGATAGAGTGCACTCCGTCTGTAGGGAAGATGGCACCGACTACCCGACTGCCATCTCCACCATCGCTCGGGCAACACCATCTGGTGAGATCTTGTGCTGAAGCGTTCGCTATCGTCTTACGGTTCGGAATTTCTAGAAAGTTAACGCGCACAAGAGAACTCGCCCAAGAACTCAATGTAATGACAGCGAAGTATGCTGCCGACAAAGGGGACACGGTTCGGCGCAGCATGGAAATGAAATAAATGAGAATATTATATCTTTAATTAAATTATTCCCACTCCTTCCAGTCCAGGTGTTCATTAGACAGATATTTATTCTCAGTCTTTTTTTCTGTTGGGTTGGGACCATGGGTGGAGAAGAGTCAGTATGACGGAAAAGAAGCAGTATTAAGAATCTCTGTGTGCGACACACCTAATCGATAAGCATTCTGTGATTATATTCTGCGATTATATTCTATGATACGAGTGTAAAATAAGTAAACACTTGTTAATGGTTTACTACCCATCAACCCATCAGACCGTTCAATACATACAGTGGTGGTCATTAACGAATGGACAACTTTTATTTCAATCCAATTTGTAGAATCAAATCCGGCTAGATCCGTATAAAACACCATGCGCCTCCATTTGAAGATGACAAATATCGGATGGAAAATAAGTTAATACTTTATAATAGTTTACTACCCATCAACCCATCAGACCGTTTAATACACACAGTGGTGGTCATTAACGAATGAACAACTTTTATTTCAATCCAATTTGTAGAATCAAATCCGGCTCGATCCGATTGAAACACCATGCGCCTCCATTTGAAGATGAGAATTATCGGATGTTGCGATAAAGGTTGAAAAAGTTTGTTCCATATAATAGGAAACTTTTATCTAGATGCCTGATTTTTAAACTTACATGGTCATGCAATGGGTAAACACATTTATGTTCAATTATTTATGTTAAATTTTATGCATGTAATTGAACAGCCCTGAGTGCTGTGATCCTTATCTGTTATTTTAAATAAAATATAATACAATATTTTAATAAAAAGCGCTGAATAAGTGAATGTCATACGTATAAATTCATAGAAAATAGGCAATTTACGGAAATTGCCAGTTACAAATATAAGATAACTAAGTTGTTATAATAAAAACGTAAAGCATTTTTATTTTGTATATTGTAATAACTGTAACTATCAGAAATATTGAAGCATGTAATTAGAGAAAATTGAAAGCCATCATACAACTTGAGCTAAGGACTTTATGATTATATTAATATTTATCGTTTTTTCCTGCTTTATATCCCACTAATGGTTTCACTTATAGGAGTAGTTCAGATGACTTTATACTGATATCTACGACTGCTAGAATACCGATACCGATCACTGAGATATGCGATCCAGGAACACCTCCTAATAAAAGCTTTATGTGGAGAATAATCTTATCCTTCCCATGTGATTGTGTCCTTGTTCAATATTGGTCCTGCCCTATCTAATAAAAACAATTTTAACACAACCCACAGTGTGTCTCGAAATAGGGGTGTCAAGAACAGAGGCTCTATTGAGCCAATTCAACCATAAGCACAAACAATACGATAACAACAAACAACCCACCTATCGCTGCAGCAGCAGCGCTTTACAAAATTCTTCACATTTTTCACCCATTCCGGCCCGGCATTTCAGGGTGGGCCAAGGTAAGCAAACGCTGCTGGCAGTAAAACTTCATTACTTATACATTGATGTGATATTGATTTCGGTTCAAGCATCCTGCACTTTGTGCAATTGTGCACTGGGGCTGCCTAGCAAACCCGAGAGGTAAACATACGCCAGATCGAACGATACGGGACTTTCGACCTACCGAAACGCAAAGGGGACCAGCGATCAGGCAAGCAAGCAGCAACATCACCCTTGATGGGGACAACTTTACACCGTAACGAATGTAAGTAGACTTTTTATCATCAAAGGGAACACGGACGTTGCAAAAACTTATCTTCCGAATCATTGATTCGCAAAATTGCAAACAGTAACGTGTGTGTGTGTGTGTGTGTGTGTGTGTTGACGAAAGCTCCAAGCTTTCTAATATAGTGAAGAGTTGGGAAATGTGTGCCAATAAACTTTGTCTCTGCTTGATATTACGTTGAAGATCTTTGCATGCACGGGACTATAACATGAGTAATTTAAATCTTTGCCTTTTTTACAGCATCCTCCCATGCATATTAAGTAGGGGCTACGAGTTCAAAAGGCAATGAATGTTAAATCAGCTGAATGGCCAAACGCAACTACATGCGGTACGTGCCCCATGGATGAATCACGCACGCTCGTGTGCTTTAGTTAAAAATAATTATCCTTTTCCATGGGTTAAATAATAAATCTGATATTAAATACAAATTATGCAAAATATTACTATTTGCTTGCTACGAAGCTCATGAAGCTCGCTTACACATCGTTTCCTCTGAATGTCCATGAGTGGTCCCCGAAAGCAAAAAAAAATGGCGACTATTTGCTGTTACAATAATTAGTTTACATTTATTGGTACCCACTGACGATTGGGGTCCGGTTCCGGAACGGGGGTACATTTCATGCCACAACTGCTATTTGCTCAAACAAACCGATTAAGTAATTGCGTTGCGCGCTGTCTACTTTGTGTCCGGATGTTCCCTAAACGACGCCACCCAAAGCAGGGGGCAGGAGGGGACCGTACCGCACCGTACAGGGACGGAAACGGATGGCTTTGGATCGAGTGCTTCCTTATTACATAATTTTCATGAATATCCCCCCGGCGGTAATCAGCCGGTAGTCGAAAACGCACCGGCACCGGCGCTGCTGCCAGTGTCAGTTTGCCGTATAATTATATTCGTCCACTTGCCACGTCACTCAGACCGCCGGCCGTAACCGAATACCCCGGCCCGGCTCGGTGTAACCCGAAGCATTTTCCCACCACGAAGCGGACACCACTTTTCGCGCAGGTCGCACAATGCTTCTGCAGCGGTTGCTTTTACCACTACTGCTGCTGCTGCTGCTGTCACGTTGTTTATTCACCAATTGTGTTGAATTAAATTACTCAACAACGCGAACACGGCCACGGTCCCGTGTTGTCATCCCCCAAGGAGCGTTAACGAGACTGACCTGGCCAGAGAGTGTTCTTCGGTGCGGCCGGTTGCATTACGCGGGAGCGGAACGATCATCAGCCCGTGGGCGGAAGATGGGGTTCACCAAACGTTGTCTGCTGGTGCCGGCAGGGGAGAAGCAATCGTTTGTGGGGATGGGAGGGTGGGCCAGTGCTGGTGGTAAAATTTACTGTACACCAGCACAATACCGACTACAAAGGACGACAGCTGTCATCTTGCGGGCATTTTTGCCTGCCCACTTAATTTATGCGGAATCGAGAAAAATCTAATTATACTGAATAACCGGATATCCTAACCGGGAGTTCCCTCTCTCTCTCACTATCTCTCTCTCTCTCCCTTTAGCACGTTGATACACTCTGATACACCGACACGTAAAGCAGCGGTAAATAGTTTATCCCAGGTCAAATTAGATAAGCTTAAATAGACGTTATTTTATGCGCCGCTTCTTAAGCTAATTTATGTACCAGCGATCACTGCTAGTGTAATAAAGGTTTACACACACTTTTTTTTGTATGTTATTGTATTAACTTTGTAAAAAGAATTTTAAAATAAAACCTACACTAGCACCAGCTACGAGTCGATGCAATAACATTACACACTAAGCAATCGTAAATAGCATTTTTACACAGGGAATACACAGAGAAATGTTTAGCGAATGTTTTACTTCCACCTCAGCCATATTTGGCTAAAACTTACAGCCCAACAAAAGTACTACATTTTCATTTTGCCATTTTAGCAGCTTTTTTCTGTGTATGTATGTCTGTGTGTGTGTGCTCCCCCCATCGGCAACACAGCATTTAGACGAGAGCTCCAGCCCCGGTAAAACTGATGTAATAAATGTTTAAAGTTTCTTTTTTACGCTCCTCCGAGAGTAACGAAAATATTTGTACATTCCTCCACATTTTTGTGCTGTATTTCATTTTTTGGTTGCCGCCCGCCCCATCTTCTAAGCCCTCAGAGACAAACTTCATACGCTTGACGGCACGAAAAACGTGCCTCATCGGAGTAATATTTCCATTTATCTTCTTTTGTCCGTGTGTGTGTGGGTGTTCTCTCTTTCTCTTTCTCTCTCGCTTTCCCTTTGCGTTTCGCTCTTTATCATCGTCTGGTTTCGGCTAGATATTACGTTCCATAGTTTCAAACTGCCATAGTTTTCAACATGTTCTCTAAACCTCACGAACAAACACATACAGCAGCATGCATATATATATACAGCCACGTGGTGTTTGCAATTTAGTTGCCGTAAACATATGGTCAAAAGCATGCAGCGGATACCAGCACGAACCGGGAAGCGCAGCATGGGAAGTTTTCTGTTTTTGTGCCTGTGGGAAGTGTGGGACCGTCCCTTTGCGAGTCTGCACACAGCCCACTGGCACGGGTGAGGTGCATCTCGGCCCGATGTGAGCAGCATAGCGGCCCGATTTTTCTTCTCCCTGCTCCTGTCATAAAGTCGGAACTCTTCCGATCCTATTGACACCGGGAAAAGCTAAGTTTTAATTATTTTCCAATGGCTAAGGGCCCGCCCGTTGCACAGCAAACCGCATTGTTTTCAATTAATTTTCGAAAAATTGCACCACTCCCATGTGCTTTGGCGAAATGTTGCCCACCGTTCTACGGTTTGCCCGAATGATTTGGGAATGTAATGAGAAAAGTTGAACGAACAAGTTGGTGCTGGGGCGTATAAACAACAGCGATCAGCACAATTATTTTCCGAACCTTAATTGTGCCATACTGTTTGAAATGCGCGGACGGCAGTGATTTGTCACGAGTGCATAATTTATGTCCGATCATTGTTAAATTAAAAGCACACTTAGCAAATGATAGCAATCAAGTCCGACCAGAGGACAAGTGTTTTAGATGTACATTTTTGACAAGTAAAAGACAACTGAAGAAGTCACATAAAATCATTTCAATATCACTTGTTATGCACTGTTTGAACAATTTCCCTTTGGCATCTTGTTGAACCATTGAGTTGAAGCAACGTACGATTGTACGATTTTCCCTCGAAAATAACTGAGAGACATTTCATTAACTATTTCACAAATCAAAAACATTTTGTAGGTGGCACAAGAGTTGCAGATCAAGACTGTGGGAGACCCTTGGCGGAATGAAACTCGAGAGACTTGGTCTTGGTTTATATAACCCTATTATCCCTATTAAATTCACATCTCCTGACATATTTCAAGTTGCTTCAAAATCGTGAAATAACGCGTACAACATCGTCATTGGAAGATCTATTTGAACCTAAAATCCTTTATATATTTATTGTACATTTTTCGAAAAATCTTTAAATATTCACAGAATATTCCAAATATCTTATAATTCAGGCATATTATTGATTAATAATAATAGACAGTTGTGTTGTCTTTTAAATAATATATAAACCAATCTATTTTAACTTCATCTCTAGCAAATATAATCGCCAAAACTGATATATTATTCAATTTCTAATGAGAAATCGCCAGAATAAAGTTCCGTCCTTCTTGAACAAATGCCTCCTGATATTCATTTGTCTTCTATATCATTCGAATCATTTCACTCGTAATACATTAAACACTTCTCGTTACAGTTCTAACGCTAGTAACACCTGGAACCCTTCTTGAATACAGTTCTCCAGTATGTTCAACAGCATGTAAATCGGCTTCAACGAATAAAATCATTACACTTATTAAAAGCCATTCATCTGATTTTGAACAGTTCCGAATTGCAAAATCTTCCCTCGGCTTCGACTCTGCCGAACGATAGGCACGCAAATTAAACCATATATTAATCATCTCCTACAGCACAACAGCTACAACTACGAGCGATAAAAAAACACATAACACGACCCTGCGTACTGAGCGTGATCGTCAAAGTTTTTGCCCAAATCTTTCGCTCTCCTGGCCCCGGCATTGTTTTCCCGAGCGCATGAAGATATTTCAAAAGGGAACCATTATTTTTCCGTACCTTACGATCACTTCAACCACTTGAACTTTACGAACTGTATCGTACACACCGCGGAAAGCTTTCTTCTCCCATCCGTGTGCTGCTGCGTGCTTGTTACAGCGCCATCATCCCACCGATTCGCTAATACATGCCCCACTGCCATAAAACTGATTGTTATGGTTATGACACTCATTTTACCCTGCTGATAAGAAAAGGTGGCGAGAACGCATTGGGCAAATCACTTTCACCCGGACAGCTAGCAAACGCTTCCGGGGCCTGATGGACGATTGATCATCAAAGCGCCTTTGCATGTTCAGGGACTCTTTTGTTCGCATAAACACAGCCTGAAGAGGGCGACAATCAATCATTGTTAGTGAAGGGCAGAACTAGCGCTAGCGTTTGGCGCCCGGTTGAACAAATACATCCTCATTCGGTTCAACGATCGTATTATTAATATTTGATATCTATTTGTATAATGAAAAGTAAACACAGCCACACACCGGCGGGTTTTACGGTGAGTAACTTTTCGTTGCGCGAATGGAGGAAATGAATAAGCACAACCACCTCCGACCCCCGAGTTTTGGGCTGATCCTGACACCGTGCAGCCGTCGGAACGGAACCGTTTTGGTTGTTCCTGAATGGTTTCTTTTTCCTCCTTTTCCCTTTCCAGTGGTCTGTTTCTCTTCCTCGCGCGGTTCACGCAACCGCTTTCTTGTTGCGTGTTTGCGTCTAAATTTACGCTTTTCACTTTCCACACGGAACCACCATCATCCACCCAAGCACGGAAGCACGAATGCCCGTATATCTTGCGCACGGGATGATGAAGTAAAACCCATATAAAATGATGTACGCCTTTGACGCTCGCAACATAATAATCATGATCGTAATGTTTGGCCATCAACAACAATGATGACAGCGCCAGACACGTGGTGGCTGCTGCCAACGCTGGTTCCTCTTCGCTTGATGTTTCACCTTTTGCGTGCTGCTGCTTTTTTTTCTGTTGTGTGGCAATGGTTCCAAGCCTGCGGCACTAAGCAGCCCGACTCTCTCGCCCTGCACTGTAAAAGAGCAAACCAAAGCTGCCCCATCCCACCCATCCGAGGGCCACTTGGCGTAAAGCGAAGTGCACCACTATTCGCCGGGTGCTTGATGTTGCCAGATTCCGTAGGGCATTCAGCAAACAGCAAAAAAAAAACCACTAGAAGTTATGCTACATTTTACACTTCGTTCCGCCAGTACGGAGTTGTGGCAGTAAACAGATGAGAGAAAAAGAGAGAGAGAGACGGCACGAAAAAAAAACAAATGGCACAGTACGAAACCATGCACCTCCATGGCTGTGCAGGGTGTGTGTTTTATTTTGTACTTTATGGACCATCAGCTGCGCCTAAGTATCGCCGCCGAACGGTTAAAAATCGGTATGGCTCACCATCAGCAAGCCGCCGAGAAGTCATACCTTTTTGCTGTCCCTGCGAAGAAAGGTGTATCGGTACGGTTCAGATTTCAGCCGGAAGGCAAGTATCAGTTTATTGATTTTCGACCCAAACGGTTTGTTTCGAGATGTTATTTGCCCAGTAGCTTAGATTTGCAACTAAGTTAAAACCGGTACGCATGGACGGTTGGAGATTATTATTAGTTTTTCCAATGCTACAGAAATCCGAGATTTTGTATGTATAAATATGGTACTATTTACAGCAAATGTAAAAAAAACATATTTTGTTACCAAAATGTTGCGAAAAACACAACCCACATCGAAAGTAAAGAAAAACGAACCTAACTTTCACCCTTGTTAACTTGTTGATACTTGTTAACTTACTATTGATGCAAATATTCAACTTAACTTAATCTTAATCATCTTAACTTAACAGTATTCTAAGACATTATTCATAAGTTATGACATAATTGAGGAAGAATCTATATCTGATTGTGATCAGGGGCCCGCGTCACCCCTAATATGATGACGTTCTGAATAAATCTTCTAAACGTAAATTGTCAATGAACAACAAATCAATAATTTTAAAATTTTATAGGCAAGTTTTGCATTTCGTCAAAAAATATTATTATTTGGTAAAATTTTTCATTTTTTTTATGGCACGATGTTAAATTGTTATCGATTTTCACTTCTTTGGATGATCAGACAGTTTTCGTAGTAGTTTCATTTTCATTTTCGAATAAATATTAGAAAGAAATACATCACAAACAGATAATATTACCAAAATCGATTACAACAGTACGTTTTCTACATGTGGGTGTGCTAATTACGTCCCAACTGTCCATTTATTACTGCTAAACCATTCTTTTCGATTTTTCACGAATGAACCCGACCACCATCTAGCCATCTTAATTCCAACAATGGCTCAGTGTGCGTCTCCGTACCCCCCACCCCACTAGAGCGTGACCCAATCGTACACAAACTAGCAACAAAGATTTACTTACATTCCTGTGCTGCCTTGCGTCCCCTTAATTATATTAATGTTAATGTTCAGCTTAGGCACGGTGCTATCATAACTAACCGAATCCTTCGGAGGTTTAACCCTGCCGTGCAAGCGAAACTACCGCACCGAACGTAACTCGCCGAAAACCCTTAAGTAGCGAACACATTTGCACCAGCATGGCGCAAAACTATACACCCGTGTACTGAATGTGTTCTCGATTTGGGAAGCACGCAGCGTGGCATTGGTTCCGTGGTCTGGGGGCGAGTGAAAGCTGAATTTTTGGTTTTGCAAGAACACGTAACTACACGCCAGTAAACTAACCTATTCCAGCCTGCCGCACACTCGTACGTTTAGTAATGGTTTAGTAATTAACTTGTATTGCGGAATTTACGAGCCAACACAGATGGTTCACACAACGACAGTTCGCTCTAACACCCCAACACTGGTCTGGGGCGTAAATGGGTAAGTAAATGCTCGTGCTCGTGTGTTCCTTCACTATGAAATGTACACCTTATTGCGTTTGATCGGGGAATTACCAATGAACTGGAATGGAGGACTCGAGGGGCAACTTTGCGTATTATTATTCAAATTTAATACAAGTAAAACAAACTCTGCAAAATATGCTTTAAAAAATACAACAAGAATTATGCTTTGTTTCATATTTTTTAATTACTATTACGCCAGCACCATAAAAAACATCCCAGTTCTCTATTACTCAAATGGGTTTGGTACGGCTCCCACCGGAAGAAAAGAATTCTCACCACCGTTAACCAGCGTACAAGAAACAACAGTTCTTTACATCCCCCATCCCGAATCGCTATTATACTTCCGATTGTGGTTTGCGATAGTGGCCTGACTGCTTAAATGATTACGTACCCGAAGGTGCTCCAGGCAACGATGAATGGTCCAGGCCTGGACGCAAACAAACAAGCCAGTTCCGCCCGATCCGGTACGCTCATTTACCGTCAAAAAGATACAAAACCCACCCAAACCCTATCTGTCAAAGCAAAGCAGACGAGGTAGAAGAAGCGAGCGAAAAACAGCAGACGAAGACAGGGCGGAAAAATCTTTTAATTTTCCAGAAATGCACAGACCACTATTATTATAGCAATCAGTTTAGCCAAGGAAAAGCGAGCGACCAGATCATACCGCTGACAATGGACCCAAAGTACCCGGTGGGTTTTGTTCCCTTGTGCGCTTTTGTTCCCCGGGAATTCGTCCTGTGCTTTTTTTTTCCTTATTCTCCAAGGCATTATGCCATCGCCCATCGCCAAACGGTGTGGTGTGGCTGTGGCCTGATGCCGCTATTCTTTTGCTGCTATGTTTGCCTTCTTTCTCTTGAAGCAAACACACACACACACACACAAATGCGGGTAATGTCATCGAGTGCCTGTTGCTGGCAGGCAAGGTTCACTCCTCAAGCAGCTAAGCAGCAACCACCACTACGCCGCCCTATTGTGCGCCGAATGAAGAGCATTCGGGGTGCCGAGACGCTCGCAACTAAGAAATGCCACTGGGAACGGGAACAACAGCAACAACGCGAGCGAGAAAAAAAAATGAAAGGGATGCCATCACGGATTCCATGCAAGTTTCCTTACCTTACACTTGGCAGGAAAGTTTCATAATTTCCGGGCGACGGTTTTCTTTCTCTGATGGAAAGATAGTGTGACGGGATTGTGCATGGGGCACCCATCGCATGATGCGCCCCACGATAAGTGTCCAACAAAAGCGGAAGAATAAAAACAGTCATGCCTTTCTTTGTACGAGCGGGCATGCAAAAGATGCAAAAACCGGCAACAGGAGCAAAAAAAAAAGGATGCGGAACAGTTAATAAGGGCTTATGACATATTCTGGTGGCTTTTGTGTGGGTGAATAATCTCCAACCAGGCAGACGGCTTTATCGGTCACACAAATTATCTCTCAATATGGTTGACTAAATTACGGAATTGTTTGCATCGTTGCCTATCGTTGTCCAAAGGGCAACCATCTTTGGAGTAAACAATGCGATAATCATCTTTTTCGCCGATGTGCTTTGTTTGTTAATTGAAATAGGTACGCTTGCCTGCCTCCCTTCCGATTGCTTTGATCTAATGCTTTCCTTGTGAAAATGTTTTATATTACCTGTCACTTGGGTATACATAGAGTCATTCAATTCTTAAGAGTTTTATGCTCATTTTGCTCGAGTTTCTTCACTCAAAAAAAGAATTGAAACAACTTTTGGCCTTTGTTACGAGAAGACAAAATATACACTATCGGCAACCGGATTAGCATTTGTTTGTTTTTCCAAAAGGTAAAGTAAACTTTTCATGATGCCGGAAGTTAGCACATTTCTTCCAACATCCGGAACACCCTTCAGTTTGCTGAACCCTCGTCAAACGGTTCCGGAGTGTGTATGCTTTTCCTGCTAAAGTTTTCCATCTTAGCACCTTCACCACTATTCAATCCTTAAGATTAATTGTGACCGTGTTGTTGTTTCATCCTGCATGACCAATGGAGCCATTTTGATTTATGTTGAAACACAAAACAGGTTTTCACAATGCTCATTGTTTGCAATCTTATTCAAAAACTTGCAATAAAAACATTTAAACAATTGACCAGACAAACCACATTTCATCAATATTAAAACCACCAATCAGCAAATAGAGCTGACATGTTACGTCTCATTGCTATCACCCGTCTGCCCGCGTACACAAACGTACGACAAATGTGAACATATTGCAGGACATAAACAAAAGCCGTGCTTCTGGCTTCACCGCTTCACAACGATGAAGAATACCTGTAGGATTAATGAAAAAAAAACAGACAAACAAGAAACAAAACAGACACACGCACAGCAGAAGACGCAAAGTAGCAAAAAACGGCAACACAACCAACACAACTTGAAGTCGACAGCAAAGTAGGGAAAAAAACGCAGCACTCGGTAGATTTCCTTCTTCTTTTTTAGTTCTTGGTTCTTCATTGACCGCAACATAATCATGTGCCTGGTCGGTGGCTAAAGTGTGTGTGTGTATGTGCGTGTTTCCTTTTGCTGCTCTCGTATTCCGAGCACGTACCAAGATTATGGGACCTTCTTTTCCACCAGGCAACTGTAACTGCCAGTGCGTGCATTTTATATCAACATTTTCCTACATTTCATCCTTCTGTGAAACACTTTTTTCCATCGCCCCGTGCCCGTACCTCCCCAGTACATCTGTGTGAATTGAAGCGTCAGATAAATTTTACGACCAAAAGGTACAAGACCGTTGCTGGTTGCAACTGTTTATGAACAATCGTGAATGTGGCTTACTTGAAGCTGGTGTGTGTCTTTTTTTTGCATTGCTTTTCCTTTTGCATTGACACGCTGGGCGAGGGAACGTGAGGGAGCGGTTACATATTTGTGGGTACTTCCGCATTTGCGGCTGGTGATGAATATCAAAACGTTACCTACCATCACTCCAATCACATGAAGCACGATCAATCAGAATTTGTGCAATTTTATCTGAAGGGTTCGGCTTACCTGGCCGGTATCATTTAAATTTACCAATGTATAGGACTGAGAAACATGGCTGTCTATCAAGGCGATGAGATGGTATGGTGTTGAAAAGGCGAATATGGATGATTCATAGAATGAGATGTATAACTTCGAATTAAAGCAGTTTGCTGTTCTTTGCATTAAATCAGTTTTCATGTTCAAAAATTGTATAAGTTTTTTAACCACTTTAGTTTGCGATTTAGTTAAAAAACAGTGAAAGTAGAAAAAGATAAACGAGTATCAAAAATGCTGTTTAAAATTTTATTTACAATTTTATAAATGAATGCTTACTAAATGCTTTTCCAAATATTTCGCTCTATCTTATAGTTTAATATAGTATAATATCCACCACGACACTAATAATGGAGACGCCCAGTACTTCACAGCTGTCTAAAGGTATCTAACAGGTGCAGTATAAATTCCTCCAAATCGAATAGCGGACACCATTCACGAATATTCTTACAATTTGTCACTTGAAACATTTATGACGTCAGCACTACAGCCAGGTTCTTGGGGGAATAAATTGATAAAAAAAACTTTATGACAGTTCCCACGTGCGATATATTGCAGCAAAACTTGGTTTTAATTGTTTAATAAGTTACATGAAATGCTAGTTGATTTTAAAAGAGGTTATTTATGATAAACTAGATTGCAACTAGATCGCAGTGTTTAAACACTCGCACACAAAACGTTTAATGAAAAACATCACTCACTCTAACACTCTTTATTTTAATGCTTCCACCAACCAAATGGAGGCGCCTGGTTATTCGTAAAAACTCGTTTCATAAATGAATTGATATGCAATCTTGCTGCTGTGTTAAATTACCTTAGTTCTAATCAGAAATAAAACATAATCAATTATACAAATTTCTGCTGATGTTACTAGAGCAGTAATCTATCTTTTCCGTTTTTAAATATCCCTTCCTATAACAAATCCTTCCTGTTCCTAGCAACAAATAGAATGAATTATAAATCATAAAAAAAAACCACACACATTTCATTTGAATAAATTCCCAGCGATAAAAGAAATATCAAATAATCTTCTGTAACTGTATTAACAAACCAATCTTACTCTCTTCTTTATGCGCAACATACACATAAACATAAAAAATGTGAGCAATTCTAAAGCAAAAGACTAATCGACAACAATTGTGATCCCACTCCTGCACTACAGTACGACAACACTTGTAGATAGCCCCAGCCGTTAGGTAGCAGAAGAGTTTCGTACCACTTCTATCGCATCTCACGCCACACCTTACCACCATCATTGTGCTAGTTTCATGCATGTCCCCAGTTGCTGCACATTTATCTAATGTCAATCGGGTTGCGGGGCCGCGCTCTGGGATCCGGGGTTTTCAAGCGTCAAAGTTTTTCACTTCCCTGCGCAGCTAACGAAAACTCGCACAAGTCGTTTCATGTTGCATTAGAAACCATTGAAAGAAACGTACTAATGATTTGGTATGCAATTGCTCGCGGATTACTTCCGCTTCGAAGTTTGTCCTTGCAAACGGTCGTGTTTCCTCGATCTGGTGCCGCGCGGCACAACGACGTTCGCCACAAACTTAAGAAATCCTACTTTTGAAAACTCAATTTACCTGCTTTCTAAGCGGAAAACCAGCTCGCAAGCGCAAACTTTCCGTGCCCTATTTTGCCGCCGATAGACAACCGGTACCGGCCGATGTTGAGCCACAAGCTCAAACGAACCAAATATCAAACCCGTTAAACTTCTGCAACGGGTTTGCTTGCGATGCAATCGTGAACCAGCAGCCGAAACCACAGAGACTCCACGCTCGTTGCATAAACTTTTGGCGAGTTTTCGAGTGTAGTTTGGGCGGGCGAATCTGTTTTTTTTTTTTATTTTATTTTCTCCAACCGATATGTCGTTTCCGTGAATTATGCTCAATTGTTTGAATTTGTTTGGATTGCCATTAGCAAACCCTTCGCAATGGGAGAGTCATTATATTTGAGCACTGTTTGGTGTGCCTTTTGGGCTGGAACTGGGAGTGTGGAGACATTTATTTGCTCCGAACACTAAACATGAAGCGTTCTCAAACAATCATCGCTTTGAGTTCATTCAACTGTACTTTATTTATTAAAAGAATTATTCACTTTCTTACATTAGTACCGACAATTACATATTATAGTCTAACTGTCATTTCACCCTGACAATTAAAACATACATTACCATCTAGAATGATGGTACCACTTAAGCCTGTATCAAACTAAATCCAATCCCTTATCATGCGGGATTGTACTTGAAAAATCAAACAACCAGCTCAACAAGCGAAAATGTTACCAGTTTCGGTATGCCCCATTCCGGTTTTGCCCCCCCATACGAGCTCGCATGCAGCCGGCTTAAAATGCCCACCATTTGCCGCTATCGCTACCGTGACGTACAAAAATAATGAGATTATAAATATTTCATGACTCGCTGTAGTGATAATGCATTATAAATGTGTGAACATCGTAAGTAAACCTAGGCAGGCAGAAAGCACACAACTGCAATTGCGACTCGGCATGCTGACTTGCGGTTGGCGGTGCTTTTGCCCGTGTTTGTGTGTGCTTTTTTCTTCTCTCGTCTTCTTACTTCTGGTACGAGTGTACCATATTTCGTTCGCTAACTCACTTCCTGGCGCCTGGCACTTTGCTGACGGTAGTCCGCCAACCTATGCGTCGGGTAGATTATTTTTTATTTCATTTAACCATCCTTTGGACGTGCCGTTGGTGGGTTAGACACTCAGCGGTAGCGCCATTAGCAGTGGGGCAACGGCACAAGCATTTTGTGACTGCCACCGTCAGCATAGTCCTTTAATCCGGATAATGCAATTTACCTTCTCAACAGTTGGTCACAGAATTTATACTTTTGGCCTTTTTGTTATGCATACAACCGTGCAAAAGGTACCGCTTGATACAATAATTGTATTCTGTTCTAAATCTACCTTTGTCAACAGGATTTTTCTTTCGCTGTGCTTGCCGGGTTTTTTAACATTATTAATTTATTAAATTTAATTTACCATTGGGTCTAAGAAATGAGACATTTAAAAACAAAAGTTTAATTTTTTACACAAACTTCTTCTTGAAAACACCCTAGAACAAACAAGACACAACACAACAATTGTGTTTCGGACGGTACATTTTGACTCCACCTTCTTTATCAACCTTGATCTTCCAATGCCTACTTCATAGCGGACATGTTGATGATTGGAAAACTTCCGTTTTTGACAAAATATAAATAAAACATATTCTTAATTTCATTCTGACCAACAGTAACAATTTAAAATGAAATACACTGAAAGGAAAATCCTTTAAAATTTAATGTATTATTAACCCATCACTTTCGGAAGTGCTTCGTACAATCGTTTCACTATTAGGTGCATAATACCCCTCAACGTAGCTGCCAGATTAAGTTACATTGCACACAATACAGTGCTACGTGCGCTGCCTCGCTAAATGGTACTCGCGTAAGGATATGCGAACCTGTATGAAACGAGTATGAAAAACAAATACTTTTTATTAGCGCATCGCACGTACCGGGTGCCGTCAAACCATCATTTGCAAACCAATTGATACGCTGCTCCCTGCCGTCCTTGAACACCCACGCCATGAACGCACACACACACACACATGTGCGCGCGATACCGATTGTATGACTGGTAAAACAAACATTGCGAATCAACCTACCGTAAAACCGATGTCACCGCACGTTTTTCCTATGTGTATGTAACGGGGCACCACGGCTATTGACGAGCGGTAAACACTAATTGAATGAAAACCGGAATGTTTTATACGAAAGGCCGGCACAGCAAACATGGTTGTGGGATTAAATCCCTCGCCGATTACGTTCCACTTTGCGCGAACCATTTGGTTGCGCTTTGAAGTCAATTTAGCAGAAATGAGTTTAACAAATGTAACGTATGATAAGGGTTGTGTGTGTTACGTTTTTTTTTTAATTTTCCCACACAAAAGGGATTGTCTCACACCAAAGGAAACCATACCAGCTGCACGCTGAACACGACGTACTGAGGCTTGTGATTATTTACATCGATAAAAAAGATTGCTAACTGGTATTACATACGATATTTTTTAAGAAAATAAAATCAAACATTTCTCTTCTTTCATACGTGGGACACTTCGGCTGCTTCGGGGCACATCCGGTATGCGAACTGAAAGCGAAAAGTGGGAACAAAGCATTATTTTGATTCAATTTGCTTTCTGATTGACGGTAAATATTTTCATACCGTCAATGGTGATACGGGAACGATCCAACATCGACATGTTTACTTGAATTCCTCCAATGTTTAAAGCAAAAACATACCGGTGACACAAGTGATTGTTTCGCAAGTACCATTACAAATAAAAACCCTTTTCGGTGGTAAATAAATCCCTTCAAATTGAACAAATTTCTTTAATATTTTGTTTTGGAATTTATCTCTCCTACTGTCTCTTTCTCATAAGCACGAGAAACTAGAAACTGAAAACAAGAAACGTTTATTGTAGATAACAACATACGAAGGATAAAGGACATATAGTATTGCGTAGATAGGATGCAGTCGGAGTAAAAGTATAACAAATACTATAAATACTGAAGTTGTAAACAGCAAATTTCTGTTGCAATGCAATAAATTTAATATTTATTTATGTAAAATTTTATATATCTTTCAACATAATAAGGTTTTTGTGGGTTTCGCAAACAATTTACAAAATATAGTTTAAGCATTTTATTGACTGCATTGGAAGCGTGTGTTCGAAAAGATCTTTTATCTATAAAGATGTATTTAGTCTCCTGTTTCCAATTTCTTGAACGAGCTTTTGATATCGGATGAGTTAATAATCATAACAAACAGTAAGCGTGAAATTTCTGTAACTTTTACTGTGAATTTTCTGTGAAATTGTAACAGATGCTGTAACACTCTATGTACCCATTGATGGTCGAATAGTTTGTTTCATATTAAATAAACATTCCTCATAAAATAGACCTACCACTACACAAGCAATCCAAATAAAAACCACTTCCAACAAACCCACAATGAACATATTTTGCATTTTAAAGTGAAACTCATCTCATCACAAATTACAACTCGGCTGGTAGTTCCCGCAATGTGTACCACTCCATCAGCGCACCCCGCACTCGGGCCGTGGGGTACGTGTTTTTTGTTGGTGAATATTCATTTCCCATAAAAGCACCCGGGCACACGGTTAATTTCATGAAACGCACCCCGTAATAAAGCACACACTTTGCGTAATCTAGTGTCGTTCAGGGCGCAGGTACATGAAAAACGTGAACAAAAGGCGGGAGCTGGTCGGACCCACCCAATCTTATCGGTTTTGCCGTTGTGTTGCCATCAATTTGCATGCTCGTTCGGTGTGCTTGTTTGCCGTTTTCTTTTTTTGTTTGTTGTTGTTGTTAATTATAACTTCAGTAATCATATTTAAGTTTTCCAATAAAAATTAACCGAATTTATGATTTCATTTTGCTGCAGCCAACTACCAAGCATAACAACCCATGCAACCCATACAAATGAGAGGTAAATAAATACGTTGAGGGGTAGGTAAATTCTACAACACGTTGGTTGTGAAGATATTTTTTAAATATATTTTGTGGGTTGTATTGCCTCGGTTTAACATCCTTTTGTACAAAATTCTCATTACGTTGCTTTATTATTGTTTTATTTCTGTATTAGCACTCTCTACTAAACGTGGAAGTTTCCTAGAATTATTAATAATAAACATACAGAAACCTATCAAACTTCATATTTCGTGGAACTGTTGATGACTGCTTCCAGTTTTGTCATCAGTATTTCATAAGTTAGCAGTGCACAACACCAGCATATTGTGACAAAACTCACAGCACAATCGAGGACGATTTAGCTAGAAAAATGAGGTTTTAATATTGTGCCACCCCAGGACTGCTTCCTTACATCTCTCCCCCGCAAACAAAAAAGGTTAAGCATTTTACTTCACTTAATTGTCAACACGTTTCCTGTGTGCAAACCGCCAGCAGAACGCACACAACCACATACCAACCGGTGCGGCGGCATCCGTTTCCTAACCGCCGTAAGATTAATTTTCCCTAAATGCAACCTCATATTTCATAAACCATCACGCCGAACCAACCCAACCCAAGCCATCGGTACAAGGTACAAGGTACAAGAACACTCCATTTCGCACGAACGTGTGGGAACGGATCGGTCAATATGTGTAATTAAAAGCCATTCGTCATACTATCCCGCCCCCACTTGCAGAAGGCCACTTCAGCAGCGGTGCCTGTTTGACTTCGCTTATAAGGCGCTCTCGTTATAAATGATGCCAGGGGATATATTCATCGCTGACTCGACACTCGGAATTATTATATCTTCCGTCCGGTCGGTGTATTCCTTTTCCGCGCCGAGACAACCCATTCCGACCGATTGCTTGTGTCGCTGTGCTGGTCAACTTTTTCCAGCAAGATATACGGTGGTCTATGTGCTGGATCTCCCAGAAGAAACGGGTAGGACGAAGCAGCAAAAAGAAAGGGACATTGACACGAAATGATAATAAATTGCACATCCGAAATCATCTCCCGCCGCTGCTTTCGAACAAAAGCCGAAAGGCGTAGTAGTTTGATTTTGGGCCAGGTCTCGGGTGACCCATCAGTCGAAGCTTTAGGATGATATGTTGCAAAATTATGCCAACGAAGCTTACCACTATATAAGTATTTTTTTTTTGCCCCATTTTTCTAGCCGATTCAACTCTTTAAGGGGTAAAATAAAAAGGATTACGCCAAACTGGGTCTGCTCGTGGTCACAGATGAAAGTTATCGCCAATTCCGCCCGATATAAAGCAATTTTATACGCTCAACAATACATTAAATGATACATGTGGTGTGATATTATTTGTGGTAATATTTACATTTCCGCGCCCCATTCTCCTTCATCTTCAACTTCCTCCGGTACCGAGCGACCTTCCTCCCGGTAGGTATCGTACTCGTCCACTAGCTCCTTCAGCTTGTTTTCCATCTCGTTAAACTCGCCCTCGTCCATACCTTCGCCGGTGTACCAGTGCAGGAAGGCGCGCTGCCGGTACATCGTCCCAAACTGATCCGTAATGCGCCGGAACAGCTGCGTTATGGACGTCGTGTTGGCAATGAACGTGGCCGCCATTTTCATACCGCGCGGTGGCACATCGCAAATTGCCGATTTGACGTTGTTCGGGATAAAGCCACTGAATGACAGCTGGCCCTTCGAACGCACACCGCTCATATGCTCCTCAACCGTGCGTGTTGACAGACGACCGCGAAAGATGGCGGCCGCGGTTAGGAACGTCCCGAGCTGCGGGTCACACGCCGCCATCAGATTGCTGTTGCTGAACAGCTGATAGACCAGCTCCGGCACGGTCGTCTGCCGATAGCATTCGGAGTCGCGCGCACACAACGGCGCCAGCCCCGGCACGAAAAAGTGTAACCTGCGGTAGGGCACCATATTTGTCAGCAGCTTCCGTAGGTCCGAGTTCAGCTGGCCCGGGTACCGAAAGCTGCAGGTAATGCCGGCCATTGCGGATGCAATCAGATGATTCAAATCGTCCAGTTCCGGCACGGGCAAGCGGAGCGTTTTCACGCAAATATCGTACAGCGCTTCATTGTCCAGGCAGAACGTTTCATCGCTCGAGCGTATCATCGAGCTGAGCGCGAAGACGGAATTGTACGGTTCCACCACTACTTCCGACACCTTCGGCGAGGGTATCACGCTGAACGTGTTCGTGATCTTGCCCGAATAGTGGTCCTTCAGCGTTTCCAGCAGCAGCGAGCCCAATCCGGACCCGGTACCGCCACCGATCGAGTGTACCAGCTGAAACCCCTGCAAACAATCGCAACCCTCGACCATGCGCCGCGTACAGTCCTCGATCTGGTCCAACAGTTCGGCCCCTTCCGTATGGTAACCGCGGGCCCAATTGTTCCCGGCGCTCGTTTTCCCGCTGATGAAACTTTCCGGCGAAAACAGACACCCGTACCGGCTGCAGCGAAGGTAGTTCAGGGTGCTCGGTTCCAGGTCGGCGAAGATCGCACGTGGCACGAAGTTGCAACACGGTGACTCATCAAAGTACACGTTGATGCGCTGCAGTGGCAGGTAGTGTTGGCCCACGAATTGGCCCTGCGTGTTCAGGCAGTGTTCGTCGCAAATGTACTCCCAGAAGTTTTCCGCCACCCGATTGCCGCACTGTCCGAGGTGGAACACAACTATTTCTCTCATTTTTTCGAAAAAAATGGTTTTCACGTTTATTATGTGCCCTTTTTTAAATGATTTTATCTTTTTTTCACTGTTTTAAAATTTTATCCACACATTCCAAATTTTGCTACCCTTTTTTCCATAAAATAACAATCCATAGCCTACCTAGACCTACTTTGGATTAGCAAAGATGATTTGATCGAATGATTGTAGTTTGTTTATTATGTTTTAAAATATTAACATATATTCTCAATAGTTCGTTCTGATATTTTAATAAAGAAATAACGAAATAAAGACATAAAAATTTAAATAAAATTAAAAATAAAGAAATAAAGAGTTGCAGAAACCAAGAAATAAATAAATAAACAAAGTAGCACATTAAACAATTCTACAAAAAAAATAAAGCACAATCATGAAAACTAATGCAAACGCTTCCAACTTAAAAAATAATATTTTTTAAATTCGACATACTTCGGTAAGAATAGTTGAACATTTCAAACAACTTCCTTACTCCTTTCATCCGCGACGCAACTAGGCGCCGGTGCCATTTCTACTTACTCATTCAAAATTGGCATTTATCTTAATACGATTTTGAATATTGATACATAAACTACATATTTTATTACCACGTCGTACTCGATAAAGCTGCCGCTGCCAAAACTGCACACGCTTCCCGGCGTGCGTCTCCATCCCGTGCAGGACACAACGGACTCGTCTTGCGTTTTTCGTGCCGGCATCGAATCGACCAAAGCAATGCACCACAACCGAGCAGCACACAGCCGAAACGCTCATTTCGCAGTTCGCCCTCCCTTATGGCTCGTTTGGAAGCTAGGACCGCCCACAAACCTCTATTAATTCAGTGCAAAATTGATGTACCCTAATTACCTGTGATTAAGATTGATGCTGTTTACTTGCGAGTGTATTGCTACGATCGCTGACACACCGGCAGCAAATGGAAAGGATAAAACATTCAACAGCATCACAACGAGCCAAATGGGATCCGGTGTCCCAGTCCGCGTGGTGGGAATACCGTAAATTGGAAAGTTAATTATTCATCGGGCCCACCCGGAAAAAGCGACATGGCTTGTGGGTTTGATTTGTTGACCGTGGCTGCCTGGTGCCTGCTTTTTTGGCGTGATGTATAGTTTTCTTTGAGCGAAACTTCTTCGCATACGGAATGAGACCGCCGTACCACGGGCGGGCGAAACTTATTAATTACACTCACCGAATACCGATTTACCCTCCCTGCTTCAGCACGAGATGGCAGCACGTTCCGACGTGCTCGTGTTCGATTTCCATGCGCCTGGGTACAGTTTTCTTGGCGCTAGATAAGGGCACGGGTCTACCGGGAGCAATGTTAGGCAGTTGTGTGGTTTAACTTTTAAGGTCTACTTCGTCGGTAACGAGTTTTCTCTGTGCGGCGTTTTGTTGCTCTTTGGCGAAGAGCTTTTCTAGGCTAATTCATGTGCAGGGTCATTATTGATTAGAAAGTTGGGTTCTATTTTTCTTCTCGGTTTCAAAAGTGGTTCGATTTGCATAACATTTCGATGATGTAAATTTTATACAGTGGTAGTCACTGTTATGTTTGCTATTATAATTAGTAAGTTGTATTGTAATTACTTAATCATGTTTACTTTTTTTTTGTTTTATTTAATATTTTAGTTCAAGTTTCAAAAACAGCTTTTGGCAGTTTTCCTCGCAAGTTTCTTTTAGCTAATATTAAAAATCTAGAATTTGGTAACCCTATCCTGACTTGGTTGGTATCCTTTTTTTAAAGAGAAGATCCTTCAAAGTTGGAGTTTCTGGTAATTTTGTAAAGAAATCTGGGGTTGCACAGGAACCCTCGCCTTTTTATGTTATTTGTAAACAACTGTGTACGAACCCACCCACCTGATGCAGATGACATAGAGACTTTCCTTTCTTTATCCACTTCCCATGACTGTCTAACCCTTAGATGTCATCTTGATCTTTTTTTCTTTTTGTTATCCATCATGTAATATCAACATGCTAACACGTAAGACCTCTTTTATCTGTCCCTGCTCGTATGACTCGTTATGGCAACAATGATCCGTATTGAGAGCAAACACAAATTTAAATGTCTTATGCAATGTGTTCGACCACAATATTTCCTTACAAGTCTTCCGTAACTGTCTGCTTATTATCAACAACCTGTTATAATCAATTCATTCTATTCCTTATCGTATCTCGTATCGTATCTAGATTTAAACTGATGTACTAATCGGCCCGGTTACAGGGCTATGCAACAGAATTCCGATGTGTACGTAAGCTCAAAGATGTTTAAAAAGAGGTTTTAGTCCCAATTGGTGGACGTTGTTATTTTTATTTCATCTAGTTTAATAATTTGTCAAATTTCGTATACTAAAATAGTATACTAAAATATTATATCGGTATACTAAGATAGTTTATGGGTATACTAAAATAGTATACTCCGTATACTAAAATAGTATACCCCTTATAGTAAATAGTATACCTTTTATACTAAAATAGTATATCGGTATACTAAAATGGTATACTCCATATACTAAAAATAGTATACCCCGTATACTAAAACGGTACAGGGCCGGGGTCAAAACTCACGGATGGAGGAATAGGTGGTCAAGTGACCCTAGGACAGGGAGTAGGTGCGGAATCGGTACAGGGCTGGGGTCAAAGGCCAGGGATAGCATATTTGCATATTTGGCATATTTTTATCGTCGCATATTTGCAATCATTGTTCATTTTGATATTCGTTCGTTCGCTATAATTGGGTTTAGTAAAAAGCTGGGTCATGCTAATCAATTGAAAACTTTAACCGTTTACTCCATCTGTTAAAAAATCCTTTGGTCCTGAATTAATGACCATCACTGTATTTCTTAATGTGCTAATCAAAAGACAAAAATTAGCGATTTAATAGACAAAACCAGACTTAAACGCTTTAACCGCAACCTAGGCAGCAGCAAACATTCGCTCTGTTGGTTTAATACGTTATCGAAAACCGTACTATATTATGAAACGTATAAAAATATTCATTACCACAGCTGTGTGACTCGCTTTTGGTAAAAGATATTTCCCTGTTATGGTCAGTTTGATCAGGAACGGCTGTCTAGTGAGGCAAACATATTAAATATCTCCTGCAGTACAATCCGCCGGTAACCACAGCCCAACTTCAATCATAACCATGATTAACAACGATTAAACTTTGTCCCTGAAATTGTTCCCTGAGCGTGTGGCACCGAGACCGGTTTCGCCTTTCGCCCGAGCGAATGCAACCAACCGACCGGTGCATATGATTGGCTAATTAAGGGTATTATTCTTGTGCGTATAATCCTATTATCATCGCGAAACACCTTCACCCTAGCATCAAAGGAGATAAATCTGGTATCCGGTGAAATGGTACGATTTCCACCATTATTTACCACATCAATTCAATATTCATTAAATCCGACCCATTTACACACCAGTCCTTTGCCGGCTAGGCCAAAACCCCGCCCCTCCCCAGTCCTGACCGGATCGACCACTCAGTCTTAACGACTATTTTTCCGCCATCCGTATTACCCATTCTGGGGTAGTTAATGCCCTTTTTTTTTGAGGGGCAGGTGAAGAGTGAAGGGCGAGTCAACGGCTTCAACGTGTTAATGTTTCCTTTTCCTTTTTTTGTTGCTTCATGCTTTATTTCACGATGGCCATGGCGTTGACGGCGTGTGGGAAGTTCCGTCGAAGGCGTAGGTAGACAGTGCAGGCGGCCGGATACAATTCCAAACGAGCCGTTAAACCAACCAAACCCCAAAAAGTGGGAAGCCTTGTGTCGTATCCATCGAATGTCGGGTACGACAAAGCGAACGAAACGATAATCCCTTAAAGCTCGGCATAACACTTTATGCACCCCGGAGCGCTTTCACCGCGCAGTGGTAACCACATGAAGGGATCTTGCTCTCGCTCCAAGCATGTGGGAACCTTTGCAACCGAACGCTAGCTCAGGTGTCGTTTGAATTAAAATTACCATCGTCCATCCCGTGGCCCCCAACCCCAAAACCGGGCCATACCATTGTGTGGAGTGTATTGGAATTTTGAAAAATTTCAATCCTCAAAAAAAAGCTTCCCCACCCACTTCCGGGAACATTACCACCCGGCACTGCTTTCTCCTCGGGCTTTTTGTTGCCCCGGAAACCGGAACAGGAAACCGGAAAATGGCCTAGAATTCGGGATTCGACCGGAAGCCAAAGTGTGCAGCGCAATTGGCAGACCCGCGCAACAAAAGCGATCGAAGGAAGAGAAACTAGTCCCCGAAACCGAGTTCACCCAATCGCAACGGCGTTTGTGCCACAGTGTGCCCGCCGGTGCGCTACTTGCGAATTAATTTTATTTTAATGGTGCTTTCACGAATTTAATTTCGCCGTCATTCACCGAAACGCGGGAAGCAATCGGGCCTGCGTGACCGAACACACGCCCGCTGGAACACGTGGAACAATACACCGCATCAGCCCGAACGAACCCCGAACGGGGTAAAATTGTCCCGTTTGGTACCATTTGGTATCGATGGGATTTTTCTATACGTTGCCATTTTCGTTGTTCTCGCCCGGACACACCGGAAAGTGTCCCGTTCCGTACGGGGAAACCACTTTCAACCGGGAAGGTCACGCTGGTTAGCATCCGAAACCGTTCGGCGCTAAACGATATTGAACGGTACAGTACCCAAGTCCAATGTGCCCAGACGGACGCTCGGTGCACGGAAAATCTCATCTTGCACGGCTGGTGATAGACTTTTTTGTTGAAACACATTTTTGCAATAAAATGATACTACAAATTGTGTTCCACGCAATCTTTCCACGCCCATCGGAAAGTGAAGCGCGTGTGCTAAAGCAAAAAGTAAGGCACAGTACTCTTAAAATAACCGGTGTTTTTTTTCTTGATGATTCTTTTCATGTGAATATGTGCATTAATAAGATTTAACTGGTATTGAAAGAAAATGGTTACATGTGTGGTAGAAAAGATGAAAAGGT
This sequence comes from Anopheles moucheti, assembly GCF_943734755.1. Taxonomy (NCBI): domain Eukaryota; kingdom Metazoa; phylum Arthropoda; class Insecta; order Diptera; family Culicidae; genus Anopheles; species Anopheles moucheti. The sequence continues at coordinate 81,506,270 of NC_069141.1, forward strand.
GAACCTGATTACTAAATATGGAAAAAAATACCCAATACAACCGTTATTCTACCTTCTTCGATGGACTGATGAAACTCCTTAAAAGCTTCAAGATAATGGATAAATCAAGGAACAACAAACAGATTGAACAGGACGAGAGCAGAATTGTCGAATCAATGCAACCCATGGAAAAATCGAACATCATTGTACCATCTTCATAAATCCAAACAACAAACAATTGAAGGTAAGTTTTTAATACTTGCACTAGAGAGCGACTTTCGATGCACAAAAGGTAAATTAGAAAAAGATTCAGAAAAAGCATCAACAATGCCTCTTAAGAAATCTTGAAGATCCCGTGCAAGACTAACGATCAGTCAGCAAAACTAAAGATTAGTAATATTAACGAAACTTACCTAATGAAAGGAACCAGTATAATAAATATATAAAAGACGAATAAATTTGACCAATTCTTACATTTCCAAAGGGACTTATTAGCACGGCATCCCAGCTCAGCATATGTGCATGATCTACGTTCTTAGATTTGGCATTGCGTATAGAGATTCCACAATATAGAGATAATCTTCAGAAGAGATTATCTCTAGAAAATAACATGACATCACCTTTAATGATCTTAAGGTGACTAATAAAAACCTGATTGAAGGATACAATTCAGAGATCATTGAGCGATATCTAGATTAAAGCGAGAACGTGCAATTTTGACACAAAAACAAGAATAATCAACTTTTAATGCAAAAAAGAAAGAAAAACATTTTCAACACGAAATTAATATGCAAAGCACAGCGACGGTAAAAGTAAAAATCGTGTACCCGCCAGACATGACACCTGTCACGACAAGTAGAACTCAATTAGCAGTATCATTGACCTTAGTACACGATAGCCACGCTATAATGAAAAGAGAACACTTTTTTGCCATTCTCTCCGTTCTCTCTGTTGCCCTCCCTGGCAAACGTGAAAGTGTCAGACTGCTACACTAGAAAGCATAGTAATAATTGTAAAACAACGGTCCGACATCACCATGGCGGGGTTTTTCTTTTTTTTAATTTGCCGACTACCACTGCCATACGTATATAGGGAGTGCACTCGGCCCAAAACGCTCTTTTGACCAATGCTAAAGCCACCACACATGGTGTAGCCGAGTGTCCGGAATGGTTAAACTTTCGCATCGCAGTCATTCTATTTCAGGTACCTCCGGCACCACCACCGCGAAGTGCCCTTAGCCTTTAAGCGAGCCCTATCCGTATTATTGAATAAAATATTAACGTTCCAACGTATTACTTTTCGCTTCACGGCATTTATAGTTGTGCTTTCTTGCACCTTTTTTTTTTTTTTGGTGTAGTGGAGAGCTTTTTGTTTTCTCATTTTAATCTTTTCCGTAAGTGCATTTCGCCAATGCTTTCAATCGCACCGAACCCACCACCGGCCATTACACCTCACACATTTGCACACGCTTTGTTCACCGGCGAAGTACAGCACCGGTGAACAGCCACTTTGCCGCTTTAACTAAGCTCTCCACTTTCCACCACCTTTACAAGCATCAGCAAAAATGCCACCAGGATATGAAAAATGCAAGAATAAACAACCACCGAGAGGACATGGGGCACGGTTATGGGACGAGTGTGGGTGAATCGCACCGTACACCTAGCGTACCTGTGGTACCTGGAGCTGGTGGCTGGTGTAAAGTAGGATTCGGCCGCAAAATGGTGACCTGTTTCCCGCATGCAGAGCGAGCAAGATGTGGAGAAGATTGCTCCCGTGAAGTTCCAAGCATTCTGCTCCAGCCCGTGACTAGATATTGCAGCGTGAAACCGAGCTCGGTGTGTCATCGCGCGTTTTTCCCTATCTTATCATGCAAGTAGTAAACTTTTATCGCACAATGCTGGCTGCCATTTTGCTCCTGCCGAGCGCCAGCATCGGAGCTGGCACCGGTGAATGCCGGGGTTGCCTTATGCGAAAAGCACACGCCGGACTGGCTCGTGCTGGGTTGACACCTGCGGTGCTTTCGGTACCTTTCGGTTTTAATGCACGCCCGCCGTTCGCCAGTCCGTTCATTTCATGGGCGTTATGCTTCACTATTTTTCGTTTGATTTTTTCTTTCCCCCCCCCTTTTTTGTGTGTTTTTGCACTCGAGTGCGCCACTCTTATCCATCCGCTATCGTCGTTGCTTTCGCGTTGGCTGGCTGCTATCTTCTAATCCTGGAACTTGGCCAAGTGAAAAGTTTCCTAAGCTAGATTATTGCATTATATATGCATCGTTCAGCGGAGGTTCTTATCAAGAGCTTCGGCCTCTTACTTACATCAAACACAGGGCAACGGGGGTTGGATTCCGTTTTTTTTTTTTTTTTTGGGTTCCTACCTCCAGCAGAGATGCTTTTTTCAGGGTTTTTTTTTATTTTTGGTAGATAAATGACGGCGGATAAGTAGCATCCGTTTCAAGCATATGGGGCACAGGTTTTCTGGAGTATCCGTTTCGCCAAAACTACGAGCCCCAAACGATGTATTGCTGAGTCAAAAAAAAGAGGAAAAAATTATGGCAACCATTTTGCAAAAAAGCAACAGAACAATTTTCAAGTTTTGGCCACGTTTCGTTAGCCTGTTTATAATACTTGCTAAACACGAAAGAAAGCAGCAAGTGCAAAGTCTCAATGAACTGAATGAAGTGAGTTGTTTGTCGTTGATTTAATACACAGGTTCGATTCCATTATTTAATTTTTTAATAATAATTTTCACAACATTTTGTTCGAAAAATTGTTTGTAATCTGCTTGTTATAAATCGATTATGTTAAAAATATATGAATGAAATGAAATTTAGGCGAAACGAATTGGGCTGGAAGTTTTTAGTACACCTTCTTCTGCCTCCTAGACAGTACAGGACATGGTCAGGTCAAATATCCGTTTCCAGGAAAAACGGTCCAACACTGGTCTTCCCAACTCACGGCTACATCCCACTCACGATGGGATTCCAGCTCGTTGTGATCCCCTACTCCTCATTGCCCAGCCGGTGGCTTACGAGCAAGTTCCTGGTAGGACATCTTCATCACGCCTTGACCTAAGGATATCTGTTCCGCCGAACAGCTCAGCTAGCTCTTAGTTTAATTCTACTTCTACTCACGCCTTATTACCGTTTCCCGCAAGCACTACCTATGAACTACCAACTACGATTTACGCTGCTTTGCCTATCTTGGTGGAGCCTTCGTAGGATCGTAGAAATTTGTGGAGCTCATGGTAAGTACGTTTCCCCATCATAATGCGCCTTCAGATTTCGCTGCTTACGTTGTTATTCGAAGTCATAACCAAGGCGAGATCGTGCGGGCAGAACACCTACTGCAGGAAATTCTAAACTAAGAAACCCATACGTATAATTCCTTCCAATCCAAATTGCACCAGCTATAGGAACATGTATTGAAATTTAAAAAAATCGTAGTTACAATATAAATTAAACGAAGAAAAATAACAAAGGCCTGTGCGGCAGACACGAAATGGAATTATTACAACTAATCGAATGTTCTTTATTTATATTCGTCCAGAAATTGATAAAATGTTATGCTTATAAGTATGAGTTCAAAATAATTTGAGAGAGATACAACTAAGCGCCTTTGCAGACCACCTTCGCTAATAGTGTGCTTAAACCCTTGGGTAATGTCCAAAAGAAAGGATTCCGTATCATTTAGTCGATTTTATAATTACAATACAGCCGAAACGAATTGTCACGATTTTATGAGGTTTTGTTGATGTACATGCACTCATTCACGCCCTGCGTTCGTTACATTAACACACACACACAAACAGATCCGTATGCGTTCAATTTATTAGCCGAAAGGGGAATGGTGTCGGTGCTCGCTTATATAGCCATTTGTAGGGTGCGAGTCCTAGCCAAAGGGTGCATTTTTTTACATACCACCCGATGGCAGCGAGGGCATTACACCTCGTGCAGAATATGCGTCGGGGCGACCCATCGGTGCGGTTGGAGGCGGAGCTGTGTACTGATATGCCACCCCCGGTGCACCATACGGTGCGGCCGCCAGTGCCATTGCGGGATGAGCATAAGCGATTGCACTGGGCAGCGCAGGTGTGGCGGGCAATCCAACGACAGTACTTGCCGGTGCCCGGGAACGGTCCGAATCGGTACGCCGGGAAACTGCACCTGATGCGCTGTATGCTCCTCCATATGCACCTTGTGTCTGGCTGCCATAGTGTCCACCGTAGTTAGCACGGTCATCAGCTCCGTAAGCCGAACTGCTGGCACCGTAACCGTTCGAACTCATACCCATGCCATTGGCAGCGCGTGATCCTCCAGCCGAACTATTATATCCAGCAACAGGACGCGATCCTCCATCACGATGATCGCGATCGTTGCGATTAAACTCATCCCGCCTTGGATACTTCATACCACGATCATCATTCCCATTCCGGTATCCTCCTTCATCGCGCCCTGGCTTTGCGTCGCTGAACCGGCTGCCACCGCCCATTCTTCCGTTGCGTGGCCCAATACCACGATCGCGTCCACCACTCATGTTTCCACGCATACGTCCTCCGCCACCTCCACGGTAACGGCCGCTGCCTCGAGCATACTCTTGTAGCTCCGGATTGATGTACTGCAAGGCAAGGAATAATCAAATAATCAATTAATTAACATCAAAGCCAACAGACGCACACAACTCCATACCTGGTTGGCGTCTTGCAGTACAGTGATAAGATCGTTTGCCTTGGACGAATTGGCCGGCGTAAAGAATGTATACGATGTGCCCTTGTTAGTTGAGCGTCCCGTTCGCCCGATACGATGCACATAATCCTCAGTGTTGTTCGGAAAGTCGAAATTTATAACAAACTTCACATCGTCCACGTCTTCAGGAATGTAGAACAGCACGCAAGTACACAACAGAAAATAGGTATTAAAATAGGATTTTCGTCACCAACGCAACGAAAATGTTTCACATCCCAACACTGAATAGGAATCAAGATTAGGCAAACCATGCCCCTGTACCGCATTAGCCTAGTACGGACAGTAGTACAGAAACCAACACAAAACTATGCACAACTCACACAACACAAAACATTCAGAAAATTCGGTCAGTCATTGTAATTGGACGGTATCCCAGGTTCGTGAAGACATTTGGGGTTTACATAAATTGATAGCCAGCAAGCCGAATAATAATGCTGTGAGTTACAGCTCGTGCAGGGAAGAGAATAGAACGAATTCGCCAGTGTTTTGAGTGTGTAACAGCTTTCAACAATTTTAGCTGCAGTCATCTAAGAAAGGTATCACAAAGAAGCAGTTGGAACGAAAGGCAATCGCTTTTTTTTAACAAACCCATCACACATTGGCTGAAAGTAGTCTTAGCGTAACACTTTCATCTTTTTAAACTTTAGTCACGTATATATCGCAAACTACTTAATAGTTGATTTACTAAGAATATTCAGTCGTACTGCGTAAAGGATCACAATTAACTGTTCTCGAAACAAACACTAACGATGATAAGTGACAACTGCATTACCAATGGGATAAATATGAGAATAAACAACCTGTAGATCAAACTACAACTCAAAACGATTGCAGCAATGAATAGAAATGCAATAGAAAATTAATTCAACCCAAATACAAAAAGCTAATACGTGTTGATGAAATGTCTCTACGATTCCTTACAGTTCCAACATGAGTACATGTGTTTAAGAAATCGATACTAATGCGCGAACAGTTCCTTGAAACCAATACAACACTCGTGTTTAGCTGCGTGTGTGCATCGCTTCCTAGCCAAATACAACTACGCTGCACTATCTGATTAGCTGATGTTTTGCTTCAATGCGCATATTCCTGGCCTTTTACTCTCAATACGGTCAACTGTTGAGTGAGTAGTGCTACAGAGGAGATGGCCACTTACCTATATACATCATTGATCTATCCAGGCCGTCATCCTAAATGTGCCATCTCCATCCATCCCACGCTGTTCTCGTCAACGCCGCTTGACCGTATCGTTATCAGGCCCTAGCGCGTGTTAACCATCATGATATAAGCAACATGATGCATGCAATGCCTTTCCCTACGTGCACGTCGCCAATGGACTCCGTTGGCGATCTTTTCGGAGCCGTATTGACGTGTGTTGCGATGTCATCGTGCTATAGGACGACGATCGCTTTATTGTAAACGATCGGATCATTCTACCAGAACTGAACGCGGTCAAACTTATTCGTGCTAATGTGAGGACATATAGAAGGAGCGAGCTATGCCCTTCTAGGAACTGGCGCGCATTGCGGTTACGAACACATCTCAACTAACGTCGAAATAATCACCACGTAATGGGGACGAATTCGCTAAATTCCCTTCGAGATTTTCCACTGAGACCGATCGTAATCGAGATCTCTTGCGGCACTGCACTGCTTTAGCGTATCCAGTATGCTATCCTCCTGTTACCGGTACGATCGTTTGTGACAACCGACAACAGGGCAACAGGCCACGTCTAGGGCGGCCTAACAGCCCACGTTTTAAAGCACCTCATAGCCCACGATAACGAATGCTCGACGAACGGAACCCGATATTCTACGAACGGAAACACAACGCATCGACAATCATCTACAAACCGTGCTCCACCCGTTGATGCTTTCTGGAAAAAGAAACAAGAATAAACGGAATATTTACGCTAGCGTGCTTAGTGATTGTCTAATGCGATAGTGGTAAATCTGTGCTTCCGTCCTTGTGGTTCCCGGTGGTCGGCCCGGTTGCAGTGCCCGGCCCTACCTAGCCGATGGATTCCGTACGTCGAGAGCAACGAGGGAACGGAGTGCAACCGTCGTCACGCTGGTGTCGAGCGTTCGTCCGGTCCGAGTCCGAGTATAAAACGGTGGAATTGCCCCGAACGAGATTGACCGTGTATCGCATGTCTCAGACAAATGGATGAATGAGGAACGAAGATGAAGCTTTCATTATGCAATGCAAGCTCGTTCGCGATGCGCAACGACTGACCTATTTGCTTATTGTAAACGTTCGAATCATACTCATAACGCACTGGACCATAAGTTCCACGTCGTCTGAGCTACAACTGAGCTACCCGTAACATAAGAGCAACCAAAACAAAAAAAAAAAACAGAAGTAAAACAAAACTATCTGTACGAATACGACAATCATGCAGCAGTGGTGAAGCTGCTGCCACACTCCTACTGTGTACAGGATTTCTCACCTAGACCACGAGAGGCCACATCCGTGGCTACCAGGATACCATTGTTCGAGCGACGGAATGTGTTCAGTACGTAATCGCGATCCTTTTGCGACTTGTCGCCATGTATTCCGTCCGCCCGCCAACCCTGCCGGCGAATAACGTTCACAATCTTGTCCACCTTGCGCTTCGTCTCGACGAAGATGATCGTTTTCCCATCGTTCTGGGACGAGATCTGCTCCAGCAGCTTAAACAGCCGATTCTCCTTCTCGTACTCCTCGCAGCAGTCTATTATTTGCAGAATGTTTTCGTTTGCGGCCAAATTGAGCGAACCAATGTTGATCTGAATGTAATCGCGCAAAAACTCTTCCGCCAGCTTGCGAATCTCCTTCGGCCATGTAGCGGACCACATCAGCACCTGGCGGTCTGGACGGATTTGCGATATAATCTTGCGAATTTGTGGCTCGAAACCCATATCCAGCATACGATCGGCTTCGTCCAGCACGAGATATGTACAACGGCGCAGATTAGTAGTGTCGCGCTCGAGAAAATCGATCAACCGTCCCGGTGTGGCTATCACGATTTCGACACCACGGCGCAGATCACTTTCCTGAGGATACTTGGACGCTCCGCCAAACACGCACGTATTGTAGATGCCCATACGCCGTCCGAAGTCGTCACATACCTGCTTTATCTGTTGGGCTAGCTCGCGCGTTGGAGCCAGCACGAGCGCGATAGGACCATCGCCACGGGCGATGCGCGGCTGGTTGCTGATATGCACCAAGGCAGGCAAGATGTAGGCCAGCGTTTTGCCACTGCCCGTCTTGGCAATACCGACCATATCGCGCCCACTCATCGCAATCGACCAACCGACCGCCTGAATGTAGGTCGGTTCCTTAAAACTCTGTCGCTGAAACTCGTCCAACATGTACTGTGGAAAGCCGCTCTCGTGAAAGTGCAGAATCGGGGCAGGCACATCCTTCCCGTACACGGTAATCTCGTTCTTGTTCAAGTACTGGTTTACCTCCGCTCGCGAACGATTCAGCACGCTGCTAGCGGGTTGGAAGAAATTTTTCTGAAACGCTTCCAACTTTACCTGATCCCAGCGGATGCTTCGCAGGTTTTCCCCGTTTCGTTCCATACGATCGAACCGCTTCTCCACACGGCCACCATTGCGATCATTGCGACGCATCAAGCTGGATGTGCCACCACCGAAACTACGGCTACTCCTTTCAGCGCTACGGCTGTCGCGACCTCCACGACGCATCCTAAAGGGGAAAGCCAAGCAAAGCGTCAATACCATACCTTTACCACGGTCTCTTCCGAACAATATTCCGGACACCTACATATTCAACACTTAATTTCAACCCAAAAGCACTGAACGATTATGAAATCGTAAAATCAAAGCCCTGCTAACTATTCGAGGCAAGATGGCGTACAATGTAGAAAATCTTTTGTTTTGTCCACAACACGGCTTGACGTTGGGAAAATCAGCAATTTGACGCTCCGGCAATGACAGCACCGACGTGACAGCAAAAGGGAAAGCGAAATCGAAGCAAACATTGCATTTGCGCGGTTTTTCACCCCCTGCCGCTGTGCCAGCATGGAAGAAACGCACTACGAAAGTACCTTTTGTGTATATTATAAACCTTTGCTAGTGGAAGAAATAGCACTTGTGGAAAATCCTGCTCACGTTCACAATGGCAAGTGTTCGGTGATAGGAACATTTGCCTGTACCGGGAACAGGCTAGAGTCGCTGAGTGTTCCAGATCTTCCAACGTGAGTTGAGCGGATATCATTCACACTACGGCCCATTGTATTGCAAATATTTCTTTGAAATTTCAGCGAGATGCAGCTTCCAGACGGAACGTGCAGTGTTGAGCTATGTTTTAACGATTACTATGGGATTACTCCGAGAGGGAGACACGTCGAAGTAACCGGTATTCTAAAACTGCGCAACACAGCTACTGGAGTAACGACTGATTCAGGCAATTTACGGAGCACATTACTGTGTACAGACAACGAAGAATTCAGACAACAGTGTGCAAAAGTGAGCTCCATTTATATACCATATATTAAGGTGGATCATGTACGAATGATAGCGCATGCTAGGGAACTGATTTCTTGCAATTTAGAGTTAAGGAAGCTTAATTTTTTAAATATGATGGAACACTGAAAAGCTGGTGGTTGTCTCATTTCTATATCAAATCGGGATCCTGCAGCATGTCCTTTCATAAAACAAATCCTCCGATTATTCAGCATCATGTAATACCGACTGTTTCGCCTGTTTGGTAGGTAGCTAAACGGTCACGGCGAAATCGTGTAATATAAACAAACCCTTGGAGACAATGAACAATGGAGAAATCCACGGAGCATCGTGGTCATAAAACTAATCAAAAATTTCAAATCAATATTTTGAAATGTAAAAACTAGTTTATTCGTGAAGTTATTCTCAAACGAGTGATTATATGTCATACTTAGTAAATTTAATGCCAAACATCCCATACAGGATGCGTAAAGTTACTTCACTCGTGGTAGTGGTTACATTTGCATCCAAACGAAGTGCTTGATATAGGTCCTTTCTGTGCGCAATAAATTACAGTAAAATGGAAAATATATTATATATTTTGTTCTCATTTCGAACTCATCGAGACAATAACAACATTCGTCAATTTTAAAACCGTATTTTTGAAATTCATTTCCCAGTACGTCATCCGGATGACACCGAACACGTAGAGACCGCGACCTTTATGCGCAGGCGTCGAATGAAGGAGCCGTGAAAGGATGACGTTTGTCGTGAAGTATACACAAAACGAAAAAATCTCATCTTGTGATTTTCAGCCTCAAGAAACTGAGTGAAACCAAAGTGAAGGTAATTAAACCAGCGGCAAAAGCCTGCGAAATTGCTTGCCTGTGTCCGTGGTATAATTTCTGGCCGTATTGTTTCTCTTCTTCCAATACCAGCTGACGGATCGATTTGAGATTCTTTGTTGCTCGCTCAGACAGGAAGTGGCCGTACCCTAGAAACATGAACAAATCGAGCGAGAAAAGTATACACGAAATGTTGAAAAACACTCCGTCCATGAACGACAGCACCGATGTGGTGCATACGGGTTCTGAGCAGCAAACAATCAAGCACTCGACCACGTTGACTCTACGAAACGTTAGCAATCATAGTCTAACGTCACCGACTTCGGTCAGTCTGGAGGATGAATCTGCATACATCAAGAATGGGTCGTCCAAGCTCGACACGTTCCGCAACTGGAGCATTACCACGTACAAATGCACCAAACAGATCATGCTGGAAAAGCTGGGCAAATCGACACGCACAGTCGATCTCGAGCTGGAGGCGCAGATCGATCAGCTGAAGGAAACGCAAAAGAAGTATCTAAGCATATTACGCTTGTCGCGTGCATTTACGTCCCACTTTTACAACTGCATGCAAACGCAGAGCCTGCTGTCGGAAACGTTCGCCGATTTGGCCCAGAAAAGCCCGGAATTGCAGGAAGAGTTTTTGCGAAACGCCGAAACACAACGGATTCTGACGAAGAACGGTGAGCTGCTGCTGAACGCGCTTAACTTTTTCATATCGTCCATCAATACGCTTTGCAATAAGACGATCGAAGATACGCTACTAACGATTCGACAGTATGAGCTGGCCCGCGTCGAATACGATGCGTACCGGGTGGATATGGAGCAACAGCGGACGGGTGGCAGTGAACCACAGCAGAAATACTCCAGCGATGAAGTGCAGAAAAAGTATGAAAAATGCAAAGATCAGTACGAGAAGCTACGTTCGGACATAGTGGTGAAAATGCAATTTCTCGAGGAAAATAGGGTAAGTATAAGATTCTCTCGTACGTGAACGGAAAACACTCACAAACATATCGGCTTCGTTTTAGATCAAAGTTATGCACAAACAGTTGCTGCTCTTCCACAATGCTATAGCCGCATATTTCGCTGGCAATGCTAACGGTCTAGAGAAGACGTTACAACAGTTTAATATTAGCGTGAGTATTTGCTTCCAATCGAATCAATATGCGCGTTCTTCTACACACCCTTGTCATTTTATCTATCTCTGTCGTTTGCAGTTGAAGAGCCCCAACTCCGTCACCAGTTCGTGGCTGGAGCAATAGGATGCAATGCCATCCCACAGAAGCATCGCGCCAGTAGTAGTTGTAGATCGATGAATCAATGTCATTTAAAGTATTTGAACTGAATGTGATTTTTTGCTTTTCGAGTGCATGAAGAGCAAGTGTAGGATGCATTCATTTTCACAACAGGCATCCGGCACGATCAGATCTGCCTTGCTTCTGGTGAACTAGCTTATCAGGCAAGCCACACTATCTAAATTGTATGAGATTTCTTTCCATCAATTGAGATTCAATTTAAGTTATTAATACTTAACATACTATTTAGTGATAGTATGCAGGATTTCATGTTACTTTATAGTGTACCAATTTACACTTGACAGCACTGCACAATTATTTATATTTTAAGAACAGCATACGATGCACCACCGTCTACAGAATGGGGGTTTTGTTTGGCAAATGCGTTTCTTTTGTAGCCTAGTCACTGTAATCGTATACTCTTATGTTAACTCAATCGTTTTTTTTACGTTCAATGTGATGATATTCTTTTGCTTAGTGTGAACTCTTGGTTTGCCGTCAAAATCTCAAAAGAAAAGTGATTTTCATTCAGTCATCTAGTACTGAATCGTAACTTTTTGTCCAATAACAAAAAGCGGGTAAACGAGTGGTTGACGATGCGATTGGCCCTATACTTGGTGTATTTGTGCGGGAGACGAAGATAACAGTTGTTATCGTGGCGGTTAAACTGTAACCGGTTTGAGTTCGATAGTGTAGTAGTCACGGGAATTTATATGCACTAAGAGACCGCACACCAAGAACACGTAAAACATAGCATGTAAATGGTACACAACTCACACCAAATGTACACACACACACATCCAAAACACTACACGATCGTGACATGGTAAAAATGTAAAGTTAAGAGAATCTCCACACATTCGTCGCCGTTAGAACTGCTAGGATGGGGTCACGTTTAAATGGTCGGGGTCATATATAAAATAGAACGATGTGAAGCTTGCATAACGTGATTGTGTAAATGGTTGACAAATAAGAGGTTTGGTCGAAAGGATATTTTGGTTTTCCATGTAACAGAACAAAATGTAACGTAAATAATAGCTTCAGAAAAATAATACCTAAACAAACGATATTTCTGCATCCGTTCTATTACTTATCTTTATTTCTTCCTTTTTTATTCATCCGATCGACAGCTTGTCCCGACTAGCATCGATGTAAAACGTTTCATTCACTTTTTAGAACCGAATCCTGCCACCTTGCTTGAAGTCAGTAGAAACTGCTTTAGCGATGACGGAAACACCGAAAGCAGCTTAAATCGTTCTCCCATTTTGGTGGGATTCGTTAGTTCGTCATATCCTTGGATTAATATTTTCCGATAGCTCTCATCAGCGGTTGAGCTTAGTAAACTCTAAAAAGAATGTAATCATTATTAAAAATGATAAGCAGCTTTGTTATGCCAAATGGTTACCGATGTTAGTTTACCTTTAACCGAGCAGATCCTTCCATAGCTTCCAGGAACGATCCTTGACTAACGGGACCGATCGTTATCGCTTTCTCGTCCTGTTCTAGAAAGTGCTTCAAGAACTCAAAATCGACATCAACCGTCAGATCGGCGCTTCCCGGTTCTTGCAGAGGATCATGTAGTTTGTGACTTTTAAATGACTTAACGGTTGAGATAAGAGTGCGACATATTAGAACACTTTGCACAAATTAAGATTTTAATCATTTACCTACCCTTAGTGTGTCCACTTTGTCACCTTCATGACCATAGTCAATTATAAGCCCAAATCCACCGTGTTCGTCGATGCGTTTCGCTATCGTTTGTGCTATTTGTTCCGTTTCAAACGACACTTCAATGCGATTCCGGTCCTTCACAAGCTGATTCTTGCTCTCGAACCGTTTCCCGAACACTACCGAGTAGGGAGTTGCCTTATTCGATTGTATGAACCGAAAGCTTGGCTCCTCTCGGTTCGCATTAATATCGACTAGGACTTCCTTCCACAGTGCACCTTCCTCTTTGGGTTCTTTGCAGAACACATGCACAGGAAGAGCATCGAAGAATTCGTTGGCAAGTATGATGGAAAATCCTTTCGGTACCTCGACGATATCGGTGTACCATCGGAGATTGATGCCGGAACGGGTTGTTCCTTCCTGTACGTGCAGTTGATCAGCTTCGTCAGATGTTGTGCGATGTACCGATCCATTGCATAGCCGCTCTGCCTGAATACGCTGTAAGTTTGAACTCATTTCCACCAAATGGACACTGAGCTGTTCTTTCGATAGTCCGAACCGTTCGAATACGCGCAATACGTCGTGCATTAGTGTACCCTTACCGGGACCAAGCTCAATTAGTTGGATGTGTCCATCATAGTTAAACTTTTGCAGTTCATTAACACACCAAACAGCGACGAGCTAGATAAAAACAATAACATTACCAAAAGGGGCTTTTTGTACATACATCATACATCGCTCAACATACCTCACCGAAAATCTGTCCAATTTCTGGCGCAGTAATGAAATCCCCTGCCGTTCCGAACACATTCTCCTTTGTGCTATAATATCCTGCCGCCGGATTAAGGAGTACTTCTCGCATATAAGTTGCCACCGTTATTGGACCGGTAGCGCGAATCCGTGCGTACAACGCTTGTGCTAATGTTCGCCGGTCACCGCCAACACCGGTAGATTCTTTCGGTGGATCACGGCGTAAGTTTTTAAGCTCGGTCACTGCACGTCTATTCACCGCTTTATAACACTGTGATCGCGTGAATACAAGGCTCGTACCTTTGGCCGCGCAAGCAGTGGTGCAGAGAAAGGTTTGCAGCCGGGATTTGCAGCATCTTCCAAGAGCGTTCATTTCTAGCCGGTTTCACTTGTTTACAGCGAGATTGTTATGACATTTGCAGATGTCAAGCGGTTGCGTAGAGCGAACGAAAGATTTGCATGCGTGTTTGTGTGTGAGAGAGGTGTTTATGAACGAAGGTAGGTGGCAATGTTGTTTGAAGAATTCAGCGTAATACTCGGAATTTCTGTTATTTAACAAATTTACAAGTTACAAAATAGTTCAGTGTAGCCATAATGAGTGTTCTTTCAGATATTATTGTGGAGAAATCTTCACTTTCAGATGGTACGGTTTGAAGAACATGTTGTACACCAGCTCAATGATGCTGATCAATGAAACACCAAAGAATAGCCCTCCTATACCACCTAGAGAAACTGAACAAAACACTAACTTTACCACTAATGTTTTACTTAGCATGTTAGAACGAACGCTTACCGACAAAATCAAGCTTATTTCGAATCACACGCCTTTGGTAGCGAAAGATTGGTACATTCAACACTTCCAGGATCACTTTTCCTGGCTCGGAGCTTGAATTGGTGGGTTTGAATGTTTCACTAAAAACCACAACCAAATTACACAGTGTGTCATTCTAATTACTACAATATACGTACCCAATCACGTGGCTTTCCAATGATTCGCACGTTTGTATGCATGACCGGTCCTTGTGTACGGTGTGCACGTGTTTTGTTAATTGTTTCACATTTTCTTTAAGAAACAGAGAAGATGAAGGGAAGAGATATTGTAATCAAACAAAACGAGTAAGCTAACATAATGGATAGCCACATTCCAAATGCTTACCCTTGTTTATGCACAGAAGACCATTAAAATCACAGTAAAACTTTTCATCTGAAATGTTAAAACCTTTGTTTTAGGCACAATTCAATTCACACTTTTGGAATGCTAACACATACACGCTTTCGGTGAAGTTGGAATCGTACAGTTGCACAGCTTCAGCTCCAGCTTGATGCGATTGTAGAGAAAGCACTGTGAAAAGCTGTACGCCAGTACGGGCGATAGTCTTTCCTCGGGAAATCTACATTTACGCTTCTCAATCGGTTCATCCTTGACCTCCGGTTGGTTCACTGTTTCGGTAATCTATTTTGAGAGTCGAGCGAAAACCCGTTACCAAATGCCGCCAGAAACACGATACCAAGCAGCAGCAACAGCAGCAGCAGTACCTGTATCATAAAATGAGACACAACGCCAGATTTCCTCAGTGCATAGAATGGTTCCACAAAGTTAGGATAATCTTGTGGGCTGTGGATGTACATCTGGGGAAACAAAAGCAGATGGGGAAACAATTCTGTATTTTGTTGCAAACATTAATGCTACTAAACTGTAGTCACCATGTAGTTGATCGTGTCGTGGTTTCGATAGCGAAACTCCAGGCTTCTTTTACGAGTCCAAACGTTAAACTTTAACGGCAAATGATCAAATGTTAGGTCACTGGAAATGAAGTGCGAATCAGGTGGAGGTGAAGTTTCAGCACAAAAACACAATCATAAACTTACTGATCGAATATGCTGTTGGCTGTAAAACAGTTTCCCATCTCGGTCAGTGTGTAGCGAAATATACGATCACAATCGTACGATTCTCCAATGAATTTCACGTCGAAAAGGACATCCTTACAGTTCGAAGGTAAAAACTGCAATCAGAGCAAGCAGACGATAACCATAGCATATCAAGCACCACCGGCCAAAACAAAACTTACTCTCTTCTTCATCTCCTTTAGATTGAGATTACACGTACTGTTTAGCCCATCACACAACGCTTTAGTATCCTCATCCAGATTAGTGTTCGGGCTAACGAACAGGTACGTTTGGGCCATTTTTGGCCACAAATAGTTCGTGCTGGAGAAATATGAAAAACCACAAGGATGTTAATTGTTTGAACTGTTGCCCAGCCAAGCTCACCTTTTCGGTGGTGTAAAGTTATTCCTCTGCCAGTCCTCCTTGAGAAAGGCAGATATTTGATTCGTGCGTCCTTTCGCGTAGCAAAGCGATATGGCGGGAAAGGTGTTGTTCCAGCGCAGATAGGACGTGTCCGGATTGACGCTGATCGTGTCGTCGTACGTGTCGATCGTGAACAGCAGGATAAGGATCATCGAAGCAAATGAACCACACAGCACCAGCACCCAAAAGCTTCTGTGTGATCGAAAAAATAAAGTAAATCTTCCTAATATAAGGATGCTTTTTTCTAAGGAACACAGTTCTCTCCACGCTTTACTCCGACTTACCTGCCGTAGGTATTACATCGTGTCCCGAGATACTTCATACCATTAATTGTGCTGTTATCTACCGCCTTACGCAAACGATAGTTAATTAAAAGTTTATTCTTCAGCATCCCTTCAATCTTGCGGAGCGGTTGCGTTGCTTGTGGGACACATTCATGCTGGAGCTGTTTTACTCTACTACTAGCGATAGCCCACTTCGCACCGCTTTGTTCACTTGGTGGAAATGTGTTGACAGTTTTGAAGAATTTAGTCATAACTGACAGTGTCTTATTATACAAACAAAGTTCCAATGAATGTGCAGCGCAAAGGAGATATTGGACACATAAACTGGGCGCCTAAATCGCTGCAATCACGTTACTTTTCCGGCTTACTAAACCATACTGCTGTGCATAGCAAGTTACTCCGCTCCAAGTAATGTTTTTTCGTAGCCTATTTTTAATGTATTATTCTTGTTACGATCACACCATTAATTAACACTGCTTGTCAGCGTATTAACCCAGGTCACCCAACGTTGCATGTGACATGCTAAACGTATGCATTTCTACGTTCTACTATCTATTCAAAACTATTTGTTTTATTGTCGTATCTCCTGCCCTTATTTGCCTTATTAATTTATTTTGTCATCTTAAATCATTTTAATCCACACGATTGCCTTTCATAAATAATGATTTTCAAAACAAAGCAAAAGAAAAACAACCGATCAAACATATGTCCGGTTCTATTGGTGGATTACCAGCTTAGCGTAGTATCATTTATCTACGCCTCGAGGTGGGATAAAAAATAATTATAAATAAACACCGTTTGCAATCCAAACTACACACCATCCCGTCCGGTTAACCTAGTAAATTCGTTCCCCTACTGGTAGGGCAAGACAATTATCCTACGCAATGGCACGCAAGTTCCCCCTCTCGGAACTAGAAGCTAGTTTTTTCCGATGCAGACATGCACGGGTATCAGTGTTTTATTCCCTCGGTTAAAAAAAAAGACGAGAGGGTCGAATTCATCCAACCAGCACCAGCTTAACCAGCGAGACCGATTGCTAATGGTAATAGAATTTAACACATTTTCCTTCTGTTCGAGTGCTACTGCATAATCATATCAGCCAAAGTTGTTTGCGAATAAATTGAATTTTATCATTTTAAAAGTCCTTGGAAAAAATTACAACATTTTAAAAATTGTAATAAGAAACTCGATATCAGTTAATTACACGATGGCGAAGGAATGTTGCTGCCATCTTTCTCACACGATCGAAGGGAGGATAGGGTTTGCCGAAATACCGCTATACTCGATACGGCCATAACACTCCAACTGTATGTCTCGACTTTCCCCTTCTAGGTCCTCCATCTCCCAGGTCCCCGTTCAGGTCGCTGGTAGCATAGGCATTGGCACGGTCATCGCAACAACGCCCGGAAAACCAAACCGTCCACCGATAACCCACGGCAACGGCGCATTGTTTATCGTTCCACAACACGGGAGTTGCGTGCTTTCGGTACCGTTGTCGAAGAAAATCAATTTCTTTTGCAAAAACCCAAAACGCATAACACAACTAGTGGCCGCTGGTGGTATCCGTGTGTGGTGTTACGCAGGACCCGTCCAGTCCCTTTTGCGAAGGCGCGATAGACGCTTTCGTTTTGCTGCCAATTGCATCTTTTCGTTTAATTTAATATAAACGGTTTTCGTTTCAGTGCTGTTAATTGTGTTTCGTGCCCGATCGTATTCACGCCGGTCTCTCGGGTTTTCCCAGCTTCGGCGACCCTCCTCGGTGGCAGGGTAAGTGATGTGGATCAGGTTCTACCTTCAGGTTCTTGTTTTAGAAAAATATATAAAGTGGACATCCGGCAGTATTGAAAAGCGATTTAGACCACCTTCGACAGAACTGCACCGGGGGTATGATAACGCCCATCTTACTGATATGGTGTCGCCCGTGAACGCGCACTATCGATTGCAACGCAATGTAATGATGGTAATTTTCCGCCAAATAATTTCCCAAATGGGGCGCACCACACGGCGCACCACTCGGGAACTCCGCTGTGCGGCCAATTGTTTCGTATTTAACAATCCTAAGCACATAAACACACACACACACAGACACCCTTCCCGTGCAAACGACTTCAAACAATTACGAAGGGTGTCGAAGGGGCGTACCGACAAATCCGGTTGGTAGTGATAAATTGCTCCCTAGACAGATTGTGAAATCCCATTTTGGCAGGTTGGTGTCCTGTTTTGGATTTCCTGCCCGTCCCGCTGCACATGTGTCGGCTGCTGGCAAGTGTTTCCGCGCTGGCGGATGCGCATCCATTGCCAACCAGAGGGAAGGAAAAGTTGTTGCACCAGCTGCAAAACTTCGATGGAGACGGCAAACAGAAGTGTCCTCAGTTTGGGGTGTGTGTTTGTGTGTTTAGGACAAAAAATGCTACCAGTGGGTCCTTTTGCTGTCTTGTGCAAAAAAGTAGACAAATTTGCTACAATAGGATAAAAAGGAGAAGAGGTAGACATTCTGATGGAATTCTTCAAACAAATCTTATTGTTTAAGAGCATAAACTATAGCACAGGTATTGCTTGTTGAAGGGCTATCTTTCTTTGCTGAATGCATTCATGCATCGCCACCCTTCGTTACGTCGCCTGTTGGAGTGCTTTTAACGACAAAATATTTCCCAACTCTCCTAACGCACCCTCACCTAATCGTTAAACGACGCTGTAGGGTAATTGAAACACGTGTTGATTTCGGGATTAACTTGGGAACTCGCGTAGCGCCCATCTTGCTGACCGATTCCACCCTCTCGGGAACACTTGTTGGTGCGGACAAGGGTGGTTGATCGGGCGGTGAATTTTTCAATTGGGAAATTCTAATTCACGAGTGCCTTTAAAGTTGCCATGGCCCGGTCGTGTATGAATGCAAACGCCCATAATTACAATATAATTGGTCGGTCGTTCCGCGACGATCACGGATCCGGGGTGGGTTTTTTTTTATTTTGGGCAACACCAGCACCCACCTCGACACCGCAGGGATTTACCACCCCATCAAACTGAGCGTAACCGCGGAATAACCCGGAACCACCTCCCCCGGGGATGCCATTCCGATCCGTCACGGTACGCGGGACGGTTCCGTCTCATGGACAATATTGTTTGGTGTGTAAGTAAATTATGCACCTAGTGCAACACGCTCCGCTCACACAGCAGCGGTGTTGACAGGGCCGGGCGCGTGTGAAAGTCAGCCCTGAAAA
Source organism: Anopheles moucheti (assembly GCF_943734755.1). Lineage (NCBI taxonomy): Eukaryota > Metazoa > Arthropoda > Insecta > Diptera > Culicidae > Anopheles > Anopheles moucheti. The sequence continues at coordinate 81,525,817 of NC_069141.1, forward strand.
GTGTGGCCGCTAAGTGCGTGTGAAATTGGTTGGCGGCACAAAATATGATACAACATTCAATTACAATTTGCAACCGGGCACGTTTTGGGTGCGGATGTTTCTATTTTGGCCGAGGGGATGGTTCTAATCAACACACCGCCACCGTAGTATCGTTGGCATCACAATATCGTCATCAATCAAGCCAAGGATGGAATGAATAATGTTACCATGGAATTTAATCTAAGCGAATGGAAGGCGTCCTTATTATTGTCGCATTGTTATTATTTCTTTACTTGGACATTTGAGGATTTTGAAAATTTTAAATAACTTTTTTCATTGTAGCTATTGTGCAGAAAAACAAGCTATTCTAAATAGATGATTGGTAGCTGCCGGTACTACAACAAATAGGTGTTCAAACCGGTGGAGGCTGAATGTCCTAGTCGTACTGAAGAATTATCTCGTCATGAAGAAGAAGAGTTAGTTATTTAAGTATATGTATGGTAGAGCATACATGTTTTGCCTTTTTTGGTGTGTTGGAGTTAACTAAATTTACAGCTGACCAAACTGGTGTGAAAATTATAAACTGCAATTGAAAACACCTCTTTGGTGAATACAGAACAAATTCATAGCCATAACTTGATAGTACGACCTTGTCCAGAGACAGGTGAACTGAGTTCCCAAAAGACCTGATCCAAAGAGATATTTAACGGTGTCTAATTGTTATTTTTTGGTAGTGGAGCCTAGATAAAATCCCATCCGGAAATCTAGTAAGCCAGAAATGATAGGCATCGTTATGCCAAGCAGATGAAGAAAAAATGTTTGTAAATCGCTACGATAAAGCCTTAAAACTCCTGCTTAAATACTGCTCAAACGAAGCAATATTATCATCATCCAATACGATCGTCCAAGAAGTTTTGTAACAAAATCAGAATTTATTCCTGCATGGACAGCATAACCGAAGATTCACGTAGCTTATGTCTTTCCTATTGGTGGGACCAGTTGGATGTGATATATTATGAGCTGTTGGAGCTAAACGAAACCAACAAATACAAGGATCCAGGATACAAAAAATCTTTGAATCGTTAAAATGAAGTGTTTGTAAAAACACAATTTTCACACCTAATACCAACAAAGCTACTAAATTATCTAAAATAAATAAAAAAAACTGACGTCCTATAACCTAGCAATTTAAGAAAATAAACTCGCTGCTGTACTAAAGAAAGATTTAAAAAAGAAATGAATAACACAAACGGACCGGCCCAAAATCCCATCCGTACCAATCCCCGGACTATCCGACTGCGTGGTAAAATAATATTTAATAAGCCAGAAGTGGCAGGCATGATCTAGTAGGTCATTATTACGCCAAGAAGAGAGAGAGAGAGAGAGTGAGCGTTATTAAGCAGTTCTGTTGAAGTTTAAAAAGTCTATCGTTTTGAGAAGAAATTATCCTGTACATTTGTCCTTTTCGAACACCTTTTTATGAGCGGAACCAGTCCCAAACCCCATAAGTTGATAACTTCCATCTACACTTGTACAGAATAACACATCGCCGTTGATCTCTTTTTTAATATACTATTTTTTCTACTTAGCCACTTAGCAGCGTTCTTACAACAGTAAAGCAGTCTCTTTTGCCGGTAAAATGAACGGCACACATTCGCCCGACATGATCAGCCGGTTTCGGGACCTGAAACTACTCGAATCCGGTGAGGGACCACGGCCAGAGCACGAGGAAACAAGTCACCATCGGCAACAGCGTTCGTTCGCTGCCCAGTCGGCCGCCACCAAGTCCCAGTTCATTCCGGCCATTTGTAATTTTCAAACGGCGCGGAAAATGGCACAGGAAAACCTCGAACATCAGCCGCTACCGGATGCAGTGATCGATATTGCATTTCGGAAAGCGCAGGCAGCCGGTTTCCCGAACCCGGGCATGGAGCTAAGCGTCGGACCGTACGCTACTGGTACGTAGCGCTGGAATTGTGCTGTGGCCGCCCAATTCACCAAACGTGAAATTTTTCTGGCCCTATTTTAACAGGTGTTGGCTGCAAGAACTACAAGGCGGGACCTACCAAATGCACCAAGTACCGGGTGTATCGGCCGAAAACGTGCGGCGTCATACCGAAGGTGCCGAGCGCGCTGGATACACCCGAGCGGCCGGAGAGTATGCGCGTGAAAAAGAAGGTCGGTGCGATGGATTTGGCCATCGGGTGGGAGTTCCGCACCAAGCATGAGCCCCGGTCGCAAACATACATGGACGGTTCGAAACCCTCGGTAGCGCCACCAATATTCGAAGTGGTCGAACCGGCCAAGGATCTCAACCTTCCCGCGGGTAAGCACCCTCGTAAAGAAGTGTCCCCGAGGGAACTGTCAAACAAAACCTCACACCACAAATCAATACCGATTTCCCGCATTGGGTTTTGTTTGTCCCGGTAACCCTTTTGCCGTTAATCCGATTTTTTTGGTTCTGTATTCCGTTGGTTTACGCCGCACCTCGTTGCAGTGGTACACGCTGGAGGCGTCTTTTCCAACACCCTGGGCGAGGAGGACTTTTTCGACCGCGATGTTATTCGGCAGCACAAGCGCCTGGTGCGGCCGACCAGCAACCGTTGCAAGTGTGGCAACAGTTCGGCACGATCCTCCAAATCTCCGAATGTTGCGCGGCAACATGGACAGCAGCAGCAGCAGCATCGAAAGAATGGTAGCGGTCGTGACCGACAGCAAGCTCTCCAGCAGCAGCACCAGAAACACCACGACGAGCCAACCACGATGGAGATCAACAATAACAACCTGCCAGCGGTAAGAGGATCAGCACGATCGCATGGTTCATCGCAGGGCAAGGAAGTTGCCGAACTGCAACGCCACGGGGGCAGCGCGAATTCGATGGAGCGCAAGATGCACGAAGCGGCGGGCAAACACGCGGAACGGATCGAACGCTTCTGCCACAAGTTCGTGCCGGAGGAATTCCCGTACAACTTCCACCAGGAGTATCGGTGTGCGTTCAAGGCCGGCATACCGCAGAGCAATGTGTCCGGTACGCTGAGCAGCTTCGATACCGGACCGAACGGCAATGGGCACCAGCGCAAACCGGCCGACTACAAGAAGCTGCTGCACATCCCCAAACCCCGCGAACCGTACACGAAGAAGAACTACGTGATCGATACGCTAGCGCCACCGTTCGCCTTCTGGAAGAAGGGTTCCGGCTATCCGGACTACTGGCGGCTCATCAGCGTGTACCAGCAGGCGTACAACAAGCCGATCGAGAAGCGGAAATACCCATTGCTCAAAACCGTGTACCAGTAGTAATCTGCCGGTGACATCCCAAATTACGTCCGCTCAATTATTCATAGCCTTACCGCGTACACAACACTTCACCCCCTTAGCCAATGATTTTGAGTTTGTCGATTCTCACCAATAGCCAGTTTGTGTCAAGCGCCGTACTTATAGTCTGATTTGTGGAAAAAAAAGGAAAATAAAGCGAAACATTCGATGATCTCAAGGGAGTGATCTGATGCCAAAAGGCGAGACGATGCCTATTGCCTATTTTACTGCGAACGAACCATAAAACAGTACAATTACTACAGTTTATTGCAAATCGAATGATTGGGAATCATGGAGCCTGCTTAAGGGTTTATACATTTTTAATTTGTTTCATAATGTGGAAAGATTTAGTGCTGTGGATGGCCAGAGGTATGGAGAAAAAATGTTTGTAGTGCGGAACAGTGCCAACTTATACCGTCGGTGTTAAAAGGGACAACAAATCTGTTGCATAATTCGTAACTTTCTGCTCGATCTCCAATTCCTTGATTTTGGAGATTATGGTCAGACATATATCTAGGGCGCTGTGTAAGGCATACACTTGACGGAAACACATGGATTCCACTAGGTTTCTATGCGATGGGAAAACCCTCATTGTGACTAGAAGACTCCAGAAATTTGGTCGAAATTCTTTTTAAGTTCTCTCCCAGTTAAGCTAGAAATGCTAATAATAATTAAATGCGTTCCAAAAAGAACAATTACCTCTTGATATCTTCCTGAAAATTCAATGGAATTTTTCCTTATGGAACCATATGAAGTACCACCTTTAATTCCAATCGCAGAAGGCAATTGAACTACCAATCATCTGACTAATGAAACAAGTTATTACACTCGAATATCGAACTTAAAGATCGGAAAATTTTAACAGTTTAATTTTTGGAAGAATGCTCGATGCTAGGCAAAGTTTTGTAACACTTTCCTAATCTACCCTACAAATAAAAATTTAATTAATAAAACTATGCACAACTCAACTTATCTTCACTTCTAGTTTCTTTCCAGTTCGACACACACATACACTAAGCAGGATTTTTTTAAGTATACTTTGTTATAGAGATCGTCAAATTATGTATTGCAACTTAGTATTAAAATAACAAAAAGCAAAATCAAGCGTCCAGCACGTGATTCAGATAGGAAATGTAACAGATCGCCAGCTTCAGTATCTCGATCTTCGACAGCTTCTTGTCCGGCGGTAGCGTCGGTAGCAGTTTTCTCAGCTCGGAAAACGCTACGTTAAACGCTTCGACGCGGATCCTTTCCCGGGTCGCGTGTGCCGTACGGTACTTGAGTGTGGCCCGCCGTCTTCTGCGCCGTTCTTCGCGCGAAAGGTTTGTAAATTCCGTCTGTACCGTCGGATCTTGCTGTTTGCGGGGTCTGACCGGTCCGACACTACCGTACACTGGTGGTTGACCGGCGGGCAGATGGTCGTGGCTCGAAGAACATATTTGGGTGCTTTTCGTCCGTGGTTTACGTACACCTACCGCACACGAGGATAGTTCCATCGGGTCCTTCATCTGATAAACCATCTGTAACGAAACAGATTGGTTGCATCTTAAAAGACGAAACTCGTTACGATACCTTCGACATCTTAGGCGCTCAGTACCGTTATTAAAGTTTAATTATTGTCCGACAATTTTGTAGAAGAAACAAAAAAGTACAAAAAGCCAACAAACTTACTTCACCAACCTATCGCAAACAAAGGAAAGAAATACACACGTACTTCACCAAAAGATTTAAATCACACAAACTTCGAAATGTGTTTCAACCACGTTTAAACGAGTCCAGTGTTCTTTTATCCGCACGCAAAAAACAGTTGCCAAGCAACCAAACAGTCCTTCTTTCACTGCACTAAATCACTGCACTATTGCTGCCTTAAGTCTATCAGCGCACAGCAAATAATGATGCTTCTTTGTGTCCAATGCAAAACCGTTTCAACCCTTCATTCGACACATCCACTCCGGCTGGGTTCTAAACTGGCACTGAAGGAAACGTCCGGAGAGCAGGTCCTGAAATTTACCACGGTAGCATCAGTTGTGCGGAAAACATTTCGGCAGCCATCTTGAAAACGCAGCATCCTTGCTTTGCTATTGGACGGGAGAAGTCTGTAGACACGCCCACCGAGAGAAGGGAAGATTGCACCCCTTATTATTGGCGTTATTTCTCTTGCAGATGGGGCATCCGCTATGCAGATCGCAGGTGCAAACCATACCAAGGATAATATTTTAATCACGAGAAGACGCTACCCGAGTTTGGCTTTAAATGCGTTTTAAAAATATCTAGTCACAATTTTACGCTTTAAACAGAGCATTGGAACCGAACGGAGAAATGGTGATGTTGAATGGTGACAAATGGTAACAAAAATGGTTAAAAAGTATCGTAATATTTTATTAGTGATTTTGTTTGATACGCTTTTCTTCGTGCACAGTTTCTTTGTCTTTTACAAGGGAACATTTTCCATATTTATTTACTGCGATGTAACGGGTTATGAACGAATTAGAAAACTTAAATAAATGTCCCAAGTTGTAAAATGAAACTCTAATTGCCGGATTAGCTGTATATCTCACTCCTCCTGGTTCATTTTAGCTATTTAAATTACCCCAAACGTTGTTGAAAGTTATTTCTGAGGTGTAAAAAGTGAACGAAATGGGATTTTATTGTTCTGCAAGTTTTAAACAGCTTAACTGATCTATTATTATTACTAGTTTTAGTGTGTTACATACTGTTACTGTGTAACATACTGCTTCAATCTACTATGTGAAAGTTTATACTTAATGACTTGAACTGTACATCACCGAATAGGCAGGAAGTTCTATGCATGGCGTAAAACCGAATATGTTGTTGACCCGGTCATGACCAAATATACTTTAACTCACAAGTGTACCAACCATGACTATTATTGAACGAATTACATTAAGAATTGAAATCAGTTAGAACATTCAGTGTTTTAGTACTCAAATATATCTCTAAAAAAATAAACTTTGTCTAAAGAAAATGGAATTCGATTAACCACATCGGAGAGGAAGATGTCCAGAAGGATGTTTGATGGAGGCGCCTTGTCACTGTCGACTCCGAAATTTTAAAGTTTCCGTTAAATTTTACTATCCGGCTATGTGGTAAAAATTAACAAGAAAATTTGTAAAATGTGACCAGAACTAACGCTAACGAGAAGATGGTTTTCATGTTTACTCATGGAATAGTGGACTGTTTAAGCAAATCAAGAATACAGGGAATATTTGGATGCAAACACGTGTTCGCCATCTGCTTATTCAAACCCTCAAAACAAGTAAAGTATCAAAATTAGTCGATCTAAACCCCGTGGTCAACATTGCCACAAGCTCGTAAAATCCTACAGAGTGTTTGAAAATTATCTTCTACTATGATAAATTGAATCACAAATAATGTAAAAATAAACACAGTTCCCTTTTTTTCCTATGTGGCAGATGTGTCAAATAAATGTGTACCTAACAAGATAAGATGAACACACAGATAAACGAGACGAATAAAATATATGCATACCGTGAAATATATATCTGTGATATAGTCTAAAAGATACTTACAAATCATAGACTAGGACAATTGCACAGTACAAAGCTTTACTACTTAACAGTCTGGACAGTCTTTTTTCGATTTATATTGTATAGGACCAATTTCAATGTGACATGTGTTTTTGGTAAATCAAATTCAATTAGACACAACATAAGAATATGGATCACAGCTTTTCTTTCTCTTTGAGCAATCTATTTAACTTTCCGTTCTTCAAAATGGTATTATCTTTTGTGCATATATTTATACTGTACACGTTCTAACATACTTTACACCAAATTTGCACTGTACAGTTTTTAGAACGAGGTTACAAAATCAGCAGTGTTTTATAAAAACTGCGTCGTTTTTTTTTACATTGAGAGTTAAGAGATAAGCGACTTTTGCATAAAAGTTGATCTATTCGGCAACTTTCGGGTGTTTTCGTGAGAAATCCCAGGCACGATACAACTGCAGTACCTGCGTACCAGCCACGAACACATTCACCGAAAAAAGGCCCCAATTTTTGGGAATGATCACCAAAGAATACCGCGACCAAATTATTCCGGTCGCTGCCAATGAGGCGGACTGCGAAATTGACAGCTGATCTGCGGGACGGCGAAGGTCACTCAATCCGGCTACGACCAAACCCTGTAGGATTAATGAGAGCAAGATTAATTCGGCAGCACAACTCACATTTGGTGCTGCTACGTTATGAAGCTGCTGCCCCACATACGAACCCATTTGAAAACGGGCGCCCAGAAGAAAACAGTTTTCGGTCCTGTGGAGAAAAGGAAGCGCAATTGAATTTGCATTGCCAAAAATCAACACAATCGAACGAGTGTTACATAAACTGCATGTCGGGGGAACATGAAACTTACCCGCCGCATGGTTCCAGAGGGGCCGCAATGCGTTGGGAACAAATTTGTCGGCCGCGTTCACGACACCATGGTAAATCTTCGACATGGTAAGGATTATTCGAGGTAGATTAGGGAACTAGCACCGTTTGCACCGAGCTGCTGCTGAAGGGAAGTAAAAATAAATTAACAACACCATAAACAGTCACCCCATCAAAACAATAGTCCCGCACGTTTTTCACACCGAGTTCAGTACTGCAAATGAGGTCGATTTGAACAAGCGCGACCAAGGTGTATTGAGTAACGGTACCTGGCAACTGCCAATGTTTACATGAGCATTTTTTAAATAAATCAGGCTGTCTGACGTTCTGTTGAAGGAGTTGATGATATGTTTTCAGAGAAAAAATAATTGTAGACTTTCGTCTTTCCAAATACGCGTGCAAAAGAAGCATATTCACCATCATTTTTCATCATTAGTCCATAAACTGCCGCTGAACCTGTACATTCAATATACCTTGGCTTAACGGTCAAATTTGAACCAACGACGCATTCTGTCAAACAGAGCAAAGGACGCACAAACAACAGCAGACAGGCGTCGCTTTTCCTTCTAGATTAAGATTTGTGTTGTTGTTTTGTTCGGTTTAAAAACATTTCCTGCAGTAAAAATGGCCCCGCGAAAACGGAAAGTTGTGGTGGCTACGGCTAATACGGTGGAAACAGTGAAATTCTCAACCGTAGTTATACAGACGGTGCTAAGCGCGCAGCAAAATGAAACCACGCATGCGAAGCTGGTAAAGCAGCTTAAGAAACTGTACACCACCGTGCAGCATGATTCGTTTATGAAATCATTCCTACAAGTGATTAAACGGCAGATGGAGCACGACGAAACGAACCCGTATGCAAACCTTGTGCTTAAGTTTAGTGCCAAATTTGTGGCCGATTCCGAGTACAGCGCGCAAGCCGTTACGCACCCGATCATGGCATCAATGTTCGATTGGCTGCTCACCACGATTAGCAACATTCAGCGGATACGGTTCCGGATTTGTCAACTCGTAAACCTGATCCTCAATGCGTTGGGCACAGATGCGGCGTTGGATGACACGATCTGCGATAAGATTCTACGGTACATGCTTGAGCGGATAAGGGACGCTTCGCAGCACGTGCGGGTACAGGCCGTATTGGCACTGCAGCGCCTGCAGGATCCGAGTTCACCCGAGGATCCCGTGGTGCGCGCTTATGTGTATCACCTGGACAAGGATCCATCGCCGAAGGTGCGGCAGGCAATCATCTCCTCCCTGGGACGGAACTACCGTTTGATTCCTTACATACTGGATCGACTGTGGGATGCGGATGAGAAAGTGCGTCGGCACACGTACATGCAGATGAGTAGCTACCCGGTACGGCAGTATAAGATCGAGCAGAGATTAAAGTTCCTCGAGCAAGGCCTCAACGACCACTCGCAAGCCGTACGTGATGTGATGCGTAACGTCATGATTCCTCAGTGGATTGAATCATACCAGCGGGATTATGTTGCATTCGTGGAAGCTTTGAAGCTTGATTCGGACGAGAAGGAGATGGATCGATTCCGGAAAGCCGCCAAAACTGTTCTGATGGAAATTTTCAAGTAAGATGTCATTGCTTGTTACGGTTAGATAATGATATAACTTATACGAGATGTTTCTTTCTTCTTTACAGTAAAAAAGGTGTTAAAGAAATGGCCAGTTTGTTGAATTTTGAAGGAGAGAAAAGAACGGTCCCACTGGAGGAACTCACAATTGAGCGTTTAATCTGCTGGCAAACGATGTTAGAGTACCTGCAAAAGACCGATTCCGACGACCTGGAAGGTTATATGGTCGAGCTAAGCAAATTTTGCGAGTACCTTAAGGAATTCGTGGCAAACCCTAACGCTACCACATCCGTGAAAACCGCAACTAGCAGTGCGAGTGTGAATACACAAATATCCTCACCGGGTCAGCCCGAGACAATGGATAAGCTGCACCAACTGTACGTGCAGTACAGTTTGCAGATCTTGCTGGAAATAGTTTTAATGTTTGACTTTTGCGATGAGTTTGGGCGGGAAAATCTAAAGCAGGTTTTGTCGGACATTCTCCGCAATGAAAATCTGTTCGAGATGAACGTTCGACTCATAATGGAAGCGTTCGAGAAGCTTATCACCGACGTGGAGACACGGTTGAACTTTTTCGTTGAGTTGGTGAATTCCATGGTGGAACCGTCGCGGCAGGATGTTTCTAACAGCTCCCGCCAGCTAGTCGATGCGTACCTGGAGAAGCATCCGGAAATGACGACACTCATGCTGCAAATCACGTCACTTCGTGTGAAGATCCTGGAGCTGCAAGAGCAGGAAAGTGCCCTCTCCGAACAGAAGGATTATGCCGGTGCTCAGCTGATGAACGAGGAGGTTAACTTGTGCAATGAGCAGTACGCCAATCTGGTGAAACCGCTCGTACACGAAATGTCGCTGTCTTCAAGTAGTATCGATGATAACGCCAGCACCATCACGCTGCAGTTTCGCGATTCGATGCTGAAACCGCGTCGAGTAACACAGGCAACGGTCGAGAAGTGTCTCCAGGTGTGCTTCTATCTCGTCAACGGTCCATCGGTGCGTTCTCTTACACCGCCGGTGTGTAATCTGTATCCGACGTTTATCAGCCGCCACGTACAGTCGGGCCAGCTGTCCACGCGTAACTGGGCGTTGAGGACCGCGACCGCGTTCAGCATGCTTTATGATGGGCTTAGCAAGGAAACGTTCCAGCTGCTATACCAGCAGTTCCTCAACACCGCCTCATCGCGCCTCTGGAAGACGGCATTCGAGTGTGTTTTCGAATTGCTCGACAAGAACGGGTTCGAATATTTCGACCTGGAAAGCGAAGACGTCAACAAGGATGATTCACGTACGAACAAAAGCTCCCGGCAGCTGTTCAGTCGGCACAACACCAGCTACCACGACGACTCGACGACTGTATCCTGCAATGGTAATGAGTTCTACAAGATGTCCATCCACTTCATGGATACGTGCAACGACAATGCGATCTGTTCGGCCATCATCGACGGTTTCTGTCGGTTGATTTTGCGCGGACGGTGCAGCTCGGCCGATATTATGTCCAAGCTGCTGTTGCGCTACTTCAATCCGACCACCGAACCGGAAATGCAGCAAATGTTGGGCATCTTTTTCCAGCGCTTGATAGCGAAGCGTCGTCAGGAGCTGATGCAGAAGGCACTGCTGAACACGCTGTTTCACGTGTTGGAAGCTCCGAACGAAAGCCCGCTGGCTGAGGTACGACCGGAGTCGGTGATAAAGTTCGTGGTAGACTCGACCCGGCCCGTGTTCTGCAATCCCGGCGTTAACCCACACAATACGATCGCCATCACGTTCCTGCGGGTGATGCGAGACAACATTACACTGAAGGATCTGCTGAAGTTGCTCAGCAAAGAGTTACTCGTGCTGGACATTAAGGATGATGCGGTACTGCGGTCCGATCTAGCGAATGCGGTGGGTGAAATTTTGAACGAACCCTGCCTGGATGTGAAGACAATCAAAAATTTGACCACGTTCCGGCAGACGATGTTGGGCAAGATTCGGGAAACGATCACGTTTTCTTCGACGCGTATACAGGTCCCGAATGGTGCTGCAGATGAGGAAAGCTCGGAAAGACCAGTGACGGAGGTGAACGACGATGCCAACGAAGCACCAGTGGACGAGGAAGAACAGGAGCAGGAAATGAACGAAGACGGCGAGCGGTCCGAAGAACGGCCGCTGATTAACAAATCCATACTGCAGGAAGATTCCGACACGGATCTGTTTGCATCACCGCTGAAGTCTACGCATGGTCCAGCATCTCCAACGATGTCACCGGCAAGAGCTAATGATAGTGTTGCTCCTGGGCCACCGGATTCCGGTGTCCGATCACTCCGACGGTCTCTCGTGCCACGTTCGCCAATAAACGAGGTATCGGACAACGGAAAGTTCAAAGTGCCCGATGCGTCTACCCTGCTCAAAATCCAAGCAGCATCGGCACGGTTTAGAGTAGCACTTGGCACGCCTAAGACGGTCCCATCGAAAGTTGCGCAATCGGAAGAAGATTTTGAAATTCCGTCCACAAACGACGAGCAAAGTTCGGATGAGCATGGATTTTCAAGCACGTCCGAGGATGAGTTGGAGATCCCCGAAACACAACAATCGGAGAGCCGTATGATTAATCTTACTAATGTAACCGTACGTCGGTCAACGCTCTCAACTAGGACAAGTGCCCGTAAGAACCATAAAACATCATCCAGTAATTCGTCTTCGTCGTCCTCATCGGATTGCGAGGCTGTCGAAGCATCGCCAAACGCTACGGTAGGTTGCAGTTTATTGCATACTTTCTTTTTTGATATGTCGTAAAGGTGGTAATAATGTCCTTCCTTTGTAGATCAATCGCACAAACCGTTCTGCAAGACCACTGCACAAAGCAGCGACCAAAGCTTTGACGGAGCGCAATCTCGTCCCTATGCCTGGAACATTACCACGTGCTACCCGCCATGCTGCTCGCTTGGACACGATCAACAGGAAGGTTATGACGCGAAAATCTCTTTCGGAACTCGGAAGTTCGCCCACTAGAACATCAACGAAAGTCACACGCCACACAAGCAGGACAATTACCACTAATTCTCCCACTGGCATCACCCGACCATCACGACAGTCAAAAAATAATACCGAGCCAGAACCTGCTTCCCCGATAGCGTCGTCGAAACGGGTACCCACGGGAACCGGTTCTAATACCCCCACCAAAACAAGAACATCCAGCCGTACGAAAGCGATCGAAAGTTTGACCGCCGGTCAGCAAAGTGGCTCTCCGACGGGCAGCAAACGGTTGCGTGAACAACGATCAGCAGTAACAGCAAAAACAACCGAACAAAGCCCGCTAAGGTTGACCATCAACCGGAAGGCTAGTTCCGGCAGTGCGGAAAGTAGCAGTGGCGTTTCTACGTCGAGTCCGATACGACTAAAGCGTGCTGCAGTTGTACTGACACCCTTGAGTGCCGTACGTCGGTCGCAACAGGCGGATGGTGACAAGGCTTCGGCAACGGTGGGCACCTCACCGAGACGGCCGAACCGGAAAGCAACGCGAACGGATAAAAGGTAAATTAATTCACAGCTTTCAAGAACGAACCAACATGTAACTACCACTGTATATTTCCAATAAAGTGCAAAAACGAGTTTAAATGGAGTATCTTGAAATGTTTTTTTTTAACTACAATCGATACTATTTAATATCCTTACACAAACAAACAAGAGCACATATGGAGCCACTTATTTCAACCGTTAAACAGTCGAATTGAATGAGTCCAGTGGTCTTCAATCTGTAGTAAACATTTGAAAACGTTCATTTTTGCATGGGTTTCTCATTTGTCCAAGTCCGCCACGCTAGAAATCGGTAATGCAGCAAATAGATCAATACAGAACCACAAAAAGCGCGTTTACATTCTTTTACGGTGTTTTAAATGTTTATTTCGTTTTTTTCTGTATGACATCAGCAATCTAATTTAGATCCTGCATTTAGCTAATGCATGCCGTTCCTGTTTCACGCTACATTCAAATATTCACATCTATAATTGCATTTCATTGTATAAAACTTCGTTTACCGCACGACCACGAGACACACTAGACATTTTTGTTCTGATGAATGTATTTTTGTTTTACGAAGTAAATATTTTAAAACGTAAGTATGCATGCGGATTCGTAATGTACGTTTTATCGGTTATCGGAATCATTGCATCCACACAATCAGTTTTTTAAGGGGGAGAAAACGCATACTCTTGTTGTGAATGCTTAAATACACACACTGAGTGAGAGAGGTATTTTTACTTAACTTTTCTGCGCTTCTCCACAATCGCTTGTAGTATTCCGTCTTGTGTTTTTGGATCATTGTCAGTGTAGCTGTCTTGAAGTGGTTATTTCATTTCTAAAAATATAGAAATAATGTTACAAACTTTGTTACTGAATAAGTCGCACCCCAATCAATCCTTACTGTTGTGCCATTTATGGTTATAATATCGTCGATTCGTTTGGTCGTCGTTATGGCTAAATGGACTAATTCGCTACTACACTGTTAATTGCAAGAAAGAAAAAACGAATCGCACGAATAATTACATCAATATTTCAAATGTGATTGATTTGGTTTTTACATTGCGCATACTGCGTTATCGTTGACTCGCTATATCATCACCTCCGATGGTCCTTCATTCCTTATCGCTCATGTATTACACATTGGGAAACATACACTTTACACGCGGCGGCAAATGGGACATACCACGTTCTCCCATGCACAGCTTGCGAATGAATATGTTACACGAAAAATAGGAGTAAAACATATGTACTTCTAAATATTCAGTTCATTTCGCTTCATTTTTAACCCTACATTGTCTTATGTTATTAGTAAGGAAGGTTGTGGTAGAGATGTTTAATGTTTTGTTTAAGAAAATCTTTTCCTCTAGAGTAAATGTGTCTTAACAAGTCTAAAAATATGTTCTTTTACTCTAAAAGAAATCGATACAAAGCATTTCAGAATGAGCAGTCGTCAACATATTTGCAAAGCAAATAAATAAAAGCACGCGAAACGAAACAACTAACGATAATTTTCAAAAAAAAAACAAAGAGCAAATAATCATGCAACTAACGAAACGGATTCAACAACTAATAAGCTACTCGGGACAAAAGCGAATAAAAAAAGCCTACACTACAAGACAATAATAACGAAAAAGAAATAAAGTTGACCAAAATCTCTTTTAATAATTCATTCTTTTCCAAACTAACACATAAAAACCTCTTCGCTTTACAAGTGTTTTTTTTTTGTTTGCTTTTGTTTTCTTACATGACCCAACTGCACTTCCGTGCGTAGAAGTACAACATCAGGTTAAATGAGCTATTAGCGACGACAGAAACAAACTTTAATACAATCTTGTGCACTCTCTTGGGACCAATTGGCTTTACTCCTCCCACACACTCGAATCTTAATCTTTTTCTCCATTAAAATTACCTATCCAGAAGCCTAATGTCTAAAAATTACACTTCAAATTTACACGCACGAACGACACGTGTTTGTTGCCTTTGCACGTATCAGCTGGATACACCACGTATCCTCCCTGCTCCGCTATTCTTACCACTAGTGAGCCAGCCGACAATTGAAGTAGAAATATTTTCAAAATAAAACATTCTTGTACGTAATCTGGGCGTACGGTGAAACAAAGGATACCTTCTGCTACTTAAATATACATTCTGCGAATAGTAGTGATTGATTTGAATTCATCTAACATAACAAAACATATGTATAATAATACAATAATATTACTATTAAATATATACGGTCTTTACAGTTTCCTTCTAAGTATTAATATACATTTGTTCCTTCTTGACTAACCGTCTTGTTGGGGTAGTGAAACTACCCTTGAACGCACCGCACAAACGAATACGGTTTCAGTTGTGTACCGATTCGATTGGGCATTCACGAGTCTGCTAGAGTGTCGTAATTGCAAGTATGTATGTTTGTAATCATTGCTTAGTCTCATCATGCTCCGGTTGCGAGCAGAAGCATTGTAAGTCTTAGTTCACCTCAACAAAACACATCGCCGGTGTTCGAGAGCAAAAGCTCAACTAGAACAATTGTTTGTTACTTTTCGTGCACTGGCTTTTACAGAAATGTTTTTTGTTTTGTGTACGAAAAAGCAAAAGGAATAGAAGAAAAATCATATTACAAAAACGGCTGGGAAACATATCTAACAAAGTCACCAAAACTGATGCCAGTGCACTGATTAAATCGTGTGTGTTTTTTTTACAGTAACATACAGTCCGATAGCCGATTCAGGCAGATAGTTTCCCATCTAGCGAAATGATTGAATAGGAATATTTTGCTAGTTAGCAAACTATCCAACCACATCGGGCCATGGTATTGCGTTGGGTTGGTTGAGGTTCTGCATTTATATACGTATGGTTGTGAGTTTGTGTGTGTGTAAGCACCTTTATGTTCATCCTCGGAACCCAGCGGAGATCGATCCTTAGACTTGTACACGCCGATCCAGCTGCTTTACCCTTGCGGGTAGGCCCGATTAGAACATTAAAGGCTATTGCGTTTCGTCCACTATCAGCATTATCTGGTGCGTCGGTTCCTGCGTACTGCGGACACACTCGTTCTGATGCGTTATCCAGTCTTTCCGTTGACAGAACGTCGAGCAGTAGGGCGTCCTTCGGCACAGGGAACATTCGGCCAAGGCTTCACGGTTACAGTTGGCGCACTAGTGCGGGAGGGGAAAAATAGGAAATTAGTATCGCGGAGAACTTCCCTCGACTAAAACGCACGGTGCACACCTTCTTGTTTGCATGTATCGATCCCGGCGGAATGCAGTTGCTGTTTATGCTTTGCTCCTGTTCGAGTTGCGTCACCGTCAGTATTGCGGCATCCCGTTCGCGCTGCATACACTCCAGCTGGCGGTTGTGCATCTCTTGCGTTTCCACAATGCATTTCCGCATTTCTTGCACCATTTTCGTCAGCTGAGTGCAGAATGATTTCATCCGTTCGAAAGGTAAGTTCGCTTCAGCTAATACTGGAATAAAAAAAAGTGAGAAATATTGTTTACTACTTTAGTGAATTGCTAAGTTTAGTTCAGAAATTTCTGTTCAATTTGACTTTATGGAGGACCTGTCTTGTTTAAAAAAATACTATTTATCTTGGAGTCAACGGGGACACGATCTGCTGTCTTGGGACATTGCCCACACAGAAAATGTTATACGAATAATAATTCAACGAAGCAGAAATTGTATCAGCGTTCTTAGTTCAACTCCAAAACAGATACAAAAGAAGCTTTCACTGGTCTGTGAACCAAAATCCAAAGGTAGTATAATGGCTCATCAGATAAGAAGATTTGCGTTTCATCGTTCGTTCCATCAATATATATAAGAAGAATAGACAAACTTTAATAATAATATGGTAAAGGTGTAGCATGCAACACCAAGCTTACATTGCGTCTGTTGGTCCACGAATTCCGTCGTCGAGTCAATACCCTCCGTTAACGTCTGCCACGGTTCCTCTTTGGTGGTGATCAATTCGTTCTGCAGCTCCTGCTGTTGTTCCTGCTGGACAACCTTCACGGTCGTGGTGGTCGTTGTGGTGCTCGTGTTGTTGGTGATGATGGGTGTTGCATTTATGGTGGCGGTCGCTTGATGTATCTGCTGCCTGGTGGCCGCATGCACTTGGGCAGCCTGCACCGCTACCTGCTGCTGATTAGTTATGGCGGAATTGTTTGTGGTGGTCGTACTATTGCTATTGATGATGGCATTATTCGCGTTCGCGCTGGGTGTATTGTTACTGTTCACAACGGTGCCCGATGTGCTGGTGGCGTTCCCACCGGCCGACGTTGTCGTACCACTCGTCACCACGATGCGCTTCTTCTTATCCAGCTGTGGCGATTCGTGTTCGCTTTGGTTCCTTCGTCGGCGCTTGTAAGGTGTGAACAGCCGCACTGGTCCAGTTGCCGCTAGAAAGGTGAAAAAGAACGATGTAGTAGTAGCACAATTAACACAACAAACTATTCAGACGGTGTAAGAGGTGGTACACTCACTTTCGCCCGACTCGTCGTCACAACACGCAGAACAGGTGCAGCTCGTTGCGTGCGGCGTCAGGATACCCTCGTCAATGAGCGTCTGCAGGCTACGCCCACCGTACCGTATCGATCGTTTCCAGTCTTTGCTTGAACCACGGCCACAAATGTTTTCGAACTCACTCGGCGTGTACCAACCGTCCTTATGCTTGATGCATTTCCCCCGTCCACCGGAACC
This sequence comes from Anopheles moucheti, assembly GCF_943734755.1. Lineage (NCBI taxonomy): Eukaryota > Metazoa > Arthropoda > Insecta > Diptera > Culicidae > Anopheles > Anopheles moucheti. The sequence goes on from NC_069141.1 coordinate 81,543,310, forward strand.
AAGCCGGCTTTTGTACAGCTCGCCAGTCGTGGTTTTACAACGCACCTGCAGTATCTCCACATTGGCCAAATGGTTCGCCAGCGCACTGTTACCACCCTCGACCCGATACTCCTGCGTACTTTGTTGCTGTGAGCCTTGCTGGGAATTGTTCTGCGATTGACCACTTTCCACCAGGCCCGAATCATCCTGCTGCTGGTTGTTGGTGTCGGATGAGCTCTGCTGCTGTATAACGATATGTGCCTGTTTCAGTTCATTGCCCAAGTCTCCAACCACCGTACTGCTCGAGACGAAACCATTGTTGTCGACGCAAATCATTGGTTTGAAGTGTTGTATCTGTTCCGTGGTGAGCACGTTGAAGGTCGCTCCACCGATTAGCGTACCGACCGGAAGGGATACTGGCACCTGCACTACGGTATTGCCCTGCTGTACGTCGGTGGTGGTCACTAGCCGGGTTCGAGGTGGTAATGCAACCTAAAAGAGGAGAAGAAACATTAGTTTTGTTAGTAGTTCACGACGGTTCTTAGTTGTATTCCTGCAGATAGTGCTTATTTACTCCAAAATGGAAATCTGTACTTTAATTACTTTATAAGGATTTTTGTGAACTTTCACTTATAATACAGAGTTTTGCGATAGATAGGCCATATATTAATGTACATATGCCTTATTATACATTCCATTCACTAAATTGTGCACGTGATTCGATATTCATTTTTTGGTGATTCAGTACAGTGGTGTGTATTTCACTATCGATCTTCCTGTTATCGGTTTATTCGCTTGTGCGATTCAGTTAGTTGGACATGCCATATTTAACCTATTGTAAAACCCTGGACTGCTTCTTTTAGGACAACATTACTTTAGAAGCCTTTTTCAATGTACAAAAATTGTAATTACGGTTTATAAATTAATTTCCATCAGCATTGGAGACTAATTTATACCAATCTCATTAGTTTAATTTAAAGTTTCAGTTATCATAGAATATCTATACCTAATGGAAATTTGTAACAGCTTTTCTAATTGTGATGCGTCTAGAACCTTAAAATACTTCGATGTACACAATCATTCGGCGGGCATTGCCGGCACAATTGTACGTGCCCATAGTAAAGCCCTTTTTGCTGCAACTGTATCCACATGAGCGGGGTTGAGGGGACTCGGTATATCAGCGTCCAATATCTATTTCAATCGAATTCGAACGAAACTACAGCACTGCGCATGTATGCCTTCTCCGCGTACATCCGAGCGCCATTGCTCTTGCCACCGTCAGGATGGCGGGGCCCATCCGGATAGGGGAGATAAATTGCTTGGAAGTGAAAGTAACCCAGCCTTTCGCCACACGTCCACCAACGGTGGTGGAAGAAAAATAGACTTATCCGAATGTTCGCATCCGTATCGAGAACGAGTTAAAAATGAAAGCCATCGCAAAAGTGCTCAGAGTCCGCTGTTGGCTCTTCCTCTTTCATTGAAGGCAACAACGGCTCGAAAATAGCTGTCGAATGCTGACGGTGACGGTTCTTCGCGCATCAGCACGCGCGTCCGTTTGCAAGGCAAGCCTTGACTGAGCCCGAAAATGTGCTCCACTTTCGTTCACCTTCCTTGGGTTTCGTCGTCGGCCACGCTGACCTTTAACATTTGCTTCGTGACCGCGTAGGATCGCCGAGATAGGCTGATTCATCCACGATCGACGACGACGTCCGGTGTGGACCGGTGTGTACAAATTTGGTGCGAATGCCGCTTCGCTGGTGCACGACGCTTTACGCAAACGGCCACACGTTGTCTGTGGCGCAAGCCACGTGCACATGTGCGTATGGTACGCGAAGATGTTCGCTGCCTTGCCTATCGCAACTGTGCACGAATGTATATCGGCGAATCGTGGAGGGCAATCTATGTGGCCCGAACCGGGGATGAGTTCGCGTTCTTCGTGCGATCAGCTGGAACCCCTTGTGTGCGTGTGTATGTATGTGTGTGTGTATATATACATATACGGGAGGCATATCTTGAACAGCCGAGTGAACACATGGACGCGCCCGATGACGACTACGACGACGAAGCTGCGTTGTCTTTGCGGCCGATTGTACGGACACAACAACCGAGCAGCCCCCTCTCCTCATCCCGGATGTTCCATACTGTGTTCCAGCCCCGAAGGCCACAGCGAATTTTTCGGTCTAGCCTCAAAAGGTGCTGTCGAGCCCAAAAGCTTTCAGAGCATGCCCTGCCAGTTTTTGCCAGACCCGGTCGGACAGGTGTGTTGTCGTCGCGTCGTGAAGAGGGAGCGTTAATGCACATCCGTCCACTGGTTTGCCGCGAAGGGTTGAACGCAATAAGGGATGGGGGAGGAAAATCTTGACGCACACGGGAGGCCACCGAAGGCGATAATAATAAAAGCAAAAAAGGGAAAAAACGTAAACAATCCCACCGACAGCCGCCCGAAAAACGGAACGGAACCCATCTGGCAGAGAGTAACTCACGACGCTCAAAAATCATGCGACTAGAGCATCGACGTTCGTGAGACTAGTCGAAGTTAGTCGCATGATTTTTCCGAAAAAAACCGAAGCAACCCGAACGTTTGACCTCGCGCGATCCGATGGTCGATCCGATCGCGATCCGAATATTGCTCGAATGATTTAGATCCCGAACCATTGGGATCCGAAAATTGCTCGCATGATTGAGATCCCGATCGTTCGACGCTCGCCACTGCTGCACACTATTGTACGCGCACGTTTGACCGCACCAATACGGTTCAATTTCGGTTTCGCTTTTACCGTTTCTTTCGCAGCGTTCTTTAGCGGAAGGGGGGGTCCAGCTCTTCCATTGCGTGGCGATATTTCACACAGAAAAAGCCATTCATTTTCGGCATTTTCGGCATATTCGGATCCATTTTGATCACTAATCACTATAATAACACAACATCTTTATCAGTTTAAAACCCCGGACATGCACATATCTCACTTTTTATATCTATATTTCACCAAACTGTTAGGAACACTTGAATGTACCGGCATGCGAATCGTGTTGTAAGTGTCGTTCTTCTAGTCTGAATCTATCGCGTTAAAATCGTTCCCGCACTTATACCACAAACCAATCCTTCGTTTCCGATGCAACACACAACTTCTTCTTTCATTTTTTAGATCTTTGCTCAAAATGACACGATCGTGTGGAACAAAAGGAAAAAAATGTTCGAGAATGTGCTCGGATCGTTCGGACTGGCTAATTTTGCACTAACACATATATAGAAGTGCTCACCGCGGCTCCCGAGCGGCCGAAAGCGCTCAATTAGAGCGAGAGGAAACGATGAAAAAACGAGAGGTCAATATGAAAAAGTCGGTTTTTGCCAGATGGGAACGAACAACCCATCTGGCAGAGAGTAACTCACGACGCTCAAAAATCATGCGACTAGAGCATCGACGTTCGTGAGACTAGTCGAAGTTAGTCGCATGATTTTTCCGAAAAAAACCGAAGCAACCCGAACGTTTGACCTCGCGCGATCCGATGGTCGATCCGATCGCGATCCGAATATTGCTCGAATGATTTAGATCCCGAACCATTGGGATCCGAAAATTGCTCGCATGATTGAGATCCCGATCGTTCGACGCTCGCCACTGCTGCACACTATTGTACGCGCACGTTTGACCGCACCAATACGGTTCAATTTCGGTTTCGCTTTTACCGTTTCTTTCGCAGCGTTCTTTAGCGGAAGGGGGGGTCCAGCTCTTCCATTGCGTGGCGATATTTCACACAGAAAAAGCCATTCATTTTCGGCATTTTCGGCATATTCGGATCCATTTTGATCACTAATCACTATAATAACACAACATCTTTATCAGTTTAAAACCCCGGACATGCACATATCTCACTTTTTATATCTATATTTCACCAAACTGTTAGGAACACTTGAATGTACCGGCATGCGAATCGTGTTGTAAGTGTCGTTCTTCTAGTCTGAATCTATCGCGTTAAAATCGTTCCCGCACTTATACCACAAACCAATCCTTCGTTTCCGATGCAACACACAACTTCTTCTTTCATTTTTTAGATCTTTGCTCAAAATGACACGATCGTGTGGAACAAAAGGAAAAAAATGTTCGAGAATGTGCTCGGATCGTTCGGACTGGCTAATTTTGCACTAACACATATATAGAAGTGCTCACCGCGGCTCCCGAGCGGCCGAAAGCGCTCAATTAGAGCGAGAGGAAACGATGAAAAAACGAGAGGTCAATATGAAAAAGTCGGTTTTTGCCAGATGGGAAGGCAGAGAAGCGAAATCCGACCGACCCGACCCGACCACAATTTCACGACCATTTCCGAACGGCCAAGCCCACCGACGCGGATACCAAGAACTCCGCGAGCCCGGGTGGGGTGAGTTGGAACATCATCACCGCGCTAGGGGGTGAAACGTGAAAGAAGACGCGGCGAAACCAAAAAAAAAAGAACACACGAACGTCAAGCATTATACGAAACGCTCCAGAATGCATTCGAGACGGTCGTCGAATGGTGCGCCGCGACCATCCAGCGAGCTGTGCTGTCCCGACAGATCTTCGACAGAGACCGATCATCAGTCATCTGGAAAGGGTACAGCAGCATCATTTCGACCTCGTGTGCGCTGGTTTTGACTTGCTGTCCTCATTCAGCTCTAGCGAACGGAGGAACACAGTGGGAACGATAATAACCACCGACGATCTTTTTAAAGTTGCTTCAATCCTGGAGCTTTTCGCTTTGTTTCGTGCGCTCTAGCACACGTTTTAGCGTAACTTCCAAGTGCTGGCATGCGTTTGTTTGCGCATTCTGTTGTCGACTTTCATCAATAGTCAATGATGCTCTGTACAACAGGAGAGTGGGAGTCAATTGCCCTGACCGTTTCAGCCTGAAAAGATACCTAAAACACACCAAAGAAATATGTCAACTAAATAAAGTGACATTTAAAGCTTTGCATCGCATTTAGCCAGATTCCATTGCTATAGCAACTGTTGATAGGAGGCATTGCATACGGAAAAAGGGTCTTATCGTTGGTGTTGGTGGAGAGCTGATGGCAGATGTTGCTTGACAAGGTGCAAGGTTCGGTTCGTGGCACTTTTGATAATGTTGCTCCCCCATTTTGCTGGAGGCAATCACTTCAAGTACGGGAAAAATTATACTCCCTTGTGCGCACACGCATATTGCACACATACAACCCATGCGCAACCAAGGGTTGCTCTCTGGGATGGCTTTGTTTTCACGCAAATTTTACAACTGGCTTTTTCGGGCTAGCGTCAAATAAAAGCGTATTAAACGTTACCATGATGTTGGGAATGCATCTTAGGCCCAACATTTTTGGGCCTTATTGGAATATTGGATGCAAGAGAAAGGAACTGCGGGAAGTCAAAGCCTCTGCTTGCTCTCATTCCACATTTTATAGTCTTTTTGGTTCATGTCTCTATTCTGTCTACGACCCACAACATTGTGACTTGCGTCACGTAGTGTGGTGATAAAACTGCGAACCGTGGTAGGAAAGATTACATTGGCGTTGTCCCTCGGGGCACAGCAAATCCGCGACCAGCGCATTGTTGCCGCTTCCATTGCCGACTGTGCCCGGGTCCAACGGTAGGGAAATGTCGATGCCGTGTCCCCAAAGGAAAGACCAAAAAGAAAAATAGTCCGCCGCGATAGGAAAACGACGGACGCACGACGATCGCGAACATTACGATACGACCGCGTTTCGATGCTGCTGATGTGTCACACGACCGAAGAGGTATTGCGTGCGTGGGCGTGTGTGTGTGTGTGTGTTCGTTTTTCGCGTTTTCTTCCCACTGATGTTGAATATGCTACGGCTAGAGAGCGGCGGGCAGAGATTTGACCGACATTTTCGTACTGCGTTCCCGCTATACGTTCGGCGTAACTCCGTCCGGTCCGATCGATCTCGGCCCGATCGGGCGGCATGGTCGGTCGGTTTTTTTGTGTTGTTGTTTTTATATCTCCTCGTTGTCAATGCAATCGGATCGGATCTGGTGGGGTTAGGGCGCGGAACAGATGATTTCTGGACTGCTGTTGTTGTGTTGTGCCATGAAAGCACGGGGACCAAGTTTTTGGGCAGAATACTGCAACGTTTAAGGCACATCCTTGGAGGACAAATGTCCTAGGTGTGGATTTTTGACACAATTTAGCACTAACCTACTACCATGGCAACGGGTCCATGGAGCGCACAGCATTCCTAGATGTTCACACTAGTGTTTTCACAACGCACAAAGCATAACAAACAGCTGTCAAACGTCAAACAGCAACAACAACACAACAACGCACTGTTGTCCTACGTTTATCGACTTTTTCACCATCCTCGCGCTTTTTCCTACCCCATGCAAGGGTGGTAAATTAGCAGGTGGACCAGGAGAAAGGCACGGGACATGCATAGCACCGTACGCAACCTGCATGCAACTGCACGGGTTTGCAGCATCTGCACTGATCGCCTTATACATTACCTCTTCACCGTTGTCTAGCTTGACGTGTTCCTCGGCTTCGTCCGAAAGTTCCGGAATCTCCGAATCCATTGAGCGCTGCCTTTCCGGGGGTGGACGGGGACGGCGATGGGTTTGATTACAGCTAGCGCGCGGCAAGGACAATCAAAAACCTGCGAAGGATGATGGTGTCGCCGAATGTCCGCCTGCCCGTTGCGTTCGGTGTTACGACGACCGACCGATGATGATGACAGAAACCGAAAGCCTCACAGAAGTCCTGAATCGGTTCCGATCCCCTCGGACTCGGGCAGATATTTTCACGCGGAATTTGTTACCGTCCTCGGCGTTGATGCCAACGAGGGGGGCCAACAACACAAAGCGACAGACGACGACGACGGCTACGGGATAGAGATTGTGGAGTTTTCTCCTCAGTGTGCGCCTGCCTGCCAACTGCTGTTGCTGTTGCTGCTGCTGCTGCTGCTGCTGCTGCTACTGCCGCCTGGTGGAGTTCTCGTTAGCTGGGGCGCGTGCGTATGTGTATGCGTATGGGAACGGAAACCAAAAAAAGGGTTTTCCTTTCCGTGGGGGAGACGGTTGCGCCCTCCGTTGGGGATGCCGAGAAGGAGCGGCCACAGGGTACAGGTGCGGATTGCTGTTGCTGAGATGTGGTGTGTTGTTTTGCTGCGCCCTCAGCGGAGCGACAATCGTCCGAATCGACCAACCGACGACCGATAATCGCGCTGCTACGAATGCCAACGACGAACGAGCGAGCGAACGCGCGCGCGGTATTTCCAACACACAAATTCGGTTTTTCTGCCTTTTGCCCGATCTGTACCGTGGTACGGCTGTGTGCGTGTCGATGCGTGCGTGCGTGTATGTATGTTCGGACGGTGCGCGCTCTCTCCCGATGCTGGCGCGTGGACAATCGTGCGGCGGGCAAAAACACCAAACCGGAGTAGGCTTTACCAGCGGACGCTTCACAGCATTCACCGGTGCGCTGGGCAGTCGGGATAAAGGCGATTTTGTAACGGGAAAGTATCACGAGTTTCACGGGGTCCCACTCCCCGGTGGTGTTCGCGCACGACGCTCAAACGCTCACTTGTCAAAACCACAAGGAAACGATTCCGGAGGCGCTAGGGTACGCACAACGAAAGGATTACGAGACCTTTATCAGAATGAAGTTCGAAACGGCGGAACACTAGACGCACGGTTTTCAACCTTATTCACAATGCACTTATCGGAACAATGCACATTTGAAACATTCCCATTCACCGTGGCGCAGAGATGCCCGTCAAAGCAAATGCTACGCTAATGCTGCTGTTTGTGTTGCCTGCGCCTTTTCACGCTAAACGTAATAATTGCACATACACACCCATGCAAGCGGACACATCAGAATGTCGCACAGTGGTCGGGCGCCAGTTAAAAATATTGTAAATGTTTTCAGTCACTAAAATAATTAAAATGGAATGCTGATGTGTTGATGAACATGATAATGTTTAGTCATGTTGATGTGTATTTTATTTTCTAATACCATTTAATTTACCTTATTTGTTTGATTAGATTCGATTAAGGCCAGTTGCAAACGCTGGTGGCCGGGGTATTTGGTGGTCGCTGAAACAGGTTTTTAATAATTATCTAGTTAGAAATTTACCTTATGTTTTGTACGCCTTTGTTCATTTACATATTCAAATTAGTAGACCACAAAATATGGCCAAATTGTACAGCATAGTCGTACCTTTTTCCCAAACATTTCCGTACAGTAGAGATGTCGGAAATCAAGCGTCAAAAAATGACAACCAAGATATAATTTACGACTCCGACACTTTTTAAAACGAAATCAAACATAAGTTTGCCTACATTTAGGCGCAAAGCAAATTATTTTGTATTGTTGCCAGTTGAAAACTACGATTTTCGAACGAATTCCGCATGGTACAATGTAACCATTGTGAACTGTATTGTACTTGCGTATTGTATATGTTCTGGTAGTATCCTGCAGCCTCTATCAAGTTGTTATTCTGTGATATCTTCATTTAAAGACGAGTTCCTTAACATTCAAGTGTTTTTTTTTATAAAACCATTAGATTTTATTTTTTGTTAATAAAATTGTTTACAAAAATAACAAATATACGAGTGCCTGCCACACGCATAGGAATATTGCACTCGGTCACATTTACACTGGATATGCGCAATTGTGCAATTATGGATTACATTGAACAAAAACAGAAAAAAACATAAACCCAGATAGTTTTGTAAGAGGCCGACCCCTTTTACGGCATTACAATGATTGTTTGTGCTATTTTGCCGGTGCATGATCGAATGTTAAACGATTCCGAATGCTTAGTTGATAAGCCAACATTGCTCTCTGTTTACAAACTGGACGAACGGTGCAGCTTCAATCCCTCGGAAAGTTGACGGCCAAGATCAGCATCGACCATGGCGAAGTTCTTCACCGCACGTTCCTGCAGGAACGCTGATGCATTCGACAAATGAGCCACAATGTTGCTAACCAGCCGCTTGCGAGCAGCTTCATCCAGCACGCGACGATAGAACACGGCCGGCTGGGAGAAATCATCGTCCTCCGACACTTCGTACCGACCTACGTCACCGGACAGCTTCAGCTGTGAGTTCTGTAGCTTGTGCGCCACCGGGCATGGTTGCGGACCGCTGAACGAGTTCGGGAAATAGTTTGGAGCACCACCCTGATTGTCGGTAGAGTTCATCGGTCCGTCACGCTGGTAGTTGCGCACAGGCACCCGGTAGGGGCAGTTGACCGGTAGCATCAAGTAGTTGGCACCCACGCGATGACGGTGCGTGTCAGCGTAAGCGAAGAGACGCGCCTGCAACATCTTGTCCGGGGACGGTTCGATGCCGGGCACAAGGTGAGAAGGCGAAAATGCGGCCTGCTCAACCTCGGCAAAGTAGTTGCTCGGGTTGCGATCGAGCACCATGCGGCCGACCGGGATCAGCGGGAAGTCGCTCTGCGGCCAGATCTTGGTCAGATCGAACGGGTTGAACGGTACCTTTTCGGCCTGCTCGAAGGTCATCACCTGGACCTTCAGCGTCCAGCTGGGGAAGTCCTTCTTGGCGATCGCGTTGTACAGATCGCGAATGCTGTAGTCCGGATCGCTACCCGACAGCTCAGCGGCACGGGCCGTATCCATGTTCTTGATACCCTGGTCGGTCTTGAAATGGAACTTGCAGTACACCGGTTTGCCATCGGCGTTAACCAGCTTGTACGTATGCGAACCGTATCCATTCATGAAACGGTAGCCATCCGGAATACCGCGGTCGGAGAAGTGGAACAACGTCTGGTGCGTCGTCTCCGGGCGGAGGGAAATGAAATCCCAGAACATGTCCGGATCCTTCAGGTGAGTGGCCGGGTTGCGCTTCTGCGTGTGGATGAAGCTCGGGAACAGGATCGGATCACGGATGAAGAAGATGGGCGTATTGTTGCCCACCATGTCCCACACACCATCGTCCGTGTAGAACTTGACGGCGAAACCGCGCGGATCGCGCACCGTATCGGCGGAACCGCTCTCGCCACCGACGGTCGAGAAACGGATGGCCATCGGGGTTTTCTTGCCCACCTTCTCGAACAGCTTCGCGGCACAGTACTTGCTGATGTCGTGCGTGACCTCGAAGTAACCGAAGGCACCGGCACCCTTAGCGTGCACCACACGCTCCGGAATACGCTCGCGCTCGAAGTGGGCCAGCTCGTCGATAAGGTGAACGTCCTGCAGCAGAACCGGACCGCGTGGACCGGCCGTTTGCGTGGCGCTCTTCGTACCGACCGGAGCACCATGGCTCATGGTAGCCGTCGTCTTCTCCTGCAATGATTCAGTGGGTGGTAAAAAAGAGAGAGAGAAGCAAAGATGTTAGACCAAATCTCGATTCGAATCGCTAAAACTAGTTTAGGTTCTGTCTGCTCTGTGCATGCTGAACATCCCTAAATCAATGGCCCAATTTTTATTTCCATTCTAATCTACTTCGCACGCATCATTCTAATCAACGAAACATGTCTTTCAAATCAACTGGACCAGTTACGGAAAGGTTGAAAACGGGCAAACTACGCTCTTGGCCGATGCTCTATGAATGATCTTGCCCAGTTCATCTAGGTTCAATCAAATGAACGTTTTAGCAGTGTAGGGGGGAACGACTGACCCAGATAGATTCCAGGTGCGTTGCCGAGACGAGACCGTGGGTTCCTCACGCGCGCGAATAGCTCTCGTGTGACTTTCGAATACACTGCACACACCGATGGTCATGCATTTAGAGTATTAAAACCATTCACCGTGGTTTATTAGCCAGACCAAAGGTGGTTGTGGTCTTACGAATTCCTAGAGGAAAATAATACAGACCAGATAAAGTAAATGGCAGCGGCTGTAGTCCGGAGTTCTTTATTCCTAGCAGGAATTCTAGCAATGAGATGGAGATTGTAGCATTTGAGAAGTATTTACTCCAATTCCATATCCATTTATTTAACTGTTTACATACACAGTTCTTTAAAGAATTACATCCAAAAGGTAGAAATATGCATTCAGTCTGTTCCAATGCATCAGAGATAGAATGAACAACTCACACAACTAGCGTTGTTCTTACTGGATCCCTAGGGAAGAGTCGTTCATTTGAACCTTTAATAAGGAATTGTTCTACCAGGAATCAAATCAGTAGCATAGATTTAAGCAGCTCTGAGGATTCAGGAAACTTTGAGGAATAGAGATTCAGATTCATTCATTCATTCTGGTCAAAGATTCACTCAACACTACTAACAATTCATGGGCTTAACAAACTGTCGAAATCATGAGAAACTCAACGAATCTTCTTTCTTCCCGATACGGTGCTCTGATAAAACTCCCGAGTGCGAGCCCCATAAAACTTACCCACAATTAATACACAACCTTCACGGTGTGTTAATTTGCATTTCACTGGCGTACTTTTCCCCACCATTGTACCATGTGTGCTTCTTCCCCACACGTGGCATACATCAGGTCATGCATCCACAAACGAGACATGCATCATTTAAGCTAGAAGCCACCACCATCGCGGTGGAGACTTGTCTGTTAGAGACCGTAAAGTATAATTTCTGCTGCGTTCTGGTGTGATACAGTGGCGGGTATTTAAATTTGACCCTGGCTGGACAGAACACACGCATGCGGAAAAGAAGAAAAAATGTTAGTACCGGTAGATTTCTTTTCGCTTTTCGCGTGGTTTTAGGTGCATCAGGCTCCGTTTGTCTGTTAAAACCTTGACAAATGGCCGAGTGTTAGCAAATTATTTGACCAGTTGAACAGACCGGATTTAGTGGGTGCTTCAATTAACACCAAAGGGTACCATTTACAGTTGCCAGGCGGTCGTTTACTGACCATCGCACGATAGTGTTGCAGGCCGGGCTTAATGTTTAGTCTTTATATTTAACTTAATCAACAACAAAAATATTACTTTATCTTAAATTATCGAATCCACGTCTTGACTGGGGGGCCTTGACAGAAATTGGGGCTTGTGGATTCTTGTTGCTGGGGGAAATAGCTGGTTCGGGATTCGGGATGATTGTCCGTGTTATTTTCGTAACCTGAGATAGCCACCAGCGTTTACCCGTGCCCCGGACCCAAAATCTTATCGGTGTGGAACTTTGTCACCGGGCCCACATACACACACACACACGTGTATGTAATCTCTGACAAATTATAGGCGTAATAAAGTAAAAGAAATCGACTGGCTTCACAAACAAGCGATGTGGCCACCACAGTAGAATTACATAAGTAAGCACACCAAAGCTTCTTTCTCGCGTAGCACAAGCCGGGTGAAGGAAATGGCTCCCACAAAACGACAAAAGTGTATATAGTGTGCGATTGTTATTGTTGCGCCCGATCGCTGAAAACATGCAACATCACTGGATTCGGGCAGTAGCTTTATCTTATCACAAACGATGGCGTAGAGTTAAAAGAAGCAAAAAGAAGGCCTTAGTCCAACCAGACTTGGGTGGCTGTGTGTGTTAAACAAGACAATAACTAAATTTTGCAAAACAGGGGTGAAAAATATGCGATTGAAGATGATGTGGTTTTATGTCTTTCCTAAGGAATTATCTTATCGGAAAGTAGGGAATGGTATGTGGCATAGAAACTACATTAAATTTCTGCACGCTGTTCCCAAATTTAGCACACATTTTATGGCCATGAGCTTTAACCTGCCATAAAGTTCCCGGGGTGGATTACCATTTTCACTTACTTTTTGTTGTAGAACGTAGAAGACGTTTAATTATCTCATTATCATCAGGCGGAACGTACGATCCGGTCTACGCACAAGCGCGACGAAAAACATGGCCATTTGTTTTTCGATGTCCAGCTACGTTATTCCGAGGGTGAAGAAAGTAAGATGCACTCTTCCGATACCGGTTTTTTTTTAGTATTTGCCGGTGCACCTTTAGACTTCCTCGTAAGGAGCGCCACCGGTTAGATTTGCACGATCGACGTTCGATCAACGGGAGGAAAAATAACATGGAGGAGCAGTAAAATAAACACCCCAAAACCGGTCCGGGGCGAGAGCTCTTCCAACCAACCAGCGCATGTGCAAGTGAATGGAAATATATTTTGAAAACATTTTTTTTAAACATTGAGTGTTTTTTTATATCAACAACTGCTTAAGACCAGCTCATGGTGTGCAGCTGGCATAAACCGCCGGCGAGGCGTAAGCGCAAGCCGGGTTCAATTACTTAACTTTGTTCATGGGGGGGGACGAAGTGCGCTTGTAAACAATTTCAAGTCGACCGCAATTGTGCACGATGCAGCGGCCGTGCAGCAAAGGCCTTGCTTGATCGACGATGCAACGCACATTTTGGTTGTATTTGTACGCGACCGGGAGCTAAAAGCTTGTGCCGCCTACCAGAAGCTTTAACGATTTCACTCCGCTAACTTAACACGAAAGTTGTGTGTGTGTGTGTCCTAAAGTAGATTGTTTGCTTGCAACATTTTAATTTAAAATGTTTTCCCTAAAACAAAACACAAAAACGAATTACAAACAAACAAGCAAAAAACGCAACAAATAAAATCTAATCAAAACCCCGTCCGAGATATGTTTACGACGGGGTCGTTTTATGGCCCGCAATTTAAAGTGTTTTCTTTTTAGCTCAAATGGCAATTAAAAAGTTGGCCACAGCAAAGCTTTCCGGCAGGATTTGACCTGTGAGAAATTCGCAAGATCACAATCGGACACAAAACTCGTTTTAGTACTTTTCAAAACCTGCCCGCCGGTTTTTGCGACGTGGCACGACACCTCAAGGAACTGCGTGTGTGCAGGGCATCGCAAGATCGCTTCCACACAGAGCCAGAACTGCATTTTTTCTTCAAGAATTGCGACAAGAATTTTGTCCAATCAGTGTAGCAATCGAGTAAGAATTCTAACCTCAATGCCAACAAAATAGTCTACCGGGGTTAGTTTTAATAGTCTTAACTTCATTTTCACAATCCACACAGCTGAGGCTTATGCTGCACAAACAAGCCAGATGAATGCAAGGAGGAGAATTGATAATTCCACACTTACACACCAACTCCAAGAGCTTATCATCAATGTTGATTCTGACTGTGCACAACAGCAGACGGCTCATAATGGTGAGTGAGAACGTTGATGTTGATATGGCTTAAAGAGACTTTGACTTTGACTTTTCCACAGGGAATTCGTTCGTCTATGGTCAGTGAGAACGAAGGAAAGAAATAGCCAACACAAAATACATTAAAATGGTCCGTAAAGTGCGCAAAAAAAATGCCTGGACCGAACGTTCTGAAGCAAAGCAAAGAATGAAGCCAAAAGCGCGAAAATGCAAAATAGAGGATGGTACGGTAGTAAAAAAAAAGCCTAAGGTTGACCTTGGATGGCGCAGAATGCTAAGCATAAACAGTGTCAACAGTGTTTGCTAATTCATTTGCATGTTCGGTGCGATGTTCGAATTTAAAGCAAAAATCAACCATTTTAATGCCAACCGTGGGTCGGAGATGCTTCAGATCATTCCAATTATCACAAACAAGCGAAGTTAATTTAATGTGATGTTGTTAACAATCTAATAATGTTCTAGGCGTATTAAAAAAGTGTGTACAGCGCTGTACGTTGATAACAAGCGAAGGACTTTCGTTGAACTTTACAACTCACCCATAAAAGCTACCTCACATGTTGCATAACAACCGGCATTCAATTCCCAAAACGGAACCATCTGCTCATTGTTTGTTATATTGTGATTTTTCGCAAATAAAAAAGATCATGATAAGTTATCTCCACTTTCTGACTTTTGGCACAACAAGGGGTCAAACGCATTACCTTAGATGATAGGACAAAAACATGTTTTTTGAGGTAATTTTGCCAACTCTGCGCGAATCTACCCAGCTGTCGGCGAGCAAGGGAGGTGACCTATTGACCGGCCATGCATCGTAAAAGTCAACCTTGGTTAATTAAGAACCCCCTGGTCCGAAAAGCAAAACTAAATAAAATCATTCCAATCCGGTAGATTAGAGAGCTTATCACAAGCTCCAGACAGACCAGATTGGCACTAAAGAACTTACTTTGGAAGAACCAAGGAGGGCCAACCAACAAAAAAACATGATTATGAGGCAACCTTCTGTTGGCACTGTCCCCAACAAATTGATAAAGAAATTTATTTAACCGCCCTCCATTCGGTTGGCGAATGATTGGTGAAATCAGTTTACGTTTTACTACGGACCCCGGGTACTTAAGAACTGGTCCCTTGGTGTTATGTGACAGGCCGTTACTGGACTATCGACAATCTTAACGTGAGTTCAATAAAAGGGGAAAGGGAGGGGATTCATTAAATGGCGCGCTATCTTGTATCACGCGTACGATAATGCGCGCATGAAACACCGGCACTCAGCATACGCACACGCACACGCAACCCGGTTGGTAAGGTTCGGGCACGTACCGATACGGAGCCGGGAAGGACTTTGATATCTAACCATCGCGCCATGGAAGTTGATATGCGAGCAGACGATTAAATGGTATCGTCGTTGACAAAACCGGGAACTTCGACCATCTTAACTGATGTCGTTGACGCAGCTCACGTAGTAGCAGCGACGAGATCGTGATGGTTGCGATCGGACCGTGGGGGGGCAGGGGGCCTGTAATTATATTTAACCAGAATCATCGATCGCCACCAGTTGGGCGCTTTATGGAATGAAGGCATAAAAATAACCCTTCTGTTAATCACGCTGGTGTACATAATTATCTTCCGTGCGTGTTTTTATTATGACGTTATAATGGATGTCCTGTCTCATCGCTCCATCAGTCATTTGATCGTCGAAGGGTACCTTTATCAAGCCATTGTGGGATATGAATGCTGACATTATTGCACAGTAGCAAAAACTATTGAAGAGAAGTAAAATTTTATGCTTTTGGCTGTACTTTTCACCAGCACAAGAATTGTAGCACATTTCCGTGAAAAGCTGCGCAACGTGGCTAATTGATTACGTGGTATGGTGCTTATGGGGTGCGATTGGAATGTTCCCACAAGTGGGCAACATTCGTCGAGATGTAGCAGGTTGTAGCTTGTACCCAGCAGTATAGAATGGGACAGAAACGTAGCGAGTACTCGCGTGATTGAAGGTTATTATTGCCGGATTGCCACCGGATGGATCAGCGTATATGTGAGAACATTTTGTTTGCACCTACCCTAATCGATAAAAAAGAGTTTTGAATCTATTTGACAAG
Organism: Anopheles moucheti; assembly: GCF_943734755.1. NCBI lineage: Eukaryota > Metazoa > Arthropoda > Insecta > Diptera > Culicidae > Anopheles > Anopheles moucheti. The sequence continues at coordinate 81,559,434 of NC_069141.1, forward strand.
CAGCAGTCATTAATAACAGCTGCATCAAGCGATTGATTACGCAGTTGCGGTTCAAATTGCTGTATATATTGTGCAATTCTTGTATGATTACCTCGGTAATATGTAAGTTAATTCTGGATAGCAGTAGTCTTTGGTGCATCAATTTGGCCATTGGGAGTGCTAGCTTCATTTTCTCTTCTGATGAAGATAGGGTAAGTCTACTTTAAACTGATCGAAGACGTTGTACCGAATAGTCCAATACATAAACGCATAACGGATAAGCGGTCTACTTTACTGAGCAAATAAATTAACCGCATGAATATCGTTCTAAACCTTCGGTTTGCTATTTCGCAATCGTGCAACTATTTGTTACGCCCTTCTGCGTCCAACCCCTCCTTATTCTATTGCCACGCTAAACTGTAACCCTCTTGAAGGTTAACCAAATCGATCAAATCATCGGAATAAATAAGCAAATTGATTAATTTTCATATCTCGCCGATCTGCTCTATCGAAGTGTAACGGGGTTGGGAAATCATTGCCGTGCAATGAGTTGCAAGGGATATATGTTTGTTTCTTTAATTATGAATATTCTTGTGCAACGTTCAGAACGATCCTTCCGTAGGTGTAAGCGCATCATCGAGCCGGAACTGATTTTCTACACAGCGTCAGCGTGAGTAGTATTAGGGACTGTCGGGCCGGCTGTCGTTAAGTGATTCACAGTGCTAGCCCTTGCAAGGTTTTTGCAAATCATGCTATCGATGGCCGGCAAAACAGCACAGACACAAGGCGCGGTATCGGGCCTGGGTTGGGAGCCGTCGTACAAGCTACGAAGCGAGGAATTGCAAATATTTGAAATGGCGTTATCATTTGCAGATGCACCACTTGTATGATGAATTTATTTGCATGCTCTTTTTTCAGTTAGATAATGGAAAGCTTCCGACTGTTGCGTATGATGCAATTAATATGCGACATTAATGTAATAAAGCGCAACTCCAAAAGCCCAAACCGTCGCCACGATCAGTTTGTTTTGTGAGGCATTTTCTCTCCCGTACACGAACAAAAACTGATTTACCAAGTGGTCAAGGTTTTTGCCGATCAATGCCATTGGGTCGTAAGATTCATGAATTTACAACGGCCCAAGCGCGGGTACTGTGGCTTCCAACGATCGGTGCTGCTTTACTACACTGCGCAGTTTTTCATTCGCCACACTTTACTTCACAATCTATGATGCCCTATGATCGGACGGACAGCAGTACAGTAATGCTGTTTTAGCCCGACGATGCTAACCAACCCCAGCCCAGCGGTTGGACAGTCTGTTGTGGTTGGTGTTCATTCTTCAATGTTTGCCATGGAGAATCGGCACTTGATGAATAAAGATTAACCTTACGGTTAAATTTGAGGCGTGCATCGCGTGTACCGTAAACCGTACGATTGGCAACAGGCCAGGCCGGTTCTTCTTGGCAGCACAAAGTTGGGACTTATTCGAAAGGATCGAATTGTCGTGCCAATCGGTGGTGACACGACGAAATGGCCGAAACACTCTGTCACTGCTTACCTTCTGAGCATCCCGGAACGCGTTCAGCTGGTTTTCGGCCGGATTGCGCGACATCTTTGATGAGTTTTACTTGTTTTCACTGTTACAACACTGGAACAACCCACTAGAAGGCACAATAGGAGCACAACACTTGGCACAACCGAATCGTTTGCCGAGACAGAAACAATTGATGGTAAATAACCGGATTGTTGACTTATTTTTATAGAGAACCGAAAGCTAGTGATGTACCGCACGAGCTGGAACGAATGGCTCCGGAACGGTCCGTTCTGAACGTGCGAAGAACTATCCGCTCCATGGTACAGGGTAGCCAGATGATTGTTTTGCGTGTCGAATATGTTTCGTGAACAATAGTTTTTCTATGTTTGTGAGTTTATTTACATTTGTTTTCTTTTAATCTGAACACAATTTAATCAGTTGCAATAAGTAGTATTAAGTAAATTACAAGTATGAAAAGATCAGCAATTCAATTAATTTACTTTCGATCAAATAGATCAAAATTTTTGTACAGAAAATTCTAATTCCAAAATGTTTCTAATTTCATTGTATATTGCTGCAATTGTTTCAATAAATCCTGGATGAATTGTTAACAATGATGGTAATCAAGCGACCATTCGAAAAACCAGTGAAAAACCATCACCAAATCACATCTCCAGGTCAGCTGTCAAAGTGACACCAAAACAAAGATTATACAATTTCGGTCGTTTCGTTGTTTGCAGCAGGTTACCGGTAGAAAGGCATCGGGATTTCATCGTGGAAGTAATTTACGAAACTACGAGTGTGAAATGCATTCCCTGCGATTGGCACTGCCGCGATTCGTCCGCGTTATGCCAAACTGCAACTCGGTCCGGACACAATTGGTCGTAAGTTTCGCTAACCGTTCCTGTGCGTTCCAACGACGATACGATTCAGTGACACCCGTCCGGACACTGTTTTCGACAACAACCCGTGCAGCTAGTGTTCCGGATTCTGCCAAACCCGTCAAAGAGGACAATTTGACCGACAGAATATACTACGGAAGTCTCACACCACAAATACGTGCCGTGAAGGTGTTTTCGCTGGCCACCAGTATAGGTGGTATCGTTGCGCAACCAATTCTACTCGAGCAAGCTAGCAAAGTAGGCGGCATGCCAATGATAGTGGCCGTTTGTGGATTTGCTGGATTTTTCACCTTCGTCACACCGATACTGTTGCATTTGGTCACGAAACGGTACATTACAGACCTGCACTATGATCCTACGAATCAACAGTACACGGCCACCACGATCACGTTTTTCCTTCAGCGTGAAAAGGTAAAGTATGCCAAAAATTGAAAATGTAATGTTTTCCATGCTAAATGATACCCTTTTCGTTTTAGACACAATTCAAGGTGGAAGATGTTACCGTACCGGAGGTGGGTGGATTATTTACAACATTTCTAGTGAAAAACAAAGCGTTCTTTGTCGATCCGCAACTCTTTCCTGATCCTACGCATTATATTAAAATAATGGGATACGACAAACCGATCGATTTTAAGTTTGAAGAGGCCCGGGGACTTAGTAACGGTGAGAATAAGACGAAGCAAGATCGATAAGGTTAAATAAAGCGAAGCTAATGATTATTTTTTAACTACAATTGCTGTGATATCGGTTTAGGATTTTATGGATGGTTAAGTCTGTTGCGAAGAAAGAATGATAATGCGAATTTTCTGTACAAATTTGCGAGGAAAGCATTGCTGCAAAAGTTAATTAATTGTTTCATCTTCTCATAAGAAATGCACTGCATCTGAAATGCATCTGATATCAGAATTGTTACCAAGTTGTGTTCCAAGTTTGAATATTTGCATAACTAGTTATTGGAAAATTTTGTTTGTATTATGTTGATGAATTAATATGACGTCTTTGAATTAATAATTTAGACTGGGCTGGGGTTGGTTAGTATCGTCCCATGTTAGATTTGGTGTCAACTTCATAAAAACTTCGTTGATCATCAATTAGAAGTTGCGGGTAGTAGCTACGATGATTAGAATGATAAAAACAATATCATGAAAGGCAAAACCTTAATTACCTGTTGAATGTTAAAAGAAAAATTAGCAAATTACTTACGTTGCAAATGCTTATTTCAGCTAAAGTTTTCACGGTTCGGATCAGGATATGATTGGACAGCTGGTTTAAATACAAACAATGTCTTTTGTTTTTATTAACATGTTATTTTTAAGTTCCTTGTTTCCTGTCTTTTCTTTTCTCCTAATGTGGCGCACATTTGCAACCTATTGTGACAAATTTTGCTGTATCGTGATGGTTTTTTTTGGGTCGTACATTTATTTTTATATTCCCTTCATTTCTCCATACCATTTTTGGTTGGGTATTGCAGAACAGAGAACATTTTTGCCATTTCCTATACCCTTAGACAGTGTTTGAATAGTTTGAATTTTGGATTGGAATCGTGTAGTCAATGGTTATACTACGACACTACAATGTCTGTTAGCTGACTGATCATATCTAGTTGGAAATAGTTCCGCCGGTTGTCCCGTTGTGTTGCTTTTTGTTCGAGGTGTTTTTTTTTTGCAGGACATTATATTCTTTTTCCCCGTTTACTATTTTACTATTGAGTGAGAACCGAAATAAAAAGGTCTTGTTTGGAATTGTTTAGCACTGGCACCACTATTGGCTACTTTTATATTTTGTGTAACGTACTTCTCAATAATATTTGATCGTTTTGCTTTAGCTTCTGCTCCCTGCGGCAAGTAACTTTGCAAACGAGGCGCTTCACGCCACACACCACCTATTTATATCTATATTTGTTTGCTCTTGGTTTCAATCGATCATAGCTGCGTTTCTTTACATTATTTTCAACAGAAACATTCATTCTATCAGACACAACGATGGTTTAACCTTTTACCGTCCTTGACTTTTACCGGTTTCTGTCACACATTTATAATTTATATATATATATATAACTATTTACCTACAATATACCTTACATTTGCTTGCATCAGTGTCTCGATTGGGCTCATTTTGTCTGTGTCATCACCATCGGCTGCGCTCATTTGTTGTTACCGTGATAATTATAATTAAAAGTTTTTACTATTAGTTTTCTGTTTGAGTTTTGTTTCCTTCCTTTCACCGTGCACAATGCGTGTAGGGCAGTTGATTCCATTTGTTTTTGTCTTGTTTTTTTACCTATGAGATGCTGTGTTGGCATTTAGTTTTTTTTTTTAGTTAATCGTGTTTTTTGTTTGTTAATTTTTTTAGAAGTACTACGAGCCCTGCGTTTTTTGGTTTGTTATTTTTTGTGTTTGTGTAAAAATTTGCTTTTAATTTTGATCACCTTTTTGTTTGTTTGTTGTTGTATTTCATGTCTTTTTTCTCATCTCTCTCTCTCTCTCTCTTCCTTTCACCTTCCCTATCAGAGCTTCGTGTTTGGTACACGTGCTATCCTAGTCATAATTGTACAAATTGGCCGAAAAAGATATGCCGAAACTGTTGCTGTATGGCGTGTATGTTACGGGATCGATGTACTATTGGGTAGTCCGTTTATTTCGTTTATGGTTGTTGAATTATGCTGAACGTGGGCGCGAAATGACCGCCATTAAATTAAAAGTTAGAGTATAAATAATCATAATTGATTTTTATTTGTTTTTAAATGATCATATTAATCATGTTTGGTAAATGATTTAATTCCTCATTGCATTGGCGTTTGTTGTTAATGACTTTCATGTTCACATAACTAAACAACAATTCGTTAAAAAATGATTAAGAATTATTTCACTGAGCTCTTTGAGTATGTAGTAATTTTTACTTCAATTCGTTACCCTTTATCAACCTAGTTTTTCTGAATTTTTAACCAATCAAAAGCACATATTTGTAACTAACCATACGTTTCTCAAAAACGATTGTAACTTTCCGTTTGATATTTTAACACAATTTTGCACATGGTGATGTCTGATGCTCGATTACTGATGGGACGCTTTGTGGGGAATTGTATAATTACCGTCCAGTGGACGATGCTATGAGTATAAGTTGTATCGTTTTAAATATGAGTTGTCTGCAGTTGTGGTTGCATTTCACCTTCAATCTAACATACTGAATTGCTGTGAATAGGCTGTTTGCTGTTTTGCTCATCAATAAATTCGTACAGTTCGATGTTTGGCCTTCTAACGCTTAACTACCACTGGGGTCACACTGAGTCTGATTTGGCTACGATTGGAGGGGGATATTAAACTAACTGTATCTTATATAACGGCGTAGTTTTGTTTGGTTTATTTTGTGCATGAGCGTTCATCCGTATGCTCCGTGATGATTCTATGTCTACCGCATAGGCGCAGCGACAGTAGTGTGCTTCCTCTAGCAGTGTATGCCTGTGCAACCACGACTAATCGACATATAAATTCCTGACTCTCGAAGGTATGTAACCATCATTACATAGTAGAAAATAAAAAACTCAAAAATTCATACACAATACACACCGAACTCTCGCCCGGAAGAGCGGAGAAATATTGCAAACCGTTCCAATCAGACTCCACTAACTGATTGATTTAGGCAGAGCGGAAGAAAAAAGCAATCAACCTGCTTCCGGTGTAATGTACAAGAAAAAATTGTTTATCTATAAAAATTGAAGTAGCAAAATGTAGCACTAAACAATACTGTTCCATTTTTTTTTTCAACTGTTCCAATCGGAATCGTTGGCACAATAGCCTCTAGGTTAAAAAAAACACAACAACACAGTAATAATATATTCAAAAAACTTACAAACAGGTATCAGTACAACCGGTTATGGATGTTTCTTCTACATTTTTGTTAGCTGTTACGGGTAAAACAGTACTCGTTTTGGTTTTTCTTTCTGCAAAGGTATATTTTAAACTAGTTACCGTTTCTATTATGTTTGAGTAAAGAGCAAAAACGAAACACGTGTCGTGTGATTTTTTTCTTGATCTACTGCTAGCGTTTACACGTATTTCTCCAGTGCTGCAGAGTCTAAGAGCTAATACGAGATCGAGGCTTCCCGGTAGTCATTTGCTGCCAGATGGGTTTTTCTTTCTTCTCTTTCTGTAATGCATGTAGCTGCATTTGAGCTAAAACTACTGTACTGTACGGCTGCTACTACATAACACCTGCTAGCAAATCGCTCAGCGTCTATAGTTGTCGGCCATTTTGTAAATTTGATTGTGGTATACACCGCTCTGATACCCGCTCTATCGAACAAATCCTCCGCTCCCGTGTCCGTCCGTACGCATCCACGTGGACAACGGATTCGCGAGCAACCTTATGTACTGTGAATGCCTACCCGGCCCTGTGCTGTGCTGCGGAAGATGCCGCAAAGTGAGCCAAAGGGACCACGCGTCAAACTGCAATCACCACCCGTGCCTCGAACGGCTCGAACAGTGCAGGAACATACCAGTTGTTGTGGGTGCACGTGCAAGATGTAAGACGGTTTGTTCGTGTTTTTGTGTTAGTGGTACCGGTGTATTTCGGTTTTTCATCCGCCCCGGAACCGTTCTACTTACTGCTGCGTTTTAAAAGTTAAGAGTTGTAATGAAAATTCAGTCTTTATACACAGATTACAAAATCCTCGCAGTAGTAGTACGCTAGTAGTTAGTTGTAGTTAGTATTGGTAGTAGTGGTAGTATATTCTCATCTTATTCTCGTTTTATCGTGCTCCGGAAATAGCGATTCGTCTATCGAGCCTGTTAAGATTCCTCACGAAACCCATAGCTCCTATTACTGGGAAGAATTGAATGAAGACAGTTGTAACGCATTCAGAGAGAGATCTTGGGCGCTTGGCTTTGACGCCAAACCACCCGGAAAGTTAAAGGCCAATCAAATTGGATAGCATTTAGCACTCATTGTCCCTATACATCAGTAACGTAGTTAAAGCTTGTGGACTTATAGTTTAGGTTTTAGAAGGCAACCAATAAGAGCGAAGGAGGAAGTGCGGCCGTGTTGACACACGCTTTTTCTCAGGTTTGTAAACAGACTAGCGAGCATAATAGAAGGTGTTGCATTTGGAAAGCAAAAACACAACAACTGCCGTATGAGAAGACGTTGATTCTTGTGCTTCTGTAACGAGCAGCATCTAACTTATCTAACCTTGCATTGCTGTACTCTCCACGTGCGGTTCTAGGTAAGATTTTTGTTTTACAGCTAGCCTAGCCTAAGAGAGGAGATGCATCGTGCTGCACGATCTCCACACCTAGCTGCACGATCTCGAGTTCCCTTATCCCCCTGTGTTGTGAGTTGTTTGCTAAGTGTATAGTGCAAATTGTTCGTTCAAGGTGTATATAAAACATTATCTAGTTTTGATTGGAGTGCTCCACCCAGCACGCTGTATATCGGTGGTAGCAACCGGATAGTGTCGGTCGGACATGGTCACTGATGACCAAAAAACCTACAGAACGTCACGCTTAGTATGCTGCTTAACAACATCCTCCATTATCCTACCTTACTGACAACCTTCTACACACCTAAAGGGGTCGCATTTTGATTCGGTCTGATGTACGTCAGTGCGATTCTAGGTGCGTGTTTACACCGCGATCGAGTAGTCGGATGGATGACCGGTCGCATTCCCTGCACCGGTGCCTCCCATGATGCTACCCACGATGCCACTAGTTCCGTTGTTGTTATTGTTGTTGTTGTTGCTGCCACCGTTGTTGTTGCCATTGTTGTTGTTGTTGTTGCTGCTGCTGCTGTTGGCGTGCACTCCACCGGTAGCGCCGCCGGTAGTGCTGTTGCTCTGGTTCGGTCTGGACCAGAGCGATGACCGCATGCCCAGCTTCAGCTTCTTGATCGTGTCAATGTCACACTCCGCCTCGGACAGCTCGATACGGTCCGGCGTGCCACCCTCGATCGGGACCTGATGGAACAGGGGCCCACCGCCCGGTGCACTGCCGTCCGGCAGATGGAGCGGCGTCAGCAACGATCGCATCGTACCCCGCGGCATGTAGATGTGGTGCGTTTGACTTTGGCTTTTGGACACAAACACGCGGAACAGTTTTGGAGGGTGTGTGTGTGAGTGTTGCAAGTTGACGGGGTGGTTTCCGCCGTAAAGGTGTAAGATGGTCGCCGAGATATCGTACATCAAGGGTCAAGTGCAGTTTCGTTTCAAGATTCATTTAGCATAGCCATAGCAGAAAGCAGTTTTACAATCGTTTGGTTTTGATTAGTTTTATTTTGAAGTTTTTTGTTTTGTTTTTTTTTTGAGAGATGACGCAACAACAAACAGGTGATGAGTAGGCAGTAGTAGTAGTAGTAGTAGTAGTGGTAGTAGTAGAAGTAGTGGTAGAAGTTGTAGTTGTAGTAGTAGTTGGTATCGAAACCGAGAAGAAGGTAGAGTCGTTTTAGTGATCAATTGCTAATTGCGGTACGATCATATATTGTTGGGGGGGTTTTTTTTTGGTTGATGATGAAGGGATGTGTTGATGATTCATGGTGAAGGATGGTGTATACTTGTTGTTTTTGTTTTTGCTCTTTTTGGTTTTATTTTTTTTTTTGTTGGGCAAGTGACACAGGTGTGTTTGTGACGATAGGTGGCACTGTGTTGATCGTATCCAACTACATCTTAGCTAGTGCTCTGATCAATAGATTTGGTCTTGAGGCAGTTGGTTTGTTTTTTTTTTTATATATCTCCTTTTGGCTACTATTGGGTTGTATGTTTCGTCAATGGTACGAGCCGTTTTCGTTTTTGGCGGATAAATTTGTTCGTATTTTGCTCTATTCACACAGCTTCCGATCTACTGCTGCTTGCACTAATGGGGGCGTTTTTTGTTTGTTTAACAGAATGATCCTTGCCTAATCAGTCGACTAACTTCGATTGGTTTCGATTTAGCGGTTCTTATTAGCTATATGCATTGTTTACAACAAGTACAGCGTCGCGTCGCTCCTTATTCCGTGCACCCTCACATCGCACACCCATTTCATCAACAGTTGGGAGACAGACGAGAGTTGGTGGAGCCGATTGTTCTACTACTGTGTATGGGGCGAAACTGGGACGGCATGCGGGGAAGCTGTATCGGGACGTTATCGTTCTGGCAACTACTACGGGGTGACGCTAGTGGTGACTGAGCTTTGGAGGACTTGTGTCGTGGTGTGGTGTTAGTGTTATGAAGGTGAAGATGATGGTACCTTGAACGGCCACGCCGCGGTAAGGACTTTTGTTCGGACATCGGCGACAAATCGGACGATGTGCTCGATTGCGTGCCGTGATATATGAGACCTGGAATAGAACGCATATAGTGGTTCGGGTTATAGCCGTGGTCGCCTGGGCCGCCCGCCGCCACGTCCAGTTCCTTACTGTGCTTCATCTTCGCGTCCAGCTGATTGGACGATTCGGTACGGCTCGACGTTAACTGGTCCGGGTCCGAATCGGACTCCTCGCTTTCCGGTTCCGTTTTGCGCGAGTGTCTCCGGCGGCCCTTGGACGAGTTCTGCAGCGAAGTACGCGGTGGGAAAAGGAGAGCGAGAAGGAAAGTTTCGTTAGGCATGGCGTTATGTCGGTTACGCGATCGCGATCTTTCGCGCGCATTGCTGCTGGTACAGTGTACGGTGTTGTGCACATCACTACACCTGGCCACGCTATATATGTGTATGCAGAACTTAAAAGCAGAACACAAAAATCACCAGATGGCGCTACAAACTTAGGCTGAAACGAACTAAAGTAGAGCGGGATAAGTGGGAGCGTTATGGGGATGATGGGAGCTCGGGATAGGGAACTCGTTTGGAGCAGACACGACAGCACTCTCCACTGTGCGCTGTCGTTGCCGCTAATGTTGTTATGTTTGAATTTGAATTTGTTTTCTTTTTCTTCGGGGTGGATCAAACGGAACAGCTGAATCGTAACAACCCAAATTAAATCATACGCCAACACAGGAATTAACAAAAAATCAGTAAAGAAGCCGTACGATAATAGCCAATCAGTGTGTGTGTGTGTCTGTATGTGTGCGTGTGGTGGGATAGTAGAAGAAGTAAAAAAACGCACAATATTGTAGTATGGTGATTGATTGTGAAGTCTCAGTACCGCTGCTGGTGGTGGCGAGGCGCAACCCTCGGTCATGGCGCGTTCGTGGTACATGAAGGAATGGAGCAGTGTGTTCGCTGGCCCGCTGTGGTGCGGTTGGGCCAGTGTGCTCGCTTCGGAAAGCTGGAACGTGGCGTACGGCGAGATGTCCTCGGATGTTTCTGCAAGAAGCAAGCAAGCCGTAGAAACCTTAGTAATTGAAGTCATTATCGATCTCCAAAGAGTTATACGCTGTAGGCAATAAATTTAAGTTTGGTTTGGCCAAGATTTGTTGTTTACAAGGGGTATTGTACTCGGTTTGGTTCTTGCGAATGCTGATTACAATTACAACCGTAGAATTCAAGAAGTAGAACTGTACGTGATGTTCACCCCTACATAGCCAGACCAAGGTACCAACTTCCCAATCGTTGGACATGATTCTTCCAAGTTCCTCAAGGAATTGCCACAAGTGGGGCGATCAAGATCTCAGTGCAAGAAGTAGTAGTAGTAGTAGAAGAACAAGGAAGCTCTCTACTTACCTGGAATTTTGTCCCCAGCTTGCAGTGCTACCTTGTGAATCGTAGCATAGTAGCGATCCCGTTGTGCGTCTGTCGTTTGTTGGCTTTCCATCGTGTCTTTTCGCTGCCGACCTCGTTGACCTGGCGTGGAGAATGAAAATGCATTAGTGAGACACAAAATTCGACCGCCAAACTTCCTTCCAATGCTTACGATATTTGTAACAAACCACCGTAAACGCAATGCAAATGATTGTGGCGGTGATGGTGATGATGATCGGTATCAGGAGTTGAATATTGTTATAAAAAATTTGAGAACGATGTCCTCTTTGTACTAGTTCTGGTGGTGGTGGGTCTGTGGGACAATGTGGAAGAATGGAAACAGTTAAAGTTACGCGTTACCAAAGGCTCACGAGCATTCACTTTCTATACCTCCGTCTTTGGTGAGCGTCCAGAACGTATACTCGGCATTGGTCGAACCGGCTACGTTGTGTGCCTCCATCTTTAACCGGTACATGGTCGACGGCAACAGTCCGGACAGCGTGAATCGTCGCTGGGGTTTCAGTGCGTTCGACACCAGGTGCCACTCGTCATCCAGCCCGGTAGACACGGAACGGTACTGCAGTACGAAGTACATAATCGGGCAGCCATTGTCGGGCCATCCGTTTAGTCGGAGCACTACGGAGGTTGAGTTCGGCGCTATCAGTACCGAGTCCGGTGGAATACCCGGCGGTTGGCCCTGAGTTTTCACGTTCAGTGTGGTGCTGGCGGAGGACGAACCGATCTTGTTGTGCGCTACCAAGTACACCTGATACGTGCTGCCACAGAACAGTCCCTTAAGGTCGTGGCTGGACGCGTGCCGGGATAGTTGCATCTCCTCCAAGTTCCCGTGCACACGCCGGTAGTGGAGCGAAAATGCGGTGATCGGTGCATTACCCGTCGATCCGATCTTCCAGTGCAGCAGGATGCTGCTGGATGTCGCACTGGTGACATAAAGTACCGGCGGTCCGGGAGGAACTTGTACCAGCAGATTATGGGTAAGTCGATCCGTGCCGATACCGTTGTCCACCTGGCAGGTGTAGTTCCCGGTGTCACTCGTCTGCAGCATGGTCACGATAATTTCACCCGAATCGAGCAGCTGTATGTTGTGCTGGGTGCCGGGACGTAGCAATGTGTCACCCTTGAACCATTCGCGTCTCGGCTGCCCGACGGCCATACAGTTCAGCGACGCCGACGACTTCCAGGGCCGAATGGTAAGTCCACCGAACGACACGATCTTCGCCGGGACGCGGTTCGATGTGAGCTGTGACACGACCCGTGAGCTCTTGCCTTCGCCCACGCGCGTCGAGGCCGACACCCAGAACTGGTACTCGGTGTGGCTTTGCAGTTGTTTCGCTTCGAAGTGGTGCTGGTGAGCTTGAAGGTTCCGTTTGTCGTTGTTCAACTCTTCGCGCCCGTTGACGGCACGCATGTAGAGGTTGTACTTGGTGATGATGCCGTTCGGATCTCGCGGCGGCAGCCAGGACACGTACAGCGACGATGGGGAGCTGATGGCGATCTTGATATCTGCCGGTGCCTCCGGTGCATCTTCGTCCGTGTGGCAGAAGGAGGGCGGAGAAATGACACCGTCGCCCATGCGCGTGTACGCCAACACCTGGATGCTGTAGTTGGAGAACTTCCGCAAGTTGGACAGATGTATCGTCAGCGAGGTGGTCTTCCGTGTCTCCATCTCGCCACTAGTGATGGCGTCCTCTGTCGCACACTCGTAAAACACCTTGTACCCCTGCAACAGCCCGTTCGTGTGGTGTGCTTGCGGCGGCTGCCAAGATACCTGAATAGAGGTCGAACTCTGCGCCATGCAGCGAATGTCCTCGGGCGGTTTGCTCGGCACATCTTCCATCGTTTGTGCGGTAACCGGTTCGGACAGTGGTCCCGGCCCAACCTGATTGAATGCCTGCGCCACGATCGTGTAGCGCGTGTACTTGGCCAAATTGCCCAGCAACAGCTCACCCGTACCATCCTCACCGTCACCCGAGATGGAGGTAAAGTTGTAGCTGTTCGTGGTGGCATGCATCGAGCGGTACCCAATATTGTACCCCTGGATTTCACCGTGCCGCAACTCGTACGACGGTGGCATCCAGCTGATTAGTATTTCGGTGGAGGAAATTGGTCGGGCGCCGAGATTGAGCGGTGGTCCAGCGGGTCGCTGGGGGTCTGTTTTGATGAACAGCTCCTGGCTCGGCGAGCTCCGACCGGCGGGCCCTTCGGCGATTATTCTGAACACATAGTTGGTCGCGGGTTTGAGGTTCTCGATGATGGTCGAGTAGGCGGGCGGATCCGATATCTCGATGTACTGCCACTGGCGATCGATCTCCCGGTACTCGACGATGTACTTGGAAACTTCGGCTGCGTCACCACCGCGCGGTTGCCACTTCAGGTTCACCACTCGGCTGGAAACGGTTGCCGCCTCCAGTGACGACGGTGGCTGCGGGGGCTCTTGTACCTGCAGCTGCACCAGCTGTTGATCGCGCCCGTACAGATTGCTGGCTTGGCAGAAGTACGCCCCACTGTCACTGCTGTCCACGTTCGATATTTGCACCTCGGCCGATATGCCCTCCGGGGTGGCATCCTGCTTGATCGAGACGCGGTAGTTTGTGGAGGGGTTTAGTTCGTGTTTCCCATTCCGCAACCAGACCACATTGATCGGTTTGTCACCCTTCACCTCACACTGCATGATCGCCGTGTCACCCTTCTTCACGGTGACCATCTTCGATTGTCCGGCGAAGTAAGGTGAAGCTGTAAAGAGTCGTAGCGTCATAAGGTGGACATTGATTGACCACGAATCATTTGAGCAAATGAGTAACCTGAATCATCTCAAACATCTTCGCACCTATTTACAAATAATAAATTCGATTGACAACACCACCCAATAATACTCACAGTTGACCTTAAGCTGAATAACTTTCCCGATGCCGGTTCCGATGCCGTTGTTTGCCTGACAGAGGTAAAACCCCTCCCTGTCTTCCTTGACGTGCTGCAGCAATAGCGATCCGTTCACCAGCAGCTTCGTATACGGTCGCTCCCGTACCTCCTCGTAGTCACCGGATTTGCTTCCTTAAGATGGTGGCAAAAATAAACCACGGCGGCGTTGTGTAGCGTACCAAAGGGGGAGGTTGAGTTGGTGCAAAATAAACACAGATTACGGATGGACGGAAGAGTGAAATTGAGTTATAATGAGTTCCCGGTGTATTTTGCTCCCCTTGCCTGCCCTAACTCCACTTGTTTGCCTTCGGGGCAGTACTTTCCTCGTCAGGGTAAAGGGAAAAAAGTGATGTTGATGGTTGAAGTGATTTACGAGCGGGCCCCGAAAGTATAGAGGAAAGGGGCGATACCTTTTCTGTGTTAACAAGTCTTTAGGTGTGGAGGGACCGGAGAGCTGGAAATGGAATCGTGGGGTCGTCTCGACCCCAAAAACCTTAACCGAACTAGGGAGACTTGAAGGCAAGAAGAATGAAAAAAAAACTGCTCGCTTGATCGTCCCAAATCACTCACCTGTTGCTTTCTTCCACAGAATGGTCGGTACGGGGACTCCCTGAGCCTGGCAGTGAAGCATAATGTGGCGGTTCCGTTCGACACTCACGTCCGTCGGCTCAACTACCCAACGGGGTGGAACTGCGCGTGGGGGCGATTTTATCCGTTCCATTGAGTTTTCGGGGGAAGCGGGCGTTGGAAGATTTTTTCGTTTGATGGCGAAAACGGGAAGCGTGTCCACGGCGGGGCAGGGTGGTAAAAAATGACACAAAGCGTGTACGTTGGAGCGAACAAGAAAGAAAAGAATGGAAAGAAAAGCACCCGTACCGGTACCAGCGTTTGTGGTGATGCCGGCAAGTGGCGGAAAGAAAAGTTTATCGTTAGTCAAAGGAGTGCTGGAGAAAAGTTTTTGCCGTGGCAAAAGTTTTTCGTAGATTTTCGATCATGTTTTTGCTCATGGGGAGCAATTGGGTGCAGGTTTCGGTAAAAGGGGGAGTTTGCATGGCACGGGACAAGGCGGGTTACAGGCAGGTCTCGGGACGGTGGTTCGATTCCAAGGATGGAACCCGATGGGGAGCGGTGGGTATGGTTTGCTTTTGCTTTTGTTTATTGTTGCTTTTTGCAAAGTGGTAGTGATATATTTTGTTTAATTCTAGTATAGCAATTGCCTTGAACCAGGACGGCAGCTTGCTCGGGTGGGTGGGAAGATTTGTGCTGGTGCGGTGCGGGTGCAATAAATGGCGGTCTGCTATTATGCCAGTTTTCTAGATGCTATATGCGTAGTTCGGAAGCAAAAAATAATAAACATAAAACACATACACACACACGTACACGTACACAAGTGCCCCAAGATGGCACCGGTTGAGCAAAAACAGAAATAAACGAATCGAAACTTTCCTTGCTCTCAAGCATTATGACATATTCAAAGCAAAGCTACAAGTGTACTCGTTTGTTTTCTCTTGATCGGTTTGACATCTGTTTTAGTTTAGTTTTTTTTTGTTCGGGCCCTCGTCTAGTCTAGAAAAGCCCTTGTGAAAGTTTGCTGCCCGTCTGGACGGGTGGTGAAAAGTTATTCTTTACGGTATTAGCACTGTATGGGAATGTCATAAGTTTAATAGTGTAGAGTGCTATCCATTGGCAATGTGGGTTGTGGTATTGATTTCCAAACTGTAATGGATCTTCGAACCGACAGTTCTGGTAAGTGATGGGCGCTTTTCCACGTGGGTATGGTTTATTCAGAACAACAGCAGTCAGCAAGTTAATTTTTATACTTCATAAAGTGATAACTCATTACTATTTAAACATTAAGTTTGAACATTTATTGTAAACTGACTGAATAACAAAGGTTCTTTATCTTCACCGCAAAACTAGCCAACAAAACATGACCACGAAATCAATTTCACCGTTGTTCCACGATCCAACGGAACGATTATCGTAAAATAGGTTGGTGAAATTAATAGGGAAGTTATTATCATTCATTAATTTACTTTGAAAGCAAACTCGCATCCATTCCCTGGCGGCGACGACGGAGAAAGCACTGTAATCGAATTCTGGGTTTTACGACACTTAGTGTTTTTTTTTTTGGTTTTGGGCTTTGGTTGCATTCGAAAGATACAGGCAAAAAGCGTACTACGAGTACAGTCAGGTGTGTTACGACTTACTGTTATGGCAATTTCCTACTGCAGGCATGGATGCTTCGTATTCTTGCGAATGTAAGCATGGTGTGGTGCAGAAAGCTATACATTCGCCAAAAAGCTCTATTAACTAATTCCAAATGCGATATGTTTTTGTTGGTGCATATTAATTTCCAATTAAAGCTTTTGAGTATTTTGAACAACCCTTTCATTATATTTGGAAAACGGATCAGTTGTTATTTGATACGGATTAACAGGAATACTCTTTGAAATGGAGGCGCCCAGTACTTCTTACGCACTAATGTAATAAGTAAAACATTAAATATTATTACAAGTCGATGAAACAAAGTTCGTTATGTTTTTTCAGCCAAGAACATTGTGTTATTTATAACAAGTGTTTATTAGCTTTTCTTTTAAACGATAAATTTTAGATTCTTCATAACACTCATGTCTGGGCGTATTAGAGGGTAAGAAGTACTGGGCGCCTCCATTTCAAACCAAAGAGTATTCCTGCTAATCCAATTAATTGCTGCTGTACCAAATAACAACTGATCAATTTCCGTAATATACTGAAAGGATTATTCAAAATTATCAATTATCAATCAATAAGAGTCCATGTGTTTGCATGTCCCTCCAAAATCGGCAATAGTTCTCGAACTCAAAAAAGCTGAAAACCACCAGGCGTCTCCATCATTTTGCTTCTCCATCGTGTGATGTAAGTTTTGCAAAAAGTATATGACCCTGAATTTTAAATATTTGTTATTCTCAAGTTATATTCAATATAGCAGCATATAGCTGTATAGCATAATTCATGGAGTAGTGAATAGTAAAAATAATTTCTACACCCGCTTTCGTTTACGCCGCTTTTGCTCGCACACACACGGGTAATTTTAACGAGTCTCAATATTTATACGTACGGAAAAATAAATACAAAGCCGAACCGAATGTTGATGACCAACCACTAACTGCAAGCAGGAAAATTGCACTATATATTTGTGGTTTGGCAACGCGGAATCGTACCATTAAAAAGCTCCGTTCACTTATCACGTACAGCCAAACAAAGCGTGAAAATCATGAAAGAAAGTCAAACAAAACGGGCAAATGATACACCGGGACGCTTGAATGGATTTCAACGGGCAGATGAATGCCGGTAATGGTATGCAGCAGTGGGAAAAAACCGTAAGGAAACCAGGAAAAACGCCTATCTCTGGTATACACACACACAAGCACTTTCATCCCGAGCTGTGTACGATCGATAACTTTGCATGGCGCGTTTGTTCGTCAGCGCATTCAAGTGCAGTTGGGCTGAAATGCTGAAACAGCAGATAAAAAAAAACATAAAGCAGAGCTTGCACAGGGCAGCTCTCGCACGTGGGAGTGGTGTGAAGAGGAAAAATCCACGGCTGCAGCAAAATTGAATCGAACATTGGGAGTGCATTTTTATGCGTCGTGCGTGCTTGCGTGCGTGAATTTTCGATCCATTAGGTAGCGTAAACGCAGACGAACGTATAAAAAAACAAACTGGCGTACATAAGCCCTCCCCGGCGTAACAGCGCTCGATAACGAACGAATGTGGCAACGATTGGCATGGGATACGGCCAAAACCCACGCCAGCAACGTTGGTGAAGGTGAAAATGGCAATAGCAATCATACGCTCACCACCCACTGGGTGATATGGTACTGGCATTTCGGGACCATAGCCCGGGAGAAAGCGTTCAATGGTAGTGTGGGGGTTTGTTTTATTAATTTCTGACTAATAATGGGGGATATTAGCTGCGATTATTGATTGTTTATTACTATTTTTTGCGATGGTACTGTTTGCGCGAGTAGGTCAACCGCTGGGAAAATCAGTAATGCGACCGGCAACCGTTGAATTCGCTTGTTTGAAGCGTGTGGGCATTCATTGCGCTGAAATGTTTTGCTTGTGGGTACCTGTTCTGTTAAGTACTCAATATGATGTGGGCGCAGTTTACTGAGAAAAAATGAAAAACAAATACACAAAACTCAATCACGGACAATGAAGAAAATTCTACCGACAAGATGCATCTGCTAAATTAGTAATGAAACGACATTAATTACCACGGCAGTTGAAAATGCGTTTCATCGACACATGAGTGTTTGAAGCGCGTTAAAGAGAGTAATCAATTGCATATGTTTTTTCGCTTTTACTGTCCGCTTGGTGTGACTTTTTGTACTATAAGCCAATAATTAATACTTGCACGATTGAATTTCAAAATAAATAAATACTCATTACGTGCATCGGTGGAACAGAGCGCAGTGGGCGGGGTTTAGACACACAGAAAGCTCAATTTCACTGAAGTATTGAGATGAAAACACATGAACAGGGAATAGAATAATGTGAGGTGAAAAAATGCTTTATAAACTCATTATTCATGTTTTCGAAAATGCTGTTTTTGACCCAACACCCATTTACTGCAGTAGCACGCACTGCAAAAATCTTCCTTATTTATATTAATTTTGTAGACGAATTGAGTGAGTTGAGGAACGTGAAGGATTTGACCATTGCAGGAATATACTTAGGAAACTACGAGTACATAAAACTAAAGTTTAAATCATTTTAAAATAGATGATCGTTTCTATATTTGTTAAATAGTATGACTTCAAAGAGGATCAAATAAATGCTTTGCAAATGTGTAATGCAATATATGACAAAATGCGGTATGAATTTTCATAAAAAATAACTAAGTGCAAAGGGATAGTTATAGACATGGATGGGAGGAGAATAGCAAAAGCTTTATATTTATTTATGTTGCTGTTACTGGTACTAGGTGCAATGAGCAAATATTAGGAATCGGATCGAGTGCCACACAGCAAACAGACATTTCTTATATTCGTTTTAGCGAAAGTGTAGTTTCCATTGCTCGTTGTGTGTAAAGTATTCTCCAATGTGACTAGTGTTGTAGAATTTTTAAAAGTATGAAAGTTATTTATTTAATGAATAAACAAACACAAGCAATTTACAGCGGCACGTCGGTTATTCGTGCTTACAATCGAACTCATATTATTTGCCGTCATGAGCATTGAAACCAACATGTCAAATCGCATTCGGAACTGTCAAATCCGAGCGACACGGTTGATCCGACACCCGTTTAAATGATACTAAAATGAACCACTGATTATCCGTGCTGGTGGGAATTTCATATTCCATAGGCGATTTGACGTAGTAGATGCAAATTCAATTACGGGAGATGAAATATGCCCAATTAAAACAAAACGATTTCCTTTTTTTTAATTGATGTTTCACTGTGGTCTTAAAAATAGTAATTTAAAAAACATGTTAAAAAGGATTGTAACAATATAACTAAAAAGTTAATAAAAAAACAGTTTTATAAAAAGTGAAGAGAGGTGTTAATAATTATTTCAGCTAATGGAAAACTACACAATCGCATTAAACGCAGGTGAGTGAGGGTGCATATACATCGTACATTTATATAGAGGAAAAATTTAGTAAAAGAGTGTGCAAAGATATGTGAACAGTTGAAGACGGTGAAAATTAAAAAGGTAGTAAAGATAAAGTATATAAACAGAAAGTTTGTGATAGAGAGACAGAAAGAGATAGGGCAACAAAGCAGATAGCAGTGAAAAGAGAACAGTATATCAAAGAAATGAAGAGAAGACATAATGTGACGTAGTGAAGTGTAGTTTTTTTTTTTTAAATATTGCAGTTATATATGTAGGTCTCTGATCTGCTGGCGGTTGCATCGGTTATAGTGAATACACAGGAACGGGATGTAGAGCAGTTTCGGGCTTACGACTACTTTTTCGTTTCGTTCACTAATTTTCCCCACCCGGAAAATGGGGCGCGAGAGGTCGAATGGCGTGGGTATACAGATTTATGTCACCAATGCTGGTTTTTGCATTTTTATTTCGCTATTAATTTCAGGAAACGATTGCTACCGAAATGCGCTAACAAAAAAAAGCGGACCCCAAACCCAACCACAGCTAAAAAACAGGTTCCCGTCAGTCAGCGAAATATGAGAAGCGAAAAATAAAAGCCATGGCACATGGCAAAAAAGTCATCCCCCATCAGCCCGACGTGGAGCAACAAGGAGGAAAAAACCTGGTGGATGATATTTCTCGTGCATTTTCCAATGTTAAGCTTCCTCCGGGCTTTCCGCTAGCGTGCAAAACCGGTGGGTTCCAATTTAGCGGCAGTCTCGGTTGATGATTAAAAGCCACCCATTTGCTGTGTTGGCAGAGTTTTACTTTCAAACGAAATGGGCAAAGCGGGCGAAATACTGGAACAGAACCCGATCATCTTTCCCTTTGCAGGCCGTTGTTTGCAGGCATGCAGTTTTTTAAATGTATGCATCACGGTATGCATCCGGTACGGTGAAGGGGATAGAAAACAGGCGATTTGCAGCTGGTGCTGCCGGATAGATTCATTAGAGGTTTGTGTCATTATAATGACATCGTCAGCATTGCTTGCGGGGACGGAAATAATGGAGTAAAAGTTTTTTTTTTGCACGTTTTCCACCTTCTGCTTAATCAGTACGACACACACACCAACACACGGACAGGTAACATTTCAGCGGGTCGGTGACCGCTAGCGAAGTAGTAATGTATCTTTTTAAGGAATTAAGTAGCAGAACGAGTACAAACTAAGAAGCAAGCAGTACGACCGTGTTGTTTCTCTTTATGTATGCCCTTTCTCTCCACACGGTTATTACTGACTCATTCAACCCGGTACAACCGATGCAACCGTCACGCGAATCATAGCGGTGGAACTTAATGTAAGCGACACGCGGTGCAATTTAAGGATCGGCTAGGCTCGTGCTACAACCTCCGAGGGAGGCAGTGTGTCTACACGTTCTTCTCCGAGGGCACATCGAACATAAGGAGCGCGCTTCATCTCAGCAAGGCCTGTGCAGCTTCCAGTGGAGCATTTCCTTCTTGGCAACTACGTGGCGGGGGGTGGTGGTTGGAGGAGGGCGTGAGGGGGTAGGCTGGGCAATGTGGGTGCGTCAACACACAGAGGCATTATGGGTGGGAAAGCATGTGCGAGGAAATGGCGTGCGATGGCTGGAACGGATACCGAACCGATTTTGGTTGGAATTCGTATTTTTGCTGAGCTATAGTTGAGCTTTGGAGGCTTCTTGTTTTGTTCGCAGTTCAAACTAGAAACGCAGTTAAACAAACAGTAAAACATTACACACACATACACACACACACAGGTACATAACTATATATTCGGTATAAAATGTTCCGGCACAAAATGGTTTGTGGCGAGGTTTTGGCGATGCGTATTATGCTAGCGTCAATTTGCGAAAACAGTCCCTTTCTTTTGAAACGGAAAAAACGGAGAAGAAAAATAACGGCAACATAAAAAAGGCGTACGCAAACTCTCTCACACACACACATACACATTTACTTGTTCGAAAACACAGAAGGAAAGCAAGTTTTTGCTCTTTTTCTAGAAATAAAAAAATATCTGGTCACTTGGTAGCGTTTTGTTTTGAGTTTTTGCGATACGATCTTCTTGACATTTGTTACTGTTTTTGTTGTTATAATTTTGCGACATCTTTTACGATGGGTTTTGAATTTAGCAAAAAACCAAAATTCCGGCATAAAAATATTTACGAACAAGAGCATGTTGAAAAACGCGACAACGAAAAACCTCAACCGTTAAGCCCTTGTCGCATCGCGGTTTTGTGAACGGTGGAATTTGCCAAACTGGGCCAAAACGGTGACCAAAACCATTGTTTGTTTTTATTTTATTTACTGTTTGTTTTATGGACTATTTCAGCACAAAGCGAAAGTTTCTTTTTTGCAGACTGTGCAATTGTTTTTCGTGTTGCTGCTGTTCCAATACGTCAAGATATTACTGCTGCACTAAAGTGGACGTATGTATCATGTCGGGTTACTTACTACAACACTAGTAAAAACGTTCCGAATGATACGGTTCTGTGAAGAAAGACAACACGATATATAGATACGGAAATGGGGGGAAAACAGAAAACAGGTAAACGAAAAAACGCAGAATTGTATTTCGTTATTAAAAATTTATTTACTGTATTAGGAAACGATACAAAAAACCAGTAAACAATCAAACAATAAAATAGTTAAAGAAAAACAATACAAAAATGTAGAGCAAAGGCAATGTTGTTTGTAAAAGCTGTGTTCTAATACTACAGAATCTTTTTTATTTGTATGCGTTACAATTATTCTTACTCTGATGATGATCATATTGGTCACTGTTACAAGGCTGAAGTAAATAATAGTAACGTAAATTAAATCAACCTTTGCCGAGTATTAAGATCCCTATGCTTTGGCATAAACATAAAGAGCTGTTTTCGCTTTAAAACGCTGCCTGTTTCGTTGTGGTTGTGTACAAAACGTAAAGCTTAAATTATCTGAACGGGAGCTTTCATACGCAACACGTTGGTCGCGCTACAAATTCCATCCAAGCACCCTTTCCAGCCAGCTAGCGATGGATGAATTTAATACTGGTAATAGTGTTTGCAGCGGTGCACAAAATTTGCTCGGGGGAATGGGTAATTACGGTGCTGTAAGGCAAGAAACACAGACGCACACACACAAACACACATTGCATTGCAAAGCTCGGCACACATTGGTCGAAATGAAACGTGAAGCTTAAGTTAAGGTTAAGCGTTGTGGTGCAAAGTGCGGCGATGGATTGGACATTTGCTGGGCAGTTTTGCGTACTTATTGGAGCAGGTGATAACATTAGGTGCTTGGAAATCGTTGCAATGCTGTGAAGCCAGTGAACACATAGGTTGTTTTTTTTTTGCATTAAATATATCGTAAGAAGACATTTCGCGGGGAAAAAAAACAAATACAAATTAGCTTGTGGGGTGCTTCAAAACAAAGGCATACAAACAGGTGGTCAGCTAACATACGGCTATACAAGTGTGCTGGTGTGGTATGCTAATATTTTCAGTATACAAAAAGGGGTAGCGCTCGTGGGTTTGGGTTTGCGGAGGCCTCCTGTTTTTAACTCTAAACAAAAACTAAAATGAATCAAAAATCCCGTAGCAGTTTTGAGACTAAAATCATAGGTAGCTTCAAATAATTTATACTCAAACTCATACCGGGTGCATAAGTGCTCGCTAGTGCTGATTTTCGGTATGTTACGAAACAATATTCGGCAAACAAAAGTGTATAAATCATTTAAAAAACTGAATAAAACAACAAATACTTTTACTTATATAAATAAATCTTTCACTTCATGGATTGTTGCAGATCAAAAGGCAAAATTTGACGCTATTGTAACGAGTGTGATCGTACAAATTTTAGATCAACATTTTTATTATATTCGTGTTAGAACACAGCTTTGCAGTGTGTAGTGTGTTTATTGGTTGTGTTAACAGAACATAAAGAAAATTTTCTATAAAAAAATGCGCATTAGTGCCTTAAAATTAATTTAGAACAGAATATGCACCAGAAAATAATGCTGACTTAAAGTTCATTAAATATTGAAGTACAAGACAAAAAAAAACAATGATTAAAACTATAAAATAGATGCACAAGTAAGTTTGGGCAAAAACACTTTCTGACTGAAAACAATTAATTTGTTATAAGGTATTAATAATAATAACAAAATAATAAATTGCTAGAAACTTGGAAAGGTTCAATAAAAATTCAAACTTTGTCTATTTAAATCAAATTGATACAAAAAGTCAACATATTCAATCATTATTGACTTATAAAATTCTACCTTCTATCTTAAATTAATAAAACAGTTTATTTGTTCTGCTATAATGTTGATTTTAAATTTAATTTGATAAACACATCAGTAAAAGATAAATCCGTTCCATACCTTCAAAAAAACCAAGTGTTATAAGCCATACAAAATTAAAACTAATAAGTTACACCGGAAGCTCATACCAAAAGCAAAGCAAGAGAAAAGAAAACCAAACATTAAACAGCAAAGCATGACACTGCGTCAAAGGCCATACTTTGCCTTTTCCCTGTTGGGCAAACTAAAGCGTAAGTACAGTATTTGTTCGGTGCACGAAAACAATTACCTGGTGATCGGCCGCAAACCCACTGCGTGCTAAAGCAACTGGGAAAGGGACACACAACTGGTGATTATGTAGGCTTTTAAATGCTCGCATTCGTGTAATAGTAATATTGATATATCAAAACGGTTAATGCTTGCTTGCGGAGCGAAACGAAAATGTGAGGGAAAACGTAAAACGGGACAGATACGGATGAGAGACGTTTGCACGGATCACAAACTACTACTGCGCGTGTGTATGATGTCCGTCCCCGCGTATCGGAGGACAGGGATTAGGAACATACGCGATCCCCGATGAAGCTGTTAGCAGGGCGCGTGCAGTTAGTGTTTTTGTTTGATTTTGTTACTATCCTCTAAACAGCACTGCAAGAGATGCAGGAGGGTTGCAGTTTTTGTGCATCGGCATTGCGCAACTTGCGGTAGGACAAACAAGGCAAAACACAAAAACTCCATCGGGCAAAGTAAAAATATCGAGTGACAACAAACAGCAGCAGTAGTGATCCGGTACGTTTAGCTAGCGGAATAGGTAATACTGGTATATGACATTACAGTAGTATTGCGCTAGTACAGTTATACGACTTGTTTGTTCTCCGCTTGCAATTGGGCAGTTTTAATTTGAATGTTTGGTGCAAGAGAGGCAACAACTATTTTGGCAAAACAGGTGTGTATGTGTGTTTAGCAGGCTTGTTTTTTTTTCTTCTTATTTTGCATGTGTGTTACATAATTGGCAGGGTGAAGTGTGTGTGTGTGTTGCAAACCAAGTGGCGAGTACTTTACTTTACCTTTTACCTGTAACGACGCCGTGAACTTCACTTCGGCCGCCGGATTGCTGGCCACGCACGTATAGTCGCCGGAATGCGCCGCCGAAAGGGAGGGAATGTTAAGGAGGGACGAGTATTGGTCTAGGGTGGAAACGTTGGCGCCGAGCAGGGTGGACAGCAGCGGATCCCCATCTTTCAGCCACTTGAGCGTTAGCGGTGGGTCACCCTTCGACACGCCGCACACGGTGCGCGTCCGCATGCCCTCGGCCAGGCCGTCTTGGAACGAGAACGGCTCAATGTTTGGAGGAACTGATAGTGGCCAAGACAGTTCGAGTTTTGTTTTTGTGCCGGATTCACGGAGGTGTTTTTTTTTGCGTATTAGTGTTCCACCGATACCGACATTGGCAGTGGTCGTTTAGTAGTAGATGGTAGTAGAAGTAGTAATAGTATTGATGGTGGTGTTTGATGATAGTTGTAGTAGTAGTAGTAGTAGTAGTAGTAGTAGTAGAGTGGCACAACCGAAAATTCAACATGACAACCGAAGAGCGACAAGAGTGTGAGAGTCGGAAAGGAAGGAAAAGAAACAAGAGAAAAGAACGAAGAAAAAAATGGTGAGTCAGGATTTAGGCACGATACAGTTACCATTAACCAGCAGCGACTGATGGCCCTCCGTTTCGGCGGCCGTGTTGCGGACCACGCACGAATAGTTGCCGGTATGGTCGGCGGACAGATTCTCGATCAGCAGGATGGAGTTGTACTGGTCGACCTGCGTCACCGACATGCGCTGGGTGGGGTCGATCGGTCGGCCATCCTTGCGCCACGTGATCGTGAGCGGTATATCGCCCTTGATGACGGAACAGGTAATCGAGGCCCGATCGCCAACGTTCAGCGAAAGGATGGACGAATGAAACGGGTTCAACTTGGGCGGGACTGTAAATGGGTTTCGGTAGGAAAAGGCGATTACTACAAGTGTGTTCTGAAGTTCTGATGAACGTCCATTCCGGATTCCTGTGGGTAGTTCCTCCGTTCACTGACGATACCTAAAGAACGCTAGTGGGATAGACACTAAAACTGATTAGTAAACGATTGCCACTTGGGCAATACTAACCTATGACCGCGACTTCGCCGCTACGTCTCGCACTGTGACCCTGCTTGTTCCGCGCCCAGCAGGTGTACACACCGGAGTCGAGCGATTTCTGCACCTCCTTAATCTCGAGCGTACCGTCCGACTGCACCTTTTGCCGCATATCTTCCGGCAGTTCCCGGCCGCCCCGTTCCCAGTGGATTTCCTCGATCGGGTAGCCAGCGACGGGGCACTTCAGATACAGTGTATGTCCGGCCACGGCCGTCACTTTCGGTATGAGGCGAATGTACGGTAATCCTGTCAATTGTATTACAGCCCAGTTAGCGAGTTCCCAACCCATGCGCTTTGTCTGCGATCATCGCTTACCGTAGATGTTGAGTCTGGCCGAGTGAGACGTTTTGCCGGCGCGGTTTTCCGCCGCACACGAGTACTCGCCACCATCCTCTACCATCACGTGGCTAATATTGACGTGACTGATGACATCCCCGTGCACAGTAACGTACTGACCGATCATGAACCTGCGCCAAGAAAAGCAAGAAAGCAAGAAATGTCAACGAAAAAGACAAAGCACCTCACGCAACTCTTAAGCTGTTCTTAAGCTGATTAATGTGTCACTTGCTACTTAGAAGCAACACCAGCTAATGCAGGTCGTGTACGAAACTTGTAGGACTCCTCATTTAATCAGCGAGTAGATTGGAAAGTTAGCTGAAACTGAAATGTTACTTTATGGGTCGAAACGATTGGGACGGTGGACCCGTGCGTTCCATGCTAACTTATGCGGTAACTAATTAAGCTTTCGAATAGACGATAACCACCCCCGTAGGCAAATGTGCCCCCGTGCCACCCGCTAAGACGACAACCCACGGTCCTTGCGCCATTTCTCAAAACAAGGTGCACCGCAAACCGATTTGGGTCTGGTAGAAGTTAATTTGAAGTTCGGGGGTTTTGGGTACCGCAAAAGCGCAAAATATTCACACCCTGGCACAAACTTTCCACACTCCTTCGCCCGAAAAACTGTCCCATCCCGCATACCGGTATTCCGGTACCGATTTTAAGCTCGCATAAGTGGAAGATTTTCGCTGCGAAGGTATATATCTCTTGTTCTGGTGCTTCTGTTTCAGGGGGGGGAAAACCGACACCCGTCCTGGTTCTGGATGGTACGACCACTTAGTGTCTGCCAAGTGCAAATGACGGTATGGATGAAGTTATGAAGAAGCGACCCGAACGGAATTGTTCCATACGTGAGCGTATGCTGTGGTCGAGTGTCTCGTATGGTGGTCTGGCTCGGGATTCTGTCGTCATCACCTGAGACAGTTTTGACTGTTTGAATTGTGGCTGCAGGGTTACGTGTAAAGATGAAATATTTAACTTTAATCCGTATCCTACTATAATTGGATCTTCGGTGCTGCTGTCGCTGGAGCGATATTTACTGAGGGCGCACCACGTGCGGGAGGTTCTTGAGCTGCGGAGAATGCTTGTGGCATGCCGGGTGTCATAAGATGTGAGGTTGAAGGGAGACGGATGAAAATGTTGCTGTCCATTATTAGTTCAGAGCGCGGGAAGTCAACTCTTCCTCGCCCGCCAGGGTTGTCTGTCGTGTTCGCCCAAAGTTTCCCATTGGCGTCACGCAGACAGCGCTTGGGCGCTGCTGGGAGAATTTAAATTAGTTTGCAACTTTCGCCAACACCGATTTCATGTTTGACTTTACTTCTACCTTTTCTCACAAAACCCACACGACGGTGGAGAGGAGTTTGTGCGGAAGGTAGGTAACGTGGTGATGTTGTGGTGCCAGCAGGCGGCTTAGTCATTCTTTGTGAGCGTTGAAGTGTTTTTTTTTCTTCCTCCGTCAGTTCTTACCGATAACTGGAGGAGACTCCTCGGGGGCGGCAGGGAAATCATTCTTGCCGGCAGAAATATTCTACAAACCCTGCCTGGGTGCATTGTGAATGCTTCACAAAAATGACAACGACGGGCTAACCTTGTCAGCCCGTGGTTCATTGTTGTAGATTGTCTTTTTCTTTGCAACGTAAAAGTTAGTCTACTGCGCCACCATTGTATTGCAGCGTTTCGCGCTTGGAAATCGTAAGAAATCTGACTGTTTAACTGACTGTATGAGTGAAGTGGGAGCAAAAACCTTACACATCTAGATTGGTTCAGGTCGCTGGAGCAGCAGACCCAACGAAGCACCGTCTTCCGGTTGGCGTTGATCGTGAAAGTTTGCAGTGCGCGAAAAGTGCAAGAAATCCGTATGCCACTTTTACCCCATTTTTTCTCTACGGCGAAACAAAAGTAAAACTTTCACGAACGACGACCAACTTGCATCCATTTGCACGTCATGCCGTACCATATGGTTGGTGTGCAGTGCCGCGTTGCACAATGACTTCGATTAAGTTTTTCCCATGAATTCCCTATCGCTTCATTGTTGGATTGAAAATGCCGCCACGGCACGCTTCCGGCGGACGCATCGTGGAGCTTTTGTGACGTGACAAAATATATGCGACACCGTGCATAAGTTCAAGTATAAACGGTTTCGCAGCAGGCGACGACGGTGCGATGATAATAATGATGTTGATTATGATTACACAGCTATTAGCAGCTTCAGCGAATGGGGAATAAGTTGCAGATCATAGCACAAATGGAAATTTAACAAGGTGGAATGCTGCGGAAACAATTAAAGGGTTTCAAGGCTAAACGAAAAGGAGCCATTACGAATGGAGTTAATTGAACTAGAAGAGCATCTGCTTTGTATGATCTTTTTGTCGTACTTTAGAAACTCAGTACTAAACATTCATTTATAACTCATTATGAGGACATGTTGATAACAGATAAGATACGTTAATTTAAATCGTATAAATCAACTCTTTCTGCTCCGGCAGGGTTACTCGGTAACAATAACGTAGACATTTAGCTCCAGGATTTAGCTCCAAATGAATATAAAGCATCTGGAAGTCATTTCGGCACCTTTTACAAGCCTACAACATCAAAAATAAATAAAGACCTTTATAAACATACTTCAATTCCAATTACGCTTACCCACATGTTGCTTAAGATGCAGCAAAATGTTCTACGGATATATATTCGATAGCAGTAGATTAGATAACTTTAATGCTACAATAACAAATGGCTATTTATGAACAAATTTAGCAGCAATAAAGGTTACTTGAAATAATTTAAAACACCATTCATTACACACCATTTCATGGAAGAACGTACAACCCTAAGCACATGACCTCTTAGGGTGTCGTACCAAAATGTGTCGAATATTAACAAGCAGCAGCATCCTATCATTGCACATCCGGTTTTTTTTCCCCCACCCATTTTCCCTCCCCGACATGGAAGCAAGTTGTGCCGATGCAAGCATGTGTACAGTTTATCAGCTCACACCATGCACCATGACGCTCGTTGCGGGTTGTATGTGCTCGAACGGAAACACAAAACAGGCACGTCCTTCAGCGACGGCATGTATCGTTTCTTGTCCCACTGCATGGGCTGCAGATAAAAAGTTTATCGCAGCGAGGAAACACTTTCGCGTGTGGTGAAATGGTTGATATGGGAAGCTGCGGGGTTTTCAGGGGAGGGATTTTGAACAGCATAAAAAATAGTTTCATGTACTGCCTCTGCGCTACACGGTACCACATATTGGGCTGATCGATGTGAAAATGGTTGGTGTTTCTTTTCCAGCATCCTTGGGAGCTGTCGAGGACGGAAGCTTTTTCGGGTGGAAAATGCCACTAACATAACGAACTATCAGTTGTATGTAGTTTTATGTTTGCTACACAGGGTGTAGCCTCCCAAGAGGCTTATGTCAAGGATATTCACGGAGCGGAGCGGCGCCGTAATCGTTTTGGAATTTATGTTGCACATTGATAGAAGTTTTTACGTTCCCTAGAAAAGAGTACCATGAGAGCCTTAACTTTTCTTTATGCAACAATTATAAACTTTGAATATAAATCGAATAATTTTATATATTTCCGTTTCAAAGTATTGATGCAGTATTGCGAATTTACAGTACCATTTCTTTGGAAAGTTACGACTTTACCAGCGTTCCAATGAACATTTTAGTTTGTTTACCTGTCCAAAATAGTGCTCGAAGGAAGCGAATTGATTTGAATATTTGCCATGAAGAACGTAAAGTTACAACGTTTTGAGGCAAGTTTGAGATGACAAGAGGAACCTTTAAATTCTGACTTAAATTTGGTTCTAACATGTAACATGTGCGCCATCTATAGGAATACGATGCAAACTAATAAGGAAACCATTTGCGATAACCAAAGTGTGTGAAATGATGTTAACTGGTATCGGTTTTATGGAAATCCCAAAAACATTAAGTATTAAACAAAGCAATATAAACACATTCAATAAAAGTGCAAACAAATAATATTAAAATTTCAGAAAAGTACAAAACATAAATGAAATAATAAAATAAAATACATAAAGTACAAGAAAAACAAAACAAAAAAAAGAAAGACAGAACGACGCGTAAAAATGTGAAACTTCCCCTAAAAGGGCTTTAATTAAATAATATTTTTCCAGTCTAAACCATCGTATTAACTCGATAAGCTGCTTGCTGAGCCATTTGGGAAGTTTATTAAACTTCATTTTTGTTGCGCCCATTTCGATACACCAAATTACCGGCTTACAAGCCATTGTTACACAAACATTGGCTTGCTCACTTTTGGGCGGTTGTTGTGCTTATGGAAAATATTTTCCTAAACACCAGCCAGCAACAAACCCACAAACGGTTGCACCGGTACCGCTACCGGCTGTATGCAGGTAGGTTAGCAAAATGGGGCGCGATGTGGCGAAGTAACACACCCTCTTTTTGAAAACATCTTAACAGCTCAACAGGATCGGCTAGGATAGATCCGGTACCGCTCTGTGTTCCATTCCGTTACCTACCCATCCCGAACATAGAACGGCACAGCCACAAGGTGCAAAGTGTGAACGAGTGTTTTCCTTCGGTCACGGATTATGTACCATCCCTGGCGGTGGTCTCACGGTTGGTCGGGGTTGTAATTAAATTATCATGCTGAAATATTCCGTTACATTTCATTTTACGCATCCAGCGGGATCGCACTTCGCCTGGTGGGTTCTGCAGCGAACCATGAAACCGCCCGACAGCATTTGAAACACCTTTTTTCGTTAGGGATTTTTCGTGTGGAGCAACAGAAAGATCGAACGGGACGGGCGGGACGGGAGTTGTCAGAAAACAAATTGAATTTAGCAGAGGCTAGATTTTAACGATTATGCGATTAAAATTTGCCACGGTAAATTGTCACTCGCCAAACTCGCGCGTAACCCCCTTTTTGCGATTCATCCACCGAAACAGATTGATGCGGAAATTAGGCACTCATTGGCACATCGTCGAGTGGTTGACGACGCCAACGCCTTAGAAACTGGGACGATATCGAGTTAAGTAATAGATGGTCTTGCGGACCATCCCCAAAAATCGTTAAAGCACGGTCTTTAATTGTGCAAAGTGTTATTAATCGTTCATTTGATTTTTATTCTTATTTCTACGGCTAGATTCTGGGTTAGATTTATTGCAGGCCCTTCTTTTTCAGAACTTTAAGATGCCGATTGAGGAAATGTAGCATAAGGGGGCGCGTAGTAGGGATACTGGAGGTTTTAATTTCATTCCCAGTACAATGTTTGTTTGTGCTTTATTAAACTGAAGGGCTGCTTAATTTCTCTGCTACCGGTTCATTAGGCCTAGCATGACTCAGATCGAGGGGCCCCAGAAGCCCATCAATCAATCAACCACAGATCAAATGGCACTTAAAGGCGACCCTCGTCAGGGTGTGCTCGAGCACCACCAGAACGTACAGTGGCGTGCAGGAAGCAGGTGGTGTGAACCGGGATCTTCCCTTTTTCTAGTCACTGGAACCTTTGAATGTGTGTTTTTTGGCACTTGTGCTGGTGTGCTACCGAGAGCGTACCTAACGTTCGTGTACGGATGTATGTTAAAACTTTTCATTTCTTTTGCACCGGGTTTTTCATTTTTGCCGTCCGTTCCTTACGTTCATTATACTTTCGGATCAACTGCAGCACGCAAACCGGCACAACCGACATGACACAAGAAAAACATCCCAACGTCAACCACCCTCGCTGTGTGCTATCGATCAAAATGAAACTCATGAAATGAAGCCGTTCGAAGCGTTACCGTTACGATGTTTCGGAGTTCTTGGACGGAGAAACAAAAAAATCGGACCCTCCACGCTCCAGCAGACGGAACGTTTACTGCGGTCACGTACCGAGCGGGGCACATCATGGAAAAGTCATTAATTTAGGATTCGCTGTCCATAAGCAACATGAGTTTCTCAGTTTGCCGTTACTGGGGAAGGTTAAGCTTTGCCGGAGCTTACCAGCATGCGGAAGCGCACTGCCTCCAGTCCGTAACTGAAATACGTCCATGCCGCTCATGGACCTGCTGGACAACGGGCGAAACTTCAATAAACAGAGCACACCGTGGGTACTGGTGGAACGTTTGAACAGAAACTAATTAATCACAATAGTCCATCCACACGCTTCGCGGTTCCGTTCGGTTACGAAGCAACCGTCCGGCAACTTACTCCGCCTGTGTTCCGTGCCGTGCGGGATTCGATATCCGGCAACCGGAAGCTCAGGGCAATGCGAAAGCATTCCAATCCATCGGGTAGCGTGAAAAGAAGGATCGGTGAAGCGATTGAAGTGAACGGACAAAATCCATCTCTCCGATCCATCCAATCTTCCGCGCATGTCGGTGAAACTTCGGCACATCGGATGGTTAACGGACCAGGGCGAAGATTGATTTCCATACGAACTAATAAATTTTATTTGATTTAGAATCCATTTGGGAAAGCCTCCGGATCCCGTAGCATGGTATCGCACCGTTGGGAAATGTGCATGGAGTTTAAGGTGTTTTCGTTTATTTTATGTGAAGTTAGCTATTGCGAAGACTTTTTAAACAAGACGAGAATAACGTTGAAAATCTCACATCATTCGTAATATGAAGCGAAGTCTTGGTTGGCATACGAAAAATAAAGTTAACTGGAAGATTTTATTTTAAATATTTCTCTACAATTTCCTTTATCAATACGTATTCTAAATAGATAATTGTAGTTATATCTTACAAGGAAAAACTCAAAAGAAAGCTGTGTTTTGAAATCGTAATACATTGATATTCAATTTTCTTAAACAGGCTGTATATGAGTGACTCTTCTTTGATAAGCTAAATATAAATAAATTTTATATTGCTTATTTTGTTATATTACATTACATCACACAATACCAACAATGATTTCAAACATACAAATCCACACATTCCGGAAGGTTAATGTGCTTTGTGCTTTCCCTGTTACCGTCACCTGTCCGCTTCGTCCGCGTCCTGATAAAAACGGATCAGCCAGCGCGGTAACGCATCGTGCGCACCATCCGGAGCACAAGATGCCGTTAAATGACGCCTGCCGGATGTTGGCAACGGCAAGAAGGAAATTAGAAAAAATGATTCCCTAGTAAAACCCCATCCCTCCTCGGCATCACAGTTACGACTCGGAGCTGGCAATGATGGCAAAGGTCCTGCGCCCGATATCGGGTGCGCCCACCGTAGAACGAACGGGCGGGCCCGGCGGGATGGGGACCAAGCGGAAGGGAAAGTGAAGGGAAGAGAAAGGCGTGCCGGGAGGGAAAAAATTGAATCCCATCCCAAACCACTCAAAACGCCCCGTCAATGTCTGCTACAGCAAACATGAAGATAAACGAGATTATTCAAATACGGCCACGGGAAAATGAGAAAATGTGAACTAGAAAACGAATCGCCTCCAACGACGCTGCGGTGAAAACGGGAGTCACGCTGGAGTGGGAGGTGTGAAGGGAGGTATGTTGGGGTTGGTGGTGGGGTGAAATCCTTCTATTTATCCATAACCGTTGCCATGGTGCGAGGTTCGGGTTTGATGAAAGTACGAAATATTTTTAGTGACCAAATCAAACATACCGACAACGAGCCATGTGGCTGCCAGAGGTAGCTCCCCAGTTTATGAATCGTGCATTGGGAAGAGCTGGTACCAGGTCTCTTTATTTACAACCGGTGGTTTTATTTGATTCAGAACTAATAATCCATGGAAGCAAATTTCATTTAATCTCATGGAAGAGAAATAATTTTTAATAGATAATTTAAATATAATATTTGATTCGAAATAATCATCAGGAGAATAAGGAATCAGCAACTGAATATGATTCATAATTCTGCTCTTAAAACATTCATGATTCTTTGAAAAGATTTAAAAAGTTTTAGAATTCTCAAATCTCTGGAGATTAATAAATCTTTAACTGGAAAACAATGCGCAAAATCTCGATTCTTTGAAGGTCTTCATTGTAACGATTTTATATCATTCATTTGGCTTAAAGATTCATTCAGATTCATGATCTGAATCCGCAACAGATTTAACGCAATTTTACGAGCTTCGGCAGTAAAACATTATAGCAAGATAGGAAACCCTGTACCCCTAGAGGGTTACCCAACACCACCGCCCCAACACCAATTTAGCCGTAGATTAGTTAAATATACTCCGCCAGCAAAATAATTGCTTTTTGTGTGAACGCCAAATCGTTGTGCCTTACCTGCCGTTTGTCGGTAGCGGAAACCCATCCAGCGTCCAGGAGATTTGTGGCGTTGGGTTTCCCTGTGCCGAACATTTCAGCGAAACGGCCGGTCCGGGCTGAAGCGTTTGTTCGATGAAGCTGTACACCAGCGAAGGTGGAGCGTCTGGTAGAGTAAAAAAAAAATTGGTAGAAATGAGAAAAGCACAACACCATCACAACGGACCACGGGGGTAATAATTATCATAAATAAGTTGGTTGGTTTTTCGTTGAAGTGCGAGGTGGACGAGAGAGCAAAGGAAAAAACCATGATGCCAAAACCCGGGCCGGACACTGTTGGCGACACGGTGGAAGAAGAATCGTCGGTGTGTGTCGGTGTGGAAATAATTTGTGGTTGCAAACCGCACCGTGGCAGGAAATTACCGGTCGAAGGATACGGCGAGAGCACGAGAAACCTCATCTATTTGGATGTGTTTTCTTTTTTCTCGTGTCTTTGCCGGCCTCAAAATGTGTTAAATCTTTTGCTAACGCTAAACGCAACGCGCACGCGGTTTGGCTGCCAGCGGTGTGGAAGGTGTTAATAAATCCCTCCACGGTTTGGTTAGAAAAATTATAGCCATTAAAAAACAAACACACAGCCAGGAAGGGGGAAAAAAGGGCGAAAAAGCAAACACTCGCCCAACGTTCGCCCCCAGATGGAGACAACAAACGAAAATTGGATGGACCCTGAACGTTGGCCGCACATAAATCCGCTTCTGTTTACCATGGGAAATGGTCATGGAAACGTGTCACGCTGTAGATATCGTTTGGTTTTGGATTTGCGGAGAATGTTTAGGATTGTTAAGAGTGAACTCTGAATACAAAAATCCAACCATCAACGGGGCGTCAAAAAGAAGTCAAAGGAAAACGCCGTTTTTCTTTTGAAACTCGCACACCAAAGAATGGAATTTAAAGTGCCCTGCTTTGGACAGGTCCTTAAATATCTGGCGCCAGGTAGTGATTATTAAAACGAGGATAAGAATGTAAAATATGAAAATGAATTCCACGGCACACGAAACGCTTACCGGCAGAAGCTGACAGAAAAAAAATCCATAACGAGAAAAGATTAGGTATGTCCGCCGAAGGTATGTCCTCCGCTGGCCGGGTGGGTTAGAATGCTCGTTTAATCTGATTACCTTCTTAATAACCGATGGCGTTTAATGGGTTACGGAGCTAATTTGGGTCGACCATAAGACGGAGCAGCACCTAATCAAACCAACCTTCGCTTTTTTTTTCTTGGCCATGATGGGCCTTTTGTTGAAGTTTGCTTACCTCCCAGCTGTAATTCGGCCGAAGCTTGGAAAGAATCGCCTTCCTGCCGTCGCACCACACACTGATACATGCCCTTGTCTTCGCGCGTTACACCGGTTACCTGTAGCGTATCGCCGACCCGGCCGGAACTGGGCAGTTGGCGGCCATCCTTAAACCAGGTGATGTGTTGCGGACCGGCCGACATCCCGTTGGCGGTGACAAGGCAACGGAACTCTGCCGTCCCACCCATATGCACGCTGAGCACGTTCGGTGTGATCTCCACGTGGATCGGTGTCGAGACGGTGAGCCGCAGATCGGCACTGGCTTCGCCACCCGCATTCGCCGCGGAACATTTGTACACGCCACCGTCCTCGGCGGTGACGGCCTCGATCGCTAGGACTGGACCGAGCAGTCGTATCCGCGGGCCGGAAGAGACGGGAATTGGCTCGGGACCGTTGTGCGTGTACCATCTGGAAAGGAAAGCAAATCGGGAAATAATAGTTGTAACTTAATTTTGGGTGATAAAAGTAGTAAAACCTATTTGTTATGTTCATAAAACTAAATAAAACTTAATTATTGAATTCGTTTTCCCCTAAATTTTAGATTGAATTCTTTAATTCAATCGAGTTCGGCAATTCTCCTATTCAGATCAGATCAAATCAAATAAGAAAAAACAATTAAAACTGCACTAAAAAGATGTTTTAATCCCGAAAAATAACTATTCCCGCAATCAAATAATGACCAGGAAGAAGAAAGTACGTTACGCAGCTGTACGGCAAGCAAAAAAAAACGCCCCAACTTTTCAATAACTCGACCCACATTTTAGAACGAGTTTTTGTAACTTCCCACAAAGTGTGTTGAAGAGAAAATGAACGAAAAAACTTTGTCTGCCGAGTTCGATTACAACCATCAAGAAGTCGATTTCACAGCTTGTCGTCTCGCAGTCAATCGAATGTTGAAATTAATTTCCGTCCGATTGAGCTCGGCAAACAATGGGTCGGGTACGGTTCGGAGCGCAAGATGGTGGACGCTGTCGATGGGAGAGGGAAACATGACTAAAAACACAGAACCCACTGAAAGAAAAAAAAATGAGATTTTCTGTGTTCCGTTCCTTTTTTTTTTGCTGCCGTATATTTCGTTCTCACCAGAAATCGTGTAGTGAAAAGTTTGTTCCACAAAAGCTAAAAAAGATTACTCTCGAGTCTCGAGTACGACGAACGGCTTAAGGGGTTTTCGTCCTACCCTATTGAACACCGTTCGGTATCCGGGTGTTTTCTGAGGAAGGGCAACTAAAAAAAAAATTCCAGGATAAAACAGCAAGAAGCTGAAGGCTTAAAACTTGAGTGTCTGCAAGTTTGTGGTTTGTTTCCCGCTTTCAAATTTGATAAGAAGGAAACGCGCGCCAGGCGGAAATCGCGGGCGATGGGCACGAATAAAAAGTTCTCGATTTCATTTCCGATAAGTACTTTTCGATTGATTCTGATCGGTTTTGTACTACTGACTTTCTTTGGCCGTGGTTTGCCACGGTTGCCACCAGCAGTTCATTTGTCGGAAGTAGGAAAAAACCAGCAGACAGCCGACTAAACGACGAACAACCGGTGTTCATCAGCTTGTCGATTGGGTATGATAAGCTTTCGGCCGCTTGGCGCGCTGCTAATCCGCAAATGAGCTTAGTTCGGTTCGGAGACGAGCGCCAACACTAACTACAGTGTACGTTTGGGGAATAGTTTCAATTTTCCACCAAAGCTCAAATGTTTATTGGCATTATTTCCTCCATTTTGTTTTTGTTTATTTTTTAACGCAAAAACAAAACAAAACAATATTTTTACGATTGTCGTAAAGCGCTGAATGATGCGGAACAAGTCGCAGAAGGGAAAACCATGAGGTTCTGTCCATCCCACCCACCAAAGTTTGCCATTTGGCCCAACGAAACGCTTAAGCCAATAAACTTTAAGGCCTGCGAAACAAAAGCGCCATTTGCGATTTTACGGAAAATGAGTGCAAACTTTTCCCATTTCCGACACGATGTGCTGCGCCCCGATGGTCTGGCTGGTGCCGGGACACGTGGCAGGGCGAACGGAACCGTGTCGTGGAAATGGAAACGATGCCTTGTTCCGCCAACCGTAATTAGCAATCATTTACGAACGAGCGGAAATGAATATAATTGCAGTTGATGCTGCCGGCAGTGCCTCGATCCGGTGGCCGGAGGTTTGATGAATGTGAATGGGGGGAGTGGTGCCGCACGGGATGAGCGCTTTGTGCAATCAAGGGTTAAGCACTAAGCTGATGAACTTGAGCCGAGGTGATTAGAGCAACGGGCAACCGTTGTCGCTGCGACTTCGTGTTAATCGAGGTAAAACAAAATGGTGGAACTTATTCGGTTCAACCGTTCGCGACGCTTCAGTTTGTGCAGGTTCCAGTGGAAGAACAGTCGAACCTTGATGAACAGGGGATTATAAATTAACGATTTCGTTTTCATGTTCTGCAGCAAACCGGCAATAGGGTACTTCTTCTATTTTTGAGCGCTGAAATTAAAATGTTGCATAACAATTCAACCGGCAGCTAACGAGCAGTGTTTGCAGCGTTTCGACGAATTTGGTAACCCATTCCGTAAAGGTTTCCCGCTTATCGACACACTAACCGATATGCTGATTGCCAGTAAGAGCAAGCTGGCACCGATGGTTGGATAATGGGGTCTATAACGGAATGTCTAGAACAGAAAAAAACCCGCCCCATTTCAGCAAGGCTTATGTTCGAAGTATCAGAGTGAAGTATCGCTGGTGCTGTCACAAGTTTGGGTCGATCACTTGCACCCCCAAAACCCAAATTGACGTTTGATGATGACGTGCTGTTGTGCTCAACCATTTGACCCGTTCGGATGGTGAGCGATGGGAGCAAAAATAAAATGGTGGAAACATTAAATCCTAACGGGAAGAAACAACTCAACCAACCGAAAATACTCAAACGTAACGAGTACATGATGTATACGTGTGTGTATGATAGAGATGGAAAAGCAACTGTAGGGAAGAAATAGGGAAAAGCACTGAAAATTGCCAAATCCAATTAATCATGATGATGCTAGGAAACAGACGCTTGTCATTCGTTTTAAATTATCCCAAGTGGACAGCAAGGACAAGGACACGCGGCTGTGCAGGAGAAAATAAAGCTAGAAAAGGATGCCTTCTACTGCGGTGCTTAGTGCAAGTGTTTTAAATACATTTTACGTAAACATAAGCTCGTTTGACGATCAAACAATTAATCTCGCGAAAGCTTTGTTCGCGCATATTAAACATTGGGAAATTTCCCAAATTAATTTTTTTACGATCACCGATTCAGTGATCACCGCTGTACATTGTCTAACGTAGTAAAGCTTCAACCATAGCCCAGTTTCTTGCCATCCATCCGGCACAGTAGAATAATCCCTAGCGTGATATAATTTGCAATGGAAATCAGTGCGGAGATTTCGCAGACGCTCTGCTGAATTAATTTTTCTCCGACGTTGTCAACCTAGCCCGGCAAACATGAGCACGGCCAAGAGTGTCACTGTGGGAGAGACACAGCATAACACGACGAAGAAAAAGAAAGAAACACAACCCACAAGACAATCGGAGTGGCATGCACGGAACGGTCCTATCGAATCGAAAGGAAATATATGCGAATTATGCTGCGGAATGTGATAATCTGAAGAAATTGATGGAAAACATCGATTGTTGGCCGTTTTTTGGTGGGGATGTGTTTATGTTTTGGTTGTATTTTATGTCAATGTTTCGCATGGATGTAGGAAATATGGTTTCTAGCCACGTCACAGATTGGAAGATGCCGTGGGAGTGATTATTTGGAGGAGTTGATGGAATGAATATATTGGAATTTCTTATGGAGAAATTAACATATACTAAATGCGTATATTGGGCTATAATTTATCACAGCTGATAGTGAAATTAGAGAGAATTCTGGGCACTGATTTCTTCAATTCGACAATATGCCATGATTTTAAGTTTAAAACATATAAAAATGATGAAAACTGTAGTTTTGGTCGCCTACAACCGAATATTTTATGCGGTTTAAGTTTTTCACTTCACTTCACTTCAGAAGAATCGTATTTTCACTTCAATCTTTTTTTATTCAAACGTCAAGAAACAAAGAGTTTCTTAAAAGTATAATTATTCTCATGTGTACTTCAGATGTGCTGCTTTTGTGACACACCTGCCAGAGTTATGAAAAGAATTGCAGAAGATGTGTTTTGAAAGAAAAATGGCTACTTACCGGTATTCGGGCGATGGACAACCTTGGGCGACACACAGCAACACTGCACCTTCGTCCTGCGACACGGCTACATGCGACGTATGCTCGACGACACTCGGCGAAACTATTCCTCGTTGTTCTGTGAGGGAGCGAGGGGGAAAAAACAAAAGAAAATTGTAGAAGAAACTCCGGCTGAGTAAGATCAAACAAAACTGAGCTGTTTTGGGCACGGTAGCACGGTGTACACTTGACGGGATCGTTTAACACCCGTTTCGCCCGTCAGCATTCATTAAGGCTCTTGTTGAGTAGGGCCCGACAAGCTATTAGCGCAGGGATTTCTTTTGTATCCGTAAGTAGGTAACTTAGTTTGGACGATTGTTTGAAAAGCGTCTGATTGCGTCGATAATTATGTTTCGCTTTTTTTTCTGGCCAGCTTCATGCCTTCCGATGCGATGCGGACTCGCATTGTGCAGGAAGAATGGAAACTTTCTTTCGGCCGCGTTGCGGTTTTCTTTTGTGTCGAATGCACAATTCCTTACTTCCTTTTTGAAGCAATGATATAAAGTAAAAGTTATAGCTACATTGAAAATATTTTGCTCAAACATCAGTTTTACGATAGGAAAGTTTCTATGTTCTTATGTCATTGAAAAAAAATCACCCAAATTATTAACAACATCACTTTTGAGCATTGTCCTTCACAACATTGTAGCATAAACGAAACAAAATAGGTCAACGGCAACTGTTTCGGACGGTCACTTCTGCCTTACATGAGTCAGTTACAAGGACGTGCAGTTTCGTCCTTTGTACACTTTTACCACTAAGCCCTTTCCTCCGAAATACTGCTCCCCAATTCATCCCCATTCCCGGACCCGACGCTACAACCAGTGTAGCTGTTACATTGAAGATTTAATCCCATTGTTATGATGAAGCGTGAAATAAATGTTGTGCTGCAAGCTTTTCGGCAACGACACTGCTAGCAGCCGCTTCCGCTGGGGACTCAACGGAAAGTGCTGCTTAAAACAGTTGCAAGAAGCAGCCCGAGAACAAGCCCGGGACCCGGCCCGGAAGCCCGAGCAAAGCATTGATGCAATTGCATGAAGTGGTTCCTATTTTGTTCCATTTGTTTTCGCTTTCGGTCCACTATCATCCCATTAGGGGAGAGACTCGGTACAAGCGACTCGACCGTTGGATCGGACCGCTTGAAGCAACCATCGCTTACGCAAGCTGACATAAGCCGGTTTATGTTGGCGACCGGCAGACAGCGGATGATGGTCAGTGCAAGGGCGGCAGTTGAACGGAAACGGATCCTTCTCGTCGAAACTGTCATGCCGTCCGACGGACGACGAATGGCTCACTGGAGTTTTGTGTGTGTTTTTTGTTTTCGTTTTACCCCAGTGCAGTAAAGTACCCAGAACTTTGGGTAATGTAAGAATTGGTTGGATCTTTTATTTTCTCCCATCGCAAAACAGCGCATTGTAGCTTTGGGTGCGAGATGTTACACATTACGTCCATCGTTGTGTTCGTGTGGACGATTTGGACACCGTTTGGCGATAGAATGGGAACAACAGAAAGATAAAACTCCCGACGGATGCCATTTTCATGACTTCGAGCGTGGGATGTGCATTGGCACACGTTACATTTTACTTAAACCATCTTATGAACCGTCACTTTGGTTTACTCGTAAGAGATACGGCAAAAACTGTGTGTGGTGTGCAAATTGGTGTTCGAAATGTGGTGTCCCTTTCACAGGCTCAATATTTTATGGAATATTTAATTTTACCCAAATCCATGAAGCGTTAAAATCGATGCACAGCATCACGTCTGGCTTCTGGGCAGATCCAAAACCACCCGTTACTTACCGTTCATGCGTATCTTGGCCGAATTGCTTGTGACGACCTGCCTCGTAAGCTTATGCATCGTCCGACACCGGTAGGATGGGTAGCGATCGTTATACTCTAGATTGTGTATCAGCAGCTCCCCCGTCGGTAGCAGGTGGTACTTTCCATCTAACGCAACGGTAGAGAATGTGCTTTAAATGGTGAGAACACTTTACCGGACGGGTACACAAATGTGCGGGATGCTTACCTCCTTGCAGGGATGGATAAATGTAGAATGCCGGTTCCTGCACCCAGGAAACGACCCTTACTAACTCCTTAACAAAATTAGGCACTACACAACGCAGGATCGCGGTACAGCCGCGGGAAGCTGCCAACACTTCAACATCAACTTTGTACGCTTGAGCAACAACTGGAATGAGAAATACAAAGAGAGAGAGAAAGATAATGAATTATCAAGATGATTTCATGCTAAAGCATATTGGGGGTA
The DNA here is from genome assembly GCF_943734755.1 of Anopheles moucheti. Taxonomy (NCBI): domain Eukaryota; kingdom Metazoa; phylum Arthropoda; class Insecta; order Diptera; family Culicidae; genus Anopheles; species Anopheles moucheti. The sequence goes on from NC_069141.1 coordinate 81,601,896, forward strand.
TTGAACGTTTCCCGCATCTTAAACTCCACGCTAGTGAAAATGACGGTGTGTGTCGCATGTAAATTGCTGTTCAAACTGTTGTCCGCTACGTTTCACAAACATCACATAGAGAATGTGTTCTTTCGTATGATTTTGAAGCAGCATATAAAAAAACACTTCTCATTTTTCTGCTACAACAAACACGAAGTGTTTGATGAGTTTTGATCCTCAAAAGCGGTCAACTACAATGGAACGTGTTGATGAGTCCATCAAGAGTATAAGGCACCGGATCTATTTGATGAAACGTGAGAATTTCACTCGACAGTCCTTCATGGAACCAATCAACCTTTTCGGAAATAAGCTACCCGAAATGAAGGTGCAAGCATCGGTTTTTCCTGTCCCGTTGCGGGTTTGGGCACAATGTTCTATCCCTGTGTGCCGTGCCATAAAAAAAGTAAGTAAAATTTGATCTCTACCCGTCATCGTGACAATAGTACACTTCGTGCTGCTAGGCAAAGGATAGATCCAACCCCCCCAAAAAAAAAGAACCCTTTTCGCTGCAGGACTCGTTGGGTTAGCAAACCCAATCATGTTACGAAAAAATAAAACGGATCTTTATTATTTCGTTACATTCGTCATAATCAATGTGCAACACCTGATACGTCCTTGGAGGGTTTTTTTTCTTCTTTCGCTGCTAGTCCTGCTTACCACCAGCGCCAAGGGGCGATAAGTAAGGTAAGGTGTGTATCGTTTCCATCCGTTTGACCCTTGAGAGTGATATGATTGGGTTTTGTGAGATCCACGTTCTGCTTATCCTTCCGTAACGAGGCTAATGTAAAGGAATCCTTTTGCTATCTACTTTGCAAGATGATTGCAATGGCGGTATGCTATAATTTCGGCTAATAAATATTGATATCACTGATGCTATCTAGCATCTAGTTATTCTAAGCTCGAAACAGCGCTATCACGTAGTGGCATTATACAGTCAAATTTGCCGTTAATCATCTGTAAAAATCTTTAATGTAAAAAGCTACTATAAATGTGCTATAAAATCGTAACCGAAAAGCGATGAAGACATTAAAATGGGTATGCCTTGGTTATGCGAGTAGGATGAAAGCTCTACTTATTTACATTTTATTACCTTATCACAAGCAGCCACACAGCGTGATTTTTTTGCAACAGAGGATGTAGTTAACAAGAAACTAAGCCTCTTAGTGAATATTTTGAAAAATTGGCGTCTGCTTTGGGAATTGGAGTCTCCAACCATAAGAGCCTCTTGATACATTTGGTTTTGGTTTGACATGAGATAAAAAAATATTTGCATGCTAATGGCTTTGTGCTTATAATCGAAAACGAGCAGTGTGTTCCGAAGAAGGAATTCTTCAAGTGTCTTATATATGACACAAACTTTACATAGCAAATTTTATTTTTCAACATTCCAAGCGGTACCTGGATGCAGTAAATAAACTTAGGCCTCTCCTTATTTATATTCAGGTTTACATTGCTGGTTTACAATTAAGGGTTTAGTTCTAGACTGTTGGACGTTGTATTTTGGCGGTAAATGTTGTTGTAGTTCCGTCCAAAACACTGCCATTGACGTCGCCATTTCGTGTCGTTTCCAGTTTCTGTTAAGAGACGAAAATGAAAGAAATTTACTCCGGACAGAAAGGAGCATATTTCGAGGGGTGAAACGGGTGAAACAACCCCTAAAAAAAGTCTTTTCCTATAGCGGTGAACAGTACCGAGTAATTAAACCTTACAGTCGGCGCGCTCTGCTCAGTCGGATGGAATGGAAGTACAAGCGGACACCACCCAGCACGGCTGAAAAGACTCCATCCGTGCTGTTGAAGGGAAGGGACCAGCAGTTCAGCGATAGCTTTAGCCTTAGCTCAGCCCCAGCTACAGAAGTAATTAGCGAGAGAGCGAAGCACTAGCCCGTTGACGCTGGTCGTTATCCATCGCGCGTTACCTACAAATGGTCGGGCACCCATCGTTTCCGTGCACCACCCCACCGTGGGGGGAACGGTGGCGCGCCAAATATAAAGGGCTGACTTGTACCGAGTCATTCACCGGCCACGGCACAAAATGGCGGGAAACGAGCAAAACCAAAAATGGCACCGTGAAGGCAAAAAGTTTTTTTTTGTAGCAAAAACAAAAAGAGCTGGTAAAATGCAAACAACAAACAGCAATAGGAAGAGAAATATAGAGACGCAAAAAAAAATGCGTGGGCAATGGGTTCCCATCCATTTTGCTACGCTGGCCGCCGGTGGTGGGAAAAAGTGCAATAGCCTTGGCAAAACAAATTCATTCGTTTGAACGACCGGAACAGGGCGCCAACCGGTGATTCCGCTGAAGCCCGACCGGTGTTGGTTCATTAGATGACTTCTCGACGTGTTTCCGACCGGTTAAATTTTTCCTTTGCTCAAAACCGAGCACCATCACCATCAGCAGGACCGGTGTGGCTTTTTGCATTTGTTTCTTACGTCTTGTTCTTGTTTTCGCTGCCCGCTGGTTAGGCTGGTTTCCATCTTTTTTTTTTCCTGTTCCTTTCAATGTTATCCCGTGGCATTTCCTACGCGATGGTCATTCACTTGTGGTATTTTTTTTTTCTCTTTTTGCCCCATGGCCGCTTATGTTGTGTAACATTTTTATTCTGTTTCGTTTTTCTGGGTTTAATTACAAATATTCAACTTTTACATACACGAAAACGTTGCCACTGCGCCGGCATTCCGCGTTTGCAAGTGTTCTTTCGTAACTACACCGAAACACGTTTGTCTGAATATTACAACTTGCGGTGCTGGTTAAAGTGGGCGAATTTTTTTTTGTGATGCTGAAAACAAATTTTGTTCTCGTTGCATAATGAAAAGAAACTGAAGCACATGTTGAGAGAAATCCAGACATTCTTTTTAAATGTTATTTCCCAGCCACCACTTGACTCAAGGTGTGATGCAGGTTTAAAAAGAAATCAACTAAAATATAATGAGAGAACATTTGTTTATACGTTTAAAATAGGTAAATTTATGTAAAAAACTGGCTGTAACTTATATGATCTTTTAAGTTATAAACACTTTTTTAATATACAGTTTTTCCCCTACTCAAATATGCACATAAGTACATAAGTAAGGCACGAACATAAATAAATATCGTACCAACAGAGCTTTTACATTCACTCGAATTTTCCCTGAGTAGTTGTACACAGGTACGAAATTTATGTTTGACTAGTTTGTGTGTGTGTGTGTTGAAATGCTTGTTTCGAGTTACTATTTGTTTATGCAGTTTTTTGTGCTAATTTTAATGATTTTTTAACGTTTTACCTAAAAAAGCGTTCCCTATGCCGTGTAACACCACGACTGGCGGGGGTTTGTTTTTTATTCTCTTGCGACTACTGCATCTAACAATCCCTGCAGTACACGCTTTAGAAATTCAATTACGCCGAGCGGGTTCATTTCTCGGTCGTTTGGAGCTTTTCATCTGAACGTACACACGCCCACTGCTGACGGTCGGGTCCGGCAAAAGTGCCAATGAATGTCGCGCACAAAAAAAACCCGCTTCGTGGTACCCAGAACGGCGGATGGGCAGACATACGGGGCGAATGGAAGGTAAAGGAAATGGTGGCTGGAATTCTCGTTCGACTTTATTTTCCACCGACGCTAGACATTTTTCAGCGCTTAATCCGTTCAGCAGCCAACCATTTCATCAATTTACTCCGTCCCGATTCATTATCCAATTATGCAAAATTCTTGTAAGGCATTTGCAAGGTACGGTCCGGAGTGGGATGTACGAAAGGGATAAAGCGGGATTTTGCTTCTATGCGCACCAGCTCTGGGCCACCCTAGCGGATCCTGATTTACTCGCGCAAGCTTGAAGCTGGGACCCGGTCAAATGATACGGTCCTGCCGTATACGGCGATCGTGGGAAACAGGAGGCATCAATAAAATCCGAGCTAGGGCCCGCAAGCGTACGTCTTCGTATGTGAATGCTGCAGGGTGTAATTTCGTAGCGAGCAGAATAACTACCGCAGGTGGAAGTTTTCCATGCCAGAAAGCTAAAGCTCGAGTTGGGTACGAAGTTACACAATTTGCTTCCGTCTGGGTTACTTAGATTTTGGTTAACGGAGTAACTTTTTTATTCTGCTTTTCTCCCGCTTTGATTGTGTTTCAGAAGTCAAACTTTGCATTAGTATTGGAAATTTGTATGCTGTTACCATATTTGTTGGTGTTAATTCAGACATATGAATTGGTACTTGTTATACGACACTCATGGTAATTCACTTCATTTACTCAATAAAAATATCAAAAGATAATAGACTGATTTAGTTTAAAATTCCTAAAATCGCTGTTTAATGTGTCTGACGAGTATTTTACTAAATATTAACTTAAACTCCATTTAAATTATTTAACGATGTAATGAGATACGACGTTGCAGTGGTGTCTGTATAGCAGGGGAAATAGAAAACCCTGTAATACAGTGCGTAACATACCTAAACCCAGCAATGCTTTTGAGTTTAATTAAAATCATTATAAACTTGGAAATTTTGAAAATACTAGTAATGATATAGTAAACAGCTTAGTAGTAGCTAGCTACATAAAACAATTTCTGTTCCATTCAACTTTTCTGTTACAATCTGTTACACTTGATTTCGTCAAGTCATAAATGTCTCCATAAAATATATATTCGAAATACACAACACACAAGACATTTGGATAAAATGAGTTTTTGTGAACTTTCGACCTGATCTGACGATCTTTAGTGATGGTTAAGTTGTCTTCTATGCTTTAAAATGAAATCCTTAAAATCCCAACCGCTAAATCAGAACTTCACACACATTCTCAATGATCCATTTTATGCTGTCCATAGGTATTGTTCCAGAACAAGTGGCAACATTAGGAATGAAAGTAGAAATACTAGGATTAGCCCCACGCTTACCATGACCTAAAGTTCAATTTAAAACTTCTCTAAACCCTATTTTCCCCACCATTGCAATGTGGTTCGTCGAAGTGTGGTGATTCACATTCTTCAAACCTTCTTTCCTGGAATGTTTTTTTTTTCTCTCTGGCGGGTCAACAAATATAGCCAATGCTCGGGGCAATGCTCACGTCACGTTCTTGTCAAGTCACGCCATCCGTCACACCGTTTACGTCTGCCAGATAGAGCGCGCGCTTTCGGGTGGTAAAACTTCTCACGATGCTACGGCACGAACGAACAGCAAGCAAACCATTCCAATATCGAAGCACTCGAAGGATCCGAGAAGGATCTTTGGGGCAGGCCAACGGGAGGTCACGAAACAACACAAACAACGGGCGCATTGCATCGCACTCGGAATGTCCTCGCAGCCGTCCCGTACCCGGCCCTGCCGATCCCTGCAGCATTAGCCCGTGGGTGTGAGGAAAGATTCGAAGATTAAGAGAGTAAAAATTCCGGAATTAATTCCAATCACGTAGCACGAGATTTTCTCGTTTATAATGTGATTGAGAGCGTGTTCGAGCGGAACCGGAAAAGTTACCCCGGTCAACACCCGGTTCGCGTTTCGTCCCCGTGTTTTCGGTTTCATTGTCGGTGTGTACGGTACGGTGGTAGGTAGGTTTTGTCTTTGTGTTCGTTGATGCGATTCGTGATTCCCTACAGCCACCTATTGCTTTGCGTGCACGTGGTTAGTAGCCGTTTCAGCGGAAATTGAACCTGGGCCCAGGGATGGTGGATTGGGTTTGACGATGGGAAGTCTTACCTGCCCGGACCTGTACATCCCGTGAGATGACCCGCCCGACGGTGTTCGACGCTACGCATCGATAGATTGTACTATGGATGTCCTGCCGGTAGGCGGCCGCAGGGAACGGCAGCAGCACCAGTGTGCCGTTGCGCAGCACGCGCCGAACGCCACCGACATCACCGACGGACGTCCCGTCCACCGACAGCCAGTCGATGGAGGGCTGAGGACTTCCGGAGGCAGAACAGTCCAGCCAGCCGCCGGAGGAGTTGGAAAACTCGAGCCGCGACGGTGGTTCCATCACGAACGAAGGTCCCCGGAGATGCGAATCGAAAGCTGCTGTCAGTTCTGCAAAATAAAGAAAGAAGGACACAATCAGTCAGCGTGATACGAAGCCCACAATAAGAAACAGAACGATTCATTAGTGTATGTGGGTGTGCGTGATACACCACGGGAATTCAAGGACTGAATATCTAAATTGGCTAGCGCACGGAATACTTTACACTTGTTCTAGTAATTTCATCACATCTAGCCTAGGCCTCGTCTTTCTGTTGGCTGAATAATTTTTATTTAATTCCCCCCAACCACGATTGGAAAACAAATCCAAATCTGCGGATGAAAATCGCATCGATCCACCTTAAAAGCACACCACGTTGGGCGCTGTTGATGATTTCGTGTAAATAAGTCTAATCGGTAAAACTAATTAAAAGTCAACAATCACGGCGCTCCGAAGTTTCGCTCCCGGGTACGATAATTAAGTCCTGGTTGGTGTGTACTTGAAAGGATTGGAGCGTGGCGTGGCGGATGGAAACCGGGGAAACGGGAACGGGGTCTCATTGACGTTTGCTGCCGTTGTCATTTCCTGCCCGAGTCGGAAACGGAAATTCTATGCACTCGGTGGTGGTGAAACATAGGCCCGCCCTAGCGTAACAATTCTTGAAGTTGGGCTGAACTTAGCATAATAGTTGAAGTTGACGGTGCGGAAGGAATGGTACATGGACGCGGTTTCAATACACCACAAATGCATGATGTACACGGAGCTGGCAATTGATGAACGCTAACCGCTAGTTAATTCTATGTATAATCGATGTGTGCGGTTGGGTGGCGAACATTTACCGCGCTGCGTAACTTTAAGCGGGGTGACATTATCAATAAAGCAAAGCATGTGAACCGAGGTATGTGTAATGTTTGCTGTACCAATTCCTAGCTTTTGGAGAATATTCATACAATTGGGTGTACGTGTAAGTTTCCATCGTTTTACCGCTATATTACGGAGACAAATATTAAATTTGAAGGGTTCCTATTTACAAGTTGGACATCTGTTAAGGACATTGGGAATTATTATCTTGACCGCCGTTTAGTTCAAACTCGGTGCCATTCTTTTCATTCAACCAATAATTAAACTTTATAATTATCTAGAAAGTAGCGATTAAGTGTTGATTTCTGAATAATTATTACGTTACAAAACAGTAACATTAAAGGCTCAAGTTTTAGAAGAATTAACATCATATTCTTCAAATAATTATCAAGTAAATGTATTGCCAATATATTGATATATAAACTACAATATTCAGTATAGATTAACTCGTTTGCAATTATTTCCCAATTATGTTTTTGCTTAGTTTTATCTGCACCCTTCAGTTTGTTATTGCACCTCCGCATGAGAATTAAATCTTGCCGGGGAAAAAATAATGTCTACTTTTTATCCCATCGCATGTCTTATCACACATCCCATACAAGACATTTCTTTCTGTGTTTTATGCAAACCCACTCTAATCACCCAACGACCGACGTTCGAGGCAAGTCATTCGAACAACATATGCTGATACAGGGTAAAACAGTCCCTCCTCTCCCCACCGCAACTCCGATTTGACCCCCTTTTGTCTGTGGCCTAAACTCTCCGGCAGCAGCATAAACGTTAATCTCAGCTATGGTCGCGACGGCTGGAATATTGTTGCAACATGGGCAAATGGCAAGTGGAAGAAATAAACGAGTGTGGGTAAAAGCTTGTGAGCCAGCTGGTCAATAGAGCAAACTGGCCACCGTAATGGCTAGCCGTCGTTTTGCACGGTTGTGAGCAAACCATTTTTGCTAACCCATTTGCCCGGCAGAAAGAATTGAAGCACAGCAAAAACAGAACTTTCCCAACGATCACGATGATGATGATGATGATGGTGATGGCGCTGGAACAAGGGAATATGTCGTTCCAGGATATGAATGAACGGCACTGGTTTGCAGATGGATTCGATAGCTCGATTTCCTTCTCCAGTGCAACGCTTAAGCGCACTGCTTCCATTTGCCGGAAAATCGTTCCACTTTCGCCCGCATCACCGTAGGTTCGATGGTTCCGTTGGTTCTAATAATAAAAATTACCTCCACTGCCTCCCAATCCCACACCGTCACACCGGTTCCCGGTCGAAATGGTCTAGTTTCTGCCATTCGATATCGGCACATAATGTGCAAAACCGGGTTTTTCAGGAACCCCCGGGTAGTACGGGAGAACACAATCTCACCCATATTTTGCAAAACGTTTTGATCTGTCGCTTGTGAAACAGGGCTGGGAAAACTGGAGCGTCATAAGCGGCCTATTTCTGCATCGATATTCTATGATTGCCAGCCTTTTGCAGAAAGATGCAAAGAAGTCGTCGAATAACAACCTCGTTTCTATTCAGCACGGATCAAACCATCTTTACCCAAAATTGGGGGTGGGGCGCAAATGACAATTTGCTTTCGTTCACTGACATTCAAAAGATACGCATGCTCTTACAAATACAGCACGTACCGAAAAACTGTCCTCTATGCAAATTTTAATCACATAAATTAACAATATTTATATGTGGATTTTATCGAAATGCAACAAAAAAAAAACACGTCATACTAACTCACATTCCGTTAGCGTGCTTTACTGCGGGTAATTAGTTTGGTAAAAAATACTTGCGCACCGAACGGATAGGCAGTCGGCAAATAAACTCCACCGCCCCGATTTTCGAATCCCCGGCCTGAAACGAACGTTTCCGGTGGTGCCGTTGTGAAACTCGGTAAGGGAAGGTAAATAAATAATTAGAGGAGGATTTTCTCTGAACAGTTTATTTGCATTTCGTTATAAATGGGACGCATGTTTACGATTGAATGCCCATGTATTGGTATCACTTTTTTTAGTCATTGTTACTCAGAATTCAGAAAGGGTTTGTTGACAGCATCGGTTCAGTGCAATTTTAAGAATTGTTATGTAAATCAAACGGTTTGCCTTTACAAACAATATTATTCCTTTGAAAAATTCATATGTAATATTTACGGAACACCTAGACTCGTTTATAATTAAATATAAATTCTTGATATGCTAGCAGTGCATATGATGTTTATTATAAAAACTATAGTTTTGCATAATTCTTGCTTTTTTATTTTGCAGTAGTATACAGTAAATGGGTAGAGCTCTCTGCTGTAAAGTATTTAAAACTAAAAACTAGAGTAATTTATAGTGTTTAAATTATTGAATACAAAAAATCTCATAACATATATATATATACATTAGGAAAGTTCATACTTTAGCCAAAATATTAAAATAACAAATCAATCATAAGAAAAGATTGGAAAAGGGAAGTGATTAAATAAGATGAAGTAACCTTGAAAAGGACGAATGTAATAAAGAAAACATTACATATAATTATCCAAATTTAAAACAATAGGATTTCAAGAATTGATTCGCCAAAATGGCTATAAACAAAAGAGTTGAAAAAAACACATGAACACCGTAAGCTTCCTACATTAACAATCATTAATTTCAAATCAAAATTTCCATCTGGAATGATACCGGCAAAACTTTTTGCTGCTGCTGGAAAAGTGAACACACATCACACACATCGTGTCGATCACATGAAATCACACCAATTTATAAATCTTGCCAAGGTGCCGTGCATAGACAAACAACAAGCACGGGTAAGCACGGGGGCAGCACGGAAGAAAAATTATGTAGCCCTTTAAGACCCAAGACGCTTCGTGCCGGATGTCTGACTGCAAAAGCTGCCGTACGATGGGTTGCCTGTTCGGTTATGGTGCACGGACCGCATCTCGCATTCGGTGCGCCCTATCCGTTTCATTGAGTGTTTCGTACGAGCAAAGTGGGCTGTAACGCCGGAGAATCCAAGATACGTGAAGATCCAGCCGTACACGTTCGCCTCGGTTCCATTTTTGCTGCAACGATGATGGTGCAACATGCCAAATGCAATCATATTCAAGTGTGGCAAATAGGATGGATAAGGGGGAAAATGAACGAAACTAAAGAAGCAAAAAGGTAAAACGAACTAGAACAACTAGTTCGGCAGTTTTTTTTCGTCGGCACTACCACGATAGAGTTGCAGCAGAGCGGCTCTGGCAGTACGATCGGAACGGGGAGTACCGTACCGGGGACGGTTTCAGTCTCGAATAAGCCACTTACGAATGGAGTTGAAAATTGAAATTGAAATGGCAAAGTTTCGCGGTGCGGTCTTGCACTGCTGGATGCTGTGTGTGTGAGTGTGTGTGCGGGTTCGCAACCACACGTCGTTTGTGGGTTCGCCGATGATGGGCTTTGTGGAGAGAAATAAGGATCTTTGATTGTGAGTAATTGTAATGTGATTAGGTTCCATCGTCGGTTTGCCAGGATAGTTCGGTTGTTTGGTTGGCACATTTTTTTGCTCAACCGTCCAACTTTAGTATTCCCGTTTTTACATACGTTTGTAGTAGTTTTTGCAATTAGTCATTTATCCGACTTTTTGAATTGGTTTTTGAACACAATTTTTCAGAACTTTTTGAGTACCGATTTCACCCACAACGAGTCTTTAACTATATCATAACAACGACCCCTTTGTACTTATTTATAAGTATTCCATTCGACACATCATGCCAGTAAACTAGCGTTCGACCACTTGAATGTTGTTCCGGGAGGCAAGTAACAAACTGCCGCTTGGTTGAGCAAAAGCGTTGATCCCAACGATCATTCTCACGCTCAGCCTAAGCGGCACAATTTTCCGTCCTCATCCTAGTACTGTGCAAGAACAAAAGCTTCGCCCAGGATCGGAACACAGTTCATCCTACTGCTAGAATGCACAGCTGTAGCATTGCCGCTTTAACGGCCTCACCCTGCCAAACAGAATGCCAACCGTGGAATGGTACGCGAATGAAGCAAAACTTTTTTAATTAATATTTTCTCTTTCATTTTCACGTACACAGCAATTGAAGGATCGGGATGAAAAGAAAAACAAAAACACAAGAGACGTCCGGCATTCATTGGCGGTTGATGGGATCGTTGCTGCTTTTTTCATGTCACAGTCGAGGCAATTTGAGGGTTTTTTTTTCGCTATCCCGTGTTCATCAAAGCAGGCTAGTGAATATTTCTGCGCCACTTGGTTGAATTTGTCGAAATGAAGCTAGCGGCTAAACATGGTTACGGTTGAATTGTGTTTCCCAGCAGTACGGAGTACGATCATCGGAATATTATTTTTCCATTGCCAAACTACACCCATGTTTGCTTGAAATTGAATGTAGATGGGATGAACTTTTCCTCGTTGTTATTAAGTGAATATTTACTTGCGCATTGTGGATGTGCTGGAATGTTCTAGGTTTTTCTGAACTTCCAATAATATGAATAATATTTACCTATTGCAAATTTCAAAACAAATTCTTGTTAACTTTGCACCAAAATGTATAAATTCATTGAAAGCATTTAATTGAAATGTGTCATTTAATAAAAAAACTTAACGTTTTCTTAAAACCTTAATGTCATTAAATTCATAATTTTGATTTTTTTTTTATATTTTTAATTCAAGTCTGTCATTGCATGCGGGTTTCAATACTAGTGCTGTTATTACTAATCCTTAGGTATCACTAATATGAGCATATCACTATTCACTAGAGCAAACTGGATGGTAACACATCTCCTATTTTCTACTCCCCATGGTTAGCACTGAAGTTTTAACCTAATTTCTGCCGCATCAGTTTGCTTTGCAATCATAAAGGACACCGATGCTACATTATCCATTCCATTTCTTCCGCACCTCTTGGGGCGTTCGCTTTAGATTGTAAATTTGCAGGAACACTTTCGAATCTTTGCGATATTCTTTCCCCCGTGGAACGTGGAAATGAGGTTAAATGTACCATCGACGAAAAGCAGCGACGAGCTCGGGTTGTGTTTGATAGGACACCATGTTCTAGCTGCTCGCTCGTCATGCGCGTCCCCCCCCTAAAACGAACGACTAGAACGAGAGGATTTCTCACAGACCGCGACTAAACATCACTTCGAGAAATTACAAAAAAACGGTGTTCGAGGTGTTAAGTTTGATTGCACCTTTTATCCCGATGCTTTCTGGGTCGGAACGCTTTTGGGTACAGGACATTTCTTTTACTTCTTTGCCAAGCGACGGAAGCGACGGAGAAACACGCCACTCTCATTAGAGTCGAATAACTTTTCGATAGACCCACGTGCTTCCGCGCGCCCGGACCGTCCCCAGTACCGTACGGGCCGTGGAGCTTTGTACGGCCCTGCGGCGGATAAAGTTGCTCATTAATATTTTACGGTTCATGTAGAATCCTCCCATTGCGAAACGGATGGATGGGCATGCTCGTTCGCTGGTACCTGGTGAAACTCCCACCGGGTATCCTTTATCTCTACCTCGAGTACGCGCTCTCGTTTTCATTCCCCAGCCGTCGGCCTAGCGCGTCCAGAATAATGTCATTCTCAGTAGGGAAGGGATTTTCATTCAACATTTTCTTCCCACCGTTCCCTCAGTCCGGTAGGGTCCATTTTGCTAACATTGCCCGAAAAAAGGAGACAACTCTCTGCTGCCATCCGTGCTAGGCATGTTTGGGAGTTGCAACACGGTGCGGCCGTTGCGACTCAATGGATTCGGGATGGGAAAAGAATGACGAAAAAAAAACAAGACAAGCAAAAACGACAGCAACCCAACTTCTGTGGCTTGTGAAAACCGTAAGCGTTAGACTGAAAACTCAGTGTCCTTTTTGGAGTGAAATGAATCTTTGCCTTTGGGGGAAGAAACCTTTTTTTCCTCAAGAAGCTCCGGTTTCCCTACTACTACCACTGTACGCCCGTTTAGCGCACTGTTGCTGACCGGTGTTCTAAGCCACATCGAATCTGGGACATTTGAAAAACAATAAATAGAAGCGAGTTGAGAGAATGGCTCCTAAATTGGTCTCGGAAAAAGGTACTTCATTCAAAATACATAACCAGATACAATCCTGCAAAAATCCTGGTAGCTTCATGGTAGGCAAAGAAGCAACCGAAAAACGCTTCAAGACATTCAATGGCGAACGATTTGTGTAACTCCGTTTGGTAGGAATTTTCAATGATGAGTGAAGAAAGCAGACAAATAGAAAAAGAAACTTAAATATGTTTTACACAGACTCTCTAGCAAGGGTCAATGAGGTTTTGTCCTGTTATTGGGAAAAAAGAACATTACAACATTGGTATGAGTTCTTGTGACTTAACTTAATCTAGAGGAATATTATGTAAGTTAAATAAACAATCTTGGAGGTTTTTCCCATTTTGATCATTTACAAAAGCTAGAATTCAGCCCAGTACATCCGCCATTAAAGATGTCTGTCAAAATATATGACACAACCTGCCGGTTATGTAGGATTGGAGCTTCTATCGTTTGCGCAAAGAGGGCGCTTCCGTCAGTGCTAGTATATTTTTATAACAAGGATTGCGCTTGGCAATCGGGCCTTTTCCAGTTACAAACAGCATAAAATGCAGAGATAAATTTCGAACTGCGGAGAAGGAAATGTCTTCAAATTTATTTAAATTGCACTTCAGATAAAGATTCAGAGAGATAAAAGAATAAATTTGAAATATAATAAATGTGAAACATAAATCAGCATATAATTAAGCTTCCTAAACAGAAGAATAATTATGTTATGCAGTATGGCGTAAAATGTAACACAATTATTTCAACCGTAACACCCAGTTGCAGTAGTATTGCGTATGCTCTCCATGGCCGAACTCTGCGCAGCATTATTCACACTCGTTAATTACTTTACTGCATTTTCTCCGCAACTGATCTTGCATCCACTACGCGAAAAGTAATTACTTTGCGCTGCATCTTTCCTTGGACACAACATTATCATGCTTACCTTCTTACCATCCCTAGCAAGAGAAACCATCTCTCCGTATCCCCGCCAGTAATTCGTAGCACCTGGCGTAACTGATCGATCTGACAGAAGCCATTGGAATGCTTTACGTGACCACTTAACCCGCAAAACTAACCGCTTCAAAAAAGTCTGAACTCATCACATTGATAACAGCCGAGATGGGGCAACTGGCAGCAACGGTGCGGCCAACATTTGTCTGCGGTATGAATCATTAAGGATCCATTTCGAAAATTAAAATCGAGCACAACCCCTTTTGGCGGTGCCGATGGTTGATCCCATGAGGAAGCAAACCCAAAACGCTAAATCCACCGCTGCGAAACGGTAGACCGGTTTTGCTGTGGCCATGTTGCAATATTTTTAAACCCTGCCGCCTACGGCGGTGGAGCAAGCGGTTTTGCAGCTCCACGTGAAATCTTCTTCCCTGCTAGGCTGTTGCGCCATGCTTTCACAAGTCAGGGGAGAAAAAATGAGCAAACGGTTGCGAGAAGATGGCGCAACGAAACACGTAAAAGCAATAGGACGGAAAATAGGAAGCAAAATCCACCAAACCCCGAAACCGAGCCGAGTGTAAATGAGCCGTCCTCTCGACACATCAACACCATTTGCGGTTTTGCTCTGGACCGGTTTTCTCGGGAATGCTGGCAAGATGCCTCACCCGACCCTGCGCGGGCAAACAAAACACCGGTCGGTAGCGTGACGCTCGGAGTCATAGCCAAACATAATTACGGTGCGAAAGTTTTCCACCAAAACCCAAACTTCTTAAAAACTCATTACGGGCTAGACATACTATAGACGTTGGCAGCGGGTAGGAGTGCCGTGGTAAATGATGGCGCAACCGAACGGATGAGCAGCCCGTTCGTCTTTTCCACGTTCGTAGATAGTGAAAATGAACATATTGCCATCGGTTTTTCATGGTGTAGAATCTGTTTCGTTCTCGTGCCGGTTCCGGAGCATACTTCAGCCGTACCGGGTTCGTAATCGTCCGGGAAGCCGCTGGGATTCGCCGGTGAGAAATTTAGCCCGAGCGGTTTCGATCTTGTTTACCGTAAGCATTTAGCTTGGGAATTAATCTTGCCACCGACTAGAAACAACAAATCCTATGCCTCCCCTTTCCCACCCCCGTTCCCGTTTGTTGACGGTAGGAGGAAAATGGTAGCCCACGCCGTTCTTCAATCTCGTCCAGCATCCGGTACCGTTGACTGACACGCTGTTTGGACCTGCACGCCGGATCGTGCCATCACGTAATTCACTTCGACCGTGTGAAACGGTAAATGCTCTCGTCGGCAGCTCAACACCCTCGCGACACTGTTGTAGTATGCTGCACGGGTTGTCGTCTAAAAAGGAACAGCCAGCATCAAGACAGGACCGAATTACTTTGCATCAGGTATGTCGTTACTTTATGCCACGTCAGTGCGCGCCTGTCGCACTAAGGTTGTGGTAAGGAAGATTGAGAACGATCATCTGGCGATGTTGGGGCGAAAGAAACCGTGGGGTTGGAGGACATTCTTTACCCTTGTGTGGAGTAAATTTGACACAGCTGACAGGGTGAGGTGATGGTGAAAATGTTTACATAAATTGTTGTGTAGTATGTGATTCGCGCTCCGATGCAGGATTTCATCAATCTCCTTCATTGCCATGGGTAATGATCTGGTGTGTAGCATGTTTTTGTCTCAGATTATATTAAAAATGATCTCTTTCCTACATTTGTTTACAAGTTAAGTAAATTTTGCTATACTTAAATTAAATACAAAAATGAATCTTTTAATATTCGTTGCATATATCTACCAGAATTTCTTAAACTTACTATTAAATTAGTAAACAAATAATGGTGAATTTGACATAATTATAAATTATGTTAGTCCTCTCTAAATTGATTAGAGTAATCACAACGACTCGGACAGACGATTTATGCATTGGTGCCGTGACCAGGATAATTTCTACAGTTTATGGAAACTTTTCAACTCAAACTACACATCCTGACTGTTGGAGTGAGAATATAAAGAACCTATATAGCTCCAGCAACTACATACATCTCTGCGAAATCTGCGTTGTTCAAAACTGAGAATTCTGGGGATGTAAAGAAGGATTGGTCCAGTGAGCCGCTATAATAATGGGTTCTACAAGATGGACGATAAACTCACTACGGTAAGAGGATTAGGCTCTCCACACTTCGCTGGGATGGTCACGCCATTAGAATGACACCGGACGACCCAGCTTGTAAAAGTTTCCTCCGTTTAGGACTCCTCCTCGTTCGCATGGACATAGCAGGCGTGGAAGGCCCAAATTGAAATATAGATCGTCAGAAAGACTGCGATATTGGATAAGTAAACAACGGTGCTCGATCATGAGAGGTTTACAGGACTTCTGTATCAGTTTTAGCACCAGATGAGCAAAGAAGTAAGGCCAGGATTGCATGCAAGGGTGTAGCCTTAGTGAGGATGCTGTACATAGTGATGGGCGAGCAGTGATAATTCACAAAATAATCAAAATAAAATATTTTTATCAATATTCTCGTACAATCTTTACATAGCAAATAATATTCATTTGACTCGATAACAATTTGTACAACCGTTCAACTTTCAGCTTTGCCCAACCATCGTTTGTTTTGTGCTGCAGGCACAAATATTTAAAACACATTTGAACCCTTTTTGGTTTTTTGTAATTGACACATGCTCCATTTCATCAATCATTTCTATTCGCTTTGGAGTGCGACTGAGAGCTTTTGTTTATTTTTTTTTCCCTCGTATTTCCTTAACAATCATGCACGAAAGCTGTATTTTCATAATACCCTTTGACACCCGTTGGACATGGGTTGGAAAGTTGTGCTCTGTAAAAATGCTAACATTCGCACGATGAAATAATAAAATTGCACAGCTTAAACAAAAAAAAAACACAAACCAACATCACTAAAACAACAATAAAAACAAAGAACAAACATCGATTGGGTGGAGATTTTGCACGGTGCGAAAAAGGCAAACCACAAACCGAAAGTCCTGCTTTTCTCATCAACGCTCCCTGGGGGAAGGGGAGTGAAATGAGTTGGCAGCTTTCGAGCGAAACTATCGATTGGATGCGTACGCTGTACGAGCGGTTTTTGCATTTTGTTGCACAATGTAGTTAGTGACGCGCGAATGTGTGTGTGTGTGTTTGGCAAAGCCCCCCCCCCCCCCCCCCCCTTTGTACCGTTGTTCCAGCCAACTCCCTTACTGCGTAAGCACTTTACAGCGGGAAGCTGTGGCGTGGAACGAATATTCAACATGGCAGAAAGCCGAACCCAACAGGAACAACAAAAATCCTACACATCCTCGTCGTGCCGCACCACTCAACTCAATCCCCACGTGTGCCGGTGTGCGTACACGCTATTTATTGCCACCGTTATCCACTCCCCTCAGCACAAAAAAAAACAGCAACAAAAACACCCAAATTTATGAATTCCTGGCTCAAAACCAACCGCACATGTGTGTGCGCCCGACCTGCTATAGGCCCATGGCTCATAAAGTATTGCTTTCCCCGTTCCGGTTAGTGCCCGGTCGATGAGAAAATAGGCAAATCACGCCGCAGGATCAGTAAAAAGTCCTGGCACATTCACAAAGTCCCGGGGTATGTCCCAGCGCGCGGGGAGGTGCAGTTACTGGGCACGGGGAAAAACTGCGCCACGAACGCCATCCACTGCGTACGGATGCGTACTATCTGTGTGTAAGCCTTTCCAGCCCGTGCAAGTGTGTGCGTATGTTCGCGCTGATAACGTGTGTAGAGAGTAGGCCTTTGCATGCTGTCAGTATCAAACATGCACCAGCAAGTCACAATCTCTCTGTACAGCACTGTTTTGCTAGGGCCGTTTTGTTCCGTGCTCGTGCTCGGAACCGGACTTTTGAAGGACCTTGCCTCTTGGGTGTGTTTGTGAAGGGACCCACACACAGCCATGCACCATAGTGTGATGCACTTCTGGCGCGATGCAAAAGCTGCTGCAGGTGAGATGCAGTTGGTGAGCTTTTTCAAAGGCCTGCCTGCGTGAGAGTGTGTGTGATCAGAGCATCGTTCCACGTATCGTGCGTAAACATGGCTCGCACAAGCGTTCCAATAATGGCTATTGGAGTTAGCGCAACCGCAGGCTTCCCTTTGATGTTGTCCCAGCCCAGTTTCGGATTTTCCAAAAGCAGATGAGCTTTATGGGGAACATTTTACGATTTATCGTAACATCTACGTGGTGTATGGCCTGCACAACCGTCGGTACGGATGACAGCTAGCTGATGAAGGTGAGGATAAGCATCGCTGGGTGTGGGAAAAAGGGGAGCAGCATCAACATGCAAAGGTCAAACCGAACATGTGCGGTCTAACCCGTCGCTCGGGGAGGTACCACCCGGACTGAGGACCCTTTATTTTTCACTCCCCAGAGGTGGCTAGGGCGTGGTAGCTCGTTGATTCCTGACCGCGCAATTCCATGTGTGTGCGTGTGTGGGTGTGGGTGCGCCTGAATTGCATCAGTATTTGTTGAGGTCACTTTTTTCCATGCTCTCCACAACAGGGCTCATTCATCAATGGTAAGGGTGACATTTTCACACTGTGCTGGGTGGCCTTGGTTTTGGGGGGGAGGGTGGGAGAAATTATAAAATCGCACCGCCGATAAACGCATGAGGCGCTCACTCCCGCATTTTCATTATTTTTTAAGTTCCCCAGTACACACACATACAACGTGATTTTCTTTTTTTTGTAATAGGTGAGATGCAATGCATCCTTGTTGATGTGCGTATGACCCTTTCACACCATCCTGGTTCCCGGGGGTCGATTTTTTTCTCTTTTTTCCACTCTCATCCCACAAACACACACACACTTATGAGTACTTCAGGTTGAGGTTGGTATTTTTTTTGTTGTTGGATTCGTTTCCAATTTTCTTGCAGGTGTTAGAGCGCAAAAGGATTTAAAGAGTACAAAAAAAATCGAATGCGCCTGCCGAACAGCATGGCACTCTCCCAACCCACACAAACACACAGAGAGCTGATAGACCATGTGGAAATGCTGGGAAAGAGCTGTGGGGTTTAATTTGTGCAAATTCCCACGCATGTAGGTCAGTTCAATAACGGCCGTTTTTCGCTGCACCACTGAATGTGACCACCGTATTGTATGCCGCACGCTTGCCGTCTCGTTCACGCACCTGGCTGCATGTGCTGCTACTAACATACAGAAAAGCGCATGGCTTATGTACCCTCCTAAGAACGCATCGGGGAACCAACCACCCGGTCGGTTATGTTGCAGTCGAATGCATCTGCAGTTTGTGCTCTCCATCAGGGCACACTCCGTGTACATGCGTGTGCGTACGAACCCCTTTCCATGTGTGTGTGTGTGTAAAGTCATCACCCACCTACGCACGAAACGATAGTGCGTACGGCTGCGTACGCAAGTGTAGCTTTCATTCTGTAGTGACGCACATACGGGCAGAACGCTTTTCCGCCCCCCCTTAACTGCAGGCCTTACTGCTCGGGATGCAATCGGAGCGTGTGGGCATCGCCCCAGAAAAGCTCAACCCTTTATGACTGATGATGCGATGTGCAAAAATACGCTGCACAAAACGATAAAAAACGCAGCACGCATCGTACGATCACGCATACATACGTCGGTGTCGGCCCATCCCATACGCACGCACGTGATCCCCCGGACGGTGAGCTGCAAAAATGGTGAGCTTTCGTGCGTTAGGTTACGCCCGTACACAACCTGACCGTACCGAATCCAGGTGGATGGAGCTTTTTCCCGTGTATACACGCGCCACAGTGTGTGTGTGTGCGGGAGGGTTTGCTGACCGCAGCATAATTGTGACATTAATATTAAATTGTTTATGAAGGTGATTTGATTTGAAAACTGTGCGTCTCCGCTGGTCCAAGGGGCCCGACGTGCCCGACGACCCGCAAAGGCAAGAAACGCACCAACGGTTGTTGGGACGGTGATGAATTATTATCGCTTCCCGTCACGGGGACCCGGGACGGCCCGGTTGTGCTTGACCGTGAAGTGCAAAACCCGAACCAACACCGGTGTTGTTGCGCTGGTGGTTGTG
Source organism: Anopheles moucheti (assembly GCF_943734755.1). Taxonomy (NCBI): domain Eukaryota; kingdom Metazoa; phylum Arthropoda; class Insecta; order Diptera; family Culicidae; genus Anopheles; species Anopheles moucheti. The sequence continues at coordinate 81,621,767 of NC_069141.1, forward strand.
CGTTTTGCATGTAATCAATTTTTCATTTTAATCCTGGCAGATTTGATTACAGTGGGAGCGCGCTGATGGTAGGAAAAGTGCCACGGTTTTCGTGGAAGCCATTTTTTTGTTGTCGTTGCTGTGTGTGCTGTTGACTGTGTTTTGGCTCAGGAGAATTGGGACGGTTTGCAACTTTGTGGGAAGCGTGAGAAAATTTAATTTATTTTACGTTTACATTGTACCATTAGCAACACTTGACGCTGTTAGGAGAATGGTTGTGTAAATTTTTGCAGTACATACAGGATTATTCGACATAAACTATTTTACTACTCGTGTCTTAAGCTAATTTGTAGTTTTCTTAAAAAAAATCAATTTACACTACGAAACCATGTCAAGAATAATAATCCCCCACACTCCTGTGAAGGTAATAAAGTATTCATAATATGGGAAAGAGTCAATAACAGGCAGCTATCAATTAAATACTCATCCGGATATAATTGAAAAAAACATTGTGATCAACGTAGCCATGACACACTGGTACCAGCTTAATGGCCATTGCTGCAAGAGATTTCAATCTATCCTAACTTTCCATATGAAAAGGGTCAATGTTTTCCATTCCCAAAAGCTTGATATCGAATCTAAACTCTAGAATTATATAAATTAAACGCAAAGCATGGCTTGAAAGTTTATTTGCTTTTACTGAAGGTTGATGTATGGAGCAAATTAAATTTTGGGTTACCAAATAGTCAATACATCTAAGAACCTTGTTTTTGTAAACTTATAATAAGGTTAAAAAAAACTCAAAACTCTTCAAAAACTCTTAAATATTTGATTCTAATTCGTGGTGTACATCTCCCTTTAAGCTTCAATTTTATTATTTTTAATACTAAAGGCAAATCAAAACCAACTATACGGTTACAATACCACACACACATGCACATAAATACCATTCAGCTGTGTTCAATCTCTTATCGTGTTGTCACAGCAATGCCTGCATATACTAGCAAACGTGCGAGCAAACGTGACATGTCCCGGACGGAACGACGCAAAAAAAAACAACGAAACCCGGTCTGCAAACCGCAAAAAACCCATAAAACCCCGTTGGAGACGCCTCTAAATCTTCCTATTACTTAAGTTGCGACCAGTCCCGTAGTCCACTTTTATTGCGTCTTCCTCCCCGGGAGCTAATAAAATATGGGCCCTCCCCCCACCCCGAATCGTGCTCCAACGTGCCCGGGAGGAGTTCGGAAGCATTATTTCGCTTCCTGCTTTATGGTCCGTGTGCATGATGCGGTCCAGCGGCGTCCCGATGTTGGAGCCGGCAAAGGGAAACGGTGCGAAGCATGAGCATGGGCCAAGATTTATAGGCACCTTGTTTTAATTGCACTGCTGCACTTGAACCCCATGCTTCCGGGGGGTTTTCGCATCGATCTGATGATTGTTTTCCTGTTTTCCGCACCGGCTACAGCGGGTTTTGCGTAAGTACTTTTTCATTGGCAAACTGATTTAGCCAGCATTGGTTCAAAACCGTATGCTAAGGAAGTTGCCAGCGACCTGCCACCATAAATCTAATAATTGAAATTCAAATTTCTAATCCCTAAATTAATGGTTCCGCTGCAAAGGATAAGAGCTTTAGCGCTAAAGATTTCGGCTGTGATAACTTGTGCACGGGTTTCGGGGAATGAAATGGGTTCTGTCCACGTTACGGTGTATCGAACACCATATTGTGGCAATTAAACGAATCTTTGATTCGGAGCTGCATGTATAATTGGCTTTCGATTGGTTTTCCCCATCGAAAGATATAACCATGTTGAGTTCATGGCAGCATTAAAAAGAATGTTTCACTACAAATAGCCAACAAAACATTGCGTCAAAGAAAATACAAGAAGGATTTAAATCACCACAACAGAAGGATATGGGAGTAGATAAAACAAATTGCTCTCTTGATGCAGGTTGATTCATTGTTTCTACGAATGATTTATGAGTTAGTGGTTTTAGCCACGGACTTGAAATCCTCGTTGTGATCTTAGGAATCCAATCGCATTTTGATGACTTTTAAGCTAGCTTCGTATATCTAACTACACAGCAGCTGCAGTTATTTCAGTTGGTGAATTTTCTTTAAAATATCTGACGCCTTGTTATGACATTTGCTGCAGATATTGCACAACTTTTGTAACCGATTCAATTGAAGTCTCGTGTTTGTTCTTTGCTTGCATGAACCTGTCCTACCGCTGCATACGACGACAAACTCCCGTTGAATGTATCATCGAACCGACGGAGTGAAACTCAATGGTAGGACGAGAGTGAAAATCAACCGAAGCCCATGATGGGATGCAGCAGCGTCAATAAACGTTCAAGAGCGATGAAGACGACGGTGGCAGAAAAATACCGACGGATGATGACAAGTGGCAGTCGAGACGCCGCAATCCAGCGGGACGGATGCGACGCTGAGCGAAAGAGTTCGTGCGAGCGAGGTAAATTTGGTATGCATGTATGGGCTCGTTCGCTTCATGCTTCGTCAATCTTCGTTCATTCGATGGATCCTACCGTGGAACCTAGCGCCACGGAAAATGACAGGGAGCCTTCTTCATTTTCTTTTCGCTCGCTTTTTTTTTCGCTGCGCAACGTCATTTCACATCCGTTACACATCGTTCCATCATCGCACTGGTCGGGTGATAGAAGACGGAAGTGAAGGAATGAGGAGGAGCTACAGAAAGAGAGAGAGAATGAGCGAAAGAGCAACGGGGAAAAAAGCGAACAGATAGTGGCAAGAATAATGTCTATTCACATTCTGCCTCATCACTGCCCGTTGCGTTCCCATCTCGGTTCAACCCGTTCCGCTGCTGCCGGTTTCGGGTTGTGTCTGCAATTTGCATTTGCGATGGCTATGGGACCACTACTATGCAACCCAGCGAATCCCCAGACTACAGACCACATTTTGTCTCGTTGAGCAGGGAAAAAAAATGCGGACGGTTACGGCTTGTCGATGAACGGCGCGACCACGATCATCATCCACCGTCGTTTGCTGGAGCCGGTTGAAGTGGCTATCGTAAGCATAAGGGTGCATAAAAAAGCAGGGTGTATGCTGTATCTTATTAGACCCTTGCCTGCGTGATAACAAAAGTGTAGCTGGGATCCTACACTTATATAAATTATATAAGATATAAAAGTATACTGATTCTAATCCCTCGACAACATTCGACCAGTTCCTGCTATAAAAAGTACAGTAGAACATTTTAATAAGAACAATTGCTTTTTTTTATTAAAATTTTATTAGTATCTAATTTTAAAAAATTTAGGGATTGCTGAATACATCCAATATCCATCTTTGGCATGCATTACCAAAGTCATTTAGGCTCAAAAAATCAACTACCTACAGACGTTAAATCTTCTATATGGACATCATCAGATCTTGATCATTAAAGGGTTAACATGCGCCAGATTCTACGGGATCGCATCGTTCAGCGATGCTGGCGCAACGAAAGTTAAACATCGTGTTGGGCACCCACCAGCACCACCACCAACATCAACCGGACGGCGACGGCGAACCGGTAGGCTTGCTTATCGTGAAAACAGATCGGGAAAGTAAGAGGACACAAGCAAAAAAATTTAAAAAAATACTATCCCACAGGGTTGCACAAAAAAACGCATCCTCCCATTCCAAGCGAACCTCGACGACCGAGTGCATCCCGAAAAGCCTCCGGGCAACGGCTAGGCATCTGTTGTGTTGCACGTACATACATACAAATATATATTTTTTTTAATTGCTCTCCTTTCGCTTTTCCGTTTGCGAGCGATAGTAGTACCTGAAGCGCACAGTGGTGGCCAGGTGCAAATGGATCACTGTCAGGGAGAGAGACGCATCCGAATGCCTCATTCGCTCATTCCTATAGTCGGCACTAGTGGGACCCGTACATTAGGAACCAGCATTATGTAAATGTGTTGGTGTGATGGTTTTGTATGTTAGTTGGTAAATGGGCTGCCGGTGGAAAGAAACAGGATGCGATAACTCGAAAGCAGGACATTCGGAGATAGTCCTTTTTTCGTTGAGGAAAGCGCAAACGACGAACGGTGAAGATGGAAAGCGATATTTTATAAATATGCGGTGCTGTTCTGCTCCTGAAATATGCGCCATGAAAAATATTTCGGAGTTCATCTAAGTAACCTAAGTTGTAAAGTGCAGTAAAGTTGACCCTTTGGTTGTCTTTTAAAAAGTGAAGTAACACAACCTTCTCAACACATAACGCACAGGATTCGCTAACTGCTTTATTTTCCAATCACAAGCAACGCAAATTTTTGCTTTCGGTGGTTTATACCGTTAGTACCTTTTCTTTTTTTCTTACGCTCATTGTGCGATGTATCTCACAAGAATACGGCTACAGTTCATTGTCTCGCCCGGTAGGTATACAAAACGGCTGACTTGCCGTTTCCGGTATCCGGTCCCACCGTTTGCTATATGAAACCAGGCTATATACTGCTATCGTGTCTAAAGGCCAACGTGTGTTTCCGCCATATCTACCGGGCGTAGCTTACCGGCTGCGCGCACGGGCAAACGATACAGCCGCACCGCAACACTTGGCCAGCGACGACAGTATGACGACGAGTGTCTCTTTGGCTTCGGAAAATTGCGATAGTAAAATAAATGCCGAGTTGGCTTCGGGGTTTCGCGAAAAATTGCAGCCCATCTTTCTTCCGCGTAGCAAATTTGCTGGAAGGATGCTCGAGACGGATGAGAATGAATATCGATTGATTTGCTTCGTGCGAAGCATTAAACTCCGTGTTCGTGCCGATGTACCATCGAGCACAGATTTTGTCTGGTTATTGTATTCTGATTAGGCAAAAGGGTATGGAATAAAAATCGAGTCTTACGAAAAATTTAGTAACAAAATATTAAATCTTTTTATTTTTTAAAAATATTCTTAACAATTCACGAAACCCGTGTTAAATTTATTAGTTTCTTCCTTCTTTCATTTTTACTTGACCAACTGCCCTACAAAAGTGTAAACCACCAGGCGCCTCCATAATTGTACCATCGAGCACAGATTTTGGCTGTCTATTGTATTCTGATTAGACAACAAGGGGTCTTATGAAAAATTAAATAACAAAATATAAAATAATGTTATTTAAATATACCAAACTAAACACAAAACTAGTATTAAATATATTAGTCTCTTCCTGTTTAAATTTTTGCTTGACCAACTGCCCCACAAATATGTAAAACACCGGGCGCCTCCATAATTGCGCCTGTTCTTAGGCAATTCACGACACAAGCTTTTAGTATTTCATTTCAATCAATGTTTGAATGTTGAAAACAAATATTAGAAAACAACAACAAACAAGTAATCAAGTTGAAAAGTAATCGTATTAAGCGTTTACCAAATTATTCCACTGAAATCTTAAACCTAAAAACTATTCAAACAAACATCCTCGCTTTTATCAAGCTTCAATTTTCTTTCCTGCAGTGGTTTCTTCCAATTTGTGTGAGGCAAAGCAGCGATGGTTCCGCTGCTTGAGCAATTGCACAGAATTCATTTTTCACCCGTCACAAAAGAGCTCATTTATCACGCAAACAGCACTAATTAACACGGATGACGCCTTCGTTTGTATGCCGGGCCCGGCGCGGGTCATTCGCTCTACGCAATGGGAAGAGATTTTCGAGATTGTACTGAACCTTTTCGCCTCACCCCGGCTCCACGGTAAGCATTTATCTTAATAGCGCACGGGTGTCAACTCGTCAACTGCGATTGCGTTCAGCTCGACGCAATCGCGCGACACAACCGTTGCTCTGCCATCCATACCGATGCTACGCACCGTGGTGTGCTTCTTAATCTTACCCCGTCCGGAGACAGCGTTTTTATGTCCGTCTTATGGCTAATGCTCAGATCGGTGACAACCGACCCCGCTACTAAGAAGAGCACACACATCCACAGTGCGGCGCTGTTCAACATTTCTTCTGCTGGCACTACGGTTACGGGGTTTTGCACTGGATCGCACATGGATATAGTTTACCGGTGGCTTGGCTAATAAAAACAAATGATTAATTAATCTTGCCTCATGGCGGTGGGCCCGTTTTGTTTCACTTCACCCTCACCAGACAACGGTTTTAATCGTGAAGACAACCAGGCGCCTCCATTACCGGGCGATATGAGACAAGGATCTTAATAAAATTTTCACACGCTGCCCACGTTGCTCGCCCAGTTTTTGTAGCGTATTGCAAAGCAAAAAACGAAAACCTGCTGACACTGAATGTTGAATTCATACTGCGCATCCTGTTCCGTTCTGCTGCTTGCTCATTTTAACGGGCGGCAAGTCGTAAATTGGGGTATTAAATTTTAATCCATTAATCACAACAGTTTTTTTATGAGATTGCATACTGGGCTACATTTCACGGTTGCGTATTTAAACACCAGTTTTCTTCTTAATGTGTCTCGGCAAGCTTATGGCAGGTTAGTATCAATGAAGCGTCTACCCAAGGGGTATGATCTAGTAAAACGATTTGCTCAAACGGCAAACTAGTCTGTTGATCATATGGCAAAGCTTTACGGTGTTGGAGCATTGTTACCGAAATCGTCCGAATTAAAATGTTGCCGAGTTGCCATGGTGTACGGCGGACAATTTCACGCTCATTAACCAATCAATGACCCGTGCTATTCACGCTCAAAAATAGATGTCGTGGATTTCATTTTCCAATGGTAAAACCATTTAATAAGAGAACATGTTGGCGCAGACTTGTGAATAAAAAATGGTGACAATGTTATTTATACTAAAATTACATTGAAATCGGAACAGTATAGTATAGTATAGTAATAGTATGTTAAATAACTTTCCGTCAAAAAAAAGACCAAGGAAGCAACATTACAAAATGTTTAAACATGTATAGAATTCACTCGAATTGACACTTCCATTTTATTTTATTCGTCACTCTTCTTCCTCTTCTGTCAAACTCCTTTCCCACATTCATTTTCATAAGAAAAGCGCTCGTTTATATGATTATTTGTCACAAATAAGTAGATATATTTAATTTTATAACCAAATTTAAATTCCAGATTTATTTACATCTCCACTCTAAGAAATGTTTTAGTTACCTGCATCTATTCCAATATAATTCTAAGCACATTGAATGAAAGTGATCTAACTCATTTGACCCATAACACTTCCGCAAGACGTTTTATTTCCGATTGAGGTTCCCAACATGAAAAGATTATTTCATCATTTTATTTTTATTATCCCAAAAATGGCTAACGATACGATTAAAAAAGTCGACGTTGAGAAAACTTCGCTTTATAAAGTTTTTTTCTTGACAAAAGCACGCTTCACCTAACGGCTCCTGCACATGGTATATCAATTACCGTTTTGCGTGGCTATCTTTCATCCTGCGTACCGCTGGGGAGATTAATCGCTGACATAAATATTACGCTCATGGTTTCTCATTTTATGGTATGTTGGTAATTTAGCCAACCGCGAGCAGCATGCTCTACGGCAAGAAATATTATCTTTCGCACCATCTTACATTTCCAGCACACCTCGAAAAGGGAGGCTCTTCCGACGCTGGCCGTTCGCCTCCCCGAAGCGTCTGCCTCAAGCGCCATCGGTTAAGACAGAATGGTGAAATAAATAAATAAAATCGATTGGACTATGAAACATTTGCTGCTTTTTAACTAGCTGGAACAGAGCGGGAGGGAAAACAACGAGGGAAAACAGCTTTTTTAACGAGAAAAGATGTCATGCCGCGGGTAAAGCGAAAGACGGAAAGTGTATTTTGCTACCGCCGGTTGTTTGGCATGACCGCCGTTTTATTACGCGTGCTCTCCGGTGCGATGGTGGCTCGACAATTCGAGCAATTCGTGGAATGAACCAGGTTGCTATCGTGGAAACCCGGTGAGAGTTGGAGTGCATAAATCTAAATAAAAATAAAATTACGAATTATAAACACGGCCTGCGGTTGTTCGCGTTCAACCATTGCCCATTTCCCGGTGTGACGTAGGGAATCCTTCAGCGAGGAGTCGATTCGCTCTATCAAGTCATCCAGCGTGCAGCGGAACAGCGTGCGCGGAACAGCACCCTGGCGGGTGTGGCCGTGAAACGATATGGTGGAAAATTGTTGGGGAATTACATTTTTACAGCTCGTCGACGATGGTTGGCCTTCAGCTGGGGGTGGTATCGTCGCAATGGCTGACACTGACGCTATCTAAGTAATTTCACAGCTGAAATTGAGCTCGTAAACTCAATTTCCTTCCTGCCGGCACGCAACCACCCCCGCAAACCGGGAAGCTTTACATTCCCCTCCGGATCGTGTTTCTTCGGTTTCCATCCGATGCGGAGAACTTTACACCGTTTGCCGCACAATTTTTCGGTTCCCCTGTCGAAAACACGTCCAGGGGTATCATCCCGCTGGTAAGCTCGGCCGGGCCCGGATGGGTAGATTGTTGGGTTGGACGGACGTGTTTTGTAAGCGTTTAGGTGCAAGTTATTGCCGTAAATAAGATTTTAGCGCGCTTCAGAAATTTACCTTTGCACCCAAAAAAAAAAACCGGTTCTAGCCCGATGTGGGGCCTTCAAGTTCCACTTGCTTCAACGGCAAGTTTCAGCAAGTGTGCCATGGAATGAATATGATTTTTTACGATACTTTAACATCGATGTCAGACCACCTTAGCATCGCTTAAGCTGCTCAATGCTGTCCTGCTGTGTTTGGGGGTGGAAGGTGAATGAAACAGTGTTGCCATGCGTCGGCATAAAATCCCAGGTGATGTATGATGACAATCTGCATCGATATTGAAACTCATAAATCTCTCGATGCTTTGCCATGTTTTTCCTCTACCCATGCGCGGTAGGTGATCGGAAGTCTAACCGAAAAGGTATAGATTTTGGTGCAGATGCTTTAATTAATGAAAGGAGCGATGGAATTGGTTTGCAAGCTGCGGTCTTGTGTTCACAGCTGCTCGGGACGGCATTTATGGACAAATTAACAGTTCACCCAACAGGTGACAGGTGATCGAATAATTTAACATTCGGGAACGATGGGAAGTAATACGAATATTGGAGTAAGTATGTTTTCAATTACGGCTTGTTTAACTCACTAAACATAATTTCCGTTCTAACATAATTGTCCCATGTAAGCGTTCTAAAAGTGCAACACTCACACGCAAACGCTGACGCATCGTACGATCAACACCAGTTGTTCCAATAAAAATGTCATCATAAACGAAATGAAATACCAAACCAACCGAAGCGCTACCCACAACATAACACTCGGAAGTATCATATATGAATGTTCACCCAAAAAAAAAATGTTCCCTCTGCACAACTGCCGGGGTGCTTTTACTTAATCACTTGCACAATGAGGCTAGATGAGCCGAAGGCAAACGAGCGAAAAGCTTTTATTTTTTTTTTTCGTCGGAACCCATCCTATAATCGTGGCAAGAAGGCACGATGCGAGTCGTTCCGAGTGGAGTGGGGGTGGGGCTGAATATTATTGAATATGTTTATGGTTCTCGGGTGGCTTTTACGACGGAGGGACGACATCGTAGGTTGCGAACGTGTTATAAAGTCGTGCCGATAAAAAGAGTGCCAGTGTGGACCAGTGTGGAAATGGTCGCAGGCGGGAGTTGAAGAATTGTTGAACGGGGTGGTAACATTCGAGTTAATATGTAAGTGGTACACTACACGATCCATGCAAGTCTTTCGTGGGGCACGTCTAATTCTTTCAACGTCATGGGTTCGGCCGAACATGCCTAATTTCGTTGATTGTGGTTAGTTAATGGCGGGGACGAGCCAAATGACTTCAACAGCAATAGTGGTACGTATAAGGACATCAACTTCTTTAGCTAATTTTAATTTAAGATTTATTTCAATATGAAGGTTATATGCAGTTGCGTAGCCGTTGAGTAGAAATTTATTTCATAATTTAAAATTCATTTTAGTCCTGTCGTCCACCAGTTATAACCAGGCTACTCGATCAGGAATGTTCGAGGTATAGCGCCCTCTGCCGGCAAATATTAAAAATGAGTTGTTCAAATGTGACAACGCTCTGTTCGGAATTACATTACAAAGTTAACTCATATGTGCATGCGTATTACTTTTGTGTCACTTTCTTTCATTACTCATCTGCACATGCTGCGAGTATCACAAACGTGCACATATTTTAAAAGTTTATTTATTCAATATTTTCGCAATAAAAACAACCGCAAACGGAGGCAATTTTTAAAAAGAACTATTTAAAAAATGAACAAAAGCTAAAAAGCCTCCTTCTGTCACATCTAAAAAACCAAACTAGACCACGGTTTTTGGCAAACTTAAATTATTCAAGCTTCATGTGTTTGTTTATCGGAACTCCCCGTCACGTACCGAGCAAGTGGCCAAGGGAGAAAACAGAGAAATGAAAAATATATACGCTCCAAATCCACATGCTTTCGCGCGTTTATATTTTTCGCACGTCTCACGAACGTAAACAGCGTTACAAGAAACCAGAAACAGCCGAGTGGCCTAAGAAAAAATTAAGAATCTGTTGCCGTAGGAATGGCGTGTTCTTGTTTTCCCGTATGCAGGCACATACCTATGCATTGGGCTTGTATTTGTGGAGTTGTTTTTATCTAAATTTTGGCTAGCGAAGAGTGTGAAAAATATTTCATGCCTTCCGGGCACTATTTCCTTCTGTCCTTTCCTTTTTTTGCATCACTTTCAAACTAAAAACTGAGCCTAGCGTACTGAGTCTGCTCAAATGATAGCTTTTCGTGCTCCGCAAACGAAGCTTGTAAAAATGTCCGTTTTATTGTACCGTGTAACATAAATCTTCCGCCGTGTGGTGCAATGCTGCGAAGCCACACGCAACAGCTCCGGGCCGACTCGGGCCCCGGGAGCATCAGTCGTCACGCATTTACGCCTCACGGTTTGCTAGCCTCGAGGTGGAACGGCTGCAACACGCGACGCGCGTTGCAAAAATGGCGCCCACATCCCGTGGCGAAACTGTTGCTTGTCGGGTGCAACAACTGGAAAAATACGCGGCCCCATCAACCCTTGTAACGTCCTGCCGGTGCTGCTTGACGTGTTTTACGCCTAATGGTGCCAAGGAATGGTTCTCGGACTCACGGGTTCGGTTTCGGTCGACAAATTCCTTCCGTTGCCTGCCCGAAGTTTGATCTTCTTGGAACCCCGTTTCGCATTCTCCATCAGGCCATTAAGAGTGTGCAAAAATCTGTTTTCTCCCGGTTGCTTTATTCGGGGTTTGCCTTTTTCACTTTGTTCCAGATCGATGCAGAGCGATTTTCTACCGGGTGGTCAAAGTGCCTCATTCCGGTCCAGTTCAAATGGTTGTGGTTGGGATGGCCTTAGTCGATCCACCACCATTTGTGTGTGTTTTTTTTCTCGCCTCACATCCATTCCCACACAAGCTAAAGTGAAGCCAAGAAGTACTTCGGTAGAAAGAAATATTGCCTGTTGAAAGAAAGATGTTCTTATCCACCCAGAGTTCCGCTAGATGGTTTCCTGCCTCTTTTTCTCTTCCTTCCTTTCCTACGCGCTTGAGTAATGGCTAAAGCAGCAAAAACCAAACAAAAACTACTAAAAAATAAATACCCAAGGCGCAATACGACCGGACTTGCTAGCAAAGGAATAGCGAAACATATTCAAGTGAAAGCCAAAATGTGCTCCAGTACGGCCCGATCGCTACCGGGAAGGATTGGCCAATGTTGAGGGCAAGCGAAAATGAGACTGTTGCGTACTGTTCATCCCCATCCAGACCTTTAGCTGCCTTTAGCTCAATGTTCATTCCGCCATAAAATCGCCTTTTACCTCCGGTTTCCGGCAATAAATATAAAAAAGAACGAAAGTGAACCAAACTGTGCATAAAATATGAAACACCCCGTACAAGGGAGTGCCAACCCCGGATTGGCAGAACGATCGCCCCGGAAATGGATGGATTTCGTAAAAGCTGATGAAAGGCGGCACGATGCGGAACCCTCGTATATCCCTCGCCCATTCCACGCATTTGTCCCGCTGAAGGGACCGGCCAAGATCTCAGACAAGAAGTTTTCCCCATTTTACGGAAAAGTGAAATTAGCCGAGGTCCGAGTTCTTATCTGGTTCGCCTTCTTGCCCGATTTTTAACCACACACACACGGCGGTGGCCAACGTGTTTGGATGTGGTTTCTATTCAGTTCCCGCAGCAGGGTTAAGATTTGTATTTTGCATCAAGTTTCCGGCGATCTTTCATTCCCTCCTTCAAGCACTGGCCGCAAGTGGCACTACTGGAAAAAGGGTTCAACTGCGTTGATTGGGTAGCGACAGCTGTTGCTACTTGAATGCTACGTTGCGAGGAGCCCAACTGTGATCTACTAGGGCGGAGAGATTCATCACCACCGAGTAAACGACCGTGAAATTCTTATCTTTTGAACAAATGAAACAAATGCTGTTGTGGGTTGTTCGGCAAGGATTATCTCCCCCTTGGCCCGCTTCACACATTAGTGGAAGCGTGTTCATAACCGCCGCACCACAGATGGACGTATTCCAGAGCCACTTCTGCTGCTACTCTCCCGGATCTCAAGCTACTTTGAGATGCTCGCAGCATACCGCACGCAATGTTCCGCTTTCAATGCCTGTCACGTACACAAAGGGCCAAACGTTGCCCAAGCCCTGTGTATACATACATGTGGCAAGAGCAACGGACGGAAAGAAGCAACTGCAGGGAAAAAAAAGCACGCGAAACAGTTGAATCTGTCGCCGATTTTTGGCTGCGAATGGTCGGTGTGGATGTGGTTTTGTCTCGCTGTGGGACCACTTAATGTGACCTCTGAAGAGGCACCGTTGGAAGATTCTTATATTTGATTAACTTTATGTACTAATAATGTTGCTATCATAAGACTATCCGGCGAGTGCCTCGCTGCATGCATGATGTGGGCAAACTGTTGCTTGTTCTGAACGATTGAGCGAGAGGAGATTTGCTTCTTCGTCGAATTCCTTGAATGATGCCTTCGATTATACGTTTTTACTAAGTCCGACTAAAGGTAAGTCCGATTTAATCATAGAAAAGTCCATAAAATTTGCTAAAATTACAATTTGTTTGTATTACATTATTTTATTGAACTTCTATGTGCATAAACCCCAGCAGTTTGTGTAGCCCTTTTTGTTCAAACAAAAAAGCCATAAGCCATGGAGAATTCTGATTTGATTACAAGCAGCTTAGGAATAAATTGAGTGATAAAAATTGGATAACTTAAGTTGATTTAGTTGATTTCTTTGGATGTTGTTAATTAAATACTGTATACCATATAAAGTTCCTTGATACTAACTTCACTTAAAATTAGACGAGGAGATGTCTAAGCTAAAAAGGATTCTGCAGAGACATACCATGTAATAACATCGTTCCAACTTTATCTACTAGGATTTCAATTAAAAATGCTCAACATCGCATTGCCCAATCAGTAGCGCGGATGGGAAATTTGCTGAATCGAGCTTATCGTTCCAGAATCGAGCCAAAAATAATATCCACATTACAGCGAGCGCACCGTCGGCATTGGGAGTGATTAAGCGACACCATTTGTTCTCCGCTACCAAAGCTTTACGAAGTGCCTCGCATACTCGCTTCCGGGTGGATATCCTTTTCCAAGCGCACTTTGTCACCGACATTGGCCTCGCTGCGGTACCACGACTACCGGATGGTCGCTTCGCAAAAGGATCTACTCCCGATCTGCACACTAATCTGGACGTAAGCAAAAAAAAATGCACTTTCTGCAACCGCACTACGCTGCTCCCGGTTGCGGATGCGCTAGGATTCACATCCGCTTTGCTTTACTCGGTCTGCGTGATCTGAAATTTCAGCTTATGCTAGATTGTGATAAAGCGATGCGGTCTCGGCATACCCGTCGATGGGGCAACCGGAGCTCCGAGCCGTAACCGGAATGAGACAAAACTCTCGGTTCCCTCCGTTACCCCGCTCATCCCACCGGCAAGGTACGGTGTGCAACAAGTAACATCTTTTGGCTTCTCACACCACATCCGGCTGCTGCTTCCGCCGAGACGGGTCGAAGAAGTTTTATCTCGGTGACTTTATTAGGTACGTGCGCGTCTCGTTGCTGCCATGTTACGGTGTGCCCGGGTCAGGAACTAAAAGTCCTTTCCCCCCCACCCCCACCCAATGGATCAACCTCCGACAACCGGATCTTAAAGAAATGCATGCGCTAGGTGTCTGTGTGCAGTTGGAGCTTTTGCGCTGAGCAGAAACAACGAGGGAAAAAAGAAACGCCCAACCGGGTGACACTTCCGATGGCTGTGCTGAAGAGGAGTGGGAACTTTTGGCAAGCAGTGCAACTGCTGCGAATCATTCCCATCGAACCATCGTTGGGCTTCGGGAGGTCAGGGTTTCTTTTTCCGTGCAGTCTCTTGGTGGTGGCAAGTGTACGCTAGCGATGAAAGCGCTTCCCATCGAAATCGTGCTAGGAATTTCCGAGTGACAAAAAAGACACATATCGAACAGAGGTCCCGGATGAAGATTCTGGGCAATGAGTGTAGAAAAAGTTTATGGTGGGAAGCGGATATGTCGCTAATTTGTTGATTGAGTGGGTGTTGAGTCGCAAAATGTGTAAACTATCATCTAAGGGGACACCTTATCTTTTGCAATAATTATTTCTAATAAAACGGAGACTCATGAGCTACTTGATCATTTACTTTATGTAATGAACAATGAAGAAACGTGCTTGTGTGAACCGATGGTGGGATAAGAATTTGTTCAAATGTCTGTGTTGCCATCTTTTATAAAAACTTTGGGAATAAGATCTTAAAGAAATACAGATAATTCTACTGACATTTAGGTAAATAATAGAAAGCATCTATAATATATTACTAAATTGTATTGAAGCTACAATAATTACGATAAACAAACATTTCTCACTATCTTTTATTCAAAACACCACGTGCAAGGGCTTCATCAAATGTGGAAAATTGTACGGTACATTGCACATTGAATTTTTCCTGAAAGCTTTTGGGATCTATACTCACAAACGTATTGTTTATTTTTATAAAAAAAAATATTCGTAAGCTACTTATCTTCTGCGTAAAACTCTGCAAAGATGGCATTCACTATAATCCATCAGATGAGTTCAATGAATAAATACAACACTTTCTATCAATTGGGAAAAAGAAAACCCACCGAAACAATATTAAAGAATTTCCTCAGTTTTTCCCTTCCATCTACTCCTGTTGAGTATTACTTCTAGTAACAACGATCACAAAGAACGTACAAAACACTTGGAAAGTCTTGGAAAGAAAAATTGAATGCATCCTCAAAACCAATACCATACATACCTTCAAGGGCGAAATCATCTTTGCGGTTTGTAGTTTGGAATATAGATCTACGTCAAGTGTTGCTGCAGTGTCGCTGTCGGATGGTCGCCAAACACTTTTAGCATAAAGAAGCCTTAGATAACCAGCAAGCTCTGGGTTTATTTTTAACCGCTTGCGTTTTGCGGGGTGCAATTTTGTTCGGACTAGCACCAAGCAGGCGATGTATGAGTGGTGTCGCAAGATTGATCAGCTTGCCACAAAACGGTGGAAAAAATAAGGGCAAAGAAATTGACGAAAAGTGTACGAGAAACATCTCGCACGGGTTGAAAACACTCGAGATGGTTCCGTTGCCCACGGTACTGCTTGTGCATGCACAGCAAAGGAGAAAGAAAACACAACTTGAGATTTTCAATCGCAAAAATATTCATACTACCAACCCTAGCGTGCCATCGGCAAGCATCGTATCGCTATTGTGTTTCACTCGAGAAGCCACTTCTCGCCACGGTGGTTCGAACTTGAAGTACTCGGAGAGTTCTATTCGTGCCACCTATATGGAAACTGATTCCTGCCTTCCACCGGTTCTGATGGAATGGTTTGGAAAAAGGCTTCACCATCACTTACATTGACACGTTTGTTGTTCGCTATCGGTACAGCCTCAATTATAGGCATCCTTTTGTCAGCTTCACCAAAGCGACGACATGCAGGGAAAATGTCAGTGCAGAGGCTATTACTTTCGGAGAATAGAATGTACAACAATTGAATCAATTCAATGACGCCAGCAGATCAGGGGTCTCCAAACTGAGGCCAGCGAGAGGCTCCAGTCTCTGTGTAAATGGCCCTCATCTAAGATAGTATCAACCAATGCGGCTCGTGGGCTAACAAGTTTGAAGACCCCTGGTCTAAACCATCTGTACTATATCACATATTTAAAATTATATATCGACAATTTCTTCATTTTGGTCTAATTCACCTTTTCTCGTGATATTTAGTAATGTCCTATAAATCTTAATCTTCTGTCGGCCTAGAATTCAATTGTATTTTTGCAATAGTTAAAAATTTAAACCATTCTAGATTTAAATTGCATTTTATCATTACATTTTAAAAGATTCTTCGCTTGCGTGAGAACAATCACTTCCATAACGTTGTATTACCTTCGTTAGAGACACGATCAGAGCCTTCAATTGAATTCGTGACGTTAGCCAATAAGCAATAACAACCGCACATTTCACATTTCCTCCATCTCGGGGCTGCCCTTGCGTGGGAAAAAAGCTTTCTCCTAACAAAGATTATCACACTATCGCGTTTATCCTTTTACCGTTTCACTGCCGTTCTATTTATGCAAACTGCAGCTGTGCGTTACACATTCCGTGCCCGGCAAGTATTTACTTTTCCCCATTACGCCCTGCCCCGCAGTACCGTCTATCAGCAACGAAAACATTTGTGACCAATACTTCAAGCCTTCGCGTGGGGTTACAAAATTGAATTTCGTAAATCTTTCCCAGCGATGGGAAAATGGGAGTACTTGTTGTTCCATTTATTTTATCTCTTCCATCCACTGTCGGAGTGGTTCTCGCATCACTAGGCCTCGTGGCTCGAGATGGTCGACGTTGTGTGCGACCTTTCTTCGTGCGCATAGCGCTCTGGGGACACCACCGACCTTTGCCGGTCTGGCATGGGAAGTGATCGCTCGTTTTGGGCCGGAATTGTTCCTCATCATAAAAATCGCATTATCCTTAATAATGTGTTTTCCTTTCGCTTTCACTCGCTTTGCTCGCAGTTGGCACTCTACCCAAGATTGTTTTCTTCCCAAGGGAAGGCGTAGGCTTGTCAATTTCTTAAAGCGTTCCGGAAAAGCTGTTGTGCTCACCGGGCTTTGAGATATTGTTTATAATGCATTCCACACGTACATATTTTTATTCAAATTTTTACATAAAATTTTTCGTTTTAGATATTTTTTTTACAATCGATTACAGACGATTTTTTTTTACTATCATTTTTAGCCACTTAAAAGATTCCGTAACTTATTTCATACCACTTCCAAACAGCTGTTCAACTCGTCTAAAAGACAATTTACAAATTGTGTTCTTTTTTCGTGAATATCTTATGCTGGATCTTCCCATTATCTTCATCACATGGAAACCCTCAGAGCTGCAATCCTTTCGCAAGCTCTCCCTAAGTAAGCCGATCGGCAGCAAGGGTTCAGTTGCATTAGCATCCTTCGTTTACAATAATTGGACGCCCGACTGTGCCCTTATCCGTTCCATTACGAGAACACATCCGATACGCTTCACCGCCGGTCTCGGATCAAATACCACAGGTCAAAGCACCTTGCCGTCCCGAAAAACCGCACACATGTGATACGTGTCACCGTTGAATGACAGCCATTAGTCTGGCTGAGGGAAATTTGTGCGCCCCCTCGGAAGCTGGGTTCCAACCGGGTTAGCCGAGAACTAACGCTGGTGCTGGTGTTATTTTTTTTTTCTCGGCCGTGATTGATGAACGTCGGGTCCAAGCTGAAGGCACCGGCAAATACAGCAGTCAGCAGGCACCAAATTGTCGGCTCATCGTCGGAAACTCTTTCCCATATTCGGCACACTGCGGGGGGAGGGGGTTAGCATTGGGATAAGTTTGGACAACTTTGCTTAAGATGTTTTTTTTTTGCAAGCCCAACACTCTCCGGGACGCGGTGTTCGCTCTGGTGCTTTGCGAGTCTGTTAAGATGATTGATTGATGTGCCTTTTCGCTTTTGCAGGTCGTTAGCATTCGTCGGCAAGATTGCCTAGCGGCGGATTGGCATTTGCTTCATCCACGTGGCAGCGAAAGCTTCCTGCCACGCTGGTAAGCGTTATGCACGGTTAAGAAAGGGATTAGTCGAAACGAGTCGACTTGTTCCTTGCAAATTGCTCGTGTGCTGTGTCTTCCCAGTTGTATCGTACGATGCTAAGAACCATTACCTTTGTTACAAACATCTTCGAAGAATTTAAAACAATTATTTCCAAGATTATGTAGGATATTTAAGAAAGGAGTCTTATGTATACATTTGAGACAACATTGAGAGGTAAGCAGAGGATAACAAAAGAAACCAATTAAAAGACTTTTTCCTGTCCTGCATCTCATTACGCTCAGTCACGAACAATAAACTCGTCAAAAGAAAGCGTTCGAACGCAGCTCGCAGGCACCTAAGCTACTAACGCCTTTGTCTGAGAGGCTAGTAGAAAGGCTTGCCGATACTTAACCCCACATACAGTACATTATCCCGAGCAAAAGAAATACAACATTCATCGTGCTTCCTTACCACTCAATAAAAAAAAAAAACAACCTAAAATCATCAAAGCAAATGCACGAATAAGACACGGCACAACGGTACGACATCTCTCCGTGCGGACGGTTGGATGGACAGTTTGTCAAATAAATACGAACGATTTTCTTTGTGTATGTTTCGGTATGTTTTGTCTCCTTTGGGGCACACGTACCGGTGCCGTGTATTAGCTTAATAGACCGTCACAGGATGGTAAATCACATTGCACAAACAACACAAACCGTTCGCTCACCGCTTCGCTTCGCATCTTCGCAAGCTTGATTTCCCTCGGTGCACAGTGTGGAAAAATAAGTACTCCTGCCCGGTCCGGTCCAGGGTTTCCAGCGGCACGGTGCGCGGCTACGCGGTACACGGACGGCTTTTGTTTGGCGAAGGAAAATCGCTCACCGACAATGTTTGAGCAAAATCCATTGTTTGTTTCGCAGAGCAAAAACCACCTGTGGAAGTAACACGGGGCGGTGCGGGCTGGAGCTGGGACGTTTCGGTGCCCCTTTGTTGCCGCACGTGGTATTCATTTTAACGCGCAATTAGGCAGATGAAAATTAAACGACCGGTACGGTAAAATTGTTATTCCAGAAAACAGGGAAATGAGAATGGGGACGAATATTACGCAAAGTTTTTCCAAGTTTTTCCCGAATATTACGCAAATCGGTAAGATGGAGGAATCGTTTTCTAGTTTTTTTTTCGTAGAGATGCAAAAATATTATGGCAAGTGTTTACTCCGAGCCATGAATAATACATTCACCTCAAAGCAATTGCTCTGGCCGGCATTGGAACTTTTGTCTTGTCTTGTGTCCCCAGCACCAAATTGACCAATCCCTTATAAGCAATCAACATTGCGCTGGGAAGCACATCTTCCCCGTGAGGTTCACCATCGTTTATTGCCCAATGTGCAACGTTATTGCAATCATCACCTGAGCACGGGGCAGCACGGTGGCAAACAATGTCCGAAGGCAACACGACCGACCGTACCGTGTCCAGCGCACCGAACTCCGGAGTACACGAGAGTCTTTACCCCGTGTACCGAAAGGTGAGGCCCTCGGGACGGGACAAAGCTAACACGAAAACAGTAAACAGCATAAAAAGATAGAAGCCACCTAATTGATTGCTCCTTGGAGGCACATATTCGGGCAAACGGTTTTGGGGCAACAGCAAGAGAAAAAAAAATGGTGCAAACAAAAATAAACACCACCGACTCGTAGCCCTCGGGAAAGGCTGGGGCTCCCTGCTTTTCCCACCGATTTCCCGGGAACATTCCCGTGCTCGGTCGCAACAAGAAAACAAACTTAATTTCTGCCGTGATTCTCGCCCTACACGCTGGGACCGTCCCGCCGTATATCGGGGTTGGTCGGCTTTATTGCTTTCGTTTTATTGTTTCTTGTCGAAGGCTGTGTCACTTGGTTGATCTTATTTGTACCACCAGCGAGTGGGACGATCGCGAATGATGAGGACAGCGAAGAACGGACACAACAAAATACACCAGATCTAGAGACGGTATTCAATTCCACGAGAGCATAGCGACAAGACAGCGAAAAAAAAACACGAAAATACGGTACACATTTCTCCTCCAAACCGCGGATCACAGCAGCCATCGCGGGGAAAGATGGAGAGTAATAAGAATAATAATAAAAAACAACAACCAAAATTAACAAACGCGGGACTATGGCCACGACGTCGACGGGCGGCTGCTGTGGGAATAATAAATGTCCAAAAATCAAACAACTTTGACAAAGAACATTGCCCAAACAAGCGGGTCTCCAGCGGGCGCTGGTGATGCCGAGTTTAACCGCTAGGTGTCGCACGGTGGAGAGATTAGTAGTGCTTTTGGCTTTGGGAAAAATTTGGTAAACAGTACAACGGTGATGAACTTCCAGCAAAACACACACCGAATCGTTCGTTGGTAAAAAGAAAAGAACGTTATGGATAATTATTAGAAAAGTGGGAAAACCTCAAAACAGTAATATTCTCGAGAAATTGTAAAAATACATTTAAAAACAGGAGCATAAAATATATCTTTACAAAAATTTTACACATTTATTCATATAAAGTCACGAAAAGTCATGTTAAGTAGTAAATTTACTGTTTAATGTAAATTTAAATTTAAAGAACTCTCTACATATTTTAATTAAAAAACAATGTTATAAAAAGTTAGATATATTTTTCCTGAATTTAAGTTTTGTCCAATACAATTCCTTCGTGTCGTGCTAATGTGCTAGGAGCGTACCACCGAGTAGCAACAGTACAGCCAACTTTCACCGGAGCGTGTAAGACAGCCAAGCGCGCGATTCCAGATTACGATAAGACGAATGATAAAGAAGCCCCAGGCGACATCCAAGCAACACGGCCACCAGAACCGGCGTGTCGCGGCAAAAGTTGGGAAAAGTCTCGCGGTTTGGGTTTGCAAACCATTTGCAAAGCGGCTGTGGGTTGGTTGTCGAAGGAACGCGCCCTGGGACGGCGAGGACATGGTTGTGTTGCTGCTCGTTTGACAGTTCCGTGCCATTGAGCGTAACCTTTCCGCTACGATCGGGTATTCGCTGTTCATAAATTTTCATTGCCCATGTGTAACATGAAGTAAGTTTTGAGGACTTTCTCCCACCCACCCAACCTACCTTCCCGATCTGCCAGCAGGAGGCGACGGTGGCGAAGATGGTGTGTGTAATCCGGAAACAAAAGCATGTGGTTGCAGACTCCATGTGGAACAGATTTCTCACCAAATAAAAAATCGCTGTTCTCACAGCGGGCATCAATTTGTAATAAACCATTACGGAATGACAGATATCCTATTAACTATTGTGGAAGATCATCGCATGCAGGCATTGATTGACTTGACTAGATTTAAGTATTCTACCGTCCCTTCGGAAAGGAAAGCAAAAACCAATGACTTAACATAGATTTCGTGGTGACAATTTTCGGTAATGGAATTAGTTACAATCGCGCCAACCGCGGCACGTGCCTTCCAACACTGCCAAACCCAAGCCGAAAGTCGAAGAAGTAGAAAATAAGAATCACGCACAAAGTGGAAAACAATCATACACTCTGGAGAGATCCTTGTGTTTTCCACTTTCGTTTCGAGATGACAAAAAAATAAGGGAACGTGAAGAATCAACAAAGCATTTCTCCACAATCCAATCACCCGTTAAGCAACATCATTTCGTTTACGTGATGTCATTCCGTTCCGGAGCGCAGGAAGC
This sequence comes from Anopheles moucheti, assembly GCF_943734755.1. Lineage (NCBI taxonomy): Eukaryota > Metazoa > Arthropoda > Insecta > Diptera > Culicidae > Anopheles > Anopheles moucheti. The sequence continues at coordinate 81,643,532 of NC_069141.1, forward strand.
TCACGATGGTATGTATGCCGATCGTCCCGGTCGCATCGAAAGGACTTTCGTTTTCTTTCTCGAGTTTCAGCACGGGTTTGTGATTGGCTAGCTCGTGTTACCCGCGGGAAAGGAAGGAAAAGCGAACCAAGGCTTCCGAACCAACGGCTGCTTTAGTATTTATCCTTCCAGGGGATGGTACAGGGAAAATCTCAGTAAAAATCACAAGTATTCCGGACGCAGACACGAACAGCACTTGAGTGAGCATGTGAGGCCGCATTTGTGTGTGTGTGTCTGCCCGTGGTAATGACACGTCCATCGTTTCGGAGAAAAAGCGTCCAGCGGAGCAAATGTCGAAGGAAACGAAAAAGTGGAAATAGAAAAGCAGAACGGTAGCGGGAACATCAACGGAGAATTTTCCTTCGCCAGCGAACCTGTTTCCAGCATTTCCCCCTTTCAAACCAGGTGAAAGATCATACGTTGGTGACAATACAACATCCAGGAGAAACATCACAAGAAAACCCCGGAGAATCGGTCAAAAATGGTCAGCTCTCGGCAAGGTTCCGGAGTGTGCAAAATAGCTGCAAATAACTGTGCATGGGGGTAAATATTTGCTGAATAATATATCATTCATGCTGCACGTGACATCAAATGAATAAATTGCATATTCTGGCATGCCTTCGACGGGATTGGGGTTGCTTCTGCAATGGGGATAAATATTCAGTGCTCGGTGTAACGATGGCCACTCGATCGCCCCTAGAGGCGGCACAAATGAAGTGAATTTTATTTAGACCAACAAAATCTCATCGAGGCTCGGTAAGTTAAAATTTATTAAAAATTTCATAAGAAGCCAAACAGACCTATCGTAGAAAGAATTTATATTTTTAACACAACTATAATTTTAATCGTTGTATAAACTATATTTCACAGTAATTTCTCTTTTCCATTGCTTAGAGAAGTGCTTCGACTAACATGTATCGTATTTCTTCAAAGGTGTTAAAAATAGTCTTGAATATGCTTTTCACAACGAGCTCCACTTATCCACCGGGGGATGTTGGGTATTGAAGGATTGTGCCGGTAAGGGAAGAAGAAAGGGCTTCGAAGAATTGAAGGAAATACATCTCATCTTTTGCTATCGATAATTGGATCCGTTTCCTTTCATCGGTGTTTGTTATGGATGAAGCTTTCAACGGTTTGACGTATGTCTTTAGCATAGGTTCATGATTTTGTTCCACAAGATCATTCTTTGTGTGTCGTGGTAAGGGTTGTGTAAAAACTATCAGACATTGCAAATTGTTTAAATAATTACACATAAAGTTATTGCATTTGTGGAACTATTTTAAAATTTTTACTTTTAAAATATCCTTTCTCCGTGCACATTCATACAACATACTTGCTTTATAACATTTAAAACGGAAAATCAATCCACCTGATTTTTAAATTATTTTAAACGATTGGTAATCAATGAATGCTGGGAATCACTTTAACCGCTTTCGTCTCTAATCACTGTAACACACACCGACCAAATGTCTTTTAATTTCTTTTCACCATTTTTTCTCTTCATTTACCCCCAAGCTGATTGTGCCTCCCGGCAACGATTTGGTGTTTAATATACATAAATTTCACCGACAATCTCGTGCCGGAATCGCTTAATTTAAAAAGTTTTCGCTCCACGGTTCGTCTCCGGGTCTGGGCAGGTTTGATTTCGATGGGCCTGTACGCGTTACGAACGTAGGCGAGTCGTTATCAGAAATGGAGAAAGACAACCCACCAACAACAACAAAAAAAAGGGAATCAAAATACGAAAAATGCTCAACAACACAAAACGGTAAGCAAACCTCGCGCACAACACAATGAAGCTGAGGAGCATCCTCCAACTTTACTTGTTTGTTTTTTTTTTTTTGCTATTTGCTTTCGCATACCGAACAAAAGCAAGCGAGAACCGAGGCAGCATGGTAAAACCGAGTTGGTCCGATGGGAAATTTACTTGCACCAACCCGCTACACACAATGTGCGGCCCAATGCGAGAGCGGTGGATAAGAAAATTGTTTTCCCGTTCCTTGACAACGCGATACACGCACATACAAACACACACACACACACACACACGAAGACGGCAGATAGTAAGTCCCCATAGCACTTTGTTTCGACGACGCCAGCCTACGTCTTACCCGCCCGCCGTTTCTGCCCTAAGCTGCTCCGGTGCCGGTTGCGGTCGGTTGTTGACGGTTTTATGAGCTTTTCACCAGCCCCCAAAATGGGGACGGGTTGCGGATTGGACGCGTCAAAGCGCAGTGCAAATCATAAATAAAATTGCCATCCCTCGAATAACATCAAACCCCTTTTTTTCGCTCTCGGGTCGCTATGGAATTGAATCTCGTTTGGTTTCGCTTTTTTTTTTGTTTGGTGCTATCTTTTCCGCTGATGCTTATTTCGATTTTAAGCGACAAGATGAATGCGAAGGCCTGTGATAGCCCCCCGAATGCGGGTTGAGTGTGACTGCACAGTCAAAATTTTATGATCTTTTGTGATGCAGTTATTGGCAGGTTCGTGTCGATGTTATTATACCTAGCAAAACCGTACTGCTACGTTTGTGTGTATGTGATACAATTTTAAATTTCATAAAAGGTAATAAAAGATTCAATGCATTTTCAATATAAGCAATTTAATGCCATCCGTGCAGGAGCAGTACGATTGGAAGTTACAATTTCAGTCCCATTGTTAACATACGTTATAAAGATTTGGAAAAAGCATTACTAAAACTCTGTAATATTTGCAAAAGTAGGGTAATTTTTCAATAAAAGCTTCTCTAAAAAATTTTTTACCATAAAAAATCCAATTTCCATTATACCCCATACATATGCAAAGCCATTTCTTTTTTCTCATTTCATTTGACATTTCAAAAATTTAATTTCCAATCTTTACAATTTCCCAACATCCAAGTAATTGAAACAAAAACCCCTCAGCCAAAAAAAAAGTGGCACAAAATTAATCTCATGAAAAAACGGTTAAATCCTCCATGCTTCGTGAGTGAGCTAGACTTGCGATAGACGTTTGTTTTCTCAACAAATATTTGTCTTGGCACGCTTAAGAATTCACTGTACGATGCTGCGAACGGTGGCGAGAGTTACAGATTCAACTTCGAACTTCACGTCTACGTCACAAACGCACACCCTGCCCGGTCCCGCGCATCGCTACCCGTGCAGCGAGAGCAAGCGACGAAATGCGGTTACAAAGCACAAGACGTTCGAACAATGCGATAGCGGGAAAGTGAATTTCTCGAGGTGGATTTTATAATGTTTTGTTTTTTTTTTTGCCCCACCCCAACTGCAACCCCAGCAGACAAAAGGGAATCGTGGTTCGTTCACTTGGCGCTTCCATTATTTGAGGCAATACTGCCGATGCCGTAGCGTTTGTCTCTAGTGGGCGGCTTAGTGCTCCGCAGGCGTATAAACATATTAGCAGTCAGTTTAGGAAAGCAGATTTAGCAGGCCGAAGCGAATGGAATCAAATGTCAGCCAATTCGGGAACGGCACGGCGGAAGGTGGGATGCCTTTGGGATGCCGTATGCTTCCTGTGTTTCGCTCTCGGATCCTTTTATAACCGGCAACACTCTCGTCGAGTGTTTGTACAGCTGGTTCGACCACGGGATTCCTTATAGTTGGACGGATAGATTTTTCCGGTATAACCCTTAGCAGACTGGAAGCTTCCTTTTTGGGATTCTTGGGATCGATGGAGATATTCTAAGTATACTGAAGAGTGGTCAGAAATCTCATAATAGTATCCACCTCATGCAGATCGAAGCTTAACGATAATTAGAATTCATTACGTTTGTCTTCCAGGATGTTAAAGTCTTGGGTATTGCAGAATTTTGAGAAAATTTAAAAAAACACTCACTCATAATAGAGCGATGGATAAATAAAACATTCTTTTTGAACTTTCTTCAACATTTTTAGTCCAAAAATCTGTTATCAGAAAATTGAACGTTTGTTGTGTGACTATTATTCAAAATGTTGTGTGTTATTCAAAATATTTAAAGAACAAATATCAAGGGTTTGAAAATTGGTTTCAGACGAGGCATATTGAGGTCTAATTTTTTACATTGAATCTGGCATTCGAGTTTACTTATTGCTTTTTAAACATCTTCAAAATATCCATCCTGACCAATGTTGTCCAATATGAGAAATACAATTACACCCACCTTAGTTATATTGTACAACAAATTGTAACAAAAACGACCGAGTTTAAAACAATTACAGTACTACAAAAATGCCGGCACAATAACCTTAAGAGGTCTAGGCCTGCCGTTCCTGGCTTTCTGTGACTTTATTTTCTCGAAGCTAGATAGTCAAGTCCTGCTTGCGAGGGATTGATTCGGTTGAGATTTTGGTCCGATCCGTTCGTGTGAAGCCCGGCGCAAATTTTATAATATTGTCTGTTTGCGTCTAAACGAGCTCAACGATGTATTACAGCAGAAAACAAATGGAAAACGCTCTATAATCGTTTTTCGAGGCAATAATCAAATGTATTTAGAAACCACAAAAGTTCAAATCTAAAGCGGCATTTAATTTAAATTGTATTCAAGTTTGCGTTTATGATCCCATTTTTTTCACTTCCAGGAACTATTTCATTCACTCACAGACAATGGGAATGGGGGAAAACACTTGCCCCATGGAGCGATATGATTTACCAACAAATCACAGAAACGATATCAAACAGCAGGAACCACTGCCACACACCAAACTGTGCGTTACGCAATACGGCGCGGCTGCGGTGCCACGGAACGTGAGGCTAGTGAGCATTGTTAGGGGCAAACCGTATTCCGGTGTCTCGTTTAAACTCTCCATCACGGAATGGTACGTACCCGAAGCGATATTGTTCCTTACCGAACGGATCCGTTTGGCCTTGCAGTACAATCCCGGAACACAAGCGGCGAATGTTCAGCATGCGGTACATCTTGCCAATAAATGTCTTCCGACGATACGTTGGTCGGTACGCCGCAGGATACGCCGTGGCGCAAGACTCCGGTTGTGTTTTCCTCGCTGCGTGGCGTACAGCACATGCGACTTGCGAAGGAAGCCACCGGTGCACTATTTCACATGCAAAGGCAAAACCTACCCCGAAAATGTCACCCGATTACGCCACAGGATTCGGTTCGCGAAACCCTCGAGCAGGAATCCAATAACCGCCAGTCCCGATTTCATCACTTTTGCTGTGGCTGTGCGGGAATGGAGCAGACCCGGTGCAATAGTTTCGATAGCCATCGCAATCGGTTTGGTTTTGTGTTTATTTTTTCGCCCGGGCTGAATAATTCAGCTATGAAACGCTTTTGTTTTGTTCCTGCGTTTCGATTTTCAATACAAAGCGTTGTGCGGAATGAGATTTTGTTTGTTTGCGCCATTCCATTTCATCTGCGACCGGGCGGATTAAGATTATTTTTAGTTTTACATTGTTGGTGGTTCTGCTGGTTTGCATTAATTTTTCATACCACCGGACTGATGCGTATTGGTGGCGTTTTGATGAATTTTGTATAAGTGCTTCATAAAGTTTCCGCTCGTGTGTTGCGTAAGGCAGAACGGAATGTTGTTTTGTTTGTATCGTTTCTTTTTCTTTTATCAACTGTTTTGCATATTCAATGGCTAATCAAAATGAAAATATTTGAGCAATTCTTGTGATGATTTGTACTTTCGTTTGTAATGAAAATTGCTTAACATGTGTTTTATTCACTATCGTATTGCTGAAAATTACTTTTGTGATCTTTCCATTTTCTGGATTATTTCAACTTTCACAAATCTTTGAATCACTTTCTAATTTAATTTGATGTTTGGAAAAATACCCCGAGGAGATAATTTGATATGAAATAAACCCAAAACTACTCAAGTACTCAGAATTCTTAGTCTTCGGGAAGAAAGATTATTAATTTAAAAGGAATTGAAGTTGTAAGTAGAATTTTGTTTTATTAATGATAAACAGTGATTGTAGATTCAATAGCTATCGAAGAGAATACTTAAAGAAGGAAGGGTCATAAAGTTTCACAGCGTAGTTCGCCTTCTAATACAACAAACAAGCTTAATGCATCACGAACGCAAAAGAATATTTTTAAAACATACGACATTTACTTACCACAACTTATCCATAAAATGAGGAAAACCAACAGTAACGATATTCTGCTATTCCACATCCTGTTTTCATATGCCATGATGGTGGTAATGCCGTCACTTCAGTGTAATATTTTTCGTTAAGCTTTTTTTTTCTCCAATCTTTTTCTTCTGCCTGCAAGTGCACCTGATCTAGCTGATCACTATCGATACAATCGTGCCCGTCGGTCGGTCATACGTCATCAAAAGGTTTCGCTTTAACCGGCCACTTTCACAAACTGCCCACAAACTTCCAATCGTTTCCCTCCATCGGCATGACCATTGGCACTGTGCAACATTGTGTGACCATTAGTACTTACTGGCGTGCAGTATTTGGCATGAACACAGGATGCACCGTTTTACACATATTCACTTGCACCCTTGCACGTACATACGCACACATACGTGCACCAGCGCCACAGACACATACAACCACACACACATACACACGCATACACTATATACTGGGGCACATACACACACACGCACACAGAGAGCCTTACAGGCGTTACAGCTTCATTGCACACGACACGGCGTTGTCAGTGTTGGGCAGCCAGCAGCTGCCGAGGAAAGGCTTATGAGAAGTGGTCCATATCCATGCGGACACTGCAAGGGAGTTAAAAACGAGCCAGCTGCACAACCTTTTCAACTGATGTCGCTTTGCATTATTGTGCATAAAAATTGGAACAATAGATTGAAACAATTCTATGGTGTCTGTTTGATCTTTCTACCACGTTTACAAAATCCTTTGCAATTGAAATATTAAAATACAAAACATTTAACGAACTTTTTAAATATCTCGACTCTTAACTACGCGCTTGAACGGATATAAAATAATTATCAGTTCTTGGTTACATTATGCATTCCTACTTCCTTTATCAGTACACCATTGCACACAATGCTCGTTACTTTAAACGTTCCCGCCTAAACAACATTTCACACACATTCTCAAGAACAAGTTTTACCCTGCTGCACTAGGAGTAGGATATGCACTGGCAGTAACTGCAACGTTGCACGGTCTGCACATAAGTGATGCGAACGAGACTTCCCTGCAGTGTGCTATGCCGGCGGAGAGATTTCGTCGATAGCAACGAGCGCGACCACATGGTGTGTGTTTTTTGCGTATTTTTCACTTGTAACCTACCAAAAACTCACCACTACAGCTTCACTGGGTAATCTCTTCCAACGCACGCAGCGGAAACTTTACCAACAAACGGAAGAAAAAACACAAAAACTATTTCCAAAAAATAAAACCAACATCGTTCAGCCTCGCCGTGTACCGACGGGAAGGATTTCGGTGTCCTGCGAATGCTAACCTTCACTTCCGTAGCGGTGGGTGTACCCTCGTTAAGTGGTCGACCTGCCGCAAGCTATTTCCTGGGAGGGTTCGCTGATCACCCTTTTGGGGGTGCGAACCGCATTGCCGCTTGCGGGTACGGTGGTAACCCTGAGCCCGTTTCCCGCGTCCGTTGGCTTGGCAACTGGACTCACTCAAGCCGAGCGCATTTCTTTCCTTTCCCAATCCGAACGACACAACGTTTGCTCCACGACTGAGAGGACCAGTCTGCTTCGGGCAAGCTTTTGGCCCCGACCCGATACACTTCCGCCGGAAAATGGTCACGCAGACACGCGCAAAATTTCCCATTCACCGTATGTATTCCTTTGCCACTGGCTGGGAGAGAATGCAATGCAATGGAGAGAGAAAATAGCGAAGATGGGAGAGCAAGGATTTTGCAATATATTGCATCCGTGATTACGCGGCAACAAATCTACGGAATATTGGAGATAAAATGATACAGGAAGGAGAGAGAGAGAGAAATGTCTCCTCATTATCACCAAGAGCTTTTTCGCTCTCTGCAGCATCCTTAAGAGCTTTTGACTACCGTTTTTGTAGCCGTTACGATGTCAATGAAAAGTGGATTGATTGTTAAAAAAAAAGAATGTATTTTTTTTTTACTAAAACTCACAATAAACCTCATACTATTTCCTTATACTTGTTCAACATTTTAAAAAGGTTTAGGGCGATAAAGTTGTGTATACAATTTCATGCTTGCTGTACGTTTCTTACAACAACTGCAGGACGACATCAGTGTAATTTTACTTTCAGCACCTTCAGCTCTACGGTCGGACATGCTTCCGGCGGTTGGAAGTACCTGTCAGCTGTCAAAACCCGGCGGGGAAAATGAGAGAGCATGCGCATCGAACTTCATACAATGTGTCTCTCTCAACGATATTCCATTTTCTTTCGACGCGAAGCTTTCGAAATGCTCGCCAGCTATCGCTTACATTCTTAAGATTTACTCCTTTGGTAAGGCGATGCACTCCGTTGGAATGCTAAGAAAGATCACCATCGAAGAAAGTTTTTCAAGAGATCGTTTAGAGTGGAATGTTTATGCCTTTCTTATCGATATGTTTTTATTGGTTTATTTGTTCGTATTATATTTCCAACTTTGTTAATATGTTGGTTTGTTCTTAGTTAGTTTTGTTAGTATTAACTGCTGTTAGTATGTAATCTGTTTACTGTTGTACAATTTCTTCTATTCTTTCTTTTATATTTCCAGCCATCGAAACTGATTATTTGCATACATAAATACATCCTTTCAAACACTACTTGTGTACATCTATAGTCTATTTTTCAGACTCTTCTGCGTTCCCCAACACCTAGATCTTTCGTGACTCTTCTACTTTATAACGGTCCCAAGGGATTTCGTATACTGAAGAACTCGATCATTATAGGTCTAGGTCAGGATTCGCTTTATGGACTTTTACGTAGCTGGATAGTAAGTTCTTGTTTCAAAGGTTTCATAACCTTTCTCTTAATTTTACTTCAATTCTCATACATTACTTGATAAAAAGATCATTATGCAACTCTTATAACTCTCAAATGTAATAAAGATTGTATAAAACACACTTAATATTTACTTCCTCAAACATCTCTTAACGTTGCTCTACCACCAAAGTGGAAGCTAAGCAAAAAAACTCCCTAAACACATCGAGTCAAACTAAATATTTCAAACAATATCACACGGGCTAATCGTTTTGGCACTCAATACTATATTTAAATTTAAAATGACATGATGTATAAAAAATGTATGAACTAATTTCCCAAGTGTTTCGCACAAAACACGGCAAGCCTTTCATTAAAGATTACCCAAAACGCACAACCAATCGATTACAGTTTGCCGTGCCGTTTGCCCCACCTGTATGCGCACAAACCTTCTGCCGGGATCTGTAATCCGTACACCGATATTGCTTGATTACGGTTCGAAACGGATATCAAACATTTAGACGCTGCAAGCGAATGAATTGCCGTGAGCACTAATTACTTTTACAAATTGCTTTGCCCAAGGTAATTTGGTGGACGTTGCTCCGGGAATTGGGATCCCATTTCAGCCGGAGAAAATATTTAAACATTTCCTTTTATGTTGTAGTTAGCAGCAAATGAGTGCAACATTGTAAATGTAGCTGAAGTTTAATCAAAAATGGTCATACACCAGCCAGTGCTGTGCTTTTCCCGGAACGGAGCAAATTCTTCACACAAATATGAACAATAAACCCAAAGCAAACGTTCTAACACTTACCAACCATACCAAACACCAGGAAAAGCCATATGTTGCATGAAGTTTTCCCGACCGTGGGTGTACATTTTGTGAGGATTAAAATGTTAACCAAGTTCAATCGCCCGGAAACACAACCAATGGCCGTGACAAGAACCAAAACACCTAACCGCAACGCTAGACACCTTCCCACAGCGCAGGAGATGCAAATAATTTACCTTTGATGCAACAGCACACCGCTCTCGCACACGGTTCCAGGCAACGTATGATCCCACATATAAACAGCTCCCAGAAGTAGCTGTACATCCGACGGGCGTCCCTGTTAAGACCGGATGCTGATCTTGAAGCAATTAAAACTTTCTCTTTTTCCAAAAATTGCCGTACCCGGTCGAGGCGTCCTTTCCCACCTGAAAACGGTTCCAGTTCCAGTCTGGGCGTGTGCCCGATGCACACCGTGTAAGGTGGGTGGGAGGTGCGGGAGCACCGATGGGGGACGTAAATGGTGGGGAGGGTTCTGGAGCATTTCGCACCTAACTTTCACTTTGCCGCATCACATTTCAGAGCTTCGCGCTCGATTGGATGTCTAGCGTTAGTTCGAGAACATCTGTTGCTATTAAAAATACTTATGCTTAGCATACTTTCGAACTTTGCTCGGTTTCATTCCAGGGAAAAAAGGGGACTGAACTTTATGTACGGAACCCTGCTCCTGTCACGATGGCTGGGCTGCCTGAAAGATATTACTTTCCGTTAAATATCCACCCCGGCAATGTGTGGGTGCTTCTGGGCGGTTGGACTTTGCTCAAAACGTGTCCTAGCGGCGTGCCCCATCGGAGCAGCTGTTGACGATTGCCGACAAACCGGCAGACCGTCCGATGTTTACCTTTAGCCAAAATTAATATTCACCTTTTCCAGCTAAATGAGAAGCTTTACTCGTGCGAAAAGGGTAGCTTTTTGTTTTAACCCATACAACATACAAGCACGAACACTAACACAAACACACACAGGAAACCATAAATTGGGGACGAACGATGAAGGTGTGTTGAATAAGCCAGGACTCAATGTAAAGTAGGAAAAAGCAGTCAACGATCGGAATGTCACTTTGCCTGCAAGTGCCTACTTAACATCCACCGGGAATGTATGACCACCACCACCATCACCGATACTGCTGCACGCTTCCGCAAACCGCAACTGACGTGCTGCCTGTCACGGATGGTAACGTTTTATACTGACAAATTCCCAACCGAGTCGGGCGGGATCGAGGGAAAAGGCAGGAAAACCAGCAAGGAATTTCGATTATCGGTTTGCTTATCGGTTACGGGTTGCTCAAGATTGTATTTGATCGATGATAGCACTATGTAGAAGTGTCACGGAAGATGTGTTGAGTTTGGTGTTCAACACTGACTATCACCAGCAGACACCCATACAATGGGCCAACACATGACACTATCTTGCCAATTATTTACCTACGGCAACTTTTACCACCGACCGTGAATGAATCATGGTGCTCTACCACCATGCCGCACGATCAGCTTATCTCACGGATGCGACAGCAAGCAGGATCATGCTGGGTAAGCAGCGAGAGTGAATCAATTGTCTTCACAGGCGCGCTACGCTGTGCGCTTTTCGGTTGAGCAAAGAAAACATTTCTATGCTTCAGCTACGGCTCGTGTGTGGTGCATGGGATGCACAAGAATTAACATTTCCAGACCATAAATTATCAGCAAAATACTCGCGCGAGTGCCTTTTTTGTTGTAGGAATTGCTGTAGCGCAACGAGAACGGAAACACTACCAGGACGATGCAGTGTGACAAAAAATCTTTCTTATTTTTTACACTAGTTTTTGTTCTAAAACTCATTTGAAATGTGAACCAAGGGACAAAAAAAGGGAACGATATTGTAAATATATCACTCTGGTCACGGTGTTACACAAACGAAAACGTAGAATTTTCACCGAATCTTGAGCTATGTCTCATTGTTTTCTTATTACGCTTTAAATAGTTTGACCTTTTATTCAAATTTCAAAGTACAATTTGAGCTAATATATCAAAGTCCAATATCATCCTGGTTTTCAAGATAAGTTTTAAGTCTGAAGTCTTAAATTGTAAGTGTGTTACAAAGATTCAATACTATTTCGTCAACATTGTTAATATATACTCAGGATGTATGCTTCTAAATCACTGAGTTTACTCAATCATTTCCTGAAGTCTCTAGCTTGAATTTCCAATCCTTCATCTTTTATGCTTCTTTTTAACACTTTCTAGATTAAGATTTTTAGACATTAGAATCATACAACTACATAATATTGTTTAATGGTCAAGTGCTATAACCCAACAAGAGTTAGTGGACTATGAATGTCTTTGAATGTCTCCAAATATCCGAAATTAAAATTCGTTTTTCCGCCTGCGCTCGTACGGAATGCAATAAGATATTCAACAACACAACAGATTTTGGATCCCGTTTTTGCCAAACAGATGGTGGGCGACGACAAATACGATTGATGTCGCATCAGAAGCAGCCCGAGTTGCAGGCCTGTGCTGTTGCAAACAAATGTCAATTCCAATTTCAGAGTTTACTCGTACCACAATACTCCGTTCGGTAGGAGTTTTGCTGTACCATCCTTTTATGAGTTCGGTACATGAACTATGCTGGAGAAAGTTTTCCCGCTTACCATTAACCACAATTTGGTAGCATTGTACACACTGACAGATTACTGCCACTCACGAATGGAAATAGCTTCATCGTAGCGCGGTCATTGCTTTCCGACTACTCCACGCTACACGTTGGATGATATCCAAACGGCACCAACTCCACATTAACCAAATCTTGTAAATATTCTGCTATCGCATCAATACATGCAGCTCCAAAACTTTGAATCACGCGATGATACTTCATGTTCTACCGTTGGTGCAATTCGTTCAGCGCGTTATCATTGCATCGACGCACCAGTGACAACATCTCTCGCTAGCGGAAGAAGCATCTTTCTCGCTGCATCCAGCACGTACCCCGAACCGAACGCGTGAGTCATCTTCCATCGGCAAACAAGCGAACAAAAACGACTGCCAAAGGAAAGCGGACGATGATAAGTGATAGGGAAACATAGACGAGCTACGAAAATAAGCATCGCATCTTTTGCGTCTCCCGTTCCTGTCAAATTCAATTTGTCGCGTCATCGTTGACGTTATCGCCACCGTCTTCGCTTCGTCCGCCCGATGAAAGAAATGCAATTTCCCTTGTCAAATTGATTTTTGTGCTTTCATTCGGAATTGCAGCGGACTTTTGCGTCTGTCTGTCTGCTCGGTTTGCCTTTCGGTACTTCGGATGCTGCTTTTTTTTTTTTTTGAAGGGGAAGGCCGCTACATTTCCGGTACCGGGCGTTCGGTGCTTATCCTTGGTTTCCGTCTACTTCCGCGCTAGTTGCTTTCACGGATGCGCTTCGTTGCACCGACGCTGCACCCGGGGCACACTACTTGTACGAGAAATACACGCCAGCCAAAAAAAAAACACCCCGGCTGCCTTACAACAGGCGAAAAGACGAAATACATAACCGGCAGAACACACAACGCCGGGCCAAAAGAAATATGCCATGATCAGGGAAACTTTCTCCTGCCCGTTGCACTTTGCTTCGTTAAAAAGCGTAATCGATTTTCAGTATCTCACTTTCCGCAGCCACTGACACCCTTTTTTTTCGCGTCTCATCCCACCGGGCATTGGAGGCAAAAAACTAAAAATACAGAAGAAAGTTGAATAATTTTTGTCGTTAAGATATACTTATCATTATCAACAAGATTGTTGCAACCCAAGAACCGCCCGGTGTGGAGTTCTTTTTCGTAGCGCAAAAAGAGGGCGAAAAGTTTTTCAACGAGATGAATTTTTAAAACTTCTTTATGAGCTGCCTGAATGCAAAGGGAGCTCTATTACATCACTCTATTTGCAGCCAGGTATTTGAATGTACCAAGTAAAGAGACCTCCGGTTCATTCTATAGTTGTTGAAAAAGGCTGCAATGGTGTAAGCATATTCATACAATAAAGTAGACTATTTTCAATGTTTACAACAGTTTCAATGTCTACTGCTTTTGTATTTGTGTTGATGTATTTTGCTTACATAAATGAAGAAATAATATTTAAACATTGTTATATCTGTTTTTTGTTTAAATTCACAGTAAAAATAATGCGATTTAATTGTTAATAATTCTTTACGTTTTTCAATTACCGATTTATTCAAGTGTTAGAATATAACGTGAAAATGTTTGTTAAAATGAATGTATGTGTAGATTATTTATTCATCTTAATGACTCAATTTGTTAGACGATTATCTCCTCTCCAGGCTAGCAAGCTTCCAGATTTTAGTACCAATTCTGAAAGTGTATTGAATTAAGTTTGTTGGTGAAATTTTATTCAAACAATTATAGGTCCTGAAATAGTACAAAATAGTGCTTACAGAAATTGAAACAAAATATGTGTTTTTGTTTACAATTTCATTTATTATACCTTGTAACAAGTTCATTAAATTCAGACGTGCCATTCAACAGCGACCGAATCGACGAAATACCCGCTCTGAAGCAATTCATTATCAGAGTAAAATCATCAGTTAAACATTCAATTGACCTCAATGTAGCTGATCGTGTTCGCGCTCATTCCGTTCGCTAATCCCTGCTCAGCAAACACGGCGAAAACTACTACCAAACATTACTTCGCTCGCTTCGCACCAAACAAAAAAAAACTGTGATATTCTTTTTGGCCACCGTAATCCACCATCGACCCATATCCCTACATCACACATTCGACAAACAAAATCTTCACCAGCGAAACAATTTTGAAGTACGGCAAGTGCAAAACAAGGCGCACATACACAACGGAACGGAAGAAAAAAAAATCAATAAAACACCCTCGAAAATGACGAACCCGTTGCACTTGAAACGTAAAAACAAAACAAAAGCCCGCTCGTGGTATGTACCGTCCGTGGCGAATGGCATAAGAGTCGTTGAGACTTCCACCCGGTCTCCCGTCCTCACCCTTGCACCTCTGTGCACGAAACGATACCGCTCGGGAGCGCTCCGAGGAACCGTTTCGAATTCGGCGCTGGAATTAAAAATGCAACCGGCCGCAGCTCGGAACGGAACGAGCTAAAAAGAAGTAATTCGAAAAATACATCCCCACCCGGAACGGGGCGCAGCATAATGAAAATGAAAGAACCGAACCCGGGGTTGGAGAGGGTTGGAATGTGACTCCACTGTTAATGCTTTCATCACCGTGCGAGACATGTCGATGAAATTTGAAACCTGGCAAAAGGGGTGCCCCCGTGAACAGCGCGGCATAATGCAAGGAACTGTGCAAAAAGGAAAAGTATTTACCAAGCAGCAGCAAAAGTGTACGCTTTTCATCGCTTTCCGATTTGCTTCTGCAGCGTTTTGGCATTCTTCTCTTCCTCTCTCTCTCTCTCACACACACTATTGCGAAATGCAACGAGACGGTATGTAAATATGGATACAGTGTTGCCCTAACACCCACACAACTTTGTTCTTTGGTCGGGGACAAGTAAATGAGGGGCATTTTTTGTTTCTTTCAAAGGACATGAATAATTTTTGTTTTGCTGTCAAACACGGCCACAGTTTGTCTGATGCGAAGGAAATACTCTTCGACCATGGCGTACCATTACCCGCAAAACCCGCGCACACATGGATGGAGCAGCCTGGTGCTCCCGGTGCAGGAAATGCCGGTTGCATCTATGGCAGTGTTGTCTTGCCGCTTTTTTTTTTGTCTTCCCCGCTAGCTTGCAACATTCTTCGCAGTGTCTGCATCAACACAAACACATGCTGCGGGTGTGGTAGAATTCTCGAGTAATTATACCCCCCTTTTTGGGGAAGTGGTTAAAGAAGCTGAAGCACAGAAAGAAAGGGAAAACACATAAGCACCCACCTTGAGAACCGTTCCCGAGGTGGGGGTGACTCCCGCCAGCAATGATGATGAAAAGCGAACACCCTTGGTTCCGCAAGCATTCGGAGACGGGAACGGGGTTTGGAATTAGTGTAATGCGCAGCATAATGATTCCCGAAAGGGCGTTGTTTTATAGTGCTTTTAAGAATAATTTGCGAAATAAAAAAAATTTTAACTTCATCTTAAAAAATGTGTACTATTTTTTCTTTTTGGATTCATACTCCAGGCGGTTGTGTTGAAGTCGTGTTGAAAGTTGCTTGTATTATTTATAAACAGACAGTCCCCGAGATACGCGGTTCCTCTTATACGCGGATTCGAAGATACGCGATTTTGGGAAATTTGGCAGATGAGCTAGTTTATAGCACAAAATCTAACGATAATCTAAAAATTTTGGTCTCAAATTCTTTTTTTGTCGTATAAAACCTTTCTTTCTAACTTATTTTAATATAATCTTTCTAAAAATCGCATGATTTGGTGAATAAATTTGACTTATGATAAATGAATGAATAAATTTGACATTTGACTTACGCAGGATTTTTCCCGGGTTGTAGCGGACCACTTTAATAGCGTATCTCGGGGACTGCCTGCACTTTTGCCACAATTTTGTTTATCGCAAGCCACTATCACACGCATTATCATCGCCCGAACCAAGATTTCATCCAGTGCGCTATCACTGTCAGAAAACATAATCCGTCCACCACAGTAAGTACCCAGCGGATCGCAATCCCCCATCGGATGGACGGATGCAGCCATGCGGTGCGCAGATACGTCCGCAAAATAGCGCGTGTCAATGATTTCCGTGAAAGGGAATACCGTCGAGAAAACGGGAGCAAAAATTTGCAAGAAAAACGCGAAATGAAAACGTATCTACATTCGCTGACATGCTGTCAAGAAGGTACGACGACGACGACGACGACGACGTCGACGACAAACAACGCGTAAGGGTTTTGGGTTGTTTTGCATTTTGTGCGGTCGTTAGCACTGCGTGTGACAAAAACCTCCATATCCCCAGCCCCCAGGATAGACGAATGCGAGTGAGCGAGCCAGCACCGAAAAACTCTTCAACAAACCGAAAGACTTTTAAGGGCTCTTGAAAAACGAACAGCGACTAGAGACAGCCAACAACAGCCCTCTTTCGGTCCAATAATGCGTTCGGAGCGTTGTGGTGCTCTTGTGTCCTTTCGGAGCAAACGTAGCGTTGAGGCATGGAGCACTCGGGGAGGGGGGACGCACATGGACGTCGATACACGTGACAGTTGGTTCCCTGTTTCGGTTCCGACCGGTCGCATAACACTCGGGAGTGGCCACTCAATGCTACCAAAACCATCGCACCATTTTGAAGGGGTTAGAGCAGGCGACAAATGCTTACAAAACCCAGCATTACATGTTTGTTTTGCTTCCGTTTGCGCTGCTTGCGCCATTTTTTGAAGTGATACTCACACGTTTTAAAACGTATTTAATTCGTATGTGTTAACTGTCAGCCTTTATAGATTACAATTTTGTTATGTGCTTTACTAGCGGAATTTTCTGTAGTTTTATGAATAAAAGTCATAAAAGTACAAATATTGTCCTATTAATAACGATTTATTTGTTTTTCAATTGAATTTTGCTTATACAATTTACTGGTATTGGTTTAATTCTTACAACAACTGCACTGCAGATCAAATGTGATCACGATATTTAGTTATCTGCTTGCTGCAGATCACACAGCCTTAGAATCAGTGACTACTGGATCAAGTTTTTAATCTCTGTCCCTAATTTCCTCAAGTAATCTTTTTCTTTTTTTAGGGACCTTTTAGGGAGGGAGATGTCCTTGACATTAGTTACCTATAATATCATAGCATACTACGGCGTTTGAGAGTATAAAGAATATCTAGGCTTATGGAAGTTACCTCGTATATTCTGTCACTTCTTTATAGAGATTTCCCTACCACAGTTAGTTTGAATGAAGAGTTCCTAAAAATCCCCTGGCTTCGTGTTCTCATATGCCATCTGAACAGCTATGCATCTCGTATTCCTCGGTACTACAATTAGGAATTCTGAAGCTGAGCAATTATGCAAGGAAAATTAGCACACACTTTTCTTTTCTTTGAATTTGACATCCTAAAAACCCTTGTGGTGTCTATTGACTTTTCAGCTCGCAAGAACACTTTTCAATGATGATATCGTAATTTAGGATCTGATTGTGAATGTGATCCTTAGATTGCAGTAAAAGCTTGAGGTTTGATTTGTTCACTTATTTATACTTCACTTATCATGTTTCCTTTTTTGCTTATTGCTTAAATTTCCCATCTTTAGCGTTTGTAAGAAACAACCCTTGGGTGCATAGTACGATGCAGTCCTTAAATTTATCTCGTAAAAGAAAACTGTTTTACCATTTCCGCTTTTCCTGATTTGATTGTGACCTATTCATCAAACTGGAAATCGTTTTGTCGTGTACTTTTTTTGTGTGTGTGTGCAAATTTTGAGAAAGAAAAACACGAAACTATGCAACAGTGTGAGAAAATCATTCGTACATACATTTGATTGTGTTTCAGGTGTTGTGTACTGATTGCGCCATCAACTTTCCCATCCAACCGGCAGAAATTCTTTCGAAAGGCAACAGGGGAATCATGGTTTCCCTTACACAGCCACTTACAACCAGCCAGCGCCCCCCGATCGATGGGCACCGGTAAGCGAAACGCACGTCGAAACGGGCGTAGCTGAAAACATACCTGAAGACGTGCGACTTCCGACGTGTCCGGACGCAAGCTACGGCGGTGAACAACAACAGCAATCCTCACGTCACGAAGCTGTCGGTACCGGTGTCTTCCCCGGGCTGGCACTACACTAGGTACATTGCATTATTACGGTCGCGATACGTGTAATGTAAATTTATGAGATAACGAGATGAGGGTCGCTCGGTGCCCCATTTGAGAGAAGAATGCCGTTAATCAACATTTTCACGTACTGACAAAGTGACAACGGAAACGGGGGGTCCCTGACGCGGAGCATGAATCCAATTTCAGACCCCCCGATCCCCCGACACACATCCACACAAACGTCAGGTGATGGATTTCAATACGTTTGACAATTACGTCCTGTTGATGTTGTAGAGTTTGCTATCCTTTTTCAGGTTGTTCTTCCCCTGTAAACCTGCAACTGAGCACTAGCCGTTTGAAATTTTTTACTATGCAGTTTGAATCTAACTTTATCAGTCCTTTTCTTCCTGTGTATTTTTCAACAAATAACAACTCTTTTTTCTTGAAAATTTTCCACTTTTATTACTGTTTTCTTTTTATAGAAAATTTATTTAAAGAATTTTATTTTAATGTCGTTTTATTAAAAGTTTTTTATACAATTTTTTCTTGCTTTCAATTTAATACCTTGCGAATAATTCATTGTCGGTAGCACTTGGTATTGCAAAATGTGCCCCAAAACGTGCCTGGCGGTTCCGGTCGCGGTTAGGACTTAAGCCAGCCTCGTCAAATACGGTTTTGCTTTTGCTGCGGCAAACCAATTCTCATATTTGCATGCGTTTTTCCCAGGCACCGATCGCCGGCACTGCGGATGCTACCGCGAAATGCATGCGAACACCGGGTGCAAATTTTAATCAATAATTTCATTCGAAACGGTTCTTCTTTTTTTTTTGGTCCACCTTCGCTTTTCGCCGCTGGTTGCGTGAACCGCAAAAATCAACACCCCCTGAACGCGACCGTACATGTCACGGCACGGTCTAGATCAGAGGCACCACCAGAGGTGGGGTTTTTGCTGACAGGGATCGTGCACCTTTATCCCGGGATCGTTTTCCACGCAAAACACACACACACCACTGCCCCGAAAACGGCACGGAAAGCCATGTGCACCTGCAAAACCATTGTTCCGGTGCTTGATAGAATGACCGATGTAGATGACATTGAACGGTGGTAGCAGAATGCGGCTCACGAACACTTTCCGGTTGCATGGAGATGCATCCCGCTGCATATGCAGGCAGCTTGAAGTAGGCCCCAAAAACCCGATCAAACGTTGACCATACCCGGCACCCCGGCACGTCCCTTGCCTCGTGCAATTAGTGCAGCGGTGGAACATAGAGCCTGCCCGGACGGCGGTGGGTACAACGCTGCAGCTCGTTTGGCCGATTCTCGGGACATTATTATTAGGTCGATGCGTCTCCATCTGGTCTCCGCACGGGGCCCTCTGCGTACCGATTGCGTCTTCGGTATCGATTGAATTGCATTGCACACACACACACACGGAGCTCACCTGCACACTGGGCACATCGTTTTATGAATGGCACACCGGTTCGCATGATAAAAGCTATGAACAATGCCTGCACAACCTCATCCAAAGACCGGGCTGGTCACAAGATTAGAATTGCCCGTGTGCCGGGTACGGTCAATTCATAGAAAAGCAAACAGAATCCTTACCAGGCCCAGGTGGTTCGTGGTTCCCCCCTTTTTGACATGAAATATCTAACCTAGGCAGCATCTTGCACCTTCGGCCGACATTTTACAGCATCCCGATTCCCTTGCTTTCACTGATGCTTTTGCTGCAAGGGCAAATGGCCATGCAATGGCGATGGCACGCTCAATAGAGCCATGTTAAGGTTTTGTGTTGTGTTTGCAGAATTTCCATTTCTGACATATTGAATTGATCTTGTCGTTTCTACCACTGCTCGATAATTCATGCCCTTTGTTCGTGCTTTTTTTTTGTTTTGCATTTTCCCATATCCGAACGTGGTCACTCCGAATCGTGCTTTTATGCTCAATTTAATCTCAATTTTGACATCATCCAGTTCCATCGGAGAACTGGAAAAAGTGGGCGTCAAAGTTTTACGGCTTGCATTGTATTGGATTAGGATTTATGATGATATGCTTTGAAGTGATTTGAAAGGTTTTGAAATGTTTATGAAACTTATTGGCGAATGAGAGGTTCACTAGTAGGCGTCGACGAACTTCAAGATCAACCGATCTAGTAGCAGGGAATATAAGCTCTTCTAAATCTCCAATTTTAACAACTTTTATTGAGTGATATAACCTCCGTAATCTTATATTTATTGAAAGAACTGTACCTTACAAAAGCAGGGAGCAAACTTTTGCAAACATAAATATTGTTTTAACAACTACTGCTAATGGTCCTGACCATTACGCTTCGCTCAGAATTGCTGCACTATCGAAAAAAAACAATAAATGTAGCTACTGAGTGGCTACAATTCTCTTGCAATCCTCGCTCCGGGTTGATGGTATTGCCAAAAATATAAAAATCGATCCATGTAATCGAATCCTTCAACGTGACTAATCCATCTGGTCATCCATCATACCTCGCTCATACGGCTCGCGAAATGTGGGGCTCCGAAAAGGGGTACCCAAAAACAGGCATTCGATTGCAATAGGGTGTTGGCAAAGGATCAAAAGTCAATACTGTGTAAAATTACCATTTGAACGATTTCCGCTCGAAATGTTGCCACAACTCTGCCCAACCCGTGCAGAAGCTTGGTCGATATTCATGGGTGCAGGGTTTAAGCGAAATGAACTTACCCTCGGTTATCAATTTGAGGCGCCACGTTGCACAACACGGTGGACGACAGGAGTGACGCTGAACGGTGTTAAATTTCTGCTCGCAAATGGACCAGATCGAATATCGCTTAGCGTCGCTAGTCGTTGTAGGTACTTGACGTACGAATTCTGTTCTTTTTTTCTATAGTTATTAAATATAGCATGTAATACGTTTTACAATAACTAAAATGCTGTAGCTGTTGCAAATTGCTGAAGCCCAACGATGGAAAATACAAACACCCTTCAAATATGTTCACCGGTTGATTGAATGAGAAATCATTTTGTCGTACAGCCAATTCCATTCGGGGCCATTGCCCGGTAACCTAGCGGGTTGTACAAAACCAACCTGCCAGACACAAAATGTCCAACAAGACGAAAGCCAGCAGTAAGACAGGAACTTCCTGCTTAACATTTCCGCACCAGCCGCCCGATGAGCACTCGGTACTACGACATCCGGCTGTTCCTTTCCTTTCACACGACTTGTAATGCCAGCCCTAGCGAACCCCAAACCCCATTGCTGAAACATTGCCGAGCCGTCAATCAGCGGAGTTCGGGTGCGAGAACCACCGCAAAGTTGAATCACAACACCAACCTACAGGACGGACCACACACACACGATTGTGTCACGATTACGATTGCGGCGGTTTGCGGTGCGGTTGCGACAAAACAAATGGATGCCAAGTTCGACAAAGCACACAGAAATTTATGGTCCAGCTTCCAGCGTCACGCACTTTCCTGCGAAACATGCGAAAGTGTGCCCGCCCGTTAACGAGCGGTGCCGTTTGCTTCGCCGTATCGGGCGGGCACTTTTCTTTTCTTCGGCACGGTTTGAAGTATCGCGTCGGGCAATGGACAGCTTCCAGCTCGTGAAAAGTCACGTACTTTCCTCGCTCTGTGTGAGGTTTCATGCGTTTTCTTTTCCGGTATCCGTCACGGGTATCCAGCCATTTGATAGCGGTGAATCAAGCGGAGGATGCCTAGGATCTCATAAATACATTTCTGGTTGTTATCGATTTATTTTTAGCTGGCCAATCGTTCATACAGTAGCAAATATAAAACTAAACAGAAATAGCTTAAACATTTATTCTTTAGCATAAATTTTATATAATTATATTAATTTTTATTTAATATAATTCTAACCATGACAATCTGCAGGACCTTATTTCATGATTGAAGATATTCAGCTACCTGGACTCTTATTGTTTTTTTAAGTTATTTTGAGTATTTCAATTATACTCATACCCAATATACTCATCCTTAAATGTCAATACCATTTGACACTACCAACACTAATTCTACCAACTATTACCAACACTAATACAAATACACAACCAAATGTCTCATGTGTCTCCTGCCTCAGCTACTGTTTACCAGCCCAATTTTCTTTCCTGTTCTCGTCTTTTTTTTATTACCTTTACGTCCGGTGCCACTCACGCACTTGTTCGTCCACGCCATGTTTTGGTGGTTTCCGGTTGACCATAAAATGTGACACCCCGCCACCGGAAGACGGTGCCAAGAAGAAACGCCAAGAAAGGGCCCCGTCCGACACGTACGACTCTTGTCAGCGAAATCTAGCACTCGAGTCGGCCAGTCCTTCGACCGGTGGACAGTTTCCTTTTTCCAATCGCACTCCCATTCGAATCCTTCAATCTTCAATCTGTGGTTACGGGCGGTTTTTTTTTTGCCCTCTACTTTCACTCGAATATTGACTCGCAATCACTGTCGTCCAGTGCGCGCTCGCCAGCGTAACCATCGGTAATGGTGTCCAATTTCCCGACACACACACACTAAACCGTTTGAATGGTTCTAAAGTTAGAGTAGGCGAAGAAGGGCTGAAGAAAGGATCACCAACTGTTTGGTGCACGTACCGCTTACTTTCGGAACATCCCATTGTTTCAGGATGGATGCGATAATGGATGTGGAAGGGCCGATAAAACATTTGTTGCTTCAGCAGGCTGAAAATCTTCATCTGCCTAATTAGGATTTATGTGGTGCTTATTGAAATCCTGGCATTAGGCTCTTTAGACATCAATTTCTATGACTGCGAGGGGAGACTGTAACCATACAAGCTTCATCTTCATCGATTATTTTGGTAATGGTTTTTTTTTTCTATTCAAACTTAGATTTTTTTTAGTAGAACATTTAAGTTTCGAGGAAGAATCGTACAGAGAAAGATCGTACAATGAGTCCGAAAACTTCGTTGCGATTGAATCATATTGTAGGTCACACTATTTCCAAAGCTTATTTGAGCAATTAAACCTATTTTGCTATTAAAATCTTGCTACTGATGAGAAAAGGTGTAAAGAATCAATTCTAATCATGATAAGATAAGAGTGTTTGACGTGGCTTTCGTACATCCAACGATCATATATAATCTTACAGGCTCGATTGATGAATTAAAACTCAAATTTAAGTATAACAATTAAAATTACCCTGTTTAAAACTTTGAGTTCCCGAGTTTTCTTTTAAGATTAACCATGTGTGGAAAATTTCTGCTATGCATCTACCCTTAAATATTCCACTTCAAGTTGGAAACAATTCAGAAAGCTTCCAACTTTTGAGTTTAAACTCCAAGACTCTGTTAACTGCTTGAACATAAAATGAAATTAAACAGCCTGGAACCCGCACTGATGTAAGTAAGGCATTTTAGCACAACAATATCTTAAACCTAATGAAGCATACACAGTTTTACATAGCCCAGAACACATCCGGCCACGCAGCGTTCGCTGCTTGCTTCCGGTTTATGCACAAAACCGTTCTGATAATTAGTTTTTAACGACATCGATAAAACTACGCACCATTCCCAGGCAGGTACCGTGAAACAGGAAACCGGAAATGCAATTTCGGTACTGCCAGCAACATTCGCGTACCGTAAACATCACCCCACCTTGGCCTTTGAATTCGCGAACTAATCCAACCCAAAACTGCGTACGCACCATTTGCTGCAGTGCACGCATAATGCAGGATGCGTTTTTGGCAGTGACGCCTCTGAAGAGTCTCTGCTGCTGAAGAACCCCCACCAACACCCGCGGCCCCGGGAATCGAAGTCGGTGCGTGCATTCTCACGTTTGCGGCAACATACGGCAAGCGAACGCAATAGGTACACACGCTCGTGGAACACGCATTTCCGTGGTATCTCCCGCGTGTAGACGCAGTTCAGCGATGGTGCGCTACTTAAAACTGGAGCAAATTCCATCGGTAATGTTATTTTGCGATGGTTAGCTGCTGATGGTAAAACCGTTTCAACCGTTTTCATTTAATGTACGCTTTCATCTCGCTTGTCAACGGTAAATGGTTTCTATCGATTGGCCACCGTGTGCCTTCGTCTGTTTGTAACTGATTGACCGTGCTGCTCTGTGCACACGCGGGTCATATTACACCGAGTCGGACCGACCGAGCGATGTGGACTTTGTGACTTCCGCGATGGAGTGCCCATGTTGGGCCATTTTAAAATTTGTTTATTGTGTTTGAGAGCTTCACATACTCTATCATGATCATGAGCTGCTGTGTTCACATTTTTATTTGCACACGAGTCCTTTTACAACTACAATGAGAATTTATCTTTCTTACTCCCCGACGACGGTTGCTTGGGAACTTTCGGCATGTTGGGCGAATCGTACGAACTGGGAGGCGGCTTGTGAACTTGCATGTTTTTGGCTATATCTGCGACGGCCACCGGTTGCGGACAGGACTGTCCAAGAATTTGCAACTCCTTAGCGCAGCGTTTGAGAAAGTGCTGGTCGGGGTTCTAACAATCGAAACATTTAAACTGCTGCTGATAGCGTTCAACGAAGGCAAGCATACCTCACCGGTTTTGCACAAATCCACCGACATTTGCGCATTCGTTAGGGGTACAAGGCAACGCAACGTCCAGTCCCGGCTTCGCTCGTCACACTCGTAGATGGGAAACTGTAAGCCAAAACAAAAGGAAAGCATTT
Source organism: Anopheles moucheti (assembly GCF_943734755.1). Lineage (NCBI taxonomy): Eukaryota > Metazoa > Arthropoda > Insecta > Diptera > Culicidae > Anopheles > Anopheles moucheti. Next base: position 81,668,611 of record NC_069141.1, read on the forward strand.
TTCCCTTTCAGTGTGTATGCAACGGAACAAATACTTACCAATTCATCTTCTATTGAGCTTGAGGATGCTTTCAGGTTTGATTTCTTTGCCCATGTAACATTATGAACACTTAGAGTTGTCAGACACAGTACAATAAATGAGACATGTGCACTAATAGCCATGCTGCGAAACATTCCTCAGGGTTCTTACGGTTTTAGGTCTGCGATTGAACTGGCGATAGCTAATCGAGAACGTTATGAATTGTCGTGGTTACACAGAGTTCACGCTCATCATCAACAACTGTGAACTGTTTGAACAGCTGTCAAGGTAAAGCCTGATGTAACTATTCTCTTCACGAGCTTGTTCAAAAAACAAACATAAAAAATCAAACGTTAAAGATTACGTTCCAATGAAATTGTTTTATTAATATCTGCCCTAAGCAAATTATCCATTTATTCGTTTATCTTATTTATAAATGTTGAATAAATTATTTATAATTCTTATATTTTAAGGGTTTTTCTATTTATTATTCAAATATTTTGAATAATTAATAGAAATTTTTTAATTCCTTTTCCTTTATTATCCTATCAATAAGCTATTTAACTTTAAGACAAAATACATCCGAACTAAAATAAATTTTCAAAACAAAAACCAATTCCAAACGGTTCCTTTTGTGTAACAACCGGTACAAAGCTTTTCCTTGGGCGCGTGTCAAGCTGTATACAAATTTGTATGCAAAAGCTTTAGCGCAATAAAAGCTTAAGTTTTATGCTGTGTATGTAGCTATAAAATATGTTCAAATGTTGTATTAGTTTTAATTTTATTTCATAAAACAGTACTTTCAAGAATACGGATTTGAATAATAAATCAATTGACACTAAGGTTACCATTAGTTTAAAATCTTACTTAAACACATAATACTCTGACATTTTTACACAGTAATATTAGCTTCCATTTTTGTTTCGTGGAGTTGACTAACAACAATCCATAGTTTCACAAGGATAATCCATCAGCTAACTTACATTTCAGAGTTAATCATACCATGCTATCGTCATGAAGAAATCTTATCTGAATATCGTTGTTGTTTAAAGATTATTGGAAGGAAAGAAAAAACCACAGCATAGATTTTTTGCGTGACGATACGAAATGGAAGCCCACTGATAAGGTAGCAAAATGTTCCCCTTTTTCCCCCAAACAATACATTGCCTCTGCTTCCACAATCAGATAGCAATTCCCTACTAGCGTAATAAAACTCAATTGGTGGATTATCAACAATAGAGATTTAGCGAAACCAAAGAGTATAATAGAAATGGTTTAAAAACTAGATCGCGCTTATCTGGCGCATTTAACCGATTGCTATGTTATCAGAAATATAGCTGCATGATGGTGCGTACTTAAACTAGACAATATTTCCGAGCTCCGTCTATTGGCGTCTGGGAAGTGAAGTGGTGACCACAATGTTTTTGCTACTGGTAGTGTCTTTCGCCTGTGTCGGATTAGCGCACGGTATGTCCATACTGCTTTGCTCTGTTACGAAGATTTACTAATGCCTCGTTTGTCACACTACAGCCGGTCCGCTCGGTCAAGGTAAGATCGTCAATGGTACGGATGCAGCGATCGAAAACTACCCATTCGTTGTGTCTCTGCGTGGTGGCAGTGGTGGCCACTCGTGCGGTGGCAGCATCTTGAACAGCCGCTGGATTCTAACGGCGGCTCACTGTGTCGACTACACTACGCCCCTCTCCCAAACGATCCAGGTGGGACGTACGAACATTTCGCGAACGGAAGATGAATCCATATACGCGATCGAGGATGTTGTGATCCATCCCGGCTACAATCCGGCCGACAGCTATATCGATGATATTGCTCTGCTAAAGTTACGCAAGCCACTGGTATTCAGTGAACAGGTGCGACCGGTTCGGTTGCCGAAACGATTCTTTGAGATTGATATGCAAGACTCCAACGTGGTGACGCTCGTCGGATGGGGTCGCAACGCCTCAGAAGGACCGGTACAAACCACTTTGCAGCAGATCGATTACTATGCAGTGCCGAACGACGAATGCAATCGCATCCACAGCAATCACATCTATCCTACGCAGATCTGCGCAGCCGAACCAGGTGGTGGAAAGGGCCAGTGCAGTGTAAGTATTTTATACTTGATCCCTTTTAGCGATGACCTGTCATTTGACTGCATCCTTTACAGGGAGACTCTGGTGGACCGTTGATGTACAAAGAGTTCCAGGTGGGCATCGTATCTTGGAGTGTCAAACCCTGTGCCATCGCTCCATTCCCAGGCGTGCTCACAAAGGTTTCGTACTATGTGGACTTTATCAATCAACATGCCAGCGAATATAATTCTTAAAAATATGCCACCAACGTCATAGCTTTTCAACTGTCTCTTCAACTATGCTTCCTTATCAAAACCGTATTTCATCTTTGGACTTTTATGAAGTTTATTAGATGCCGTTGGGTTATTCCTCAAACTACAGTAAAACATTCCTCTTTCAGGTATATAAAACACAACAATTGTACAAGAAATTGGTTTTTAGATAGTAGTTTTCATTATCCGAAGTTGCGATAAGTTGCTAAATGGAACGAAAATACATTATTGCCATTCTTTTAATTATTTAATGAAAGAAACAATCTAGACTGCATCCTGGATCTTGACAGTTCTTGATTACTTCTAGTATAGATCATAGAACTTAACAAGACCGATAACCAATACCAATGTTCATACATCTTAGCAACCCTTATTTTGGTACACATAATTTTACCAAACTGCAGCCATCTAGTAAACACATTCATGTTGTTCTGTCAATCGCTTATTTGTTTTACTAGTTTCCCAAAATGAAACTTTAATTTCGACTTCAAAATCGATTCAAGCTCACGTTGAACAAATTGCTAGTATTAAACACCATGAACGACAAGCTATCTGAAAAGGACTTACCGACATCGTCGGATTCTAGTGACATTGGCAGAGATAATTCTTTTTCGGATATTTGCATCACTCAACCCGGTGATAGCAGCAACGATTGGGTAGTGTGTCGTATTTGCCAAAGTTCAAGCGATGAAGTTAGGTAAGCATTATTTAACCCGCGCATAAATGTGTCATGCTAACAAGCATACTTATCACCTGTGTGCTGTACACAATTGGAAGCATGATATCTCCGTGTCTGTGCAAAGGCTCGATGAAGTATGTGCATCTGGAATGTTTGGAGCTTTGGTTGAACCGTTCGGGGCTTACGCGATGTGAATTGTGTTTGCATGCGTTTCAAACGCACGAAACGCTTCGGTATGTGTTCCCTTCTTAACCGGGAGAGTCAGAACAAAACCTGGTTACTTGGATCGCAATTTTACACCTCATTCTTTCTGACAGATATGGATGCTGCGAATCGGTGTTAGTGTGGTACCGAAATCCGGACAATCGTAATCTTTTGATGGTAGTTATCTTTACTTACATGTCGTACTACTTTTTAAAGCGTTCTAATGTTTTTTTTTCTTTTTTCTTCTAGTCTGATCTTCTCATTTACTCCATTCTGTCATTTGTATGTTTCATGCTAACACTGGTTTGTATGCTGGTGTTACGTTTTCAACATTCACCCCAGGATCCCTTTGGGGAAGAACTCGCCAAAGTTGCTGTCATTTGCTTCTTATCACTTGTGGTCGGTATAACTTTTTATATTTTTATTCAAACTACTTAAATGTTACTTCACTGAAAATCGTTTTGCAATGTGCTTTCAGATGGTCGCTTATTCGGCCAATGTTATCATAATTGCAAGAGACCACCTGCTTCCTTGGTATCGGTATGTTATTTTTTTTCCAGAATATAAATTAGATGCTAAATTCATAGATTTTCGTAAATTATTTTTTCCAGTTGGTGGAGATCTGCCAGAAATGTGCGGTTATCCAGATTAGTAATGGACAGATTTTCTATGGAAACTGTTTAGAATGCACAACACTAATATTTTAGGAACTGGACGAACTCATCTGTGATATGTGTATATAAATAAGTACCTAAAAGAATTTAAATAGATCAATAAACATTTTGTCATCGTTCTTTAGTTGATAACTCTCACTCTGTCTCTTTCTCTCTCTCACACTCTGCCTTTCTTTCTACTTACCCGTTGTACGAAGGATTATGCAAGCAATTATTGTCATATAAGAAACTTCTCTCTTTTCTTGCTTGTACAACAAACAATTTAATATTCCTTAACATTTGGTAGTATTTCCTACACGAATATTGTCTAGCTTACCTTCACAAATAAAAAATGATACTCACAATAGCGTAATTGTTCGTATCGGAACTTCTAACTAACGGAAGAACTATCGGACGACACTTGCTGCTGCTCTTCCCGCTGGAAGTTTAGTGCGTCGTATATATCACGGTGTGGTCCTGCTTCACATATTTCTTCGTAAATGTTATTGAGTGGAATCGCGTCATCACCAACGGGAACTTCATACCAAAAGGAAGTGCTTTTTTCCGTAACAGCATCACCAACCGAGAGCGATTTCGAGAGATACCGATAAAACGGTTCGCGCAAAATGTTCCGATAACGATTGTACAGCAGTATGATGACGTTTGAAACTAAAACTCCAACCGCTATCGATATGATCACTTTCAATGGATTGGCAATAGTAAACCGAGGTTGGTAGATGGATATTTTCTTGCCTAGTGGCATAATTTTTCCCTGCGCGTAATATATGAATGGTTCGGGTTTAATTGGCAGCCTTTGATCAGGATCAAATTGTGAAGGAAGTTCTGTCGTTCCGGTAGTTGGCAATAAGCACGGTAAACCCCACACGGAAATTGTGTCGTATCGTTTGTTGTACCGCAAAATATTAAAGAATGTTGGATTCTTTAAACGACTGTGGTTTAACCACGAACAATCCCACGGATTGCCATCGATTGCGATGCTATCGAGACGGGGATGTGGTTGGAAGCTACCCATGCTGAATAGCAGATTGTGCGATAAATTTACCATCCGTAACGAGAGTGCTACCTCGAACGCTTTGGGATGCAGCGTTGATATTCGATTGTGGCTAAGATCGATCGTGTCCAAAGAGGATTCAACGGGTAGCAATGATTGCGAAACTCTATCGAACTCGTTATGGCTCAAAACTAATGTCACCAGCGCGGGTAAATTGACCAACTCTACGGAACTCTCAGATAGCGCGTTCTTCGACAGATTCAACGACACCAACAGAGGCATATTTTTTACAGCAGCCGAATTAAGCGCACATTGTACCATCGTAATATGTTGCGCCGCGCTTTGCCCTCCATCAGGCGATTCTAGTATAAGTTTTGAGATCTTGTGCGATGATGTATCCACGAAATTAATTTCTTCTAACATTGCGGGAAGAGAATCAAATATGGACGATACGCTGTGTACCGTGCTGTTCTTCACATTGATCAGCTCGATGTTTGCCAACATACTCGCTTTAAAATCTATACCCGCACTGTGCTGAATGGTGAGCTCTTTTAACTGTTTCAAATAAAACAAAGCGTCATGATTCATCGTCGTAAACACACTGTGTTCTATCACAAGCTTCCGTAACATGGTTAGATAGCGAAAACTATCGCTAATAACGTGCTGTACTTTGCACGCCGCTAACTCCAACTGCGTCAAATTTTGCAATCTTTGAAACGTTCCATTACCGAGCGTTGGTAAGCAGTATCCTTCCAGCGCGAGGCGGTTTATTTTCTCAGGAAAGATTAAATATTCTAGACCCAATCCAGTTACATTGCATGCGGCACTTCCATCCAGGCGGTAGCTAGTGACGCTACGGAACACTTTATCCGAATGAGCATTCCTCCATGGCGGCACGTTGCAGTTGAAATTGATGGAAAATTCCTTATCCGGTACACGATAATTGACGGTTGTCACAATTAAACAGTCTGTTTCACAATGCCAACCATCGTCGGTTGTTGTATTTGATTCTTCACTATCGAACCTGTTCTGCGATGAAGAACATTCAACAGCACTGAAACACCTTGCCAGTATGGTGACAAGAAGAATTCCTAACAACATAATCATGTTTCCATTCTCAAATCACTAACAAACTAAATGAACAGCAAACGAGCAACTTTTTTGGACGATAGCTCAGCACTTACTGAGCTCTAAATTCGCCAAGTACCGCCACAAAGATTCGATGATGGCCTCGAGTTTTGTTTATCCGTGGTGAGAATGGGTCGAATTGTTTACATTATCCCAATCCGAAAGGCCAAGCATCTCTCAAGGAGATACGAAAATAGCACACGAGTGAGAAGATTCGCTCATTCATAAGAAAAATACCGATACGCTGATCGGATGCGTCTGTTAGGGCGGATGTGTAAGAACAAACCTTTCCTTCTCGTGACTAAGAGTTCTTTGAAATAATATGAATATTAGCCAAAAGTAGAACATAAGTGACGCGAACATATAAGATGGCAACATATATTATCTCCATTTTTATGACAATCAATCTATCAAACTAAAAGCACTTAAACCTATTCAAAAAATCTGCTAAAATCATTATAAGATTCATTTTGTTTCTAATCCCTATGTAAATTAAATCTTAGTGTCTAGTTTGATTGAGTGATTGATTTTAAACACTACTCCGTTCATAACTCTAACTTCTTGCACAATATTGCTTATCGTTTATTACTAAGAACGATATTGTTTTTGTAATCTACAACAAATATTGTTTCATCAAAACGAATTAAATGTAACGTTTCTTTTAAGGCTGCTTGTCCGTTTTTAACATACACCTCGAGATTTAATGAAAATGAAGCATGATTTGGCCGCGTAACTGCTGAATCTGTGAAATGGAAAGTAGAGTATAAAAAAATGTTATTATTCTTTACATTTTCACTAATCTGTCAATATTTACCTATCTTAACGCTCGTTGTAAATGACGAAGTTCCTTTATGTTACGGTCCGATGGCTACAACTTCCGTAATTCCAGTTGGATATATTCTATTAATGCTTAGAACCATATCGTATCCTTTTGAACACCATGGGCTGTACGGCCAATCCACCAGTTATTCTCTAATCCGCTTTGTCGATAGTTGCAGTCTTCTAGTGCTATCCCATCATCATGTTTCGCCTGTCTTCGAATGGATTACCGACAAGATCCCATATGGTTAGAATATCTTGTCCATGAATCAACTTAACGATATTGAAGTTTAATTGTACAACTCATAATAGCTCTGCTCACACGACGAAGGACATACACGAAGGCACACGACGAAGGCATTGGCATCTTCCACTAACGTAGTCCAGGTTTCGAAGCTTTAACGATCTTTCAGTCATTATCAGCGTATAATATGCCTCACAGTTTCAACACCGTTTTACATTTTCCAGACTTCCGAGGATGGTTTGCTAGACCTGTAGCCAAACATATATTCTATCATATAGCCGAACAGTCAGCCCTTTTTCCGAGAGAACGATGGTGATGATGATTTTTTCTTAGCGCAAACGTTGCCTCATCAACGTTAGTTTTTTAAGTTGTAAATTTTCCAACTGCAGCTCTCTGCGGTTTCTATTGACTATGGTTTGCGGAAGAAGACAAAAAAAAACATACAAACGATTAATATTGTTGGTGTGTTTACAGACAGTTTAATTATTTTACCTTTTGAAATGTTTGATCCTGCCGTCACTCAAAGTTTGGTGGATAAAGATGCATTTGAACGTGTTCAAACATTCACATTCTTCGTTGGATTCGATTCAACAGTTGTTGCTGGTCTTGGCGTCGGTATAGATGAAACTTAACCTCAGAACACGTCCATGTTCATGTGATATGCCATTGTTTAGTACTGTATGTTTATTATTATCAACGGTTTGGGATATTTTTTGTGACTCTTGAATCGCAAGCTTCTATGTTATGTGTTCGCATATTCTTCATCTTCTGTTGTCCAGTTGTATACATTTTTCGTTTTGATGAATTTTGTATAAATTCCTATCAAATATCATACAATAATAATGTAGACCTTTTTTTCTATCCCCGTAATATACTCTTGTTTCATTTATATATAATTATAGTAGTGGTAAACACTTTTATAAAACCTCTTTAATATTGTAATTAAAATTAAGTTCATGGTGTAGGTAGTTTACTTTACTATACTAGAACTGGCTAGAACAGCCATATTACTGTGCCGATACTAGAGCATCATCTTTGCAAAACGAGCGACACCAATATCATACGTCTTCGAAGGCGTCGAAGGTCAATGTCGAATGTAAATCGAGCGAGCGAACCTGCATCGGAGAAGGTAAGCGTAAAGAAACATAGAAAACAGGAAAGGACTAACGCGTAGACGAAAATAGATAAAGAAAAACCAATAAGGTCCGACGCCCAAGCGTGGGCGTAAGGCGTGGAATAACACACGTAAGGATACATTACAAATAAAGAATACAAGGAACACGCCCAACAGGCAGCTAATGAATGATAGAAAAATCCTAAGCAAACCACAGATTGCCGTCTCGGCTAAAACTAAAAGAACTACATTTCATAACAAACACGCCTTATGAGAAACATGTAAACATTAACCGCCATCAGGGTAATGTCATAAAATACCCAAAGATTCGTAGATCAGCTCGCGTATCGGATAAAGGTAATTAGGAACACCTGAACTAATAAGCGAAAATAGGGCTTAGCGAGCGCGCCATACACGGGTAACCAAAAGATCCTATGTTAAATATCCTTAAAAATGTTAAATGAAATCACTTGTACTTGTAACTTAAACCTTGTGTGGTACTTTTCGAGTCACTGTGTTTGCAATCGAATTGAACAGAGGTCTGCTGGGGAACTGATTCTGCTTGCCAGGATAAAAGCCTACTCGCACGACCCGAACGATTTGAGCGCTTTTCACTTCTAGTTGAGATTTACGCGAGAGTCTCCTGGGTGATCATACCTTCGCGTGATCATCCAACAAACGGCGGAACCGTGTTCCGATTTGTTCCCGTCAGTAACAAATGGTGGCTCCAGAGAGGAGATTATTATAACTCGCGTGTGTATAAAGTGATCTCTTCGAACGAACTTACGTTCTGGTGTGCTGTCGCCCAAAGAACAGCAAAGAGCAAAATCCGTGTAATAAGTGATTGTGACGAGTGCAAGTTCTAAAAGGCTACTGGCTAAAGTGAAGTTTAAATATCTACAGACAAAGAGTTGTGCACCTCTTAAACCAAGTGTCTAAAGTTCAATAGCTAGCGGACCTAAAAGGCAGGAACTCATGAAAAGTTCCAGAGAACCAAGAACCCAAACAAGCCAATGTGTTTTCCCTGGCAATTGATTGAGAAGTCAGACGAAGCTGCTATCGAACCGATAGCAGAATTAGTGCCGCCAGTAAACCCTGCGGACTTGGAAATTTTGGACGAGGAGTACCGCAGGGACAACGACAATCTAGTACCGGAAGCTGAAGATAACAACGTCGAGCCTGAGCAGATAGTCATCGACGAGGAGAACTTCGAGGAGTACTACGAGGAACCAGAGGACAACGACGACGAATTTGAGTATCGTTTGCGGTTTTACCCAACGTGGGACACAACCGACGAGTTGATCGACGATATCAACACGACGATAATATGCCTCCTTAATGAGAATAAGGAGATAAATTGGATATACTGGACGAGTACCTTCAACGTGTTAACGATTATCACAACTGGAAGCTGATACCGCGGGACGCCTACCCAATATTCTCAGAACTTCATTACCAGTTAATAAAATAATATGAACACTAATTGTTCACCCCACGTGGTGTAGCATCTCTGCAAAAAAGCACATCTGCTAACAGTATGTTAACACATTGCATACCCTATAGGCGAATAGAGAAAAGGGTTCAGGCCACACACACGACAGTTGCAAGATAGGAAAACCATGAAAACCATGAAAACCATAGCACAACATTTATTGTTGACACCAAGGCCATACGCAAAATAGAAAACGGAAGAGCTTTCACGCAATAACATTCAATATGGAAAACACATTGTCAACACGAAAACCCAAAACCCGGAAGAACCCAACAGCCTCACATTTGTCAAACACATGATGGACAAATGTCGGCTGGACAGTAAAGAAATTGGTATAAATAAATCTGTTCGAAAAGCAAAGGTAGACAGTGCCGAGTTACAGCTTGTGACGAAGCATGGTACTGATGCCGCTCGAGATACAATCATCAGTAACCTTACGTGTCTCATTCTATTGTAACTAATCGGTGTCCCCCTACCCGAGGTAAGGCCCGATATAGTTCTCAGCGCGCAGTGCCCAGTCGCGCCTCACTCCACGTCCGAAATCGCGGATATGCAATTCTGCATTTCTGCGCAAAGCGCCGCGCGCCGATCGGCCCCGTTAGTATCGCGGGTTACCCTAGTTATCGAGTGCGTGTGTCAGCGATAACAATCGAACGAAAAATCCGAACCTACCACATGGCGACCGTGACAGTGGTTATGTGCAAACATAACAAAAAGTGGAAGTGAAGGCCGTGACCTAGTGCAGTGAACAAAAGTAGAAAGAATGAAGTGTTCAGAACCCGCAATGTGCGAGACAAAAAAAAAATCATCATGAGCAAGAACAATGCGATTAAAACGAGTGCAGTTATAGTATGATCAGCGGGAATCGACAAGTAAGAGTGTAACAGAAAAAAAACATTACGTTAATTGAACGCTACGTCGCAAGTACAGAAATAGGAGATCCAACGTGAAACATGCGATAAAAGTGCTTCGCTACAAAAATAATACACTGAAAAAAAAGTGAAGTGAAAAAAAATGTTTACGTTTTAAAGTGGGTTAAGTTAAACAGTGAAAACGGAAAAACAATGAACTGGCATCATTCCTTAAAAGTGGCAGTAATAAAAACAATAACTGTGCCCAATCGGACACAGAAAGCAAAAAGCAAAAAAAAAAAAGTGCAGTGAGATATATCGGTGAAGGTGATATTTAAACCGATGCAAAACCAATACGGCAACATAGACGACACACGTCCACGGCAAGAAACCGCAAACAAGCACAACAACCCGCAAGGAACCACACCGCAGAAAGAACACCTAAGAGATGACAGCCCAAATCAGACAGGAACGTCGAGAGGAACTCCAAAAAAAGCTACAAACGGGCAATTCAATACCTGCGATGGACTAAAGATTGCCGCTACAAAAGGAGGACAGTTCTAGCGTTGTGCCGGTACCAGAGCGTCATCTTCGAGAAAAGAGCAACACCGATACCCTGCGTTTTCTATTCCGTTGAAGGTCAGTTGTATAAAATAAGAGGCGGACTTGTGAGAAAAATAATAAACCAAAAATGGTAATCTAATATATATAAATTAAAAACTGTACCAGAGGAAGCATGTCTGAACCACCGAAACAAACTCTGTAAACAACCTAGCTCAAGTATTTGATAGGCTAAGGAAATACAATTTAAAACTAAATCCTACTAAATGTAAATTTTTTTTTAAATCAGAAGTAACTTACCTAGGACATAAAATAACAGACAAGGGTATATTACCGGACGATTCTAAATATGAATCAATAAGAAAATACCCTATACCACAAAATGCGGAAGAAGTTCGCAGATTCGTAGCCTTCTGCAATTATTATAGGAAATTTGTGGAAAATTTTGCTAAAACAGCAAAACCTCTGAACAACCTAATTAAGAAAAACGTTAAGTTTAACTGGACGGCAGAATGTAAACAAGCCTTTGAAACGCTTAAAAATGCATTACTGTCACCAACTATTTTAAAATATCCAGATTTTAATAAGCAATTTATAATAACCACAGACGCTTCAGATGCTGCATGCGGAGCCATTTTATCTCAAATAAGTAACGGAGATGATTTACCCATCGCATACGCAAGTAGAAGCTTCACAAAAGGCGAGGCAAACAAACCTATCATAGAGAAAGAACTTACTGCCATACATTGGGCAATTAATTACTTTAAGCCTTATGTTTATGGACGTCGATTTAAAGTTAAAACAGACCATAGACTATTAGTTTTTCTTTTCAACATGAAGAACCCGACTTCGAAACTCACAAGGATGAGGTTAGACCTTGAGGAGTTTGAATTCGATATAGAATTCGTAGCAGGTAAAACTAATGTAGGAGCGGACGCGCTATCTAGAATAATAACAAAATCTGAAGATCTTAAAACAGAAACGACAAAAGAAAATTTCGTCGAGAAAAAAGTACTTATGGTAAACACAAGGGCCATGACGAGAACCAAAGCAAATGAGAGAAAAGAAGAAACAAAATATAACACAACGAATCCAATCGTATGGTCAACGGATAAACCTTCTGAGGTATCCAAAATATTGAAGCTAAGAACAACAGAGAAAAGAAACTCCATGGAGCTTAAGGTTTGTAACCACAGCTATTCTAAAACGCTGGGAACGGTTAGCTTGCCCAAGCACAACGAAAAAGGAAGTCAGGCATTAGAGCTTGCTCTTCTTGAAGTTTGTAAAATCGCAAAATTATATAAGCGAAATAAATTGGCTATGTCTCATAATGACATTTTGTTACAATATGTATCGTCAGAAGTACTAAAGGAAGTGGCCAATACATCAATCAAGGGTTACGAAATCATATTGTTCATGCCACCAAGGTGGATAACAAATCAAGAAGAAAAAAAGGAAATAATGGAAAAATATCATACAATTGCATTAGGAGGACACGTAGGACAGTATAGACTGTACTTGAAAATCAGAGAAGAGTATAAATGGACTAACATGAAAGAAGACATTAAAAGGTTCGTTCGAAATTGCGAAACGTGCATAATAAACAAAACTAACAAACACACAAAGGAAGAAATGATTGTAACAACAACACCTCATACACCATTTAGCATAATTGCAGTAGATACAGTAGGTCCACTACCAAAAACAAATAGCAACAACCGTTATGCTATCACTATACAATGTGAACTCACAAAATATATTGTAATAGCACCAATACCAAACAAGGAAGCAAACACGATAGCAAAAGCACTAATAGAAAACTTTATTTTAGTACACGGAAATTTTCTACAACTAAAAACAGATCAAGGTTTGGAATATAACAACGAAGTAATCAAAAAAATAGCTGAGATATTACAAATAGAACACAAATTCGGAACAGCTTATCACCCTGAAACAATCGGTTCATTAGAAAGGAATCACCGTTGTCTTAACGAATATTTACGAGCATTTACAAACAAACATCACGATGATTGGGATGAATGGATTAAATTTTACACATTTGTATACAACACAACTACCCATACAGACACAAATTTTACACCTTTCGAATTAATCTACGGAAGAAAGGCTAATCTTCCTCAAGAATTATATAAAAACAAGATAGACCCCGTATATAACATAGAACAATACTACAACGAGATGAAATACAAGCTACAAAAATCAAACGCAGTAGCAAGGGAAAACCTCGTCAAGCAAAAAGAGAACAGGCAATTAAATCACAACAAACATATAAACCCAATTCAGTTAAAAATAGGCGACAAAGTATATCTGAGTAACGAAAACAGGAAAAAACTAGATCCTGTATACATAGGACCGTTCAGTATTATACGCATACAAGATACAAACTGTGACATAAAACACCAACAGACAGGCAAAATCACTACAGTACACAAAAACAGAATTATAAAATATTTAGGTGAATAACTTAATTCCTTCTATACTCATTGCGTTATTCTCCAAAAGGGGGGAGGTGTAGCATCCCTGCAATAAGCACATCTGCTAACAGTATGCTAACACATTGCATACCCTATAGGCGAATAAAGAAAAGGGTACAGGCCACACACACGACAGCTGCAAATTAGCATAACCTACCGCATACCGATGCAACGACCCAAGTAGGTCATAAACAAGCATTGCAGCACCAACAAGATAGGAAAACCATTAACCATAGCACAACATTTATTGTTGACACCAAGGCCATACGCAAAATAGAAAACGGAAGAGCTTTCACGCAATAACATTCAATATGGAAAACACATTGTCAACACGAAAACCCAAAACCCGGAAGAACCCAACAGCCTCACATTTGTCAAACACATGATGGACAAATGTCGGCTGGACAGTAAAGAAATTGGTATAAATAAATCTGTTCGAAAAGCAAAGGTAGACAGTGCCGAGTTACAGCTTGTGACGAAGCATGGTACTGATGCCGCTCGAGATACAATCATCAGTAACCTTACGTGTCTCATTCTATTGTAACTAATCGGTGTCCCCCTACCCGAGGTAAGGCCCGATATAGTTCTCAGCGCGCAGTGCCCAGTCGCGCCTCACTCCACGTCCGAAATCGCGGATATGCAATTCTGCATTTCTGCGCAAAACGCCGCGCGCCGATAGGCCCCGTTAGTATCGCGGGTTACCCTAGTTATCGAGTGCGTGTGTCAGCGATAACAATCGAACGAAAAATCCGAACCTACCACACCTTCAACGTGTGAACGATTACTAAAACTGGAAGCTGATACGGCGGGACGCCTACCCAATATTCTCAGAACTTCATTATCAGTTAATAAAATAATGTGAACACTAATTGTTCACCCCACGTGGGACACAACCGACGAGTTGATCGACGATATCAACACGACGATCATAGGACTCCTTAATGAGAATAAGGAGATAAATCAGGATATACTAGACGAGTATCTTCAACGTGTGAACGATTATCACAACTGGAAGCTGATACCGCGGGACGCCTATCCAATATTCTCAGAACTTCATTACCAGTTAATAAAATAATGTGAACACTAATTGTTCACCCCACGTGGAACACAACCGACGAGTTGATCGACGATATCAACACGACGATCATAGGACTCCTTAACGAGAATAAGGAGATAAATCAGGATATACTGGACGAGTATCTTCAACGTGTGAACGATTATCACAACTGGAAGCTGATACCGCGGGACACCTACCCAATATTTTCAGAACTTCATTATCAGTTAATAAAATAATGTGAACACTAATTGTTCACCCCACGTGGGACACAACCGACGAGTTGATCGACGATATCAACACGACGATCATAGGACTCCTTAATGAGAATAAGGAGATAAATCAGGATATACTAGACGAGTATCTTCAACGTGTGAACGATTATCACAACTGGAAGCTGATACCGCGGGACGCCTAACCAATATTTTCAGATCTTCATTATCAGTTAATAAAATAATGTGAACACTAATTGTTCACCCCACGTGGGACACAACCGACGAGTTGATCGACGATATCAACACGACGATAATATGCCTCCTTAATGAGAATAAGGAGATAAATCAGAATATACTGGACGAGTATCTTCAACGTGTGAACGATTATCACAACTGGAAGCTGATACCGCGGGACGCCTATCCAATATTCTCAGAACTTCATTACCAGTTAATAAAATAATGTGAACACTAATTGTTCACCCCACGTGGGACACAACCGACGAGTTGATCGACGATATCAACACGACGATCATAGGACTCCTTAACGAGAATAAGGAGATAAATCAGGATATACTGGACGAGTATCTTCAACGTGTGAACGATTATCACAACTGGAAGCTGATACCGCGGGACGCCTATCCAATATTCTCAGAACTTCATTATCAGTTAATAAAATAATGTGAACACTAATTGTTCACCCCACGTGGAACACAACCGACGAGTTGATCGACGATATCAACACGACGATCATAGGACTCCTTAACGAGAATAAGGAGATAAATCAGGATATACTGGACGAGTATCTTCAACGTGTGAACGATTATCACAACTGGAAGCTGATACCGCGGGACGCCTAACCAATATTTTCAGATCTTCATTATCAGTTAATAAAATAATGTGAACACTAATTGTTCACCCCACGTGGGACACAACCGACGAGTTGATCGACGATATCAACACGACGATAATATGCCTCCTTAATGAGAATAAGGAGATAAATCAGAATATACTGGACGAGTATCTTCAACGTGTCAACGATTATCACAACTGGAAGCTGATACCGCGGGACACCTACCCAATATTTTCAGAACTTCATTATCAGTTAATAAAATAATGTGAACACTAATTGTTCACCCCACGTGGGACACAACCGACGAGTTGATCGACGATATCAACACGACGATCATAGGACTCCTTAACGAGAATAAGGAGATAAATCAGGATATACTGGACGAGTATCTTCAACGTGTGAACGATTATCACAACTGGAAGCTGATACCGCGGGACGCCTATCCAATATTCTCAGAACTTCATTACCAGTTAATAAAATAATGTGAACACTAATTGTTCACCCCACGTGGGACACAACCGACGAGTTGATCGACGATATCAACACGACGATCATAGGACTCCTTAATGAGAATAAGGAGATAAATCAGGATATACTAGACGAGTATCTTCAACGTGTGAACGATTATCACAACTGGAAGCTGATACCGCGGGACGCCTAACCAATATTTTCAGATCTTCATTATCAGTTAATAAAATAATGTGAACACTAATTGTTCACCCCACGTGGGACACAACCGACGAGTTGATCGACGATATCAACACGACGATAATATGCCTCCTTAATGAGAATAAGGAGATAAATCAGAATATACTGGACGAGTATCTTCAACGTGTCAACGATTATCACAACTGGAAGCTGATACCGCGGACACCTACCCAATATTTTCAGAACTTCATTATCAGTTAATAAAATAATGTGAACACTAATTGTTCACCCCACGTGGGACACAACCGACGAGTTGATCGACGATATCAACACGACGATCATAGGACTCCTTAACGAGAATAAGGAGATAAATCAGGATATACTGGACGAGTATCTTCAACGTGTGAACGATTATCACAACTGGAAGCTGATACCGCGGGACGCCTATCCAATATTCTCAGAACTTCATTACCAGTTAATAAAATAATGTGAACACTAATTGTTCACCCCACGTGGAACACAACCGACGAGTTGATCGACGATATCAACACGACGATCATAGGACTCCTTAACGAGAATAAGGAGATAAATCAGGATATACTGGACGAGTATCTTCAACGTGTGAACGATTATCACAACTGGAAGCTGATACCGCGGGACACCTACCCAATATTTTCAGAACTTCATTATCAGTTAATAAAATAATGTGAACACTAATTGTTCACCCCACGTGGGACACAACCGACGAGTTGATCGACGATATCAACACGACGATCATAGGACTCCTTAATGAGAATAAGGAGATAAATCAGGATATACTAGACGAGTATCTTCAACGTGTGAACGATTATCACAACTGGAAGCTGATACCGCGGGACGCCTAACCAATATTTTCAGATCTTCATTATCAGTTAATAAAATAATGTGAACACTAATTGTTCACCCCACGTGGGACACAACCGACGAGTTGATCGACGATATCAACACGACGATAATATGCCTCCTTAATGAGAATAAGGAGATAAATCAGAATATACTGGACGAGTATCTTCAACGTGTCAACGATTATCACAACTGGAAGCTGATACCGCGGGACACCTACCCAATATTTTCAGAACTTCATTATCAGTTAATAAAATAATGTGAACACTAATTGTTCACCCCACGTGGGACACAACCGACGAGTTGATCGACGATATCAACACGACGATCATAGGACTCCTTAACGAGAATAAGGAGATAAATCAGGATATACTGGACGAGTATCTTCAACGTGTGAACGATTATCACAACTGGAAGCTGATACCGCGGGACGCCTATCCAATATTCTCAGAACTTCATTACCAGTTAATAAAATAATGTGAACACTAATTGTTCACCCCACGTGGGACACAACCGACGAGTTGATCGACGATATCAACACGACGATCATAGGACTCCTTAATGAGAATAAGGAGATAAATCAGGATATACTAGACGAGTATCTTCAACGTGTGAACGATTATCACAACTGGAAGCTGATACCGCGGGACGCCTATCCAATATTCTCAGAACTTCATTACCAGTTAATAAAATAATGTGAACACTAATTGTTCACCCCACGTGGGACACAACCGACGAGTTGATCGACGATATCAACACGACGATAATATGCCTCCTTAATGAGAATAGGGAGATAAACCAGGATACCTTCAACGTGTGAACGATTACTAAAACTGGAAGCTGATACCGCGGGACGCCTACCCAATATTTTCAGATCTTCATTATCAGTTAATAAAATAATGTGAACACTAATTGTTGGATTATAGTGAATTTAAAATCCGAAAGAAATAGAAGTTATCGTTGCATTATCCTCCTTTCACGTCGTCGCAAAAAGTCATCGCAGACCAGCCAGTGCATCAAAGGAATCACCACAATTCCGAGAGTCGGTAAGTGAAATATTCTATTATAAGCACGGCAAGGAAATCTTAGATTCATCCGAAATGCCTTATAAATTTGTAAACAATACGGAAGGCAGTTGTCGCCTATGCACAGCGGAAGATACCGCTTTTGCATCATTGATCGCATGTTCCGAATGCGATCGATGGTTTCATTTAACGTGTCACATAAGCCTAAGCCAGAGGAAGTCTGGCTATGTGGCAAATTCCAGCAAATTAAGTACGAACTTAATAGGTGGAGGAATAGGAGTTTTCTAATGTAGAAAACTTAAATCGTCTTAAGACGATTGCTTGCTTAAGCAAGTTTTACACGGAACAGTCTATAAAACTGTTCAACAATTAATAATGGAGGCGGAGAACGTTCCGATTAAACGTTTGGATGAACCATATTGGTGAAACATGTCAACGGAGTTTACACGTTTGCAAGCCGATACGCTTGTCACCCTTGGGCAATTTGGAAATTCTCAAAAAAAATGTATTTCAGTTTTGTAAGCAACAAAGTCTTCTGTTGTTTCATCAACACATGAAAAATCACATGAAAAACCAAAACGACTGATGTACTCAGTCCAAATACCTTCCCGTTCGGTATATGCACAATTTGTCTGCATATTCCAGCCGGTACCACGTGGAGGTTGGGAGAGGATTTTACCGGCCGCAGCTAAACATTCTGCCCCATAGACAAAAACCTACCAAAGTTGCAATCGTAAACAATCTTTGTGAGTTCGTTAGCTTTGCAAATCAAGTATGGACAAATGCATATCTGTGTGCCAACCTCATTTGTCGGCCAACTTGTACTGTTGATGTATGCACACAATTTTATGAAAACCTTTGCTATGTCTAACTGTTCCGAGCTGAGGTTCGCTAGGGTGTGTTTAAACTATAGAACAGTCAGTTTCAGTGTATAAAATTACAACAGAACGATCAGCAACCACAGCATAAAACGGATTTCAAAACACATTTTTCGCTTTGCAGCACATATCCTGAACACACTAATTAGCACTACAAAACTTATCAACTGTTTACGTATGCACGAACATTGTTTGACCACTTAAATGGCGTTAAACTGTATAACTTCACAATAGTATAAGTTCACAAGAAATCACTTCTCTGTCAAATTGTACTTCTACACAGCTTAAACCATATTAAAGCGCATACCTTTTCACTTTTTACGTTCACTTTAACTCACTTCAATCACGTGTTCGGTCGATCGCAACCAACTGTTTGCAGGAGATCGTCCAACAGCGATCAACCGTCCTAGTCAAGAGGCATGCGTGCTATGTTCGTGTTCGATGGTGGGAGTTTGGTTTTTATAGCCTTTAAGTGTTTCTTTTGTCCCTTTTGAAGTGTTCATGCACGGGTACGAAAAAAATAAAATATATTTTTCCACTGATTCCATGTTGCCACACACGGGAGGTACAGTTTCAAGCGCTTACCAGCGATACATGGAAAACTTTATACCTTAGACAGACCCAGGTATTTAATATAGTTACGGGTAAAACCAAACTACCTGGTTTTTTCCTAAGAAACTAGAAAAGGGGTTTTTCTTTTCATTTTAACACCAACAGGGGTTTAAATATTTTTACCACTTTGTTAGACATTTAATTCTTACCTCTGGGGGCTAGCTCCAGATGGGTTACGATCATGGTATTGAGTCTTACACTGTAGCATGATAAAAAACAATCATCACGCGATGAAATTAGCATTTTTATTATAAAGTTCCAGCCATATCAAGTACAGCGTACTTTAAAAATCTGCATGACGTGCTATAACGCGTTTCTTTTTGCAGCATAAGAAGAAATAAATCCACAATCAATCAAAGACATTCTGAAGGAATCTGAAAGCATGGGTAATTGTTTTCCTGTCAGGCTATGGTCTATATGAAGTCCATTGTAAAACAAAAAAAGGCGATTAACAATAAACAATAATTAACATTGACGAATATAAATGCATTATTAGTGCAACATAATTTCCGGAACTTATACTTCTCGAGCTTCGGTTAGCATTTACTTTACTTGGAATTCAAGACTTTAAAACTATATATATCACAATTATTACAAACAATCTACCGAGAATTGCAACGATGCTTTGTTGGTCGCTAGAATCATTGAGACCCTAGGTGAGATGCTCTATAAATGAGAACACGCTAATTCAACACTGCGCAACCGACCACAGGCTTCTTTTTTGGTTTATATTATACTGGAACTATTGTTTTACTTCTCTGTCCGCTGTTTCCGGCTCCATTCCAGCCTTTACCATTGGACGCAGTCATTTGGCAGTCGGTGCAGTTTTTTATTAGTTGCAGCTGCATAAACATGTGTAAATGTTTGGGTCGTTTTGCCATGCGCTCGCATATTTTTCCAAGAGTTGTCCGGTTCAATTGGTTTCATGTCCTTGATATTTCAAAGTTTGAGCCTGTTCTGTGCTTATTTGGTTTTCTGCATTTTATCACTTTTTGTACTTCGTAGCTCATGCTTTTTTAGGATGTCCGTTTCCGGGATAACCCTGGCCGATTTTACCTGCGCGGGTGGATTGTTTGTGACGCCATCATGTTTCCACCTATACACGGTTCGTTACATTTTAGCAAATTGTTCTATTTCGCTGTGCCCTAAAGCTGTGTCGATTGTTGTGGCATTTTCATGATCTTATTTATGTGTTTATTACCACTCACATATGAGATAACAATGATCGAGTGTAATGCGCATTATGGACTAAAGCTTTGGAACGGATTAAACTCGTGATAAGAGAGTTGTTAAAAAAAACATCACCAAACTATCTGTCCAATGATATAGTGTACTATATTTATTCAATTTCATCAGTTCAGTATTTTGCATACTATTTTGTTTTTAGTTAAACAATAAACAAAAAAGCAATTAGGCAGTTGAACAATAAACTACAATTATTCAAATGCATTGCATTCAAATAGTTAAGCCTCTAAAGGCCTATTCGTTTTAGGCCTTTATAGCTACATTAGCGCTACGGTGGAGAGTAGCGAAAGCATCGCATACGTCAAACTGTTTATTACAGGGGTGTCAAAGGCAAGAAGTCGACCGCACGTGTTCTTTGCGATTAAATAATGAATAAATTAAATTAAATGTCAAAAGAGTCTTCTTGCGGGGGTACATTGTTGCAATACGTATTAACAATTACTTGAAAGTGATAAATTATCCACCATTTCTTACAGAACACGAATAAACGAATGAATTTTTAAAATGCGATTTCAAATAAGCATATTCAGCACACATATTCCTACTTTAACATAAAGGGTGCCCCCGAAAGTATAAGCACGATTTTTAAATGACGTTTCTAGTAAACGGATGACGTAAAACTGTGATTCTTGATATGCTTGATTGTTTACATTCAGAGCTACTAGCTTGTGCATTGAAGCTATTTTTTTCAATAGCGTCTGTTAAAATGCGAGGCAACAACATGAGGTACGGTACGTGCCGAAAGAAATGAATCCCCCGAGCTGCCCTGAAGCCAGACCGATTGAGTTATTTTGGGCACTAATCAAGGCACACTTGAGAACGCATTTTAAAGCTGCGGAGAACATCGACAGTTTTCAAAAAGACTGGAAGAAAGTATCGAAAATCGTCCGGGACAAGACTGTGCTGAACCTGATGGGAGGCGTCAGATCAAAAGTGCGATCATTAGCATACGATGGAATTTTTTATTATTTTATCTTTTATTTTTGGAAATAATTCAGAACACAACACAAACTCTATTCATCAAATAAACATTCAGTTTCTGGAACAGATTTTATTTTTGTCTAATTTTTAAATCGTGCTTATACTTTCGGGGGCACCTTTCATGTAAAAAAACAATATATGTGCGTCTATGGAATAAAACCGTGATTTATCAAGCTACATTATCATCCTTGAATGTGCTCTGCCCCAAATGCACGGTTTTGCACGCATTTGTCCAGTAGTGGATGAATTGGACACACATTTATCTCACAACAGCAAACTTTTTGGCGGCAAACTGATCAGCGTCGTTTTCAGCCAACCCTCTCACTTCTCCCCCTACTTCTTCGGTTTTCTATCCGCCCAGGACAAACTTGATTCCTTCCCATCCGTTTCTTTGTTAGCTTCTTCTTACCCCGTACAGCTGTACCTTTTTACGTTCTTCTGACCGCGCTACGGCACCCAGCAACAAAACACGTGGTTTTTGCGTCTCTATTGCTTAAAGGCACAGACAATTTTATTATTGAGAATTTTGGGCTTAACGTTTGATACTGCAGGATGTTGTACCCGCCGTACCTTTCAGGTCGTATGGTGATTTGGTAACGTACATCTTCGGTAGAGTTTCTAGGTAGATACAAATCTAGCCAGTTACAATTTCTATTCGATAAACATAGCCTTTTCCTACCCCGAAAACGAATGAAACCCACAACAAATGTATGAGAACATGCAATTCTACTGCTGTGCCATAGGATGGTTTCTCTTTCTACTTCACCTTCAATACTCAATATCATCCATACATCGTACAAAACTAAATTTAACTGTAATCTATGCCCTATTGTGAAATAATGTGAAGAAACGAGAGAGAAAAAAACAAAACAGAACCGACAAAATTATAGCCTCAAATTAAGCGATAACATGCATCGCAACAGCTGATGAAATAGTTTATTGCTTGGCTAAACTGCGAACATTTTCTAGCGATCTAGTTGAATATACAGTTCAAATTCATTACTTTATTTAATTCAAAAGCAACAGTAAGCTTCAGCTGTTTCAAAACTTTACAGAACATGCTTCACACAATTAGGCGCCTTGGCCTTGTGGCACAAATAAATAAAAAAGCGCTACGCAGCAACATTTGTTCTACTTCTTGATTTGTTTTGCTTCATCTCTTTCATGTTACGCGTACGCGGTATATATATATTTTGTATTGGTGTTTTAGCGTGCCATTAGAGAAAAGCATTCATTTAAGATCGGCAAAGGGAAGAAGCATCAAAAAACCCCGAAAATTGATAGCAGTTCAAAATGAAGTCATCGTACAATTAATGTAAATCTCTCTCTCTCTCCAAACCAATCCAACATTTTGCTTAATCAGTCACCGTTTTTCACGAAACATACCCATGCGATACGATAAAAGTAATTATAGGACATTTTCTTACAGGCCTAAAGGGACAAAATTCGTACCTTGCCATCAGCGAACGAGGCGTGTTTCCTTAGAAATTGTATTCCTTCGCTACGTGTGTGCGTTTCATGTTTTAAACTCAACGGTTCGCAACGCCGTTCGCGTCCATATTGCGACGTTCGCGAATATCGGTATACGTGAAGATGGGTAGCCAAGTAGGCTGGGTAAATAAAATTGCCGACCCGTCCTTTTGTTACAGGGTACACAAGATGGCCATTTGGACCACACTGCAGCTGGCTCTACCTGAATACAATGGGGGAACATTTCCCTTCAGCGAAATGAACCATCTCGAGTAAGATCCATGCAAAACTGCACGACCACATCTATAGTTGAATATTTTGTCTACCCATGCTTCCAGAATGTATATCGGCTGCGTTGGAATTCTCACGCTCAGTTCGGGTTCAGCTCTAGTGCGCACCGGTTGTCTGACGCTCTGGTCCAACAGCCGCAATAACAGCAGTTTTCTTATGTGTGTGTGTGTGTGCGTGTGAAGCTGTGATGAATACAGGAATGGACATGTTTGACCGAATTGTTCTTCTTTAGTGTGAGCGTATGCGTGTACAGTAAGTCTCACCATGTGTGTGAAGTGCGTGTCAAAAATCAATCATTAATTCTGCAATCAGGTTAGTTCTAAAATGAAAAAGATGGCTTTTTTAAAACAATGGAACCGATTCCGAACCACACTGCGGAATAGTATGACATTGGCATGGCATGGAAGAGAGTGTGAGGTAAAGCGGTATGTGGTAAAAACCCTCACACACACACATGTACACAGAATGGCAGCCGGCAATCGTGTTTTCCGGTTCGCTCTCTCCAGCGCGCGCAAACTACGCTTGTGTTCCAAAACTAACCGTGCAATCAGACGGTGACAATTGTCTCTTGTTGTTTTTATAGAGACTTTGAGCTGGGCAGCTACATACGCCTAACAATTGTCTCTGTGATATGATTATTCATTTTGTTATTTTATTTATTATATTACTTTTTCGATGGCTAGATACCATCCTGCGGAAAGAAAATGGTACCATCGGTGTGAGCATGATGATGATGATGATGGCAATGGCGTCAAAACTTACTTTTATTTGTTTTATCACTCACTAAATAATATAAAAACATCCACCAACCGGCTTCGGCTATCGCGACAGATTAGCGTGAGTGTGTATGTGTGCCTTGCTCATTTGTTAAACCCTTTAGGGTTCAAGGCAAACAAGGGCAAGGGTTCCAATAGTTCCAATATAAATTAAAACTCGAAACGGTCGTCGTGATGAACGCGGTTGTGTTACATACAATGAGTAGATTAAAATAGCATGAACATTGATTTTAGAAAGTGCTTCCCAAGAAGTTAAATATTATAATTTAAAACGTTTGAAATTGTTGATAGGTCCGTCTTAACGATTTGAGAGTGACGGTAGCACTCTCGAAGCATTACCGGAATTTGCATGGTTTACATTTCAGTTAATGGCACGAGCCGGGATTGGTTACCCCGCCTCGCAGTGGACAAGGAGAGTTCTGCGCCTCTCCGTGGGGTCCACTGGCAAAACCCGATCCCTGCCTCCACGTGGCGCTGCTGGATGTCGGTCTTGGCGAGCCTCGTCACCTCGGCCAAGACCTAACCAAAGGGACGGTACTGCTCTCTTTGTTTGCGTCGCAAAGAGACAGTGGAAGGGCCTGGACGATCGTAAACCAGGAAGGAGATTGGGAACCTCCTTAGTCCTCGGTCGATCGTAGTCGAAAGGTCTAGAAGTTTCTTACACCGGGCACCGCTATTGGTTAGCTGCCACCAATACTCAGGGCCCCGGAGTGTAGGAATTGAGATGGAAGAATGGGCTTCGCGACAGCTCAGGAAATTGTGCACCGGGCTTCGGTGGTGGAAGCTTGCATCCATTGTGTTTTGGATGTCCAAGCGTCTAAAAGGGGAACTGTGCATCTTGTATCGGCACTGGGAATAGTGCGCCAGTGCTATTGGCTTGAACGCAGGTTTCCAATGGTTGGCTTTTCAGAAGCCAGACCATCAAGCGAGAAAGGACCGTGGGTCGGTAATGAATCTGGAGGCAGTGCCGCTGGTCCCACTGTCTGATTCAGTGCAATACCCGACCGCGAAGGTTCGCAAGATCCTTGCACGAGGATCTCCAAGGCGAGGACAGTGCAACGATCATCAAACAGGATAGGAATTGAAGCTCTTCCTTTTCCTGCGTTGGATGATCTCGGTGCAAAAGTCCACAACATTCTTACACCGGACGTCGGTATCGACTTCGTGGGATCAATACTATGGGTCTGGAGGAGCGTAAGAACACAAGGTGATCAAAAAGGGCTACCCAGGAGCCCAGAAGACGAGTGCTGTGCATCGGGTATCGGCGATGGAAGCTTGGAGCCATTGCTATTGGCCCGAACGCGCAGGCTTACATACGTGTGGAAGTGGACGACCAAGTGTCTACGACAGGAAGGAAGGTGTACATCGTGCTACAACAATACTAAACCAGGGCAATAGTATTGTATAAGCTCTTACCTTGGGTCTTCGAACTCATGTGTTTCAAGCGCCTGGAAAATCGTGCTTTTTGTACGACAAAAATAACATAAAAAAATACAAAAAAAGAAGGTGTGGGAGATCATCAAACTGTGGGATGGTATGTTCCTTTGGGCGGAGCGAAGGTTTTTCTAACGCTTAGATCCAGAAGATTGTTGCACCAGGCATTGGAATTGGTTTCTTGGGACCAAAGCTATCAAAGGCTTGAAGTGTTAAATCTGAATATACCAGAAAGGGCTACCCAGGAGCCCAGTGGAATGTTGTGCACCGGGCTTCGGTAGTGGAAGCTTGGAGCCATTGCTATTGGCCCGAACGCAGACTCCAACATGAGGTTGTAGACGTCCAAGCGTCTTAAAAGGGAACTGTGCATCTTGAATCGGCACTGGGAATAGTGCGCCAGTGCTATTGGCTTGAACGCAGATTTCCAATGGGTTGGCTTTTCAGGAGCTAAGCCATCAAGTGGGAAAGGGCCGAGGGGGACGGTAATGAGTCTGTAGGAATGTCTTGTGCACTTCCTGAACCAGTATCATTCCTGACCCCGAAGGTCCGCAAAATCCTTGCACGAGGATCATGAAGTGAGCGACCATGGAACGGATAATTAACCGGGAGGGAGATTGGGGACCTCCATACTCCTGTGTCATATGGTCTTAGTACAAAGGTCTACAACATTCTTACACCAGGCATCGGCATTGGCTTCTTGGGACCAATGCTACGGGTCTGGCGGAGCGTAAGAACACAAGGTGGGAAACGGGCTACCCAGGAGCCCAGTGGAATGTTGTGCACCGGGCTTCGGTAGTGGAAGCTTGGAGCCATTGCTATTGGCCCGAACGCAGACTCCAACATGAGGTTGTAGACGTCCAAGCGTCTTAAAAGGGAACTGTGCATCTTGAATCGGCACTGGGAATAGTGCGCCAGTGCTATTGGCTTGAACGCAGATTTCCAATGGTTGGCTTTTCAGGAGCTAAGCCATCAAGTGGGAAAGGGCCGAGGGGGACGGTAATGAGTCTGGAGGAATGTCTTGTGCACTTCCTGAACCAGTATCATTCCTGACCCCGAAAGTCCGCAAAATCCTTGCACGAGGATCATGAAGTGAGCGACCATGGAACGGATAATTAACCGGGAGGGAGATTAGGCACCTCCTTACTCCTGTGTCATATGGTCTTAGTACAAAGGTCTACAACATTCTTACACCAGGCATCGGCATTGGCTTCTTGGGACTAATGCTACGGGTCTGGCGGAGCGTAAGAACACAAGGTGGGAAACGGGCTACCCAGGAGCCCAGTGGAATGTTGTGCACCGGGGTTCGGTAGTGGAAGCTTGGAGCCATTGCTATTGGCCCGAACGCAGACTCCAACATGAGGTTGTAGACGTCCAAGCGTCTAAAAGGGGAACTGTGCATCTTGAATCGGCACTGGGAATAGTGCGCCAGTGCTATTGGCTTGAACGCAGATTTCCAATGGTTGGCTTTTCAGGAGCTAAGCCATCAAGTGGGAAAGGGCCGAGGGGGACGGTAATGAGTCTGCAGGAATGTCTTGTGCACTTCCTGAACCAGTATCATTCCTGACCCCGAAGGTCCGCAAAATCCTTGCACGAGGATCATGAAGTGCGCGACCATGGAACGGATAATTAACCGGGAGGGAGATTCGGCACCTCCTTACTCCTGCGTCATATGGTCTTAGTACAAAGGTCTACAACATTCTTACACCAGGCATCGGCATTGGCTTCTTGGGACTAATGCTACGGGTCTGGCGGAGCGTAAGAACACAAGGTGGGAAACGGGCTACCCAGGAGCCCAGTGGAATGTTGTGCACCGGGGTTCGGTAGTGGAAGCTTGGAGCCATTGCTATTGGCCCGAACGCAGACTCCAACATGAGGTTGTAGACGTCCAAGCGTCTAAAAGGGGAACTGTGCATCTTGAATCGGCACTGGGAATAGTGCGCCAGTGCTATTGGCTTGAACGCAGATTTCCAATGGTTGGCTTTTCAGGAGCTAAGCCATCAAGTGGGAAAGGGCCGAGGGGGACGGTAATGAGTCTGTAGGAATGTCTTGTGCACTTCCTGAACCAGTATCATTCCTGACCCCGAAGGTCCGCAAAATCCTTGCACGAGGATCATGAAGTGCGCGACCATGGAACGGATAATTAACCGGGAGGGAGATTCGGCACCTCCTTACTCCTGCGTCATATGGTCTTAGTACAAAGGTCTACAACATTCTTACACCAGGCATCGGCATTGGCTTCTTGGGACTAATGCTACGGGTCTGGCGGAGCGTAAGAACACAAGGTGGGAAACGGGCTACCCAGGAGGCCCAGTGGAATGTTGTGCACCGGGCTTCGGTAGTGGAAGCTTGGAGCCATTGCTATTGGCCCGAACGCAGACTCCAACATGAGGTTGTAGACGTCCAAGCGTCTAAAAGGGGAACTGTGCATCTTGAATCGGCACTGGGAATAGTGCGCCAGTGCTATTGGCTTGAACGCAGATTTCCAATGGGTTGGCTTTTCAGGAGCTAAGCCATCAAGTGGGAAAGGGCCGAGGGGGACGGTAATGAGTCTGTAGGAATGTCTTGTGCACTTCCTGAACCAGTATCATTCCTGACCCCGAAGGTCCGCAAAATCCTTGCACGAGGATCATGAAGTGAGCGACCATGGAACGGATAATTAACCGGGAGGGAGATTCGGCACCTCCTTACTCCTGTGTCATAAGGTCTTAGTACAAAGGTCTACAACATTCTTACACCAGGCATCGGCATTGGCTTCTTGGGACCAATGCTACGGGTCTGGCGGAGCGTAAGAACACAAGGTGGGAAACGGGCTACCCAGGAGGCCCAGTGGAATGTTGTGCACCGGGCTTCGGTAGTGGAAGCTTGGAGCCATTGCTATTGGCCCGAACGCAGACTCCAACATGAGGTTGTAGACGTCCAAGCGTCTAAAAGGGGAACTGTGCATCTTGAATCGGCACTGGGAATAGTGCGCCAGTGCTATTGGCTTGAACGCAGATTTCCAATGGGTTGGCTTTTCAGGAGCTAAGCCATCAAGTGGGAAAGGGCCGAGGGGGACGGTAATGAGTCTGTAGGAATGTCTTGTGCACTTCCTGAACCAGTATCATTCCTGACCCCGAAAGTCCGCAAAATCCTTGCACGAGGATCATGAAGTGAGCGACCATGGAACGGATAATTAACCGGGAGGGAGATTGGGGACCTCCATACTCCTGTGTCATATGGTCTTAGTACAAAGGTCTACAACATTCTTACACCAGGCATCGGCATTGGCTTCTTGGGACCAATGCTACGGGTCTGGCGGAGCGTAAGAAAATAAGGTGGGAAACGGGCTACCCAGGAGGCCCAGTGGAATGTTGTGCACCGGGCTTCGGTAGTGGAAGCTTGGAGCCATTGCTATTGGCCCGAACGCAGACTCCAACATGAGGTTGTAGACGTCCAAGCGTCTCAAAAGGGAACTGTGCATCTTGAATCGGCACTGGGAATAGTGCGCCAGTGCTATTGGCTTGAACGCAGATTTCCAATGGTTGGCTTTTCAGGAGCTAAGCCATCAAGTGGGAAAGGGCCGAGGGGGACGGTAATGAGTCTGTAGGAATGTCTTGTGCACTTCCTGAACCAGTATCATTCCTGACCCCGAAGGTCCGCAAAATCCTTGCACGAGGATCATGAAGTGAGCGACCATGGAACGGATAATTAACCGGGAGGGAGATTGGTCACCTCCTTACTCCTGCGTCATATGGTCTTAGTACAAAGGTCTACAACATTCTTACACCAGGCATCGGCATTGGCTTCTTGGGACCAATGCTACGGGTCTGGCGGAGCGTAAGAAAATAAGGTGGGAAACGGGCTACCCAGGAGGCCCAGTGGAATGTTGTGCACCGGGGTTCGGTAGTGGAAGCTTGGAGCCATTGCTATTGGCCCGAACGCAGACTCCAACATGAGGTTGTAGACGTCCAAGCGTCTAAAAGGGGAACTGTGCATCTTGAATCGGCACTGGGAATAGTGCGCCAGTGCTATTGGCTTGAACGCAGATTTCCAATGGGTTGGCTTTTCAGGAGCTAAGCCATCAAGTGGGAAAGGGCCGAGGGGGACGGTAATGAGTCTGTAGGAATGTCTTGTGCACTTCCTGAACCAGTATCATTCCTGACCCGAAGGTCCGCAAAATCCTTGCACGAGGATCATGAAGTGAGCGACCATGGAACGGATAATTAACCGGGAGGGAGATTCGGCACCTCCTTACTCCTGTGTCATATGGTCTTAGTACAAAGGTCTACAACATTCTTACACCAGGCATCGGCATTGGCTTCTTGGGACCAATGCTACGGGTCTGGCGGAGCGTAAGAAAACAAGGTGGGAAACGGGCTACCCAGGAGGCCCAGTGGAATGTTGTGCACCGGGCTTCGGTAGTGGAAGCTTGGAGCCATTGCTATTGGCCCGAACGCAGACTCCAACATGAGGTTGTAGACGTCCAAGCGTCTAAAAGGGGAACTGTGCATCTTGAATCGGCACTGGGAATAGTGCGCCAGTGCTATTGGCTTGAACGCAGATTTCCAACGGTTGGCTTTTCAGGAGCTAAGCCATCAAGTGGGAAAGGGCCGAGGGGGACGGTAATGAGTCTGTAGGAATGTCTTGTGCACTTCCTGAACCAGTATCATTCCTGACCCCGAAGGTCCGCAAAATCCTTGCACGAGGATCATGAAGTGAGCGACCATGGAACGGATAATTAACCGGGAGGGAGATTGGTCACCTCCTTACTCCTGCGTCATATGGTCTTAGTACAAAGGTCTACAACATTCTTACACCAGGCATCGGCATTGGCTTCTTGGGACCAATGCTACGGGTCTGGCGGAGCGTAAGAAAATAAGGTGGGAAACGGGCTACCCAGGAGGCCCAGTGGAATGTTGTGCACCGGGGTTCGGTAGTGGAAGCTTGGAGCCATTGCTATTGGCCCGAACGCAGACTCCAACATGAGGTTGTAGACGTCCAAGCGTCTAAAAGGGGAACTGTGCATCTTGAATCGGCACTGGGAATAGTGCGCCAGTGCTATTGGCTTGAACGCAGATTTCCAATGGTTGGCTTTTCAGGAGCTAAGCCATCAAGTGGGAAAGGGCCGAGGGGGACGGTAATGAGTCTGTAGGAATGTCTTGTGCACTTCCTGAACCAGTATCATTCCTGACCCCGAAGGTCCGCAAAATCCTTGCACGAGGATCATGAAGTGAGCGACCATGGAACGGATAATTAACCGGGAGGGAGATTGGTCACCTCCTTACTCCTGCGTCATATGGTCTTAGTACAAAGGTCTACAACATTCTTACACCAGGCATCGGCATTGGCTTCTTGGGACCAATGCTACGGGTCTGGCGGAGCGTAAGAACACAAGGTGGGAAACGGGCTACCCAGGAGCCCAGTGGAATGTTGTGCACCGGGCTTCGGTAGTGGAAGCTTGGAGCCATTGCTATTGGCCCGAACGCAGACTCCAACATGAGGTTGTAGACGTCCAAGCGTCTAAAAGGGGAACTGTGCATCTTGAATCGGCACTGGGAATAGTGCGCCAGTGCTATTGGCTTGAACGCAGATTTCCAATGGGTTGGCTTTTCAGGAGCTAAGCCATCAAGTGGGAAAGGGCCGAGGGGGACGGTAATGAGTCTGTAGGAATGTCTTGTGCACTTCCTGAACCAGTATCATTCCTGACCCCGAAGGTCCGCAAAATCCTTGCACGAGGATCATGAAGTGAGCGACCATGGAACGGATAATTAACCGGGAGGGAGATTCGGCACCTCCTTACTCCTGTGTCATATGGTCTTAGTACAAAGGTCTACAACATTCTTACACCAGGCATCGGCATTGGCTTCTTGGGACTAATGCTACGGGTCTGGCGGAGCGTAAGAACACAAGGTGGGAAACGGGCTACCCAGGAGCCCAGTGGAATGTTGTGCACCGGGCTTCGGTAGTGGAAGCTTGGAGCCATTGCTATTGGCCCGAACGCAGACTCCAACATGAGGTTGTAGACGTCCAAGCGTCTAAAAGGGGAACTGTGCATCTTGAATCGGCACTGGGAATAGTGCGCCAGTGCTATTGGCTTGAACGCAGATTTCCAATGGGTTGGCTTTTCAGGAGCTAAGCCATCAAGTGGGAAAGGGCCGAGGGGGACGGTAATGAGTCTGCAGGAATGTCTTGTGCACTTCCTGAACCAGTATCATTCCTGACCCCGAAAGTCCGCAAAATCCTTGCACGAGGATCATGAAGTGAGCGACCATGGAACGGATAATTAACCGGGAGGGAGATTGGGGACCTCCATACTCCTGTGTCATATGGTCTTAGTACAAAGGTCTACAACATTCTTACACCAGGCATCGGCATTGGCTTCTTGGGACCAATGCTACGGGTCTGGCGGAGCGTAAGAACACAAGGTGGGAAACGGGCTACCCAGGAGCCCAGTGGAATGTTGTGCACCGGGCTTCGGTAGTGGAAGCTTGGAGCCATTGCTATTGGCCCGAACGCAGACTCCAACATGAGGTTGTAGACGTCCAAGCGTCTAAAAGGGGAACTGTGCATCTTGAATCGGCACTGGGAATAGTGCGCCAGTGCTATTGGCTTGAACGCAGATTTCCAATGGTTGGCTTTTCAGGAGCTAAGCCATCAAGTGGGAAAGGGCCGAGGGGGACGGTAATGAGTCTGTAGGAATGTCTTGTGCACTACCTGAACCAGTATCATTCCTGACCCGAAGGTCCGCAAAATCCTTGCACGAGGATCATGAAGTGAGCGACCATGGAACGGATAATTAACCGGGAGGGAGATTGGTCACCTCCTTACTCCTGTGTCATATGGTCTTAGTACAAAGGTCTACAACATTCTTACACCAGGCATCGGCATTGGCTTCTTGGGACCAATGCTACGGGTCTGGCGGAGCGTAAGAACACAAGGTGGGAAACGGGCTACCCAGGAGCCCAGTGGAATGTTGTGCACCGGGCTTCGGTAGTGGAAGCTTGGAGCCATTGCTATTGGCCCGAACGCAGACTCCAACATGAGGTTGTAGACGTCCAAGCGTCTAAAAAGGGAACTGTGCATCTTGAATCGGCACTGGGAATAGTGCGCCAGTGCTATTGGCTTGAACGCAGATTTCCAATGGGTTGGCTTTTCAGGAGCTAAGCCATCAAGTGGGAAAGAGCCGAGGGGGACGGTAATGAGTCTGCAGGAATGTCTTGTGCACTTCCTGAACCAGTATCATTCCTGACCCCGAAAGTCCGCAAAATCCTAGCACGAGGATCATGAAGTGAGCGACCATGGAACGGATAATTAACCGGGAGGGAGATTCGGCACCTCCTTACTCCTGTGTCATATGGTCTTAGTACAAAGGTCTACAACATTCTTACACCGGACGTCGGTATTGACTTCTTGGGATCAATACTATGGGTCTGGAGGAGCGTCAGAACACAAGGTGAACAAAAAGGGCTACCCAGGAGCCCAGAAGACGAGTGCTGTGCACCGGGTATCGGCGATGGAAGCTTGGAGCCATTGCTATTGGCCCGAACGCGCAGGCTTACATACGTGTAGAAGTGGACGACCAAGTGTCTACGACAGGAGGGGAGGTGTACATCGTGCTACAACAATACTAAACCAGGGCAATAGTATTGTATAAGCTCTTACCTTGGGTCTTCGAACTCATGTGTTTCAAGCGCCTGGAAAATCGTGCTTTTTGTACGACAAAAATAACATAAAAAATACAAAAAAAGAAGGTATGGGAGATTATCATTCAGTGGGGCGTGTATGTTCCAATAGAGACGTGGATAACACTTCGGTTCAGAAAATTTTGTTTCAAGAGGCATCGGAATTGGATACGTGAGATCAATTCTTAACAGGTCGAACAATTTACATGTGAACATGACAGAAAGGGCTACCCATGGGGGGGCCCAAGAGGGAAATCTTCATCTTGTATGACGGTGAACGTTGTATTGTGTGACGATAATGAATTTGAGGGAGCAAGCTCTACTGCACTTTTTGAAGGAATCAATACAAAAGGTAGAATGTGGAGGGGGGATTCTCCTTACTCTAGCGACAGTGGCGATTAGTACAAGAGTCGAACACAGAATCCGCCTCATGTATTGGTGTGTTGAAAACAATGCTATGGGTCTGAATAGTGGAACTAGAAAGATAAAATTAGGCTATCCAACAGCTCAAAATAATCTTATGAAACACATATTGTGGACGTTCAAGCGGTCTATGCAAATATGAAATCCAATGAAGCAATGCAGATGCTCACAAATTGGATAGCTGGAATCAATGTCACGAGGTTGCCGTTTACATTTGCTACAGAGGAAAATGGGCCATCCAATAACAGCGCAGAAGACTATATATAGCCCCCTATATATGGAATAAAAACTGGAAAATGACAAGTAAATAAAAGGAAAAGGAAAGAATACCTGAACAACTATAACATAATAAAATAAAACTACAAAAAAAGAAAGAGTGGGAGAAAATTCAAAAATGGGACACTATGTACTACAGGACGAGAGAAGGTTTTTGTAACACTTCGGTCCTAAAGATTTTTACACCAGGTATCGGTATTGGCTTCTTGGGACCAACACTGTAGATCTGGAGTGTGAAGTCTTAACATAGCAAGGGCTACCCAAGAACCCCGGCGAGGAGAGGAATCGCAAGAAAAGTATTGCCATATTGTTTAAAAGTTGATTTTGTAATAACATCCTTCAAAATATCAGTTTCAACGGAAAAGAAAACAGACAAATGATGCGTTGTTTATTATGTAATGATGCTCTGCAAAATACATAATCAAATTCAATTTAGTTTCAGACCGTGCTTTTTACTATGGGCCTTTTGTAAAAAAAACATTTTGCTTCTGATAGTTCATGCATTGCTTAGCATTTGTATTGTATTACTTAATCATCTCTTGTACTTCATCTAGTTTTTACCGATCGGTTCACACAGTAATCCCACCAATTGAAATGACGTAGTTGTATATTGAGCGACCTTACATCTGTAAAGTAATTATCTAAAAAGGAAACTACTGTCGTGGCGAATTATTGCTTAGAAAAAAATCTTAAAAAATTAGGTACTACCAACAACAACAAAAAATATTTAAAATTTGCAACAACACGCTAGGTTTTGTATGCCTTTGTTTCATAATGGCTTAGCTTATCTGCGCTTGTATAGGGTCATAAAGCAAATTTCATTAAATCAACATAAAAAGACGTTGTTTAAGTACAAAAACTGGATGCACTATACAAAAGACATGAATTAGAATCAGGTAATGAAAAAAAAAACAAATCAGTTTTGTATCAGAATGCTACAATAAGGTTTGTTCTATAATTCATAGCTATTGAAAAACAAACATGTTCATACAATATTACAAAACAGCACTGATAAATGGCAGGAATTATACAACATCAAAAGCATTCTCGGAACAAATAATAGTAATATTACGATACTATCACGATTCTTGATGACGATGTAGGAGAACTAGGGTTATGAGGAATAAGAATGATAAAATACGAACATATAGATCGTCAACTGCAAACAGAAATGCTACACCTTCATTTCAAAGAAAAAAGTACATGTTTCGGGGAGAAAAGAACCGCCGTCTGTCTTCATGACCGCGAGTAATGGTAAGTGAAATATTGTCCACTTTCATGTGCTGGTTCTACCTGGAATATATATTGAATATGTTTTTTTTTATTCTGTTCATTACAGGGAAACCTAAAGATTCGGTTAATGTTTGACTAATGAAACATCAAATAAGAGTCTTTACATGCGTCGAAAGAGCAAGATCACCGGGCATCGCAAAGGTGTGCGACAAATGTGATACGGGTACATTCAATTGCAATCAGTTGCGGGCGAATGCTTATGGGAAATCGTTGGATAGCGGAGAAGTAAACGTGTTTTGCTGAGCTGGACTGGATTGGATGGATGGAATCGCATAAACTCTGAAGAGGGTGCGATAAGATAACAAGTAGTGCGACACAAATGACCTCACGGAAATGTCGAGGTGGTATGCAAAACCCATGGTGGGAAAATGATTTGGAAATCATTGTATCACGGATTGAGACAGATCGGAGATCGAGACAGATCGGAGATCGAGACAGATCGGAGATCGAGACAGATCGGAGATCGAGACAGATCGGAGATCGAGACAGATCGGAGATCGAGACAGATCGGAGATCGAGACAGATCGGAGATCGAGACAGATCGGAGATCGAGACAGATCGGAGATCGAGACAGATCGGAGATCGAGACAGATCGGAGATCGAGACAGATCGGAGATCGAGACAGATCGGAGATCGAGACAGATCGGAGATCGAGACAGATCGGAGATCGAGACAGATCGGAGATCGAGACAGATCGGAGATCGAGACAGATCGGAGATCGAGACAGATCGGGGATCGAGACAGATCGGAGATCGAGACAGATCGGAGATCGAGACAGATCGGGGATCGTGACAGATCGGAGATCGAGACAGATCGGAGATCGAGACAGATCAGAGATCGAGAGGAATGCATCATGTTATCGCGAATCAGTGCAGAGCTCACGCTTACTGTATCATCACCTTTCGATAAGGATTCATCATACATCACAAATCATCCAGCATTAGTGTAATCCGTTCAAAATGATTCGGAAGAGAATATGGAAATTCTTCACGGTAAAGCGAAATGAAAATATTCTTCACCGCAAACAACGACCTACAATTATCCGAGTAGAAGTACGGATGGATAAATATCCGTGAAGATTCCTGCATATTTCAACTGTTGTACCTGAGGAGCCATGTTGCAATTGCCATGGAAAGCGAAGGTCTGCTCCGATGTACGAAACCCAAATAGGCACGGTAAGAGTGTACATCATTATATTCTTCAAATCAACATCAAATTAATTACAGATCGTTCTTTAACTCTCCTAGGTTCATTTATTCAACTCAGCGTTGGAAAACAGCTAACGAGAATCTGTTACGCATTGGAGTCAATACCTATTAGGTAAAGTTCTTGAACTTCATACATTGAAACCTGTGTGTGAAACAGTACTAATATTTATCCTTTCTCATTCAACAGATTAACTCGACTACACATGAATTTAGCTGTTACCCATCATCTTAAGAAACAACAGCAGAGCTACTACAAGTATCCATCCAACCCCTGCATCATCATGCATAAACTATAGAGCTAACTTGCGGTGGAAACAGAAGATAACAATTTTGGCAAAAGAGGTTTTCGAAGAAATGTTGCAAATATCGGAATATATTGTTATTGCATACTTTTTAAATGAAATGTGCGGTGTGCGAGGAAAAGGCTACGGTTGTTCTGAAGTGCGACGATATTTTAAGTACGCCAACATATCAGGAATCAGTTATGGTTTTTTAACTAAGGGAATTTGAAATAGGAGCATAGGAACTAAACTTTCGAATTTGTATTTTGTCAGTTGCCAGAATTATCTAATAAACGTGCGCAAAAATTGTTGTCAAAATGGGCGTTTTGGATTGTATAAGTATTGTTTTTTCCCTAATTTCATTAGAACCATTCGTGAATTGTTATTAAATGGCTAGTCGTACTTTTGCTTTATCTGTTTGAATGTTGTGTTTATCTCCACCTGAATATTCGGCGTATAGTATTCAGCGATCCCTGGGGCTTGTGTTTGTTTGTTCGCTTGCTATGCACTGTTCGCTAATTGAGTTAGTAAACGTGGAAGGCCCTAAATTCAAAGATAATAAATTGAGAACCTAATCAAAATAATGGGGCATAATATTCCACTTAGTTGTCGAGGATTACAGGTGGAAGTGAAACTACAGTGTCTGGTTCGTGCTGCTGCTTTTTGGATAGACGACTTATAAAGGCTTTGATCCCAATTTCTATCGCCACCACCCAACTTTAGATACGAGACCATCAGCTTCCAGTATTCTGTCAATTATCTCATTTCTTCTGGTTTGTTCTATACTATATCAATTGGTTAGCAGTAGGAACAAACTGCAGGAAAACATAAACTTTGTTGTAATTGATACTTCCTTGACAAATGCCCATGGTTGCCATAGCAATCCGTATGTTTGTTCCAGTGCCTAGCAATGGCAAAGCAAACCAAACGCACGCGTTTGATGTTGTGCGTGATTCAAGTTGCAGATTGTATTCCACAATCGTTTTAAATCCAACAAAACTCTGTAAGGATTCACTCCGAACAATGTGCGCCTAATGGCGGAACTGCACATAATCGGCGAACTTAAGACGGCGGTGGACTTCGAGGAACCCAACCTGTTTTGTCGCTGGAGCGTCCAGTACGGTTCGAACTGGAAAGCCATCGAGGGACACACCGAAGGTCAATCCTGCTGCAGCACATCTCGTATAGAGCAGCAGTCCGATCTCTGTACACCGATCGATCTGCACCTGGTGACCCGCGGGCTGCAAGGTTGGCCCAAGTTGCACGTGGAAGTGTACGCGGTGAACGCTCTCCAACACTACTGGCCCGTCGGGTACGGGTTTGCCTTTGTCCCGGTACGACCCGGACAGCATCGGGTACGGATCGCCACGTGGAAGGTCTCATCTGCTCGTGTCACCGATACGGTGCGGGAGAAGTTCCACACGGGTGGGTTTTCGCTTGCCAAGAGTGACATCGCGTTCACGGGCATAGAGCGGTACAAACTATTAACCAAGACAGCCGGTTCGGTGGAGCTGGATTTGATGCTGATATTTAAGAACTTTGCGGAATACGGTGTCGAACTGCATTGATTTGAAGATGGTCTGTAGACTTTTGTGGCTTTGGATAATATTAATCGCACCGTGTATCGAAGGAGGCGAACGAAATGTACAGCATTTCGTGAAGATAGATGTGGCAAAGATTAACGTTAAGAACACGACAGATACGGTTGGGAACGTTAGTTCAACAACACTTACCAATGACCCAGTTACGGAGACATCTACCAAATCCTCTACGAGCGAAGGTACTACAACCAGTGTATCTTCTACGACAATCAGCAAGACTACTGCAACGGAAGCAACTGTTACTGCGGAAAGTACCACTGCAACTAGTACTACCGCAGCAACGCCTACTATGGATCCGACAGATGAGTCGTACCCATTGTTGCAAGCAGGCCGTGCTGCAAAGTTGGTTCCGAAAGGATACTACTGCCGTTGTGACCTAACGGTGAGTGTTGCATACTTGCAGCTTCCTTGCAAATCAAAGAAATTCTTAACCTCATGTTTTAATTGTTTAAATACTTCCCAGATTAACGTGTGTGACGTAAACTGTTGCTGTGATATTGATTGTAATGCGGCCATCTTACGCACGTATAATTGCGATCAGGAGCAACTACACACGGACGAGTACCATCATGGCGAAGGATTACAATCCTGCCGGGTGCAAGGTGGATTGTTTTGTCTCGTTGAGCCCATCTACGAGGAAGGAGATGACAGTGTACGTTAGCACCAACAGAATCTGAGCATGGATAATACATTTACATTTCTTATGTTGCCATTTTAGTACTACAACCCAGGACGACTTCCATCTGTGACCCGGTACAAATGGGCGGAAGTGTTTTCGTTAGACAATCCCGCATCATCGGAAGATATCCGGTTCGATTACTACCGTGTAGATGACGTCATGTACGTCTACAACGAAACAAGCGAATTGGTGCAATTGTTTGGTAACGCGACACATTCCATACGCGATCCTCAAATCGTTGGTTTGCATTTTCCCTGATGAAGATTGTTTGTTTACTTTTTAGCGCTTCCAACCACACTCACCGGTACGGTGTGCCATATCCAACAACCTGTACGCTTCCTGCAAGAACGCACCAACCTTTGCCAACGAACGGTGGATGAGTTGGGCGAGTTCAATCGAGCCATTCTTCGGCAAGCATCCTCATCGGTGCGGTTCTTTCGTACACCCAAAAAGTCCACCGTCATGGAGCACTACTGTGTGGAGGATGGTGATTGTCTGAATGCTACTGTTTCCATTTGCTATTACACTGCTGGACATGGTTGGAACTGTACGCTGGGTGCTAATATGACTGATGGGACTGTCTCTGTGGAGGAAACTATCGACGAAGATCCTGGCACGATTTGCCGAGAGCTTGAGATATTATTTACCCACAACTATACAAACCTTCAGCAGGTTAATATCAAGCTCCTGTGCACACCTGCTTATCCGGACCGAAACGTGGACTGGATGGAAACCGTGTGGCAACGTATCAACGTTAAGTTTATCGTCCCCTCGGCTCCTTCGAAAGTGAATTTAACACGCACTATCAGTGGTAATATAGGCTATCTCATCGGGAAACCATTGATTGTGTCCCATTTGGAGCTTGGTGCAAATGGAACCATTCCGTCGGAGGAAGCTCCTACGGAGAATCCCCCAAAGCGAATGCTAGCTTACTTTACTAACGGAACACGCTTACCGGACGCTTCCTTTCGTTTACGCATCCCAATCAGTCGTAGGAATCGGTGCGTTTTGACCGAAAAGTACCACCAAACGATCGACTTTGGAACGGATGTGTTTCACCGGTGTAACTACATTCCGCCCGACGTTACAAACCAAACGACCGAGAGCGTTCATAATTATACCAAATTTTGCCAGGATCTTCAGACGGCATTGTACGCACAGCTGCTTCACGACATTTATCCGGACATTTCTTCGACGCGTGGAGCTCGATACGATAAATTTAATCTTTACGTTTCAAAGTATGGTAACCCGATCAATCGTACCAACGAATGGGTGCGGGTGCGTTCCACTAACTTCATCCTCGAAGCGGAACCCGGTTCCGAATCGTCACCCAATACTGACACCACCGACAGTTACTTCACCTGCAGCAATATGCTCATCAATGTGGGCTATCGGTACTATTACGCCCGAACACGCGTCCGTGACGTCCGGCATCAGGCGACCATTCATGATGCCGAGATCGTGTTTGGACCGCGCGTTAATCTACGCTTCCGGTTGGATGAAGAGATCCGGGTGCCGATCTTTATACAGGTTCAGTTTTTCGACTTAACGTCATCTTCGGTAGCGGTGACGGGGCTTAGAGTGCTTGTGGTGTTAACGTTCTTAATACAATGGAGTACTTCCAAGGGATATTTGTGAACAGGCGATTAACATGACGTTGGACGTTAAAAAGATTTTTAAGCTTGATTGGTATGTAGAATGTAGTGTGACCGAAAAACAAGAACAGAGTGAAGTATTATATAAATAAAAATAAGATTTTAGACGAGAAGCTGCTTATTCTCGAATACGACAGCACTTGTCCCTGTCCTTGTTCATGTTGCTTCACTTCATTCATACTGTTTACGATGTTAACATGGCCGGACCAACCCGAATGCCTACTCATTTAGACATGCACAAGAGGACCTTGGTCTGCTTGTGTACGATGATTAAACCCCACGTTTGTATATAATTAAAATTTATTTTATTATCTTGCTAATCGCAGCATCACACCAATTTCACTAATCCCGTTTATAAAGCGTCATTAGTTACGCTATAAGTGGAGCCGTAATGAAACAAATCCTTCCTTAGTAAGGTAACGTAAATCCTATAAATCCTTCCAAAAGGAAAAATCAAAATTAGGTGATATATTGCGGCAAACGTTTTAAAATAAATTTTACATAATTAGGAAACTCACGCAAATCCCATACCAATTTTGTCTAAGGAAATTAAGTAATGGTTTACTACAATGACCCTAGGCGAATTGGGATGTCTGGTGGAGGCAGTTTTTCCTCCGTCATGGTTTAAATGCTTGTGTACGACGATCATACTGCGCTCACGTTCATTCGATCAGTGCCATCGTGCGTGCAACACTCTGATATTCGGTTCTTGCTACATAGCAACCGGTCATTACACGCTTGCCGCTGTAAGCCATCCGTCCATGTAGCACACGCCAATTGTCAAATAACAACACGGTGCCCGGTGTAAGCTGAAACTTCCACTGTGCTTCCTCTCGGTGCAACTCTCCGGCAAGCTGACGATAATCGGCATAAAACTGTGGCACCCTTTCAGGCGCCAACGTGCGCAGCGGAGCACGATCGTACGGATTGAAGCGAATCTGCTCGACTGCACCGGGTAGTGCCGGATGTCTTCGTATGACCGGTGCCACATATCGATGATGCTTGTCCTCCTCGATGTATTCGGCCTCGAGCGGATACTCACACAACCGCTCGTAGGCTGCCGGATCGGTCTCACGAAGCTGTTCCGCCGCCCGAAACCCATCGACCAGAATCGTCTCGCCGCCCTGCCCATTGAACTGAATGCAGTGTAACACCTGCAGACCGGCCGCATCGCTAAAGTACGTATTGTCCGTGTGCGGGCCGAGAAACCCGTTCGTGTAAGCCGTGTCACTGTGATCCATCTTGCTTTCGCTGAACGTCCACATGTCACCGAACAGTGTCCGTTGTACGGGGAAGATACGCTTGACGGCCATCTCGGTACTTTGCTGATTTGGCGGGACTTTGGTAATGAAGGCAAATCCGTACGTTATCAGGCTGCTAACGACCTGCCGCATGACGGTATCTTCGCAGAGCAAATCGTTTAGCGTGACTCGTGCGTATCCGGGTGACCCGGCAGTGATCAACGTACGATCCCATAAAACTAGTTGCGCACGATGTTCTTCCAATCGTTTCTGAAAGCTGTTCGCGTGATTGTCAAACACGACGTTCAGATCATACGATGATCGATGTCCATCTAGCCCTAGAGTTTTAAAGAGAAAATGGGATAAGATCGAAGTGAAGCCTTGAATAAACGTGCTGTGTACTTACAGATGATATTGATCTTTTCATCGCAAATTTCGCACGACGCAGGCTGAATATCCAGTGGTAAGTCGAGGATGGAGGTAGCCCGTTGAAATGTGGCCACATTGTAACAATCCGCACATCGACAGTGATCTCGCAACCAAACATAACTAACCGATACGGATTCGTCCGTATTAACGTTCCGTACGGTAAGGAATCGGTTCTTGTCCAATGCTGCGTCCGGATTGTCCGAGTTCATCGCTGTAAGTAAGATCAAGTCACGATTATTACAGCACTAACCGTTTAAAAGTTACAAAATTAGCACATGGCTCGCGCTTCTTCTGATAAGGAAACGCAAACGCAGCCAGGGCCAAAGTCCGACACACGAACCTTTATCACGTTCCATAGCGTCATCCTCGTCTAATCGTAACAGGCGCTCGTCAAGGCACAGTGCACCACCCTCGTCCTGTAATTTGCGCTGTAATCGTTGCAAATTGTCCGGCGTACATTCGAGCAGGGCTAGCACTTTCGTGTGGGTCGGTGGATCTTTTACATCCTTCTCGTCCTGCTCTCCTCCATCCTCCCGCTCCAACGGCTTATCAACCACCGTCGGCAATCCATCCGTTTGCGTCATCGCGTTTGCGAGGGAACTACTTTTACGCTCCACCATTAAAGATGGCATCTTGACCCGTTTCAACACCAGGGATCCTTTATCGGTGGTAGATAATCCAGCCAGTGGGACGATGTTGATCGGTGGTTTTATAATCGACGACCGTCGGAGCACGTTATTTGCCTCGGTTGAGGCTATTTTTGGCTTCGGTTCCAGGTTGCCGTTCGGCGATTGTATTAAGTTGGATCGTTTCGGGAAGATTCGTTTCAAAACCGGTGGTGGCGTTCGGGGTTTGGGGGTGAGCTTTGGCACGTTTAATGTTGGGGATTCTTTCTTGGACAACATCAACGAGTCCTGCGTGAAAGAATCATTGATTAAGTCGTTCAGCTCTTGGCTCACTGTAGACGATTTTCCTGGACTTTCCAATATCTCCTCCTGTAATTTCGGTACTCCTCCGACGCCGACTCCTCGTTCCGCCGTTAGCTCCTGCTTTGCCACTTCCAGCAAGGGATGACCGGGAACAATTCCAACTCGGTTCGGTGGCGGCAGATCACGGTTCAATCCTTCGGGGTCGTTCAACGTGATGAGATTAATGGACGGTACGGCCGTTACATTAATACTGCGGGACGCTTTATTTTTGTAGTCCGTGTCACGGAAATGACGCGAACAGATGTAGTATCGTTTCCGAATGATGTCAATCGGTAATCCGATGAAGCCGTCGATGCCCAACACCCGGCGCCACTGTTCCGCCCGTTCATTGTCCGAGGGAAACTTGTGTACGAGGGGAAACTTTTCATCCTTACAGCAAGGCACACAGCAGGAGCGTAGTTTGCTCATACTCTTTTCCTGTGCCTACCAATTTCAACCGAGGCGATCCAGAACGGTGTCCTTCAGCACAACAACAATGTTTCCCGCCGTCCAAACAAGCTTGTTTCGTTCGTTTATGTTGTCATCTGTTTGTTGACGGGAGGTGTTTCCGGATACGCTAGAAGGGGTGGTAGTTTTCATAAAACATTAATGAAATACTCCAGCTTAGCAGCCAAAAAGCTTTTAATATTATAAAAATGTATGTTTTTCTGTAAAGGGAAGGACAACAATAACATAATACAAACCACAGCGGTTATAAAACAGTTTCCAAATTAGTCGTGCCACCTAAGTTTCATTACAGTTCTATCGAAGTTTATCGGACAAATATGTTTCTTTATAAACACAAGCGAAATCTGTACACAAGTTTTTGTATTTTCGGTTTTCTGATTTGAATTCGTTGCAAGATAGTTTCACCGCTAGGATTATTCTTCAAGCAAGAGAAAATCATATTGCAACTGTCAGCTGCCTGCAGGCGTATATCGCCACTTGGATTAATTCTTATTTATTTTTCCTTTCAGGTTTTGAT
Organism: Anopheles moucheti; assembly: GCF_943734755.1. Lineage (NCBI taxonomy): Eukaryota > Metazoa > Arthropoda > Insecta > Diptera > Culicidae > Anopheles > Anopheles moucheti. The sequence continues at coordinate 81,713,283 of NC_069141.1, forward strand.
GGGGAAAATTAGGTTCTTTTTGCATGGAAGCAAGAATATACACATTCAGGCCAAAAAAAACATACACAATAAGTTATGTAAAAAATTAAAAAAACAATCGTGTCAAAAATTTCACCCGTATGTCCACGGCGTTAACCAAACCGTCGCCCATTGTGAGTGGTTGATTGATGAAGAAGAAAAAAAGCTATCAAACTTCCAACATTTGTGTGGCTGTGGAATTACTGGCCGCAATAGGCAGAAAGCGGGTGTTAGCGAAAGAGATTCAGTAGCGACCGGAATACATTTTCAACCCGCAGCAGCACAAAAACACGGTAGTCCCACATTTATCAACGAGGTGCGTGTAGATGCGAGTGTGTATTTTGCGTATACGTGTGCATATTTGGTGTATTTGAGTGCAGGGAATAGATAACGCGCCGCGACTAACCCGAGACCCGTATGTGCATATTTCTTTGCCCCCGTGTCATATGCTAGCAGCAGGGAAAGCTGTGCAGGAGGTGTAAAAAGCGGAAGGTTCATCTATATGCTACCTAATCGTAATGATTAGCTGCTAGGGTGGTGTTTAAAGTAATCAGCGCGTACAAGCAAGAAGTGTGGTTACGGTGCCCCCGTCCCTCCACCAGCATACTCTCATCGTAACAGAACGGTGGATTGTGTGGGAAAAGAAAAGTGAGTTTTCCTTCCATCGAAGGAGACAAAACGAGAAAAGGAAGAAGTGCTACCAACGGAGCGCCTGTTTGTGGGTGGGGACGATGGTGGTCGGTGCTGGGATGCGTAGAGACAGGCCAAAATGAAATAACGTAATCCTCCATCGCACCGTGTACTTCGAAGCGCATTGGCCTGGTTCACCAAGAAAAGAAAAAAAGTGACAAGAAAAAACAGAAGAAATGCAAGAAAACACTCGCACAGCATTGATGTGTCAATGTGAAAATCTTTTCGCAACGCGCGCTAAATCCTTTTCTTCTGATCCCAAATGATCTCGATCGGTACTAACCCACGCACCAAGTTCCGGTCCGTCAAGGTCTCACTAGCTCTTCCTTTCCCACACGCCCTTATTCTAGGGATGGTGGTTGTGGTTGTCGGCGAGGGTGGCAGCAGCAACTGTCAGTGTGTGTATATATTTTTTTAGCGAACATCAGCTCTCGAATGGAATGATCTCGGTTGCCGTGGTTGTTGGAACGAGAATGATGATTTAACGCATTTGGGTGTATAGTACGAGAGGAGCACCAGTGTCACACCTGCCATCCACACTGACTCCCACTGATCGCATCCCCCAGATGAATGGCCGCCGAATGACGGCACACAAGACGACCATCTGACACAAACCCTCGATTTTGAGTTGATGTTGATGTTGGTCGGAAAATCGCAACTGAGTGCGTTTGTGTCTCGCGTGTATGAATGAGGAATTTTCTTCCAAATCTAGTGTGCCAAGATGTTGAGCAGTGCGGTAAAGCTGACTCCCCCGTGATCATTCGCAACCAGCCGTCAAAGTACGCGCGTAGTCGCGCATTCGTATGTGTTTGTGTGGGTTAGATACGAGTGTGTGTGCTTTTTATTGTTGGATCTTTCTTCTACCCTCCCCGAGGGCGATGCGTGTGTGTATTTCGATCGATGACGTCGATGCTTGGTTGAGTCAGCGTTGCAACCCCTTCCTCCCCATGATGGGTGGGTGGCTGAAGGAAACGACTGGCAGGAGAAAGGGAAAGGAAACGTAGTCAGGAAAAGTGTAAATTTGTTTCCATTGAACTTTTTTCAATCTGCTTGCAGCCAGCGGTGGTATCGTCGCTGTCTTGTCTGTACGCACCAATATTGGAATGATCGAAACCACCAACACGGTAAAGCATAAAGGATCCCAATGTTTTGTATCGATCAACTTTGATTTGCCGATCGTGAGCGCCGTAACTGCACCGAAAACCTGCACGGAAGTAGTTGCAATGGGAAAGTTGCGAGGTAAAAGAAATGTTCCGCAAATCACCGCAAATCCGTCCACGCCCTGTAAATGACTGTAACGATCTGATTATGCGGAACCCATAAAACGCGCGCACTGTATGTGTCATCACGGCAAAACGTGCCCGGGGGCAATGGATTGAAATGTGGTGGTAAACACGCTGGAAGGAGGAAAACATGACCAACACATCGTCCGCGGACTGCATATGGAGGGCCAATAATTATGATTCACCACGAGCGGAGGAGAAAAACCCACAAGGTTGAATAATTTGATTTTGATCAAGTTACTACAAACCAACCGAGGAACTCGCGAGCGCGAGCGTGAGGAAACAATTGACTGCGAAAGGATTATTTGTTAGCCGGTCATTGATCGATACTATGTGGTACAAGAAGGGGAAGGAATAGTATGATGGTCGAGAAGACGAATGCCCTCCATTATCACAATCGCTACCCTTAGCCAGTCGCTAAACGTCCGGACCCTTCTGTGACCGGAAAATAACAAACCCAGGAAGTTACACTCTCGCGGCAAAAGACCTGCTGCACCGGGTGAAAGTGGCACTAATTTTCATCAATTGATCAATCCTATCATATGGGCATCACTTGATTCAATGCTGCGTTCCCAGGGCCACGCGAAGATGAATGCCTCTTTTCACTAATTTGGCCATGCTTTTGTCATCCATTCATCCGTTCGTTGATGCGGCAACCCTTTCTAAAGATGTCGAACGGAAAGTAGTGAAACTAAATTCTACGACGATGTAACTGCAAAATTCACACAGATTTCGGGTCGGGAACACCGATTTTCCTGGACATGGTGGGAGAGCGAGTGAGAGAGATGGAAAAACCGCCCAATTGATTGGCATTCAATTGCTGTTGCTACCTTCCATTTGTTTCTAAACGTTTGCTATGTTTACGTTGACCTACCAGTGCCGTCATCATTGCGTTGTTTATACACCCATTGGGTTGTGGTCTATTTTTGGGGCCTAGCTTGCGAATTATGGAAACTGACAGGAGTGAAGGTATCCCATACATAAAAAGGGGATTATCTCGATCCAGGGTTGCTCTCTTCATCCCCGGCTGCATCCAATCTTCGATGAGTTTAACTCCACTTGATCCAGTCAACGAGCTCGCTGCGCTTCTCTACACCTTCCGACAATCACTTTCCTGGTAGAGCATGACTCCGCTGTCCTCAACACGTGCCCCAGCCATCTTATCGTACCTTGGCCGCCGTTTGGATGTCGGCTACGCCAAACAGCTCACATCCCATTACAATGCGCCCCTGAATTGTGTTGCTTGGGTGGTAATCCGATGTTACGATCGTGCGAAGGTCCCAGTACTCCTCCTCTACTACCTTAAAATCGTCACCGTCAACTGATACTATGCTCCTTAGGCGAACCTTATCACGGTCAGCGCCTCCGGCAAGCAGTTACTTTGTCATCGTCGCATTGCTCCTCAATCGAATTCAATTGTAGCGAGAGAGATGGTATTGCAGTTGCTTAAATATCCTCTGTAGGTACACATGGCCGTTTTGATAGGAAATCCCTTGGACGCGCCATGTGTATCGCCAAATGGGGTTTGCTTTCTTATCTATCGGTTTCGATAGTTGATATCAGCGAAAAAGTCTATCATTTCGGTGCGGATGCGTGTGTGTGAGTTTCGTGACTGTTGACATTGATGAACAGTACAAAATTGGACGGTTATCACCTCGTACAAAACCTTCTCCCCGGTGGAAAAACAACATTTTGCCGTGGAGATTTTGTGTGGCGCGTTGTGGTGATTATGCAAAGGAATTTGTGGAACCATGTTTTGCTCTACCGGTCTTAGTGCATATGACAAACGTTTTACCGCAAACTTTAGTGCGTGTGTGTTTAAACGGACATTGTACTGAAGGTTGTGAAGAATAAGCACGAAAAGGAAAGTCACGTATGTTAAACCTGCTGCTCTCGATAGTCATTTAAATGGAAGGGATTTTGCTGCCAATTTCGACCAAACAAACCTACACTAAAACATTAATTAAATGCCCATGTTTGAACCGTCTAACTTACTCGTTTGGGTTTCCCCTTTTTCAGGTGCTGCATGTAATCAGCCGGAAAGTTGACAGCAACTATAAGGCACCGGCAGTGAACACTTTCACCTTCCCGCACGGTTGTGTGAAGGCAAAACGCACACACACACGCACACTGTCAACGTGTTGTTTTCACACCCAGTGAAAAGCCACAAACCACGGACGACCGGCTCCCAACAGCAGCAGCAGCAGCAGCAGCAGCAAGATGCAAGCGATCAAATGTGTTGTCGTCGGTGACGGTGCCGTCGGTAAGACGTGTCTGCTGATCAGCTACACAACGAACGCATTTCCCGGCGAGTACATCCCGACCGTGTTCGATAACTACTCCGCGAACGTGATGGTCGATGGCAAACCGATCAATCTCGGCCTCTGGGATACGGCCGGTCAGGAGGATTACGATCGACTTCGGCCTCTGTCCTACCCACAGACGGACGTATTTCTCATCTGCTTTTCGCTCGTGAATCCGGCCTCGTTTGAGAACGTGCGGGCGAAATGGTACCCGGAGGTGCGCCACCATTGTCCGAACATACCGATCATACTGGTCGGGACGAAGCTCGATCTGCGGGATGACAAAAACACGGTGGACAAGCTGCGTGACAAGAAGCTGTCGCCGATCACGTACCCGCAGGGGTTGGCAATGGCGAAGGAGATTGGCGCGGTCAAGTACCTCGAGTGTTCCGCACTGACGCAGAAGGGCCTGAAGACGGTGTTCGATGAAGCGATCCGGGCGGTCCTCTGTCCGATGATACCGCCGAAGAAGAAACCCAAGTGTAACATCCTCTAAAGCTTGTTCGGTTTATTTTCTTTTTAAAAACGCTAAACAAAACAAAACAAAAGAATACAATCGCGCTTTTGCCTAGCTCTCCTCTCCCTTAACCTTCTGTGCCCACCTCCCCGCTCCTGCACCGCCTGCGGATGGTTGTGGGTGTGTATGAAGAAAGTTCTTCCAAGTCATCCCTGTTCCTGTGTTTCCACCATCCACCAGCATCTTCCCTCTCTCCCAGTAAAACGAAACGAAGGGAAGAAGAAAATAACAAAACAGCGAGTAAAAAAGGCGCAGGACACAACACACACGCGTCGGAAGATATCATACCATCAGCGTAAAGAGAACCCTCTCCCAGAGACATGCACATAATCGGCAAAGATGTTTTCACCAACCCAATATCCGGATGCGAATTAATGCACGTACTGTTTCCTGCAACAGGAGGCACGAAGCGTTGCACTTTAATTGGAACGAAACGAATGGAGCAAAAAGAAAACTCTCCCCAAATGGTTAGAAAACATCTTGCTCGCCAAAAATGCCATCTATGCGAGAGCAAAAAAAGAAGACAACAAAACGGTCGAAAGAATGCATTCACAATGCACCGATCCCATCATCGAGCCATCGTTCGTTCACACGTCATTTCCCCACCACGGTCATGCTCATACTATCGTCTTCATCATAGAACATGTGGTTGGCGCCCATCGGGCGAGAGCGGCCTGACCTTCCCGTCTGTCCTGTTCAGTTAGTTTTATTGAGTTCAGTTTTATTTTGTTAATACCATGTGTTGGGTGGTACTGAAGTACTGGAGAACAATTTATAGTACTCAGGACAAAAAAAAAACAGGAAGCACAATGTTTGCAAACAATCCATTGTCAGACCGCAAAAGCAATATTGCAGTAACGTACCGAAATAGCGCAATAACTCAGCATTTATCCGGTGTGCCGGTAGCAGCTCTTGATGATTAAGCGAATGATGTCCCGCCCATACCTTCTTCTTCTCCATGGCACATCGCACAAGATGCTCCCCTAATGCGCCGGGAGCCGGATAGTGCACAACCGTATTGGTTGGTTTAGTTCAAAAGGTAATTAAAACTTACATCTTACCGTTTAGCTGCTGCACGCTTTAGCTCTGTACCTATTGCTTTCTATTTTAAATTGTTAATTCGTCCGTTAGTGTTTCAATTATCGTTCATTTCGTTTTCGCACACGCACACGCGTTCAATCACAGTCCCAGCTAAATCTGGGTCAGTGTGTGGGGTGCATCTTCAGCCATCGTAACGAATTTGCAGAACCCCTTACAAACAAGGCTGGTCACGCGCTGGACTCGCGCTGGATAGTGATTAGGTGTGTGTTATTGGGAATGTTCACGGAACACACGAAAGGTTTTCTTCAAAAGCGTGCTTTAGATCATTCGGACACACGGGCGGCAGGTTTTTGGTGTGGGCTTTCTCCGTTGTTTTAGCTTAGTGTAGTGAATGTGACCGCTGGAAAGTGATTGTGCGTTGCGATAAGCTTCCGAGGGTTTTTGCTGCTAAATATGGGGTTATTTTTTTGCGGACCTTTGAGTTTCGGCATTAGTCATTGGCCCGACGTGTGTATTTTTGCCTCTTTTCTTATCTTGGATTTTGAGGGTTTTGCCAGTTGTAGAAGCGCATACAATTTGGACGTTGCGCAAATATATCAAGTAAGAGAATTTTTAGCTTTTTTAGGAATGCGATAAAGGTGTAGATAAGTAATTCTACTATTTTGGGGTTTCAATCTTCAGTTTTCACTCTTCGCATTCGAATTCGCGAATTCGTATCTGTCATACTGTTATTGCTGTATTTTTCATTACTTTCCTTGCTTAAACCATAGCGTAGGCAATATGTTTACTTTAAAAAAAAGTTTAATAATGTCTAATACTTTTCTTCTCTTCTTTGTTTCAGAAAACTTTAGTGGATCAATCAACTTTTCATATACTTGTACCGATTTGTTTTGCAACAGACGCTATTGAAGGGAAAATATGCAAAACTATTTTCTTGAGAATCAACGGCAACAAGCTGTACGGCACACAATCATCATGAACCAAGGCACATAAGTTCTATCAGGTCAATTGTAATGAAGCTTCATGCAGCTAGAGAGAAGTTACTCCTCAGATCGCTTAACGGAACAGATAGCAAATAGTTGAACGTTTCGCTTTAAATTTTACATGCGCGATTTTAATGCACCCGATAAGAAGAATATTGTGATTAAAGTAAGTTAGTTTTTGCTTTTGTTAATCAGTTTATTAAAATTAGGCTGAAAGTGTCAGAATTCCCATTACCAGATGGTGAGGATTGATTTTAATTCGTGGTTTAAGGCATATTTTATGCTTGGTGCGCACTGTTTGGTTTATCGTTTCATTGCACTGTTGTACATATTTGGTACAATTAGGAATGAAGAACATTTCATAATATTTTATTTCATGTTTCCTTTTCCTTTTACTTTGTGTAGTTTTGATTCATTTATGTCGGTAACACTACACATAACAGTTACTCGATAGGTCGGTTGCATGAGGTCGTTTGTAATCTTACAAAACTGAATGCATTTGTGGCATGTGTTTTTGTGCTCTTCTTTTTCACTTTCTTCACAATACACCTGCGACAATTAGGAGGGGGGAAACAGTAAAATTATGCTAAAAAAAGAAGAAGAAGCTGTTGACGAATTCATACGCCGTTTTACTGGGAGAAAGGATTATGTGTGTTGGATCACAATGAAGAACCTTGAAAAAGGAGAGCTAGAAATCGGGGCGCTCTAGTACAGAATCAACATCTCGTGTGGTGTGAGATTTTAGTTGAAATGGGAGAAACAAGACCCCGTTACCCCGTGAAAATGCATATATACAAAAAAGGAAGGACAGGCGAGTTACAGAGATACAAACCTAAAATCAAACAAAACTATGTAAGATAGGTATGTGTGTGTGTAAGTGTGTGCGCGAGCGCGTGTATGTGTACAATGAATACACACAAATTTCGAGATTCAAACAGTGGCCGAACAAGCGGAAGGACAATGCATGCGTCCCTGCCATGCGTGTATGCATCCGGCGTATGTCTGTGTATGTGTATGTATGCGTGGTGATTGTTCTTTAGAAATAATGGCATAAACCGTTGAAACATTACCGAGTCGAATCACTGTCACGATCATGCGGAGAAAATCCTGCAGCATAGAATGTTATGCAACAACTCAGCTATATTCTGTTGTTTTGTTTCATATTCGTATAGAAAGCTGTCCAGTCCCGGCGAGTTAGGAAAGGACGTTTTGTTAAGTCGTATTTTACGACCGAAATCCAATTGTCGAATGCTGTCAGGGTCTTTTCTTCCTATGGTCTTGATCTTAACGGCGCTTCACGACAGTAGCCGTTGATGTTGCCACTATTTCTTTCTAACACGGAACAGTCATTTACTGTTAATCGCTTTAGTGAAACGTGAAATCGAAACCTTTCCCCAAAAGCAAGACATCATTTGCTTTCCCAATATCCACACGCAGAAAAAAAACGGTCATAGCCATAGGCAAACTTCCGAAAGCAGAATCGATTATAATGCATCTGTTTTATATGTTCACTCTATCATTTCAACCCTCAATCGCCGTGTAAAAGTGTATAGATGTTTTGTTGTCCTGCTGCGAATGCGCTTTTTGTAATCGCTGTGTGTTTGTGTGTCTGTCCTGTGTGTTGTGCAAGCTCTGTTTTTGCGTACCGAAAACTCGGCGAGAAAAGGCGCAACGCACAAAAAACTCTGTGCTCTAACCCGGCTGGAACACATAGAGAAGGGTAAAGAAATAGTGGCAAGAAAGTAAAAACACAAAACAGAAAAAAAGAAAACTCCTTAACCAAAATAGCTGTAAAAGTGCGATCGCAAAAAAAAAACAAACAAACACACGCTAGTAAAAGCAAAATTTAAAACTGTGTAAAAGCAAAAAGGTATCCTTTTGGAGCGTTTGGGCAACAAACTATGCCCTTACCCGGGAAGAGGGCACAGACTGTGTGCGAGGGTGCCGAAAAAGTCGAAGCAAATAGTTGTGGACACAAAACCGAGAGAGGAGTTTGAAGAAAAGAAAAAAACTTTATAACAAAGTGTAATGCATTAATATTAGGTAGGCTGAGATATATAGGCGTGCGCTTTTCCTGCGTTTTTGTTTTCAAAAAACTAACAGACGGGGAAAGTGTAGATTAATACAAGTGTGCGAAGAAAGGAAAAGAAGAAAAAAACAAACAGAACTCCTTCGCTGCTCCCACGTAAATAGGAACAGATTTATACAAAACGTGGAAGTAGAAGAAGATGAAGCAAGAACCCACAGAACGAACATATACACCACACATATATTCCCAACACAATCAACACACGGCAAAAACAAAACATACAACAACTCAGAATATGTGAAGGGGTCAAAAGAGAAGCGATGTTTTAAATGATGAAACAAATTGAAAATCCTCTGCAGGAGGAGATAGAGGAGATATCAGCCCGGAGAAAAACAAATTGCTGTTAAACAATTAGAACATGTGAAGCTAACAAAATTTTACGCTGGTTCCGTACTTTCCAGCTCCACTGTTTTTCTTTTATTTCCTTCTTTTCAGCAAAAGAGAGGAAAACATCGTAACATCGTGTAACGTTCTCAAAAGCAAAACCAAAACAGATAGAACAGGCGACGGGAGCAAACCTCCCTTCCCGAGAAATGGTAAAACGAACTCACACTCACAAAAAACACATTAAATCGTCATACTAACAGCTAAAACTTTGTTGCAATCAGAAGAGAACAAAACAAATGAAGCAGATACCGAAAGAGACGTAAAGGCGCGTCGGTTGCAGTTGAGAAACAGAAGAATTATTGATATAACACTTTTTAATAAGTAATGGATTATTATGATTATGATTATTATTATTATTATTGAGTAATTAATAAAACAAAGATAAAATACTAAAACAACAACAACAGAAACAAAACCGATGGTTTAACCCGTCCTTAGACTGGCCATTCCATCCCGGTCGTTTGTTATCGTTTTAGGGAGAAAATTGGAGAAAATTTTGCATTTTATTCTGTTTTTTTCGTTTTTACTTTCAGTTATTTCAGCTTCAGTTCTTTACACACCTTCCCGTTTGAAAGGATGTAGCGCAACGTGACATACCATTACTCATCGATGATCGAATCGTGTCGCCCATCATGAAATCCTTTCCCCAATCGCTCATCATCAACCACCACCATTATCACCATCGGCATCGGATTAGTCTGGACATTTGAACAACTTGGCTTCATTTATCATTCACACCCACACACACTTACACTCAGGGGCGCGTGTTGGAAGGATGAAGATGCACCGTTGGAAAAATCGAAAAGCACCGTTGGAGAGAAATGGATCTGCCAAGTAATTGTATGTATTTATTTTTCTGTTTCTGTTTTCTTTTCGATTTGTGCACCCCCACATACCTACCGGCCTTCATCCCGCCTGTTAGGCCAACCATTGTGGCGTTTGTTTTCGTACTAAGCAGCGATGCGGAAGGAATGGACGATCCAAAATGGAGTGAAGGAAAAGGAACACACGCACAAACCTTCGGGACGGGGAAAGATTCTACGCAACATCAACTATCAACGCTGACATCAATACGGCACAATACCAAAAAGCACTATAATACTGTATTATTCGCACTTTTAGGCGTGATTTATCCCTCTGTACTGTTCGATACTGTTTTTTCCGTGAAAACTAAATCTCTTACTAACTGTCTAAAAACATACATGGCTAAAGTTGTACGCTCGACACTATAAGCGCCTGTAGAAGTCTAACAATTGACTAAACAGCTTTGTTTTAATTTTGTTGAAGTATTAGTATACTAGTATCCTTGATAGTTCATTGGTTGTTTATGTTTCCATTGGATTGAGCATGAGGTGGTATGTAATACCTCTTTTCGCTAGTAGGAAATCACCCGCTGAAAGTCTGGAGAAATTGGACCAAATCACGGATTAATCCCGGTCACATCGTATACTACTAGCAAGTGATTCTAGAAAAAGATATCGCATACCTTCAAGAGCCGAAAGTTTGAGGCAAAACACAGTTAAATTAAAATACATTAAAAAATTGTAAGGTTCATAAATTAAAGTTGAATTTAGTATTTAATATATCATTAGTTATATTGTTTTGCTATTATTTAGTTATAAAAAGGTGTCCAACTGTTGAATCTGTGATAATTATCACAAGAGCACACCTAGAAAAAATTAACGTCAATCGATTGTATATTTCTGCAAAGTTATTGTTTTACTTATAATTTGGATGATTAATCGTTAATAGGTTTTCGTTTCACGAAAATGGCACTAGATTTACGAATAACTTTGAGTAATTTTCCTTTTTTTTTTAAAACTGAGCATTTAAAAAAAAATCTTTAACTTTTGCTGGTTTTATGTTAGCTTATTTTACTACTCAATCTAGACCACTTTTAGCAATGTACCGGAAAAATAGCACAACTATTTCCTGAAGTATATAAATTCAAGTAAAAATTAATACAATTTCTAAACATATTGCATAATACAAAAGTAAACGAAATGATGCTTCCTTTCAACAGCATTTTTATTCCTTTGAAAGTATAAATATTGAGAACGTATAGTCCACAACACATCCTGCCGTTAGTAATCAGCCATCACTATCGCGGTGTGCTTATTGAGCAGAGCATTAAACACACGCATCGCCGACTGCAGACCAACAACAATCTCAGTGCAGCATCCTTGCAGAGAGCGTGCACTAAACAGCAAACTTGCCCGGGAACGGCGTGAGAACAGAAGATTTCTCTCAGTATCGGTCTCTCTCTATCTCACGAACTGCACCGAGATGAGCGGCTCAGCGTATCTCTTGCGCTCTCTCGCTACTCACACATTCCCGCTCTCCGTTCGTTTCTACAGCAACAACCTTACACTCGCTATCCTGGTGACGATGGAGGCGCCCAGTGAAGAACGACAAGCGGATAACAGTGCCCGTGATAGATGTGCAAAGGACACGTTCGGTTAAATTTGGTGTGCGTACGCTGTGCTGTGTGTGTGGGGTGCGGTCGACAGCAAAGGACGGTGCACGGTGTGAAACACAGTCGTGAAAACTATCTGCACGCGAAAGCCCCCGTGCCTGGTTGGGGTTCGAAATTGTGGCCAATAAAGGTGCGTGTGTGCGGGAGTGTCTTGCCGTCGTGTACACAGTCAGTGATGAGCCCGGGGTGGTGCGTACAGTGCAGTGGTAGTGAAAGGTTACGGTGAATACGAGAGCAAAAAAAAACCCTCTTCCAACAAGCGACCCAGCATCAGCAGATCGTGGCAGTGTAGCTTAATGAATGTCCGCAAATATGTTCTAAACAAGCAGCGGAAAGTGTTCCATTCGTAGCAAATAGTTGCGCGCGTGTGTGTGTGTGTGTGGGTGTCATTTACCAAGGAATACATCATGTCGGTGTGATTTGACGCTGTGTTGTACGAAGTGTAAGGTAAGTGCTGCTATGAATTTGACTAGTTCATAAAAAAGCTTACGATAAGCAATTTTAATTCACAATGAATATTCAGCTGGCCCTAATGCACGGCTCTGTACCAGTGGTGGCAAAATCCGGTTCAAGGATATTTAGTAGGGGCGGGGAAGTTTAAGATTTTCACCACAGCGTGCTACGTCCATCGCCATCATTATCATTTGCGTCCTCACGCTCTGGTGAGAAAGAGAGGAAAGGCGTTCTCTATACACATACACCATATTGAAGGAGCGAACCAAAAGCTCATCACTACATAACCTTAAACTAACCACAATTTCATCGCTGTGCCCCACTTTACCCCATCGTCCTCCCCGCCCTTCCAAGAGGGACCGAAGGGAGCTGAAAAACGGAAAACTACTTTGACGGGTTGACGAGCGGCCGGATTCATCGAGTCATTCCGGTAATTAGATTAATATCTTCATTCAGCAAAGTTTGCCCGTTTTGCAAACATACTGTGGACGTGGAAGGCAATGAGAAGAAAGGGCACCCATAAATCAATGTCCTGTTCGAATCGGGGTGTCTGCTCAACTTCGTCACCCGGTTTCGTTTATCATCATTGTGCTCGTTGTGCATCCTGCGTTCTCGATTCCCTTATCCAACGGAACTCCAGTACGATATCTTGAAAATTATCGTTATCTCCTTTTAAGAAAAAAAGGATTTTTACTGTGGCAGAGCTATTGTTTGTTCTCTTTTGAGCAGTGGGCGGCTAGTGGTTCCATGCATGACTCCATTAGCAATATTAGTAGGGACGAATGTGATTCCATTGTGCTCAAATAACCTTAACACGTGCATTCTAAGTAGTAGATTTCCCCACACTGTGCTGTGGCTCTTTAACCTAAAATCGACCTCAAATTATTCAAAATTGTTTTGTTTGCCAAAAATCAAGACATTTAACAAACATTGTTAAAAATGGACAAATGAACCAAGTAGTTTTCCAACTTCACCTTCCTATTCGACAATGACTTCGTATAGTTGCTACCAAATTCTTCCCAATACTTCCAGTCACCGTAGTGGTACGTAGTGAGCATAACATGTCATTATTTATTGCACCGTTTTTTTGCAAATAAATTTCCTTCCAAAATTACGTTCTTCATCGATTTGGTTTGTGCATTTGTACCATTTTTTGTATGTTTGTAATATGCCGCCATTAGACGAAACAAAAAAAAAACCTTTCCATCCAATATTCGCATCACACTTTGCCCTCTTCCCGAATGTTTCTCCCATCCTCCCACACATCGCGCCGCAGCGGACAGAAGCTGCGGGCACACACCGGGTAATGCGAACTGTGTTCGCTGTGCTATTATAATTATTATACACTTCTTTTCCATTTGTGATTTTTGTGCTGTTGCTGTTTATTTGTTTTGCAAACATCTACTCCAAAGCGAGCACACACCGAGCGCCATTACACCACCTGTTCTGTGACCGGCCGACGGCATGTTGAGCGCTGGATCCAGCAAGATCATCCACCCGGACAGTAAGCGTAACATCGCGAAATTTCCAAAATTTTGGCAAAATGTTTCAGTTTGAAGCTGGTGGAAGACCAAAATAAAAAGAAGCCCCACACCGACGATTTCAATCTTCAAAAGATGTACCGAAATCATAACAAAATGATCGATCAAGTGGTATGATCGCATTTGTAGAGAAGAGAAGCGAACAAGAGCGCCGTGGTGTTGGTGTAGGAAAATGGTCTAACAATTAAATCATGATCTCCGTAGCATAAAAAACCGGCCCCCGGTGACCGAGTTAGTGGCATCGTGTGTCCGCCATACATAGAGGGGTGAATAGCTTTGTTCATGTGAATGATAACGCCTTCTCTCGGCGCTTCAACTTCGATCTTGATATGAAACGAATGAAACAAAAAACGCCACAATCTATTGCGGACACGCAGACACAAATTCTCCATCTATTTTTAATGGATGTTTTATATAATTGGCATTATGGTTCGGAATTTGAGTCGCCACCCTCACTGCGCCGGGTCGGGATCGCGATGGTTCCATACACTGGTTACGATTGAGCCGTGGATGACATGCACATTGTGATGAATTTGTTTGCTTTTTTAATGTTTTTTTTTTGTAAAACAGAAAAGACATGAGCAGGTGGAATGGAGAGGGTGGTGCATTTCTATTGTTTGTGTGCAGCACCCACCGAACACCGTGCGTTCAAGCGATTGCAGTGATTAATAATATTGTTATTATTTAATATGCGATGATGATGAAAACCAAAAGCGGCAGCAGAATGTTGTCGCTGGTCGGTGGTGTGGGTGTATCCATTTTTGCACCTTGTGTCGGTGTGTTTGCATGATGCAGGTCAAACACTGCACCGACGAATGCGTGCAGCGAGATGCAGCTGTGGAAAGGTGTTTGTAATTTGTTTTAGCGATTCACATCGTTTCCAGAACTACGTAAGAGCTAGTAGAGCAACTTCACGATATATTATAGTGATGTCAAGCATATCTCACTCCGCTAAACATTAGAAACTGCTGGTACGCTTTATCACATTAGTTTTTGGGTATTTTTGGGTAACGAAAATACATGAAAAACATAATCCACGACTTCGAAAATGTTTAAACGTATTCGCTATTTAAAAAAAAACGCTTGAAAAACTCTCTTGAAGACAGTTGTAGTGCTAAATACATCACTTGAGTAGTCTTACGTCTTACTTTCCCAAAAATTAAACATTTTAAATATTTAATTAAGCCATTAAGGCGCAATGTTTGTCATTTTTGGGGTTGGCTTGGTGACGCAATTATAATATATTGCATATATCCAGGCGTGTACGTCCTAGACACATTGCAAAGAGGTTGTATGACTGAAATCTGCCCAAAAACGTTCGATTCTTTTGCATTTGTTGACAAAATGAAAAATAATTTCGCTGACCATTCTATTTCTATTTAAGACAGTAATGACCATCAATTGGTCTCTTTTTATCGCATTTTTTTAAAGCATTTGGTACAATGTGTTCAGCCTTCGCTATCAAATAGAAACGATCGTGTGCATCTCTCTTGTTAAAGGTTTTGTTAATTTTACACCCATTTCGGATTGCGTTTCAATCGGTTTCTCGCCACAATTCAGCAATTAACCCACATGCACACGCGGGCATCGATATTCAGGTTGAATGAGACCTGTGGTAGCCGGTTCATCCCGGTGGGCGCCATCTAAAAGGAAGCGAAAATTACTTTTAAGCTTTTACATCGTTTCTTTCGCTTTTTTTTGCTCTACTCTTCCCCTCCCTTGGTGTATTTAATCGACGTCCGCCGCCGGTCTTTCTCTAGCAGTGTTTCGCGGCGGGGCACATTAATTGTGGGGTGTTCTTGGGGGTCGGGTGGAAGGCACTTTGATATCTGACCATGAGTGTGCACCCATTGAGCATACTCGGCATCCTCGAAGTTCGTGTGGGTGTACCTTCCGACAGGGGGAATAGTGTTGAAAAGCGAATAAATGTACGAACGGCATTGTTGTGTGTCCGGTACGATAAATTGTGCCGATAAAGTGGTGTAATAGGAGCAATGTAATTACATCGCACCGATTACGGATTTGGATTATATGCGGCTCAGTCCTGCAACCTGTGCCTAATTCGAAGTGCGTCAAACATGAAACATTTGTGTCCATGTGGAAGTTGTGTAGTGTGTTGGAGATTATTTCACCGGACACGTACACCTACTACAGTCAAGCACTATTAGACTGATCATTTATTTAATCCATTTATTTAAAAATAATATGATTAGAAGGAAGCGTACCAATCAAAATGACTGATACGGTAGTTCTAGTATTAAAGATTTAATTTCGCTATATTTTAATTTAAAAAAAAAACCACTCTCTTTGGACATTAGCCAAAATTTGCCCTTTTATTATTCCGTAGGCATGGTCAAAATGTTCTTCAAATTAATCACTGTTCACTACACAGCCAGAGATCGAGAGGAAGGTATTTTTCTTTGGTTGGTAAAAAGTACCAAACCATAATTAATGACGCTGCGTTTAGCTACTGCTCCCGCGGGCGTACAGGATGAATCATAAAACACGTTTGCTTCCGGTCCATGCATGAAGATAGTCGATAAGAATTATTGAACCTCACACACATGCGAAGCGCAGTACAACGAGCGTGATCATTCACTTCCCTTGGCTAGTCGCGCCTTTCCTTTTCCCATCGCTGAGCATAACTTTTCATCTAACCACCCTCAAGCACACAGCCACGGCGATCGTTCTAATCTTTATGTTTTATGGAAAAAGGAGAGCGAGTCCGAGTTTAATGTACCGGAGTTGGTGGGTACGAGTGCCAACCCCGCAGGGCTGATAATGGGCTGCTTTTTATGTATGTATGTGGGCCTTTTTTTCGGGTTCGGTTTTATGCCGCGCACAGGCAATCACTCTCGAATGTTGAGCCACACAGAAGATGGCATAAGAATGTGGGGAATATACAAAAAAAAATGGACGAAACATCGGATCACAACAGTTGGGCTGATACGGGTGGTCTATGCTTTATCACGTCTTCCCCCCCAGCTGGTTGATCACATGTTTTGGTTCCATTTTCCTATTTTTTTGTTGTTGTGAACACTGTTCAGTATTATTTTTCTTTTGCTTTTCGCTTTGCCTTCCAGCTGCATTTCAGATGCAACCGAGTGGACGATACCGTTCGGTTGAATGCAGCGATTGATTGGCCAATCATTATGGCTCCACGAGCGGCGAGATGATATGGAAGAGGGCTTGTTCCCACTTACAAACACACACACACATACACTCAATTGCGCCTCGTTATCAATGCACAAAAACCGTCCCTTTAGTGGGCTCAATTAGAAAGTGAGAAGGGGGTACGAGCACACTGAGAAGCAGCAAACGAACATAAGAGGGAAAGGTTTTTCGCTCCTGGCACTATTGTTGGCCATGTTTGGGGTGCATTAAATGGGAATAAAGTAAATTATTCTACAATTTATATTTTATTACAAATTATCGGAATGTTTCTATTGATAATTTAAGTTCTAAGTTGCTTTTCTCTTGCCCGTCATTGAAGATCTCTATTGATATTGATTCTATATATTTTCCCTTCTCATCTAAAAGCGTGTAGCTTTACAGCCTTGCTCACATTACATCAAACGCTGTGAATTTTATACGTCCGTAAACCATTTTCCTAATCATCCGGATGGTGGCTTATCAGCACTAGACACACTTATAAAATGATCCATCCCCGGGCGATTCGACCGATTTAAGTGCGGGAAACGATGAAAAGTGAAAACATAAAAAGGCGAGCACGAATTGTTCAGCGCAAAGCAAATCCCATCCGCTCTCTTCCGTTCTGAGCACCGGATGGACGCAATTATTCACTTTTCTGCTGCTTCTCAGTGCTGCTTGCCCGTGCAAAGATGGGTTTTGGGATGGATTGGATGCATAATCAAACCAAACCACTCCCAGCTTAGAACGAAAGCAATATTGTTGTACGAACGATTACTCGCTGCGAATCAATGGTCTATTGAATCAATTTTGTTTGATGGTTTTTTTTATTTTCGCTATTGATACTTGGGCCTGTTTTATTGTTCGGTGTCGATGAACGTTGTACTATATAATTTAGGTCTACGATTATTATTCCTGCATGTTGCGAGGAACCGATTCAGTTGGGGTTAATACATTTCTTTACTACTTCACAACTTTCGCGCCTGGTTCGTCTTATTGTCTTGATAATTGATATTGAATCGCTTGCACAGTTTAATGAATTATATATATAAAGGCGGGTTCAAGAGTTTACATTCAAACCATTTTTATGTTGCGTGTATATTGACCAGTTTGAAAGTTAACAAACATAATCAAATGTTTTACGAAATTGTAAACATATAATGGATAAGATAAGATTCAAATACGTAATATTTATTAAATTCAGGTTCTAAAAAGACAATCAGACAAACTTAAATACAGTAACAGCAACAATCATTTACTTATTTGACATTGACATTCACTAAATCTCTATAAGTAATGGCTCCGTTTATTTTATTCATCAAAAACCAAGATAGTGGAATATGTTGTGTAAGGGACTACTAAACAAATAGAGTTGTCTAGTTGTTGTATTTCCCATGTTATGTTTTCCACAAATGTATCGTGTCCTTCACTATTTTCATTTTCTTCTATTTTTTGAGAATTGATTTTATTTGTTTGATTTTTATAATTAATAATATAAAATAATAATACAAATCGAGCTTAATAAGTCAGAGTTTTAAGGTTGTTCTGCATTTGTACTTTTGGCGTTGAAGAAGCTGAACTCCAAGTTAGATCCTCAAGCGCGATGGTCTGCTATTTCGGACATTGCACCTGCCGAAGAACAAACATCTCATAAAAAAAACCCACCCCCATTCGTATGGATGGATTCAATGGAGCTTCTTTTTAATGTAATCTTGACAAACATATCAACCACTTCTCCAGCTATAGCCAAACAGAACGGAATGAAGTGAAAGCTGGTATGTAAAGAATTACGCCTTGTGCTGTAAATTGCAATAAGTGTATGTGATGATCGGAGATGTTCTTAAAAAAAACCGTTGACAAAAGACGTCGACGTCGTTCAACATCGTCGGCGGGAAAAACGTGAAAATGTGAAGCACTGATTGCCGTGGAGTTTGACAGACGCTATTGATTTTCCTTCCCACACAGTTTCGTCTGCTTTGTGTGCGAGTGGAAAAAATATCTTCACGTCCGCAATGCGCTGTCTGCCGAGCTGCTTGATTCTACCCCGAAAATGGTAATGATTTTTCATGGTTTCTATTCATAATTTGGTGGGTAGTTGGGTTTCTGCACGATTTGGATTATTCCTGTGTTCATCCGCCATGGTTTGGTTTGATTCTCTGGGTGGAATCTGCCCGCCGGAGGCGCGGATCCTTTCATTCGCCCGTACTGTGAGTTGAAGTACCGTCCCAATCTAGAGGGACTAAATTATTTAACACCGTTTTTTGTCCTCTCCATGCGCGATGTGCTACGTCCGTGCTGCACCGTCTAGCGCGAGGATTTGAACGGACGGATCAGACACACATACATCCCGTTCTGAACGTTCTCGTCAAGTCGACCGTTTGAATTTGCATGCATTTTTACCACCCAGCCCACCACCAGCTCAGACCGGCTAGACTCGGCACGATGATTGGAGGGTAGCGTGCTGGGAGGACGTAACGTGATGCACCAGACCGTATGTAATCGAGTCGCTCCGTTGCAACAGCATCATCTAACGCCGGAGGGATAGACAGCCGACAGAAGCTGCCAGTACTCCGTTTTGGCAGGAAAAGCAAGTGCATTGCACCGGAATCACATTGAGCGTGTAAGCGAAGAAATAAAAAGAGACCCAGCCAGGCCCAGCCCAGCGTCTTGTTAAGGGATGCTTAAAAAGATTTCGTTAAGAATAATGCGAACAAAATTATCTGTACACCTGACAAGCCGGTTTGTTGTGCGGGTTGCATACTGGCAGGCAAATTTAATTAACCACACAACCACCCTTTCACGCTCGTTAGCCTCGCTTTAACAAGCTCGTCATCTGGGGGGGTTGGCAGAAAAATTGCATCGGGCTGGAAGCTGCGAAAAGGCTGAAGGCGCCGACTCCATCATCAAATCCGGTTTCAACCGGTGGAAGGAAAACTGCACCAATTTCCGCTTCCGGACAGGATTTTCTTCACGATCGCGGATAAGCTCAACGGGCCACGAAGCTGGCCCAGCTGCAAACGTGGCAAAAGGGGATTTATTATCCTTCCCTTTCCTCAATGCCCTTCACCGCCAACCAATTCACGGCGTATATTTCAGTAAGCAGCGTTTTGCTTCACAACTTTTAATTGCAATAACGCATCCAGAGCAAGGGGCAAAACAAAACAGAATGAAACAGAATGGTAAATGTGAAAGCAGCCAGAAAGGCTTTAAGATGAATTCTGACACCCCGTCCGTACCATGTGTATGGACAGGTTGAGTTTCATTTTTGTTTCCGTCTGTGTTTCCACCGGTGCTCCCGGCCCGCCACCTAACATAGCGCAAACAATGTTGCGCGGTAGTGCATCGAGTGGGCGACAAATGCAAATTGTAACACGGGAAGCCACCCACCCGTTACAGCGCGCGATTGCTCGCGAGTGCATGGGAATGTAAATTTTTAATGAAAACCTCACCCTGACTTGCACCACTACTCTCCAGGGGAGTGTGTGTGTGTGTGTGTAGGGCTTAATTTGTATTGGCACACGGGGGCCTTGGGCATTATTATTATTAATCACAAAATGTTGGCAATTATGTAGATGCACACGGTGGCCGGGAATTCCAGCTGCGGCACATCGTAGAGTGTGAGCTGCAACAAAATAACACAAAAAATGACATTGTTTCATTTCGAGTCGAATGTTTTTTTTGTTGTTGTTGTCAAAATGAATTCCTACAAAACAAGCACCTCTTGATGTGTGTGGCAATATTTTAATCAGTACAACGCGATGATGTCAGGATTTGGTCGGTTTCGTTTAAATACTTCGTTTGCTTGTGCTTTATTGGTGGTCACATGCTTATCGTCGGAACAGATGGGACAGTACTATACCAAAGGGTTCGACAAAGGGGAAGAGAAAGAAATCCATCCCAAGAAGATCCCGCCCAGCAATCGAACAGTTCACGTAATCGGTTAAGATGATGCAATGAAGATGAGCCACGGAATTATGCCGGAGATTGACCCATCGTTTCTTAAACGTCTTATAGTCCTTTTTGGAGAGCGCAAGTCACCAGTTACTTGACGGGGTTTTAGGTCTGGAATCGTGACTAAGGAAGGTGATAGGTCATTAGATGGAATTGGGGTGTCCACTTCGACAAGAAGATAGGAAAGAGATTAAAAATGGAGAGTTTAAAAAAGCTTTACTACGGCAGTTATGTATGTGACTCATTGATCTGCCTCTGTTTGTGTCTTTTCTTGAATTCTCTAGAGGATATTAATACACAACAATTATAATACCAAAAAACCTCTCTTCGTCCCTCTTTTGCTGTGAAATTATACTTATTTTGTATACTAGATTTTATTTTCCAACGTAGACGAAAAGTCTTTTCGCTGCTGCTTCGGAGACATTCGTGGGGTGTCCTGCTCTCCCCAAGATTCGATCTCGCGACTGCAGTGTGTGTTAAGCCAATCGCTTAACATTGGCTCTTATGCTACCCGTTGAGTTGCTTTATAGACGGCGTACCGTTCTGTGTGGGAGATAGCAGTTGATTCGCCTATAATTTACACCACTCAAAGCTCGTTGACACACAAACCGAGAAATTTGCACAGATCTTCAAGCAGCTCCGTTCGAGAGGTTTATTCTCCTTCTTTCGACCAATTCGTGCAAGTTGCTGAAGAGTGTCATCCGAATTATGGCTCTTGGGCAGAGTTCATCCCCAGATGCTTAACCTCCATCGGGGGGGGGTAGTTAAAGTTCATCTTGAACCTCACGTTCAAGCCATCGTTAAGCAACAGTAAGCCATCGGTGGTTGGGAGCTGTGCCGCCGTTGCTCATTGCAATCTTCTAATAAAAGAAAGAAACGATTTGAGGTGACCACGGTAACACTAGTGCCGCGGTATATGTCTGGACCGGTGCAAGGATGTGTCGCTCTACTTCGAGGTTGCTGACACTATGTCCTCTTTTGTTGGTATACTTACACACACACACACATACAAAAACACCCGACAACGAAGCGATAATAGGAGCTTAGGATCATTACTTTCTGCCGTCGTATTGGCAGCGGCAACGCCATTTGGAACCGTTGACGCGTACAAACACAATCATGCCACTCATTATTTGTCGAGCAATCGTGTCAATCGTTGCAAATAATCACTCCAAGATGTTCTGCTCCTGGACGAAACCCTTCCGATTGCTGCGGCACGAGGGGGTTCCTAGGCAGCCAGGATAAATGGGAACAATTGACACGAGCAGCACCATACGGACACGGAGAAGCGAAAGCATTGGATATATAGGACGAGGCTGCTTGGTTTAACCCGGGATCATTGCCTTCGCCGCGCAAAACAAGGCGCATCGATTTGTCAACAAGGACAAATGGGGGGATACCATACCGGTCCAGCTGGTGCTCTGGTGCGGTGTAAGCTAACGAGTTTCGGGCACGAGATTTACCTTATCGTGATGGGAGCAGCATGGTGCTCGATGTGGGACGACATCGTTCATGGATTTGCGTTTGCTTCCCTTTTGCGTGTTGCCGTTTGTATGGGACGAACCAATTGCTACCCAATTAGGGTCGCCGATCCAATTGAGAATGCACCATAAATAATAAAGTGTTGGCACAGATGTCCAACTGGGGGGGTACACTGGTTCCGAACCCTGCGAGGTGGTTTGTGGAAGAAGATTTTTTTGTTAAAAGGACTGTGCCAATGATCTACTTCTTCGATTCAATGGAGAAGATTTTCTCTATCCCATTTTTTTAAATTATTTCACGCAAGCAATCATGTGCGGAACTACATAAAACATGCGGAAGTTTATTATCCCTTTTATTTTTCAACTCAAACCTACCCTTCATACCAGTCTGGCGCAGCGTTTTTCATCTTCGCTAGCCATACATGCGGCAGATTAACACTTTTTGTCTGCATCGCGTCTTGATTTAACTCTCCGAAATGAGTTTCAGTCTAATGAAGAACCCACGCCATCCGGTGCCAACTACCCCGGGTACGGTTTTTTTGATGGAAAGCGGTGGTGTGTTCTTTCATTAATTTCATCTCCACTAATTTCTTAACGCGTGGTAACCGGCTGCCATGACGGATGTGCACAGAACGAATCTTTCCGGCCTGGCGCATGGCTGGCAGTGTGTGTGGGTGTGTGCGCATTTGCATGTTAATTTTTGCACAACCCAACACACATTTAGCATTTAGCAACCGCGAAGCGATCGCCCCGTCTGTCGGGGGCGATTAAGCGATCCATATTGTGTTGAGTTCTGGAAAGTATTAACAATTTCCATATGTTCTACGCTGCATTATTCTATGCAAATTTTACAAATCTGACAGTAGTTCCTTTTGTGTTAGATTAAACAAATAGTGAAAATACAAAATTCGGACACAATGTACACAATGTATCAAACCCTGTGATCCTGCTGATATAAGAAATCTCAATTTAGAAATCACAATCAACTGAGAGAAATTAGTTTTTAAATGTTAAATTTACTTTTCATTTTCCTATTCTTAAGAAGTGGACCAATTGTTCTGCAACATAGTGAACATAGATCTAGTTGTACATTCTCTTGATTAATTTTACATTTACTGAGATGTAGACTTTCAAAATCAATGTACAAAATTTTATTTTAAGCGAGTGGTTATGCAAGTTTTCTTTTGTTTTTTATTGTTGTTTTTATAGTTTTTCAGGAAAAATCTTCTTTATTTTTATCTTTTTGAAAATCCCTAAAATTGCCTTTATTCGATCCGTCATAGTGCACTACCCCCTTATCCCTTACCAAATAGAGCGATGTTCGATGTACGATCAAAATATGCAAACCTGTACAATTTGTGCCACCATTTGTACAAGTCAACCACCTCTATTAGCGGCATTCGATATGCGCCCAGCTACGCTGTGTCCTGCTCGTCAGCTCGTCTCCAGTTTATTGCGGTCGATAACGTGGTAGACCGTGTTTCACCGGGGGGAATGGGCCGATGTCACACCACGACTATATAGGTGCAATGTGACCTTACGCTGTCGATGCACAATGCCTGCTAGCCACGGTGCAGCAGTAACACGACCCCACCGCCACGATCACGTTCCCTTTCGGGTGTCCAGTGACGGGTGGAAAGCTTGTCGAAACGGATCTTTGCCACCGGTATTTTGCGCCGGTATATTGTAAATCGAGTCCCATTCGGTAGGATCACATCACAAACACACTGTGCACACTGTGCAACAACGGCGATGCGTTGTTGTTGCATCGATACATGAGTTGTTGCACCGTTTCATCCACCACCAGTGCATCATGTCGATGTTGCTTTTCTTCAAACCTTTTTGTTCACATGCGCACATCAACTGTGTGATTTGCGTTCGAACAGTACGTCAAAGCACTGCTCAATGTGCGTATATTGGAATGTGGCCAAACAGTAAAAACCGCAAGGCACAGCAGCACCCTGCCAGCTTCCTGCTTGGTGCCGTGACCAGGAGCGGACTTGACGCCACCCGGCCCGATCCAATTTCCATCGCACCTTGCAAGCGGTGGATGAGTGGAGAAAAAAAAGAGCTCGTTACTCGGTCATCTAATGAATCTAATTTTATGCAGGCAGCACTAAATATACTGCATAACGTCATACCACAACCTGAAGCGTTTTTTTTTGTCTTAAAGAAAGTCTTGTGTCGTAGAACATTCGTAAGGTCGCCTTTTAAAGGTGTAGAGAGGAGGAGGTGAGTTCAGTTACCTCACAACTTTTTCATGGGTGTTATGCTGCCCAGATATGCTCGAGCGCATGTTACTTCCCATCCCTCACCTGTGTTATCGGTTTGGTAGTTATAATTGGATTAAACGAAAAGTATTTTTACACCGTCCCGCCGCAACTCGACCGGGACCGGGACCGACCCGTATCGAGCTGCACTTACTTGTTGGACACGGTGTTACTGTCCCGCACCTCGTGACGTCTGCAAACGGTGTAAAAGCAGCAACAGCTAACTAAATACACTAACCCAATCGATCGATCGTATCCCAGCAATACCGGCTGCACTTTCCAGTTGCATAACTCTGCAACTCTGCCCAGCGAATGCATCCTCGCCTGGTCGTCGTTCCATTAGTTCCCGATTGTGATGGTGATACTTTGCTCGGTCGTCTAATGGGTTTTGCTGAGTGAACACAGCCAATGACGTCATTGGTAAGGCGACATCGTCCCCATCGCACCCCCTTCCCTTTTGTTGGAAAATGGGAGAGTCTGGCGTATGTACGGTGAAATCAGGTCATTTGCCGTTTGGTGGGCTATTCTGGACAAGGATCATTTTGGGACATGAGGATGGGGGGGGGGGGGGGGGGGGGAGGAACCGCACATGCTGGTCACTCCCAGCATCCCATCGTTATCTCTCTCTTGCTCGTGCCGTTTTGTCCAAAAGGCTCCAAAAGCTGAAGCTGACAGAAGAGGCACGTCACAAGCGAATCTATCGTCGATTTTGACAGTTCCCTCCCATCACAAAACGGGAAGAGCTTTCAACTCTTCGCTCTTGACAGTGGCGGCACAGGTTGCTGAGTGCGAACAGCAACGCTCTTGCGCGCTCCAAAACAATCTCTGAAAATCCTTCCCAACAAAAGAGCCAGCTGTGGAGAGCTTTTGGTTGGAAAATTCGCTTTTACTTATCCTCTCTTATCGCTCATTTCAAGCAGCTCAACAGCGGTACGAGAACGGCTGGCCAAGAAATGCTCCAGCCAGCCTCCGCCAGCTGATGATCGGAAAAGGCCCCATGGCCCTCTCTTGGACGCATCTGAAGTTGGGATCTTCATTCGTGCCGTGTTGTCACTTTCCTCACCGAATTCGTTGGGTGCACGCTGCACTTGCCCGTTGCACTTATCGTTTAACTTCACTTTCTTTTACGACGCGCGTCGCATTCATCGTCAGCTTCCGGGATATGTTGTGCCACCGCCTGAAGATCTTCCGAGTGCCACGACGATAAATGCGCGTGCAGTAATGATAAGCCGTGTGTAACCCATTGGAAGGCCGACCTCTTGAAACGAACGCACCGCCATCCGGACTTTGCACCGCGAGGTTCGATCTCGGCCCCTTGCCACGGAGCAGCAGGCCGGTTCTGTGATGAGACCGAGTAACGCTTTACGCAAAAAGCCACCGAGAAGAAAGATGAATTTGCATAGAAATAACCAGCAACCGTGAGCATGTGCATCTCCGTACATGCCGGTGTGACTTCCGCATGCATCGGCCACCCGTAAACTTGTTATGCTGCGCGAAAAGGGTGGCTAGAGACACAATCGATGATACATTCGTTCCCAGGGCCGCCGCTGTGTGCTCGCTGGGAAGCAGGTGAAAATGGCAAATGTTTCATCGGTGGAAAGTGAAGACAAGAGAAGCAAAAAAAAAAAACGGTCGGAGTAAAAGTTATGCTTCTCTTATAGCAGCACACGCTAAGCGTTCACTTGCTGTTTCAATGTTGGGCTTGATTAATTCGTGCACCAATTAAGTACCAATGTTTAAGGTTGAAAACTGGGCGAAAATAAGTAGAAGGTATTTGCTCACTACAATGCACTGTACTCAAAGCGTTGCTTAATTACAAAGTTACGTATTAAATGCACAGCAAATTTTAAATGACAATGTGCCATATGTGCGTATGTCGTAAAACATTTGTCCGTTAACTGTTTCAACAGTTAGTTATACATTAATCTCCAGGTTCAGAGAGCTGCACCTTGGTGCTCAATTTTCTTAAATTGTTTTACTTTAATTGATTAACACTTATGTTTAAAACAATTTTTTCTGTCAAATCTTTTGTCATTTTTTGTGACGTTACCTACCGTATAAGAGCAACACCGGAAGAAAATTATTTTGTTTTTCCTTTTTTTTTCGTTTAATTGGAGCATATGTAAGTCGAGTTTTAAACAAAGTTATCATTTTCGTATTGCGGTTTTTTTTTTCTTTCTTTCGCTTATGCTGCCCATCATTTATGGGTTTCTTCACTTGAATAGCCTCTATTCACTTTTATCGAACGGTAAAAGTAAGTGAAAAAATAGCATCACTTTTCGCTGGTTTCGTTTTTATTTCATTAGCTTTTATGTGAACCGTATATACCGTCTGGAAAACAATTTCGGAACCCAGCCAACTTCCAGTCCGCTCTCTAATACAGCGTCGTGGGAGATGAATCTGCTTGCACACAAAAAAAAACACATGCAACTTACACGAAAATGTGTTGGGAAACTCGTTTCCCTTGGTTGATTTTTCATTCGCGCACATTTTCCACGTGCGGGAGTGCGTGTTGCAGCGAGCGAAAACGAAGCGAATCTTCCTTTTTTGCTGCGTTCCGTATCTTTGATAGTGACGATTTTATGTAGGGTATGGGGTTGGTTGAAACCGAATTTCCATGCCCAACCTTACCCAGTAAAAGCATTCTCAGCCATACACGTTCCAGCCCAGCTTGAGTGGAGCACAGTGCTGAATTGGCCTCAGCCCAAAACCCACAAAACAACGCGAGAATTGAACCAGCGCGACGAAAGTGCACATGAAAACAATTAGTGGAGAGCACATTGGATGATGGGAGACCTGCGAAATGGCGCAGGTCGAATCGGGGACAGGTCACACACCATCCAAATCTATTACGATGTCAAATTACGACGACGCGAGATCTCGATGCGATGCGACATGCGTGCGAGCCGCACATCTGGTACCGGCAACGAAGATCGTCGGTGCGATATTGCTCCGTTTCAAGGTTTTCGTCGGAAGATGGCAACCGTGCATCACGTTCGCTTTTGTTCGTCCGCAGAGCCACGGGATGCGGTACACACATGGCGATCGTGCTTGCGATCCTCAAATTTCTGTCGACATAATACCTAATTGGCCCGATGTTGGAAGCCATCACCATCCGCATCGCTTTGGCACTGTAAAAAACGGTGACATTGAAGTTAATGCGTGTATGTGTGACTGTGTGTTTTTCGTAAAGTTATGAAAGCTATTACACATGTTAATTTTAACACGCGCTGAGTGGTCTATGGGGCCCATTAATAAGGGCTTCAAGGTCCACTGGATTGGACCGAAAAAGAATCCAACAGAATCAGATGCTTTCAAACAATCGCACGACTCCCTCACTGTTGAGTGATATTTTCGTGCAAGTGGGAATACTCTTGGGGAAATTAAAACTGAGGAGATGAGGACATGCACCAAGTTCTTGTGAAGTAGAGTAGTCTGACGAGTACGATTGCATTTATGTTAACGCTGCCACAGACAGTCACGATCACGTACGACTACAGAAGCTGTTGCATTGCTGCCATTTACTGTAATTACTATCATTATTCAAAGCCCACTCTACTGCTCGGATGTTATTCTTCATAGTTTCTTCTCCTAATATTTGCATGATCTTACGGAAATAGTAGAATGCTACCAGACACACGTGTAGCACTCTGCTATACTGAACTTCAACTTTGCAGCAACTGACGCTGACTTAAGTTATGTTCTTGATTTGTTGTGATTTTTGGCTAGAATTAGTCGGTATTCGGTGAGGATATTTCTAAATCCTGTCCAGAAATTGACTTAACTTCCAGGAATAGAGTTAGATACACTTTCAATTTGTGGATATCTTTAAATATCTTCAACTATTTTGGAACGACATCCATCAGGCAATTAAATCCGATTAATTCTTCTGTTTGCTTTTCAAAGTACGAGCCTCGTGGCCGTATGTGACGTAAAATCGTTGTCGGTGTTGTACCCAGAATTAGCACCAACAATGTCTACAACGTCCATGAATCACGACATTGCGTAAGTCCCATGTGACACTTTTTACAGTCCCTTATGAGTCATCTGTTATCGACGCTAGGTTTTATCGTACAGACTGTGCTCAAATGATTACACATGAAGATCTTGATCACTTAAGCTGTAAACGATCATCTTGGTGAGATACCTTCCCGCAACAACATGGTGTCGATCACGTACAAGACGCATAAATAGTCCTCTTCCTTCCCCAAAATATCAATCGTGAATGAAATTTCATTTTGTAATACAAACAAGTCCCAACACAAGTCTTCCCCCTCTTAATGGAATGAAGAGTAAACGATTGCAACTGCTTCACTATGACTGCTACGGACGCATCTTGCGAGTGAGAAAAAAATCTTCCCAAAAATAAACTTCTCAATATTGT
This sequence comes from Anopheles moucheti, assembly GCF_943734755.1. NCBI lineage: Eukaryota > Metazoa > Arthropoda > Insecta > Diptera > Culicidae > Anopheles > Anopheles moucheti. The sequence goes on from NC_069141.1 coordinate 81,742,300, forward strand.
CCCGTGTGTTGCCGCTTCCACGTTTCCACTGCACGACAGACAGAGGGACAAACTTTCACGAAAGGAGAAAACTAACGCTCTTAAGATTAGAACCAGCTGTCGTCGCTTTTTGGGTGGGAAGGCACTGAGTTGCCTTTTTATTACATCTAAAACCAGTGTATCTACTCTCACTGGCGCTTGCGGTCCACTAGGGAATTGGATTTTCGGTTCGTACAAAACTGAATGGACAACCCGAATTCCCGTCTTCGGTGCACATCGGTGATGAGATGAGTTTAATCCTCCGATCAACCTAAAACTTACAACCGCCCAACCGCCATCAACCGTTGGACGGACGGCCTTTCGCCTTTCGCGTTCAAGGGTGGCCGGCTAGGTGGGCTATCGGCGCGAGGGTATCGAATTTCTAAGATTGCCATAATCTTACAGGAGAAGAGAAATGGTTTTCGTCTACATGCACGCACACAAACCTTTCCCTTTCTGGGTTCACCACTGCTGCGTCGTTCTGTAATGCGATCTCCGGGAGTCATTAGAGGTGGGATCACCCTGACGATCGACCTATTCCTCGTGGTCGGTATTTTTCGGGGGCGGTTAAAACCACATCTGATGCGTCGTTTCAGCTTTCGTAAATGTAAACAACGTCAAGCAGTACGGCATGTTTATGTCTGGGCGTGTGAGTTGCTGTTTGCGCAAGTTGCATTGCTGTGTGCAGAATGCAGAACTCTTCGCGCATCGTAAAGCGATTTATAGATGGTGTTGAATGGAACGTTCGAAAAGGGGTTGAATTTTAATGAGAAGTATGTTGGAATTTAGATCAACGCATTCTTGATCGAGCGAGGTTAGTGTTTCGCCATGTGCCACTAGCACTTGCGGGTGGAAAGCATTTGGAGTATTTTTAAGATCCGGACGATCTCGTATAGCTTGTCAACAAGGAACAAAACAGATTTGTTAACAGATTTTATTCGTGACATTCTCGTAAGTAATTGCAGTTGACATCGAGATCTTGTTCTAGATTATTGAAGCTTATAGAACAACAGAATCATCATTAAAGTCTACTTGATTTCATATTAATTGGAGATTCGTAGCATTACAAGATCAATAAACTAACGAATATTTGTGTTTGATATATTCTGTTTGGTTCATGAATAATTGGGTTATGTTCTTTTCAGCATTACAAGCTTAAGAGATCCTCCGAGATGAACCTCTTGGGGTTGTTGTGCCGTTTAAGAAGATGTTCGGGAGTTCTTGGGTTGGGTAATAAAGACATTTCCCTGTGTTATCCCTGTGTAGTCCACCAGTTCTGCTTCCTTTAGATTCAGAAACTTTTTCGAATCCTTCTGTTCAATTGAAGTTCAACCTTATTTAAATCAGTTGTCCTGCTTTATTACCTCTGGTATTCGTTCTATCGGTGTAAGTTATTTGCCTGTTTCTGTGATTTTTTCCCAGAACTATGAAAAGGCTACTTAATGGTAGCAACAAGCTACCAAACCTCCTCAAGATATCGCCACTTCAGGAGCATGTTGCTAGCAAACCAATAAGCACACTTTAATCCTTTTTACCAGCGATAACCATCCCTTACCGGTGGATGACGTAAATTACCACTTTGTTACACGCGCTAAAACGGGCCACACTGTTGCTATGCAATACGCAAACTAGCTACTGTTGCGTTGCTTCGGAAGCCTTCCCATTCCCAGACAGTTCTAGGCCACGCAGGAACCAATAAATTGCAGCTCGTGTCTTGAAAGCTTTCCCGAGCCCCAGGACAGCCCCAGCTACAGTGCGACTCCACTTACCCAGCCGACAAAAGCGTACAACTGGGCCGGACCAGGCCCCTTGGATCCTTGAACGACGATAACATTCGGTCGGTTCCGCGGAAAAGTTTTGCCTATAATTGGCTAGATTCTTTTCGCGTGTGGAAAACTTACTGCCCAATGCATTAGCCCTGGCTGACGCCACCGTTGTTACAGGCAAACGGTGTTCTGGTCGTCTATTATGCGGGAAGGTTTTAATTCCTTGCAGGATGGGAAACGTTCGTAACGGGTTAGGTGTGTCTACCTACGTAGTGTCGTGGAAAAGCTGAGAAAGCCACTGGGCAAATCACGTTTCTGTGCAGAGTTTTTCGACTCGTTCGCCATCTAAAAGCGTCCGACAGGTTGGTTAAATAGGCACTTCCATAATGGTGCTTTGTTAGTTTTCCTTCACCTTCCTTTTCGTTGGCACCAATCCGCTTACCAATGTTACACCGAAAGTGCTATTTGTTATGGGCATCCTTTGCTGTGGCACTAGCAGTTGGGCGAGTGTGTTGAATTATTGTCACTTACAGTGGCAGAACGGAAGATCAAAACAAAACAACAAATCTACCGGACGAAAGTTTTCAAGAAATTTGTCAGAAGTTTACTACAGTATATTTTATGCTGGGGAGTTCTCTATACAATGGTCCTATTCTTTCCTAAGTTTATGTGATGATCAATAGCATGTACGACTTGTACAATGGCCGTGATGGAGAGCACTGAAGGAAATGGTCGATCATACGTTTTCATGATGATATGCTACCGATTACGAATAGGTTCAAAATTGACGGGAAAACAATTTCCGTTTATCGTAGTTCAACGTCATCCGACCACCCTTTTTCATATGTACCTTCAACTGGTAGTTGGATTTCTTTTTTTTTGTGTACTCCACTGTAATTGTTCCGTTGCATCTCGCACCCTCACCTTGGTGTTTTTATTCTGTTCATATTTCAGATTGCTTTACGGTGGGCCACCGTTCCGCAGCAGTACACCGGTAAGTCATGTGCAGCCGTCGATCATGCAATCAACTTTGAGCGTTCGAAAAGCCGACCACAACACAAACGAATGCACCGCGGGTGCCTGTAGCACCGTGCACAGTGTACTGAAGACTGCCGACTGTTGACCATAGAACGGCCAGCACTACAACCTACCCTTGTGGAAGTACGACTCCGACAACTGCTCCTTCTGCGCGGCGCAGAGGGAAGAGAAGCATATCGAAAACACGACATCGCCGGTGCAGCGGACCATCGCTTCCGAGTGGAACTTTAATGTAAGTGCAATTTCCTTTACTATCACGCAACCGGGTAGTCACAAACGTTATTACTCCCTTTTGCCACAATGGCGTGCTTGTAATTGTGGCTTACCGGACATGCATTTCATACACGGTGTTGTTTGATTAAAAAGCAAATCAAAAAATGGCAATCCTCTTCATGAAGGCTCTAAACGGAGGTCCAGATGTACTCCCAGGGTGACTATAAAATTGATTCAAAATGATAAACAACATCGCACGAAAACGGTCCCGAAGTCCCGAAGGGCCTCGATATGTTAATTGAAATCCGTTCCGTCGTTTAAAAGCCTGTTTTAAAAAGACTGATTTGATGTGTGGTTTGCATAACTTTAGGCGCTTGCTGAATGCTTTTAAGTTGTGGGCGTATCAAATGGCTTCATTAAAATCAGTCTACCCTATCTTTCTTTTTAATGATCACTCGATCCTGTTCACATACTTATTAACCGGATATTGATTTGTAGTCGGTGTAATCCATCCTAACGTAACGCTGTGTACTGGAAAACGCTTTACATCGAGCGGGAACATGTTTCACTTTTTTACGTTTATACGTAAACATAAACTCACAATCTCACAATCGTATTTCGGGTGGTCCGTTAGAAAGATGATGATGTAATTGTGAGAGCCGTCGTCGTATAAAAATTGCACATAAAAATGTCCTGAATGTTGCCCAGAACGAGACTCCACCATAACATCGATCAAGAACGCGGCTGCAAACACAAAACGTTTGAACGACACGCACTCGCTTGCTTGAGGCTCTTCCGTTCCTTGCCACAACAACACAACACACCACCAGCCAGTTTGCCGTAAAAGAAAAAAATCCATGATTTGGCGCCGAAAATAGAATAATCAATTCCTTCCGCGCGCTCGCCCAGAACCGTATCGGGCTGGTGGAAGCCGGCATTGATGGATGTTAATCGAAAGGGCAGCGGCTCAAGCACACACAGCACACCCAAGAACGGGCGGTTGTGTAACCTTTTTGGAGTATGAAATAATGAAACGCGACGTTGTAATAATGCTTTAATTGGAGTCGAACCGTGTGACCTTTAACCTTCACTTGGTAGCTTTAATGGTTTGAATCTTCGCTCCGTTTTGGGTGCGCGTGAGTCCTTGGTAAATTTTTTGTGGTTGAAAAGAATTTCCCGGCGCACAAAAATGGGAACCACTGGTCCCACCTTCTGGTAGACAGCAAACAAACGTAAAACCAATCAACGTGCGAAAAGCATACATTTAGGCGTCCGTTATCCCGGTCCGTCACCCTTGCACCCCATATATAGAGATAAGCGGTACAATGAAACAGTTGAACAATCAACCCCCGAAGTAACTTCCAGGACCTCTCTGTGTCACTGTATAAAAAAGCACACCGCGCTCCACACCGGAAACCGAGTGACCAAACTTTTACCGAACAATAAATCATAAATTTCTCGGGCAGCACAACCAGCAGCGCGCAAAAGGAATAACTTTGCATGCGCAACTGTCATCTGTCCCCCCCTCCTTCCCTCGAAAACACACACACTCATCCCCATGCTGGGGGACCAGTGCTTTGGTGCAAAACTCTACAACCCAATAATAATGGAAGCATTAAAACATCGGGAACAGAGCGAAAACAGGGGAAAACAAAACAAGTTCATGAAAAATGTGCCACAAATTATCATTTAACACTGAAAGTTCGTACCCACTCTGTGTTCCATACTCTTCTCGTCCCTTTGTATGGTTGTGTGTGTGTGTGTGTGTGTGTGTGTGGAGCATATTTTTCCCAGCGACACATGGCAACCGAACTTTGGTCGCACACAACCCTCGCCAGCGATTGTGCAAAAGGTCAAAGGTTACCCGGCTGCCTCTTTACCAACGGGCGCCTGGATGGTAGGCAACCCGCATGCCACAGCACAGTCAAGGACTAGCGATGGGAAAAGGATTGCTCATCGCACGGTGTGACCTTCAGCCGGCCACCGTATCTGGCTCGGTGCAGGTGCTTATCGGCGACGACGCCACACAATGAATTCGCTTGCGATCGATTAAGAAAAGCGCTGCCAGATAAATGTCTAACCTTTGCCCTTTATCGGGAAACAGTTCCCACAAGGCTAGGCAACCAGAGCGATGGAACTATCAGCGCTATTCACGTATGATTTGCTGTAGATTTTTCGAGGTTCCTTCTATCATCTCCTCTATCATTTATGGCTTTGCTGGCATGCCGACGAAAGATTGTGCGTCAGTCAAACCTTTTAAAGACCGCTGCATCCTAAGTGCTCACCGACACAACGTCTCAAGTGTTGCGCAATCGTGAACGCTTTCGCTATCAATGTCTTTAAAGCTTCCAAAAAACCGACCACTAACTCTGCGCTGCCTTAGAGAAGATTGTGCTCAGGGCGACCCTCGAAGGAAAGCGAACGTCTGGGCGGGTTTCTCACCTTGCCTTCAAAAGGTGTTTGGCGCCGTGCCACCAAAACAACAAAAAAAATCCCCCCGTTTGAGGTTTGATACAATTTGTTTAAATTTTTATTTCCGTCCCATCCGTAACCTCACCCTTCGCCTTGTCCGGCGCGCCCTGAGGAGCGCTTCATGCCCTTATGAAGGGTTATAAAACCACTTTCCTTCCTCGTATCGCGAGGACGCGCACTGTTTGCGCGAGGTTTCGCGTTGCGCTTCGCTGATTCCGCAAACTAAACAGGTTCGGCATGGTTTTGCTGGTCGGTTTGGTCGGTACTATCACGGCCAAGGTGGTTGCCGGACACACGGAATAGGAAGGCAATCATGACACCTCGCCCCTTACCTTCTTCGGCCAGAAAGAAAACCACGGCGGGAACGCCAACTTGGCAACTTTCACCCAAGCGTTTCTTTGCACCCGCGTGTTGCATCGGTTGCATTTGCGGTAGGGAAGGGAATGACACCTTCATTAACTATTGCACCACATTTTGGACGAGTTGAACCCCAAGAAGAAGCGTCCTGAACCCCCGTCCACGACCTACTAGCGCAAAAGGTCTCAATCGGCAAACGATCTTTGACTAGCAGTTACCGAATGTTCGATCGCAAAGACACCTTCCACAGATGTACCCCGGCGCTGGTCGACGATCAATCGAGGTTTCTAAATTATCTGTACCGCTGCGCCTTCCTGGTTCGTTCGAGGTGTTACGGCTACGTTCCGCCTCCTCGAGAGGATCGATTAGGTTCGTAAATTTCCACACCGCCCGACGGTGCCACTTGGAGCAACCGCAGCGAAAAGGAGGAGCCGAGTCAATCGTTCGGATAATTGGGATCGTTTCGCCGATTGCATGATTGATTTATCGGTAGGTCAAAATGGGCCAGGGAAGCGTGATTCCGGAACAGAGCGCAGCTTGATCGGCATGAAGCCGATGTAATACCCGCTCTATGTCACGGGTAGCTTATGCTAATGGATGATGAGGCTAAACGATCGCCGATCCGCATTATATCGGTCAGGCAGAATCGCAGACAATCGACGAGGTCGGAGGATCGCAAACATTTACCATTCCCATCAGCGCAACAGCCGGGTGGATCGTTACTTTGCCTCACAGTTATATCATCTTGAAGATGTCCCGCTGGTAGGCAAAGGGCACACTTAACGCCAATGATTAGCATGTCGTCTGTGACAATTCTCAACCGAATGCACTCCGGCTGAAAAAGCTGCCTCACACATGTGCACCACGCTATTGACACAGTTTGTCTGTTCTGTTTGTTTCGGCTTCGGAAGAATCCATCCGTATCGATGTGTCACCCGGCCGCAGGCAAGGCGAATGGTCGAACAGTTGTTGCCCACTGTTGCCCATATGTGGCTGATGTTTCCTCCGTCAGCGATACGAGTTCCGAATTTTATATCCCACCATGACCCACGACGTGCGTGCACAGCAGCGGACTGATAAAAAATAAACACAAATTCCTGCAAAAGGGACCACCGTCGACCGTCCGGGGTTGGCATGGCAACGCTCTATCTGCAAAATGTTCTTCGCACATGGACCTTCGCTATATCTGGTGCGTTTCGCTTCTTGGGTGTTCGGTTTATGTTTATTTGTGCGACGTAAGGATCGGTCTGCTTGTGCAGCTTGGTCGCTTGGTCCGAGTGTGGCCCGATGGCAAATATACCACAGGGTCAGTCAGCTCAAACCTCGGGCATAGGTGGGCTTATGCAAACTGTGCTAAATAAACTGTGTTCTTCATCGTTTCAAGACGATCTGCATCTGCTGTTGTTTTCCACAAACCTACTTCTTCAAACCGTACTCGAACGTCTTCGATCAACGGATGTCCGATCTGGGCGAACTGTTTTATGTGTTGCGTGCGTTTCCTTAAATTGTGTTGATATGTATGCTGGTGGCTGTGATGGATGGTAGTTATGAGGCTAAAATTGGGTCACTGGATGTGTGGACGTTGATCGCTTACTTCTGACTGCAGACATGCTAAAGTGATAAATGAAGTCCCAATGCAATTGAGGACACTGGATAAATTGATGCGATGCTGTGGAAACGTTTTATTCAGATGACTTTTAAGTTATAGACTTGGAAGATCACATGCCCATTGGAGTTACAACAGTTTACTTAAGTATCTTTACTAACGCCTAAACATACCTCACCACTCGACATCAAAATATCTCTAATTAATCGCATCTTTAGTTTTAAACACATCCACAAAACATTTGACCGACAGAGTGTCCAACGGGCATCCTCCAAGCAGCAGCACGGGCAAACCCAAATGTTTATTCGTGTCAATTCGCTATAAATCGCTAACCTAAACCGCACCAACCTCGACGATAGCGACGATGCGAAAACTAACTTTGCTCCACACCACGACCCCCGTAATGTCGTCGAGTAGATCGCGATGTTTAACCGCGAAGCAGTAAGAAAAGGCGACGTGTTCCGTTCGCTAGATGTGTTGTGTTCACTCTTCATTCTTCTTGGTTTTTCGATTTTCGAGGTGTAAACATTGGAACATCGTTGAATGCTTGCGCTGCATTGTTGAGATCGACGGTTTTTTTCTTATGGAAGGGTTTTAGATGACTTTTGCTTGAGCAACATAGACAACTCAAGGTACTCTTTCCGCTGGCCACATTCGGCTATGCTTCAGGTACGCCAAAATCACGATAAACGATCAGGGAGGAGCGAACCAGTAATTAGCTAATTAGTTCGTGGCGAGTTTCGTTCAGAAATCGCTTATAGTTTCACAAGTTGATTGTGTATTGCATTTCAAGGGGGCTTTAGTTTTCTTCACACTGTGTCCTATTTAACCTCTTTTCCCAGTGCCTGTGGTGAGATGTAATTAGAACAGCTATTGCCTTTGAATTATTTTTAGAACGCCTTGATATTCAAGGAATAACTTATGTATAATATAAAAAAATATTTATTTAACTTACTCATTTATTGGACTGCTATTATTTTGGGTTATAAAAGTGAGGAATAATCATTATTACATTGGTCCATTTAGATTAGGATTTAATGGCTGACTAGGACTTTGAATAATGGTTCAGAACTCAACGCTAGGTCAGTGCAATACGTTCTCATACGAGTCAATAGAAATCATATTCAAATCTGATCGGCCTCTGACGTGTTAGACCGAGCTTTTAGCAAAGTGGAATGTTATCCTAAATGACAATATTGTAATAAATTCCCCAACCAGTTTAATAGTGCAGACGATAACGCCCTTCAGTTACCGATTTTTCATTACGCTGGTGTATATTATAGGACTTGAATTATTTTTATTTTAAATCAAGTCACAAAATACGTACATTGGGCAACTGATATTCCCCATAACAATGACTTCCCCCCGGTCGAGCAATAGAGATCATGTAGTAAATAAAGTAGTAGCTGCTTAGAGCAGTGCATAAAGTAGCAATAGTAAATACTCTGGACAATTTATTATACACGCTACTGATGGGATACACTTTTACGGTTTACGCTGTTGCCTTTCCCCATTTCTAATTAAAGTTTAATTTTTTCTAACCCTACAAAGTACCGCATTTACAAAAACACACCACTTGACCTAAACACATACACAATTGTTTATAGTTTCATGCTTTACAAATGTTAAATAAACAACATGACAACAATTCACATGTTGCCTCTACATTTAAACAGCAACAAGAAAAAAAAACCACAACTCAAAAGGAAAACAATTCGCCGCATGTAACGGTGTCTGGAGGAGCAAAATCATTAAAGAATCATGAAGTTTAAATTTTGGCAACGAATTTATCCATGCCCAGCGTATCGGAACGGAACCGCAACCGTAAAGCTCCAGTTACCCGTTTTCGGTTCATCTTTACGCGGCAGTACATCACGCAAGATATGAGACCCTACCACTCCTGACCTCATTACGGAGGCAAATGGTGTTTTGAGCTGGTTTTACTCCGAAGGAAGCAACATGTCACACTCTTTTCCGTGGCATTCGTGGGGGTTAGGATAGATGTATCATTTGTTTTTGTTTTGCTACATTTCGTACCCAAAGCGACACTTACGTCGTGCGTCGCTGGTGATGCGTAAATCAATCACGTGAACCACCCGCCTTGTGACACGTTGCCATACAACACAACAGGAAACCTCACGGGGAACAGCGAGCTGGAGGAAATAGAACTGGCCGAATGACGGTACCGCACACACGCACACGAAGCGATGCAACCCTGTTTCGGATTGCATTTGTGTCACAGCGCAGCGGTTTTTCGAACACGTGCCCGGTGTATCGGGTGCCTCGTGATTCGACCACCCCGCACAACCAGGTTCTGGAACGTGTCGGGGCTTTCGGTGGCGCTGGGTTTGGGTAGTAGCAAAAGGTAGAATAATTTTGTTTTTGCTGCTTCTGAGCGTGTGGCGGGTCCTCAAGCGTGAAAATGAGGGCGCATCTTCTCCTACTGGGCTGATCCGGATTCACTCCCCGAAAGTGTACCCGTTCGGTTGTCGGACTGTCGCTCCGATCGTTGGTACCATTTGCCAGCGCATCCCTAAGCATCGGCATCTATTTATCGTCACGTTTGTTTCTTTCATAAACGCCATTAAGGAGCGATTGTAAATGAATGTTTCTGTTTCCACCGGACGCGTCTCTCTGGATTCGGTCCGGGATCGGGGTTCGTGCGGCATTAGATGAATGTGTCGAGCAGACTCATCTTTTTCAAATGCTAATACCGTGCTTATGCAATAATTTATATCTGTTTGTGTTTAAGCTGGATATGTTAAATCGCGCCATTCCTTTGATTGAAAGACGGCTATCGAAATTCGGAAGTCGGAATCACTTTTGTTTTGTTAGAAATGCATTTTTCTCTCTAAACTACGGACAATATTTCAAAAACAAGAATTAAATTTCGCTCAAAAAATGGTTATTTAAACATTTTATCTTTTACCTTAACTGATGGGTGTTTTTTCACTAATTTTTAGAAACTTATGTTGAACTTTTTAAGCATAAACAAGTTGTCTTTAAAAACATTAAATAGCGATAAAACACGTTTTATATTTGTCATCGTACACAATGAAAGTATTTTGACAATTCTTAATCCTTGCCACCATGTTTATTCTCATTGAAATATTTATATTAATGTTTATTACAAAAATGTGATTTGTCCTATCAACGAAAGGTAGACTTTGCAGCCAAGAAGCAAAACAATAAGTCCATTTTTTGCACCGAAGGAATGCTCCTCATATTCGGTTCTCTCTCGAGTCAATTTCATTCGCAATATGACACAGGACACCGGCAGCTGGAAAATACTGCTCTTGTCCGTTTTTGGCGTAGTCTGGAAGCACCCAGATGTGCCTCCAGACATCGAACAAAAAAGCCGTCCCGAAATGAGCAGCCCCAGATACGGCCAGTGGATGAATAGAAATAGCGTTTATTCTTTTTTCGTTAATATTTTGTTCCAAGCTTATGAACATCTTGGCGCATCACCTTCTACGACCTCTTCAGACGCGCGTACCCATAGAAGGCAGGCTCGGGCGAGCAGACAGGGAATTGTTCTGCCGGTAGAGCTGTTTACCACCCTCGGTTAAGGGCACCTTTTGTTGTCTGCCCATTCCTGTTCCCTCCTGAGCGCCTGTGTGATCGTATCGTCCTGAGCTTTGCCATCTATTCTGGCAACAACACGGTACGGTCGGTTAGGCTATGAGCAACTGCACACTGACGTAACCTTCACAAAGAGAGCAATCACAGGTGGAAGAAAGGGTGGTACAGTTGAAACGGCAAGAAACGGGTGAAAAACAACAAATAAGACTTTCATCTAGCGCTCTCCCGGTTGGAGAGACACTAGGTGCAGCAGGCTTATTACAAAAGATCTACCACGGGAAAGGGGATGTGTCGTAAAAAAAACAACGAGAAATAATCATAAAAGAAATAAACAGACGTACGCAACTAACTAGCACATGTTTGTGTACGGTACGCGGCACTCAAGTGCAAAAAAACACGGAGCAAGGAAAACATGCTCCGAAGGATATGTAAACTAGAAGAAGGCGAAAAAAACAGCCCCAGCACCGAACCGAGGTGATGAGGGCGAGGAGGGAAGTAGACAGCGAAGAAACGGGAGTAAACAAACGAAACAAACTGCAAATGGAAGAACATCAACGAGATAGAGCATCTTCTTCTCTGCTTCCCAACAAAACGCACAATAATATGCCACGCGATGCGATGGAACTGGTACGCCGTGGACCTATTGCACTTCATGTAATATCGCAGGGGAAAGAACGCTGAACCGGTACAGCACTATCAGCAATGCACGTTCCATTCGCCAGCCGAAGGGCGAGCAGGCCTCCAATGGTCTCCTCCAGTGCCAAAACAGAGGGAGTAGCATAATGATAATAAACCGACACCCGCCGCTTCGAGTGGTTTGGCAGCGTGTGCGCGAAGGGATAACGTGAGTGGACTGCTGATGAAAAAAGTAAAAAGCACGCGTACACGCATGGTGGCGAAGATGCGTGTGCGTGAATGATGCAATTCGATGTGCGGTACAATACGTTCTACGCACAAATTGCTAATAAGTGATCTATTTTATTTGGATGTACAATATTCAATGAGAAATGATACATATTGGGAAGAAATTCTAATTTCTAACTTTCTAAAAGATTCGAATTTTCAAATAAAACTCTGTAGTTAAGGGTGACGTGTTGAATATATGCTTGGCTATCATGGCCCTCACTTAGATCACACGCTTCACATCACACATCAGCTAATATTTGATTTTGCTAGTGCAGTTTTAATTATAAATATGTTTATATAAGTTCAATATTAAAGAAATCAATCTTGAAAGTTTTGAGATTTGAGCTCTCAAAGTTCGAGTCATTGAAATTTCGGAAAATTCTCTTAATATCTAACGTCTGTTCGTTTATTTTTATATTTAGTATTGGGCTGCTCCTAAAACGGAACTCCAACAAATGTTCCATTCTTCTATTCTTCTATTCTTTCTTCTTTTCTTTCTTCATTCTTTTGGTTCTATGTTTGGGGTAATTAATTATCAATAATTATCAATAATTAATTACTTTTAAAAATGTAGCATAAATAACTATTCTTATGCTCCATATCCTTGGGACTTAGTTTGGAGTTTGGCAGTATAGCTTTCTTCAATTATAATTTGCAGGGTTGTTGTAATATTTTGTTTTCTAAATATATTATTATCTTGTTGATTAACTTTTAATATTTTGTCAATTATTTCCGACTTAATAACTCCGTGTTTATCACAAGTTGAGGACAACTCTGTAATAGTACCTTCACGATATTTGGACATTCTATTTCACACGAACAAATAATTAGCAGTAAACAAAATTAATCAAATTACACATTGTAATTTCCACAATACCATTCTTAAGCTCGTTTCGAATGATTTAACTATTGTTTTGCTCCTCAAGCTCCACAAGATTTAAAAAGAGAAGGCACACTTCTGGGAGCGCTATAGTGAGGGAATTAGGCAGAGTTTATAGCATCTTCCCTTGCCACGCTCGTGTGGGTGTCGGCAGCCCTACATGTATGCAAACCGTCACTAGTATACCGCAGAACGGGCCCCGCCAAAGATCATGCTGCGTTATGCTGTGTAGCATCCCTTCAGTCGCAAAAGAGAACTCTACGCTCACTTTACGTGTGCAAACAAACATAAAAGAACCACTGCCTGCAAGAGAGCTGGAGAGTAGAAGAGAAAGCAGCTGGTCTTCTAGAGAGCATAGCCAACCATCTGCGTGTGGATGCGTTTTTTCGCTGCGTTTTTCATCAACATTAAAAACGCGTTTCTCTCGCTCTCATATGCCGGAGCGGCACGGCAATCTCCATCGGGTGTGCTTCTCCATCCGAGACCCATTCGTTCGTTGTTAGTCGGCTCGAACGGTACGTGAAACCCGGTGTCCCGGTTCAGCCACGCGCACGCAAGCCCAAACCCGACAGTACCCGTCCAGACCTGTGTGGAACAATCGTGGGGGTGTGTGTGTGTGTTTTTTTGTGGTGTTTTTCGTGTTTATCTGGCTACCATACGTGCGCCACACAGCAGTGGTGGAACTACTGAGCACACGGTGCTAAGCTGTCGCCGAAGCATCCCGCACGCGGTCTAAAGCCCTCCAATTTGCCTAGCGCGCCCGTGAGTGCCTTAACGTGTGCCCGACTCCCTTCCAGCTCCAGTGTGCCTCTAATGTTGAAGCAACGAAAGCGAAAACCTCCAAACCATAGGCAAAAGGCAAACCGTCGAGACCTGCTGCAAACTTGTACTACCAGCGTTTGTGAAGGTTCCCCCCGAGCAGGTTCGCGTTTTGAAAAGCTCCTAGAAAGAGTCGGCAGTCGGCTGACAGCTTAAAAAAAATGAAATAAACCCCAGGTGGAGCCAAAGCCCCCCCCCCCCCCCCCAGTAACGTGTGCAGTGTTCGTTTGTGTGCTGTACTCCGTGAAGTGTGCTAGCTGAAGGAAGGTGTGTTGTTTTGTTGTTGCAAATTTTCGATCTCAACCTGATCCTCCCCCGTGGTTATGTGGCTGGGCTGCACGTACAGCGCTTGTGTCCCAATGTGTGTGTGTGTGTGGTGTGATGGCCAAGTGAAATGAGGGTGCAGCATAAAATAGATGTGAAACAGGTCTGTCGTTCGTGCGGCAACCTATCGAGATTGTGGCCATTTGACCTGGTGACGCGACCAGTTGAAATCGAAAAAAGGGTGCCTTCTAATTGAATTTAAGTCTTCACAGTAGCACCCGAGAGTGTGTGCCGGTGTGTGTCGCTTCCCAAACAGCAAGCGAACGAGGTGACAGGAGAGTGTTGTAGCAGGTGTGTTTTTAACTATTAATAGTTCAAAGGGCAATCGTAACGAGGTGTCCTCTGTATCCAGTAGCACCGGGTGTGATATCTTACCCGTGGGGTTTATGTATGGGTAGGCTTTGTAGCATGGGTACGTGATAATTGCTGTGTGTGTTACGCCTCGTAAAAGGTAAGAATTAGGCTTCATTTGTGCATTAATATGTGGGTTCTATTTGCAATTAATACCTCTGTTTCACGAAATCCGAGTACGGCTCGTTCCAAGTACTCGTAGGTAGCCTCGGAATGAGGTCATTCCCTACCATACGTACAGAGACAGCCTTTTTGACGAGACAGTGTCAAAAAAAAAACCCAGCCTTCAGCAGCTTCCATATTGCGAACTGGAACATTCTCACCAGTTCTTTCTGGTCCAGCTTCCATATTTGGTACGACTTCCAGTTTGGCGAATCTTCTTCAGCCACACAACGCCACAACTCCCGATCCTTGTTGCGATCGTTCTTACCAAACAAGAACCGCAACCAAACGAACGGAACAACGCGCTGAGAAGCAAAACGAGAATGATCTGCCAAAGTGGTGCGGTGAAGGTGTTGTTCTGCTGCTCGGTTACGAAATAGCGCCCAGTACCCTTCGGTGTGGTGCCGTTCTCACGGTCTGGTTTTGTTGTTGATCTTTTTTTTTCTCCACCTCCACACTTTGTTTCTTCCGATGCGATTGGCGCTCCTGCAAGAATTTAGTTTTGAATGGCGAAGAAATGGAGGTACCATTTTCGTTGGTTTGTTGCGATCTTCGGACCACAATTCCAATGCGGACGAAGGTGAGTTCTCTCGGGCTCGAAAGGAAGTCGGTCTGTTTGCTTGTCTCGGTCTGAGGTTTGAAGATGTGCGCTGATTGTTTTCCGGATGGAGGTGTACTTACTGAGATCTTGTCGGTCGGTTGTCGGAGTTTGTCCAGACACCAAGTCTTATGCGAGCTTCCCTTGAATGTTTTTTGGGTGGTGCAGAGAATATACGACCTTCATTAGTTAGCTCTCGGTAACTGAGGTTTAAACTGAAAGTGGAATAGACAAAGCATGGGACCAGGTGCTAAGATTTGCAGATCAAGTTCTTGACAGACAGCGTAGGTATTTGTCGTTGAATTGTCGTCTAGAGTTTGCTAGAAACACATGAAAAACGCGTGAAATTATCTCGTCCAGCGTTGCGTGCAAAATGCCATGCCGTGTCACGAGTGTGGGCTCGCTGCTGACACTAGCTTGCGGTCTAACGATCAAGTGTCGTAAATCAATTGGCTGCGGTCGCTAGCGTCAATTTGTGTACGCGGGACTCCGTTGACGACTGGCGAAAAAAAAAAAATAATTCCAACACACAGATATGGAATATCCACTAGCAGTGCAGAAAGTGTAATTGCTTCTAATGGATTGTCTTTATTGGGCGAACGGCGAAGTGCGCGAAGCGGGAAACGCAACTGAGCATCTCAACCCAACCAACGAGAGTCCAAAGTGTAAAAGTCAACACCAGCTGAGCGGATGTGTATGCGATTTATTATGGAAATGTTTTGCTTCCCATTTATCTCATCGGGATTATGGTTTGATCGTCACTTTGATGCTTCAAGTCCAGCAATCAACCTTTGCTTTATTATGGGTGGTGGTATTCTGTGTGGCTTCATTGTTCTAAATGTGCCATCCGTACGCTGGAGCTTTTTTTACTGAGACGATTAAAAGTCCTCCCCTACCCACCGTAACATTTTAACACAGGAAAAACAAACTTCAACGCCTCCTTCGTGGTTGCAAAAAAAAAAACACCCAACTCGCAAAGGTGGGAGTGTGGGTGGGTGCGATTCGAATCTTGAGCGAAAAGTGGTACCCAACCATCCACACCACATCTTCGCCACCACAAGCAAAACGAATCATTTGCAGCCATTCGAATCACTTTGGCGAAGGTTCAAATCGTGACTGAACGTTCTGTTCTGGTTGATTAGATCTACCGGTGGAGCAGATTCCCCTATTCTCAAAGGCGATCAGCATCTCAAAAACAGCATCGCGTCCACTGATCGAACTCGTTACGGAAAGGTCGTTTGCATCCCATGGTGTGTGAGTGGTTTTTTGCTATAATTTAAAGCATAATCATGCTATAGTTACGTGGGTTAGGATGATGCTGTTTAATCGCCTTTGATTTCGTAACGTAAGTAAAAGGAACAGTGGACATTAAACCTCGCTGTAACTCATAGTCTAAATGCATTATTTTGAAATAATAGTTTTAAAATAATATTGGCACAGCCTGGAAATTTTGTGAGGAACAATGTCATTCTTCACGCAAAGAGATTTTATTTATATCTCATCTGGACCATTTCTCTCCAAGAATGTTATTAGCAAGATGGTCTTAGGTGACAATATTACAACATGATTTCATGCATCATTCGAGGAAAATCTGATATAAAAAGTTATGATCAACTAAGATCATACTTCCACGAACAGTATGTTATCAGTAAGACTATAGAAATAGAATTATTAACAACCGGATCTCGAGGTGGCCTGGTGGTGTACCGACAAAGACAAGATAGGAACGGTCCAAAATCCCATCCGGACCATGTCCTGCCACTGCTAAGTTATTATGTGAAATAAGATAATTCCCACTTCTTGCTCCAAAGAATCCAAAACATAACTCTCCACTCATTATCGAGGTAAAGTTATGTGGCCACATTCTCGCCCTTGGTCAATCACCCGCACAACCGATAACCACCATTCCGATAAATCAGCAATAATTGAAAGTTCGCTCACACCGGCGCTCAAAAACGGTGGAAAATTCACCAGCAACAACTCTCCAAAAACGCAGTCCGGGCACACGGGCACGCTAATTTTTCACTTATTTTCACGCATCCACCACCGGCATGATAGTAGCCGGACGGACGCGTGCCGCAGCTTTATGCGTATGTTGTACGCGTCATTGTACACCCACTCTGCCCTACTCTCTTCCCTCCGCGTTTCCATCGATCACTAATCGATCGTGCGCAGCAGTTCCAACTGATTCGCTTCTCCTCACCCCCAACTCTCCCCACCGGTCCACTATCGAAATCGATCAAAATCGATCAATTCGAAATCAATCGTAGCATAAGACATGGAGGAGAGACGTCTTGGAACGCGCAGAGAGGCGTGCGATGGCCACAGTCGTCGGGTTTTGGCGTCTCCCGCCCGGGCGGTGTTTTACTTCAATTTAAACTTTTTACATAACCAACTGCCGAATGGGGTACATGAGCTCCCACTTCCCACTTCCCGCCCAACTATACCCTCCCCTCTTTACCCTTCCGAACGGTTGTAGTGGTGGTGGAGTTTCGAAGTTATGCTTACGG
Source organism: Anopheles moucheti (assembly GCF_943734755.1). Classification (NCBI taxonomy): domain Eukaryota; kingdom Metazoa; phylum Arthropoda; class Insecta; order Diptera; family Culicidae; genus Anopheles; species Anopheles moucheti. The sequence continues at coordinate 81,759,902 of NC_069141.1, forward strand.
TGCGCGGGGCGGCGTTCACTTTCTTTTTCGGTAAATTTCATTTCCAACGCCGTTTCATCATATGCGTCCATCGTGCGTTCGTGCATCCTTTCGGCATCCGAAGTACAACCCCTGGTTGATTGAACGATTGTCGTATTCTTGCCTTTTGCAAAACGCGCCGACGGTTGTGGGTTCAACTGTTTTCACTCACCTCGCGGCTCGGTTTTGCTGAATCGCGTGTGCGCACAGTTGTTGGGAACTGCGAGATTGGCGAGACCAAGACCTGCCAGCCAGCTTACATTTTGCTTGGCCACTGAACCCGGCCGCACTGATTTTTTTTTGCGGTGGAGAATAGACATTTTCACACTACTCCCAGAAAAAGCCAAAGCTCTTGAATTTTATAAAGTTTCGCAATAGTTTTGTACTTATTATTGGGTATTAATATGGTAAAATTGTTTTCTAAAGTAAAATTAATCAACGATATCACCTCTATACATAAAATGCAACAAATCGTTCACTTGCATAATAATCTTATCAGTTGGAAAAACAATTTGTTTGCTGGAACCAATTTCGATTGCTTCGCTGTAAACAATTACAAGAATTATCATCAATTACAGCAACGCAGCACGCACGCATTTTGGCCGTTTGATCTGACTTGATGACTGCCCCGTCACGGGTCGATGCTGATTATGGTGGCACGATTATGATTACGCCTGTCGCTTATTTGTTTGCACCCAGACCGGGGAGAAAACTTTGCATCACAGACCTTCTCTGAAGATGCCAATAATGATGTAAATAATAATGCGCGATTGTGCGATTGGCCCGGTGTGGTAAGTGAACTTTGTTCCCATTACGCGTTGCCGCAAGGGTTGCACCCGTTGCCGACACCATCATCTCGTTTACACCGATCTACCGACTGCATTCCGGTGCCCTTCGGCTGACGGCCTTTTTAGCGTTCATAGGGATTCGCAACCGAAGCTTCACCTAGCCACATGCAGCAACGCCACGTAACGCACCTGCTGACGATGGAGGAATATTTCCGCGGGCCTTCGCCACACTATCCGAGGTACGGGAACTCAGAACGTTGAGGGGGAATATCTGGGCATAGAAAAGTGCTTACGGCATCAACGTCAACGATGGCGGCCCAACCGAATCACATGGCCGAACTGCTGTTGTGTTCACTTGCAAAACGTAATGCTTTCTCCCATGCCGTTGAAGATAATGGTCGTCGATCGATCGCCGCTGCACTGTGGCGCTACCAAGTGGGAGCCGCGTGTTAAGTAAACCGGTGGCCCTTTTTTCCCATGTTGTCATCAACCGCGAATGAGCACTCTTTTTCACACACAACAAATTTATCGAGCTTATCTTGCAAAAAAAAAAAACAAAAAGAAAATGAATAACCGCACAGTGAAAGTTTCAATTTTCTTTCCAATCATTCCCCGGGTGGGCGGACAGTAATAACTCACCAAAATGAGAAAAAAATAACCCGCGCAACAAGTGAACCATTTTTGTTTTAGTTTTTGGCAAACTATGCTCCGTTTTTCGATAGATACTGATGTAGCATTTGTTTTATGGACTTTGGTTGGTGCAAAGGCTTTGTGTGTTTGCCAATCTCTCGTAGTACCAGCAGGCCCCGTCTGGTCAGTGCGAAAGTAACTTCCAAACATTGTAGCTCGTTTGATGTTCTTCCTACTTTTCCGCAGATCTTCCCCTTGTTGATGTCAACCGAAAGGGTAAGAGCTTCCTTTCCTTCCCACGGAAGCGATTCGTGCGATGTGCGCAATAAGTGCATCATAAAAGAAAAATAGTTGAAAGCAACAAACCTATCATGTACATCACCGCCCATAAAACCCGCACCACCACGATCATGATCATGAGGGAGGCTCACTCCCGTACGTGTCGGTACTGCGATGGGACTGCGTTGGTGATGCTTGGCCCCCTTTTCTGCAGGCAGTGTGGCTGTAAAATGGTATCACGATGTCGTTTTACTGCTTCTAGCGCACTTGCGTAGATGGGTTGTATAAGTCGCAGAAGAAGTGATCAGTTAAAGTGATCGGAGCTATAACTCTGTGTGATTTAGACACTTCAGGGGGTTTTAGTAACATTGTTGTACTAAATAGAAAGCGGAAAAGTTAGTCGTTAAATGAACGGGGCTCTGGAATATGTAATCTTCATTAATTTGTTACTACTCTTAACATTAGACAAGTGTCTAACATACATCAGCTCTAATTGAGACAATTAATTTATCATTGATTTAACTGCATAATGCTTGTAGAATCTAAAAATCATCGTTCTTCACCTCACAAAACTGGAGTAAATTGCGTTTAAAGCTTACCCGACAGGAGATCCTTGACCATTTATGATATCTTGAGGTTTTGTAGTAGTACCTATAGAAGTTCTTCTGAATTATTTCAATTCAACTACCTAGATTTTTAAAATCTAGGAGAGAAGAGTATGTCTAAATTGCTTCTAGTCATTTTGTGCTCGATCAAGTCTCTTGAATCGTATGTTTCTATTATGTTGGAATATCATCCACTTACCATAACCCAGCCACTGTATGAAACACAACATGAACAAATGCAAACAGGTGGCCATACACTTAGATCTCGGGCGGTCAGTACATCTAAAGCGTCCACCAACACTCTGAGTTACAACAAAGCACGTTCAATATTTGAACGCAATTCCAGTAAAAGACTCAAATCTTTCTACAAACAGCTTCTAGCGGCGCATCGCGCAAGAAATGTCTTACTAGTGAAAGGTTCCGACTTAGACAACCGAACCCCAAACCCGGGATCCGTCATTATCCGTCTCACCCATCTCAGCCCTCGCAAACCAACGACCAAAATCAGTCATACGAAACGAGAAACCATTGATCGACTCTAGCATCTTTTCGTGCGTGTCCGGGACCTCTTAAGGGTGACTTGAGCCCCCCGGGAAGCAATCTCCGTAATAGGACGCACCGCACCGGAGTGTTTGCACGGTGACCACCACGGTTGACGCGCGGGCTTTTCCAACTCATTCGATTCATAACCCGACACCGTGCGGTGTGGAAACGATTCGGAAGACGTTCAAAAGAATCAGACACCGGGACGGGGGAGCTGTGGGGGAGTGGTCCGAGCTGGTGAGGCTTTCTTTTCTCGATTCGCTTCATTCGGACCGAGTTCTTTGCACACTGGACCACTGGAACACCCTTTTCAAGGGACCTAACGGTGTGAGTGTGTATCGTCGTTTCGGTTGTCGGCGTCTTCGTTTTCTTTTAATGAATGAACGGACCAAGTGCGCCAGTGCCTTTGGGTGTGCGTATGCTTCCCACAAACCGTGGAGATCCCGGTGAGTCCAGCAGATGACGCAGCTAGGCTTCAGCTAGCTTTGCGAGCAGTCCCTTCTGCGATCAAGTGCGATCGTGCGCACAGTTAACAGGTAATAATAATCAGTGCCTTGACGGGGAATTGATCTGCAGCTGCTCGCATTAGACGTCTAACGGAGGTTGGCGCTGGAGCTTATAGGAACCGGATCGGGAGCTTTTGTGACGTCCGCAAACCGCCTGCAGGGGTTGTTACGTCAACTTTTAATACGATTCGATCCTGTGTTGTATTTATGTCACACATCTTTTACATTCAACGTCCCATATTTTGGATCTGTTAAGAACTCCTTCTGAACTGCTGCACTTGCCAATGAGCATTATAAATTTGAATCACGCCCGGTAAGAAACCCCTGCATAAGCACCAAAATGTAAAACGTGCCAGCAGCCAATCTCAGACACACCGTTTCCGAGAAGATAGTCCAAGAAAATCCGACACCGACCTGTTCTCCTGCACGACACCGTAGGAGGCTGCTAAACCTGTTTCTTTCTGAACCCGCCACGACGCTAGTAGAGTTGTGACCGCGGTTCTCCACCAGGAGGGGCCACCAAACCAGGGGTGAATGGGCGCGTGAACAACATGCGCCAACGGGAAGGCGCACATATATATACGAGCGTCTTGTGTTCGCCCGTTTGGTAGCTTGTTTTGCGTGTTTGCGTGTCTGTAAAGCTGTGGGATCAGGATCCCTCAGGGAAAGGGATCTGCGGGAGAGCGCGTGTCTTTTGGGTGCAGCAAAAGGCTTTCTTCTCCATTTCGACCACACGCTAGAAGATATTATGAAAGCTTTTGACAATCTCACCTGAATGCCGTTTAAGTGAAGCGAGCTACAGCAATTAATATATCTATAGCGTGTACAAACAATTTATTTGTGCAATTTGAGAACAGATGATTAAATATGGCCAGGAGAAGATTTCGACTTTTAAATTGATTTTGCAGGGGAGTCACATATGTCCGGGATGCAAAGCAGACGATTTTACATGAGGTCACGACGCCACGTATACAATTAGACTAAGTGGATATGGTCGTTTCGAACCTTAGACCTTTCGACTACTAAACCAATCGCTTACCACTGAGCCAACAATCCGTCACAACATGGTGATGATTAATATCAATGTGTTAAGAACATTGAAGAAATTGCTTCTATTGTGAGCTTTATCATTCAGAAAAAATATCTTCAAAGAAAAAAAGCTTATCTTTTCTTATGTGCTTCGTTCAAATGCTTGAGTGCACACCCACCCTGCACTCGTGTAATGTCCAGGGACGAATCAAAAGCACTCATCGTGGTGCAGACATCGTTCGTCAATGGCTCTGCGGAGCAGTTGGTGCTCGCCACGCACTTTAATGTGTTTCTTTTCCAAGGTGTCACACTGCTGTACTCTGACATGCTAATGGAAGTAAAGGCTACGGGGACGCGAGTCACAGACGTCGCCAAACAAAAGTTTTGCGCCTCCACAGCATTATGGTTGAGCAACGCTGGTGAGCAATATCATTATTTGAGCAATATGAACAACTTTCCAATTCTGCATAAAACACGCAATAGAAGCAATGTTTTTTTAAAGACTATTTTATTCCAAAACAAATTTGTCCAATGCCTCAGAAACTGCTAACACAAAAAAATGGTGACGACGTAGACGAATGGCTAGTGGAGCGAGCAACCCGTACGCGTGATCCTGCACAGCGAATGAGGATTAGCCTATTCTTTTTTAGTCGCACCATCTGTGCCTGATTGGCGGCTTTCGAATATCTTCATCCAGTTGCCGTCCCACGTGTGACTGACAGCTAACTAACCTCCAACTCTACATCATTCTTTAATTCTGCCGACGCCAAAAGTGAATCAACGCCAACGCGCTTGGTGAGGTTAGTGTCCCCAAATCCCAAACCAAACATGCACAAACGGTAACCAAATTTATTCATATCCAATGGTTTCCTCGGCCATGACTCACATGGTCGGTCCACCCGAACTTGGCTCTCGCATAGGTTGTCCAGTCAGCAAAATGTTTCTTCCAAGGGTCTTCTGTACAGCTATGGGGATGTTGTTGTCATGTTCATGGAACTGAAGAGGTCAGTGTCTGACCCTTTGAATAAAAAAAAACATAACCTTAAAGGAGGTTTATAAAATTGTCAGAAGGTTTAGTAACTTTATTATTGAGTTAGAGTTTGACCAATCCTATCCTATATGGTTGGGAACTGGTTTAGTTGTAAGATCTTAGGATTAGGTAAACATAATACAGCTGTCCACGTAATGTTAGACTTGCTTTTACAGACAGCAAGTCGACTCAGTTTGTGTTTTTGTTTTCAGAGCTGGCAAGGTTTTGGTTACACTGCGGGCCCTTCTAAAATTCTTTTCTTGTAAAGCGAGGCGTTTGCCTGCGACAGCTGAAGCTTGCATATTTCGCTGCTGATTTATGATATTTTCTTTTACACCATAACGATCGGAGTTCTTCCAACTACAATTTGAACATTCGACTCGTCTTGCTTTTTTTTGGATCTTTAAACTACTTCGACTAACTCTAAACTGGATAAATGGATAGATTCCATGGGGTTTCTTCAAGTTTTATACTGATCGAAGTCTGAAACAGACGGTTTCTTTCGAACCTTCTTTTTTTTTGGATATAGTAAGATCACGATCTTAATCGAATTTCTCCTACTGCCACTGTCTGTTGTTTAACAATCAGTTCCTATTGTCTGATCAGTCTATAAATATCCTATACATGATCGTTTACCTCCTGCCACGATAAAACATAACGATTTCTAGAATCATTTGTCGATTATTGTCCATCTTTCGATGATGACTTCCTTCAATTGAATACATCGCTCTTGTATTTCCGCATTTTCTTAATGTACATGCCCAGCATGACTAATGCTTGTCGCTCGAAAACCCTTGTACGGACATAACGATACGAGACAGACCCCGGATGATGATGTCTGTCAACCATCTGGTCATAATTATTGTCACTGCTAGTAAATACAAGAAACGGGACCACAGCCACCCCAGCCAGACGGTATCATCGTCGCAAATTAATATCCGCATCCGCCCATTCCCGGGGGCAACAAATTTAGCCACGATGTCAACGAATTTTGTTTCCTCCATCCCGTCCCGTTTTGGTGTCTCATCGGTGGCACTGCTGCGTGCGAATGGTCGATGGTCGAAAGGTCGCGTACGACAATTATAGTGCACATCCTCACTGGGAGGAACATAATTTTCTCCCCCACCGTGTCTGCCAACCTTTATCTGCAAGATGAATGGGGATTTTTGTCTTCCTGCTAGGATTGGACGCGACTGAACTGACGGACACGCCATAAAGAATGAAACGCTCTGCAAACAACTAAAGCAGCAACAAAAAAACACGCAACACACACGCTCGCGAGGGCAATGATCGTGAAAGACCGGAAAAAAGGATTATACAGTTACTGGGGCTGGAGGATGTGCGCATAAGCCTTCGAGCCATAGGCCGGCCGGGTGTGTGTTGGGACGTTTGTGGAGTCCATCATTGCGCGGAATATGCTTTTTTGCTCCGCTTTTAGCAGAACGGCCCGCCGTCAGATGTGATGCGCGTGGGACGGACGCGGGTAGACGGCAACATAGACAGCCAGTCTGCCCAGTTTGACCGATTATGGAGGTGGGAAGTAATGCAACCGGCAGTAAACGTACAGGAGAATGCTGCTATCTGCAACAAGTCGTTGGACATCGTCCTCTTTCTTCTTCGTACCGCGGCCGCCTTTCAGCCTCACAACCTACGACTGTTCCCTTTTTCGCCTCGTTTCGCTTGAGAGCGCTAGGCGCTGTCGATTCTCAGGCAGCAGCGGAAAAAGAAATGCATTCGTGACCATGAATTAACAGTTGTTATTAAGTGATCGGTTGCGGCTGCATGCTTCGCACAAGCGCTACTACCACTCAAGATTGAAAACATTCAGCAAAAAAAAAGCCTTCTTCTCGCAAGGTATCAAAAAGCGTTCGATAGATCTCTGAACCCTCGCCAACCATCACTAGCCGCACAATCTCGACACACGATACGTCGAACTCATAATCATCAAATTCTACACCGCAATTGTACACTGCCCCGTGGTGTTTAAAAGGTAGCAACCAAAGGCAGATGCGGAATCTCGCGTTGTCTTCAAAGGGAATGATCGGTCGATCGGTTATCTTCTACGCTGAGATGCTCCCGCCCTTAACCGTCGTGTGTCGTGTTAAGCTCGAGCGTGTGGTGGTCCATTGCGCGGTCATTGTTTGACTACGGGGAGGAGAATGTCCTCTGCTGCCCGAAAGAGGGGAAAGAAAACAAGCAAAGGATGGGAGTAGCCCCATCCGGTAGCCGCCGGCGGTGGCAACGGCGACTTGCGTTAATGATTTAGTAAATAAATCAATCGAATCGGAAATGAGCAAAACAAATAGAGTTAATGCGTGTTGAACGAACGCGCGCGGCGGTGGTGGTTTTGCTTTTCGGTGGCGGCATTTTTTTTTTCCATGGCCTCTAAACAGTACAGTAAAAGCACCCGGCAACAAACCGATTATGGGATTGGCTTTGCTTCGGTGGTTGTGGTCCGTCTTTAGCGGTGTTATGAATTTGTTCAACATAGTTGCGCGTGAACGAAGGGAAAAAATATTGAGAACGGAACCGGAGCTTTGCCTAGAAGATCGCCTGGATATGGGGTCTGTAAACCACAAGCTTTTGATTTATGTAGTCATTTCGTCAAGCTGTGTTATTTCTATGGGAATCTGAGATTTTTATGTTGCCAACCACTTCTTGGAAGAATGTAAGACAATCACTGCATCATATTGAAGATGCAGTCAATACCGCAGATTTTAATTTACAGACCAAACTAGACAAGATGCATGAAGATGATACTTCCAACAAATGCTTGAAATAGTTGAAAACTGCAACAGTCACACGCTTTGGTACAGTACCCGGAACGAGCAGATATACCGCAGACATCAAGAATTTACTTCGCTGTGGTTGTCGATCAGCGTCCGTAACTTCCACCGATCGCCAGTACACAAATTTACTTCACACGTTTTAGCGTTACACCATAAACGCGCCGACACCGTGCCGCCAAGGGAGACACTCTCCACGGTTCTTCCTATCCATTCCTGGTGCTGGTTTGTGCGTGTTTGTCCATAACATTTCTCCTGCGTGTGTTGGTCGTGCTCTGTATGCTTACCATTAGACACTACACGCGGAAAGAGTAGTGGCGAGACGTGACGAACGTGTTTGAAGTTAAAATACCCTTTGTTGAAACCAGCAACAGTGAGGGGCTTCCGAACCGAAATCATTCAAGGGCGGAAGGTCTAATGCAGTTGGTGTACTACAAAAAAGCTAGAAGTCGAGGTACTGGTCTAGTCTAACATTGACTGTGACCTAGTTCTTAGTAGTAACCGAATATGTGCTCGTAACAGCCTAGTCTGGACTAGTTCTTTTACAACCTCCACTAGTGACTGTTAAGATTCGGGGGTTCTCTTGCGATATTGCAACCTGACTCCCTATACTAGATCATCGTCTGGCAATGATTACCTCATAAAATCAGACGTCTTCGTACGATACACTGCGTAACCCTCACCAGGCGAAAGGTAAACGAATAATATTATTGCTCTACTCATCACACTTCTCTCGCTATCTGGCGCCTTTCTAACACATCGTGCGTCTTTTGAGGACATGGTGTGGAATTAACACCAAGTGTATAATTTTCCGTGTCACGACCTACATCATGAACTACAGGAGACTTCTGATCATGCATTGAGTAGCTGCAGTACTGCATCAACACATCGAACAATCTTTCCTTCAAAATCCACCTCTTCTGGAAGCTAAATTTCTCATAAAAAAGAGGACATTAATATTGACACACCTGGCGCGTAATGTTCCCGACCACCCAACCTGGTGGACGGTGGCCAAAAAATCCCAACAAACTTACCTTTTTTTGGAGGAGACACCAGCTGCTTAGAGACACCTTCATGCCACGGTTTCGCTTCGATTATTCATTGACCCGCACAGCCCGATTGGTTAGCCAATTTGTCCATGTATCAAACCGTTATTAAATTTATTGTTTACTACGCATCCGATCGTATTTTCTTCCCACCGTTTGGGTTTCGTTCCAAATTCGAATGCCAAGAATAAGGGTAACGTACTGCTGCTGCCCATTTGGGACACAGTATTCCTTTTTTTTTCGATCCCCGACTGGCACGTCTTCGGTAAACGGCCGACCGAGACAGTGGTCGACAATTGATGGCCAAGTTTAGCTCTCGTGAATTTAAATATGGAGAACTTGTCAGAAGGGTTTTGACTAAACAACAGGGTGCGAAATTGCTTGATGTTTTTACGGAACAAAGCCATAATTCGCAGTCCAAAATATTTTGGTCACACAATGTCAACTGTTGAGTAGAAATGTAGGGTAGAGTTATTAGCTACTACTGAGAACAAGTTCTCCATTTATCAATAATAATGATCATGCTAAGGCATCAACCAATTCTAAAAATTCTTACAGATTAGTTGAGCATACCTATCATTACCGAATAAATTAATTAAAAGACTACAACTTAACCAGTTAAGACCTGACAACAACCATGAATAGTTCGCCATGGCAGATCACTTCAGTTCTGATCTTCAAAAATTAATAATTTGGAAAAATCTTAGTAATTGGCTTATCGACTCGGCCGGAATTAGCAATAAATATGTTACTCGAAATAGTGATCGTGAAACGAATGATCCACTATTTATTTTTTCATAGGTTAGGAAAGGCCTGTTGCTGAATAAATTTGCTATGTAGTGAAATAGAGGTATACTCAAACATAATAAAATTTCAATGTTGAGTAACTTTATGTAACGAAACTTTGTGCTTTGAAAATTTTTGGGATTTTAATCTAATCTATCATTTCAGACTAGTTATGACCCCAAATGTAATTGATGTACTGGGTAATTTCTAGCCCACAAAGTACATTTGTTTACACTTCACCCCAAACAGCTTACCAACCACTGAACTAGGACGCAATCGTTGAAAAAGGAGTCTTAAAGCCGGTTCCTTCGCTTCCAGCATAAACATGGCCACACGGCGTTGCCCAAATGTGGGTGAAGACGAAGACAAGTGAATCGATTAATAATTCATGACACGTAGAAACATTTACGCGCTTCCCACCCATTCCCAATCGATCCCCGTGGTCGTATCGTCCCGTTCCAAAACTGGCTTGTATACTGTTTGTGTACGGTCGTAAAGTTTGAATCTGCTAAATAGTGTACGCCAGAACATCGCCATAGCGTTCGATGACTCTTTTGCTCGTAACTTAAACTTTAATGAACCTACCCGCGTCTGGCATTTCTCCCTTTTCCACTCTCCTCCACAAAACCGTATCCCATTAGTCCGGTTCCGATTCCGGTTTTTGGGCATGTCGCCAGAGTGCAAAAAATAGGCAGGTAGGGGAGTAGTAGATGCCTACGAGGAGTGTTCCTTCCTTCCTGTACGCTGCAGGAAGGAAGTTGTGCCAACCGATTACGACCCCGTTCTGGATGGCGATCGGACTTGTACCAGCTGTACCATAGACGGTTATCTCAAACGCATCGTGAGATATTTAATGGCAGAGTTTTTCATTCTTTTCCCCCGTTTCTGTCACATACTACAGCAACGGTACATGAACCTCGCAAGCACTAACTGTAACACATTCTGTCCGTTGAAAAGCCGCTATTTCACTCTTCATCTCATCACACGCCTTTCATGATCACTTGTTGATATCGTGTTATCATGTATAGAGCAGAGTTGGGTCACAAAAACTGTACAGTTCGTTTAATTGTTTTAAGTGAACGTTGCTGCAGTTCGCGAATAATCCTTCGGGTGAACTATCTATATAGACTGGTCGAGTGAATTATGCGTTGAATGTAAAAATGATCAAACCAGCTGTGAAGCAGATTGATTGATACACGTTGAACGGTTTGTAATGCAGGTGGAGCGACCCTAATCCGCAGGTTGAGCGAACTGCCTGTCAAATGTAGCTACATTTGATGAGCGATCTGGAACTTGCCGGTTGAGTAGAGGTTGAGAGTAGAGAACTAGAGCTAGTAGAACGAGATAAAGAATAAGACACATTTTGCATGCTATACAAAAGAACGAAAGATTCTTCAGTTCTTCAGTTCAGTTCTTCACAAAGAACGACCCAGTTCGCTCAAGTTCATACAAAACTAATGATTTGCTCCCACTTTAGTACAGACGGATTTCCAAATTTAGGAAGCTTCTATAAATTGCATACTAACAAAAGAAATAGAGAAAGTGACCCCACCATATTGTCAAAATTGATGACACGCTAACCTAAAAAAAAAGCATAAGCTCCAAATGCTCCAAAACGTTCTACAAAAAATGACGCCGTTGCTTTTCACTTTTAGAACGCACCAACGCTTTCGTTACCACACCGTGTGCGTTTCACTTAATATTCGCCGGACATTTCCAAAGTGTTTCCGGCATTTTCCTCGCTGGCCTCGATCTGCGGTCAAGTTCATTGTACCGGCTCTGTTTTGTCGGTGATGCTGCACTATCCGGAAGTTCACGTTTCGTTTCATGCGCTATATTGTCACCTAACTGTGAATGTGAATACTTTTGTTTGCCTTTGCCGTGTTTGTGTCAGCACAAAATTCCCCGGGATGTATGGTGGACACTCTGTCGAACACGGACAGATCAGTTACGGGCGCCAGTTAACTCCCAATGGATGCGTGCTGAACCGCAACGGGCAGCAAATAAAATCCACGTCACGCACTGTCGATCATCAAAGGCGCATTGAGTTGTTATTCGTAAAGTTCTTTCCGATCTTTGGTACCACTTTTTTTGTACTCATTTTGCCTGCCACACGCGCCGAGTGATCTTCGTGTGCAATATTGTCACATCCTACATTGTCAAGCCCAACTTTGGCGTGAACCACACACTTGGCGGGCAGAGTGAAGCTTGGAGAGGTATTTTGTATTGTTTTTTCATTCACCGTCACTGTTTGTTGTTGCTCATCGACGCAAACGAGAACGGCTGGTGTCGAACGCCTTCCACTTGGTGGAATTATTTGTAGAAACGACACCACCAGATATGATGATCGCACCGGAGAGTAAAGTTTGCGGATCGTGTACAGGGAGATTCACCATGAAGACGACACACGCGTTGGGCCTCCATCTCGTCGAGTCTCGTGTGACATACTTCTTTTCCATCCGCTAATTTGTAGTGATTACTGCTTTCTTCGCACCCATTACCATAACCAGTCACACTCTGCGGAAGAAGTTGCGTACAGTTTTGCATTCCGGTACGGTGATTAAACTGATAACGCAGGAGGAAAGCAATCTAACACGATTGAAATTAAAATGTTACAAGTAATTGTGTTAGTTGCGGCGCTATTTTGTTCCTTTTAATCTATCGACTGATCGCAGCCCACGATGCTCCACACCGTGCCAAAGAATTAGTAACCAGAAATTGCAGAATTTCGATGTTGTAACAGCCGTGCCCCAGTGCCCCGGTGCCTTTTTTCCCTCGCAAACGCGAACAGACAGTAAACACAATGACTTAAGGAAGACAGATTGGACACGGGCGCCACCGATTTCTGCTTCATGGATGGATAATTTGCCATTTGCCAGCCGGCGCGTCGCATTGCATCACGATCGCTTGATCTGCACAACCAACGCACTGGAAATGCACGGATTGGGACGAGTTATTTTTGGCTTGGTGTAAAAAATACACACATCAGATCTAAGCAAGTGTGATTCCAATTACAAATCAAATCCAAATTATTGCTTTTATTTTATTTAATTACCTTCGCCGAATTTATCATATCAAATCCTGTTGATATGATGTTGCACAAAAGCATGTTAGCCACTACCAATAAAATAAATGCATCCTTAAGCCCTGTGTACACGATTTGCATGCATTTGTTTTGGGTTTTTATTATTTTTATTTCAAATAACAATAAAATTACGTAGAATAAATTTAGCATACAAACTGCAGCCTTCCTAAAATAGAACCCCTCTCCGTATAATTTATGTCAGCCTTGAATTTGTCCAGCCTCTTGCCCTACTATTTCTCGCTGGCGTCTTGATGCAACGCTAAAGAGGGTTACTTTGCGGTGTGACAAATGTCGGGTTTTGTTTTAGAATTGGCTCCAGTCCCATTGCCTGGCCCATTGAGCGATTGCATTTTGGTATTGGCAACAAACGGCGAACAGTGGCGCGATCACGACCTCTAAAAACTATCGTACGATCATGTTATTACTTTCGATCGTTCGATATCATGTAAACGTTCTATTTTATCAACAGTTCTTACGTTGTTTTATTCGCCACTGATCAACAAAAACTTGCCGATTTGTTTTAAGAACTCACCCTGTTTTTTTTTTTGGTTTCCCCAGCTTTTTTCTTTCTTGCTGAAGTAATCACTTCACTTGACGTGGGCGAAACTGAACATTCACGTTCATAAATTGATACACCACCAAATTGGAAGCCGCTTGCATAAGCTGCTGATACGGCACGCGAAAAGTGTCCGATCGCAATAGCAAATGCCGGAAAAGTGCCATCTGCCAGTCCGTGCTCATGAAAACGTGCTGGGCGTCACTTCTGTCACTTCTGTCCACTGGATGATTATAAGTTTTCTTTATAAAAAATGTTAACTTGAGTTGTTTTTTTTTTTGACTGTTCACCAAAAAGACGGTTAATGGTGCGAATTGGGTAGCGCTCGGGTGAGTTTATGTTTTTTTTTTAGCTGGTAGCTTCCCAATGTTCGGCACACAACTTGCTGACAGTGTTTTATATTTTGACCACCACCTAGTGGCACACACCAATTGGCACACGCCAAAAGTATCGTACGATCGCACGAAAGAATGGAACGGAGGTTCCTGTTGCCAACAGTCACACATGCTCGGTTCGGTCGCTGGGACTTTTGAGGTTATGATGTTCCAGGTGCACCGAGTTACGTACGGGGTGTACGTTTTCTCCATCTCTCTCCCCCACCAAGACGCCATGGGAGTTTTTAAGGAGCGGGGGATGGGGGCGAAGTGTGCTGGTTTGCATAAAACTGTGTACGGTTAGCCAGGCCAAAAATAACCAAACTACCCAACAAGAAAAAAGAGTGTCTGGGCCCCGTTAGTACGCGCCAGCCATTATTCCGGGCGGTGTCAATCTTACTTTCAAGCGGAAGTTAGGTCAGTATCCTGTCAATCGTTGTACCGGGCGGAAGGGTTTGTCTTAGGTGATTTTTATCTTTAGTGCGTAATGAACATTAAGTTGTCATTCTTAAAATAATACAAAGACAAGCATTAAATCAGTGCGAACATTAAAGTGTAGAAGTGTAGAAGTATCACTAACCATGAAGCATATCTTGAAACATTGCAGCGTGTTTTAGTTAATCCGCCCATTCAGTGATAAGAACGTGATCTTAGACGAGGCATCGGTGTAGAGTGATTGTAGTGAGATTGATTCCGATCAGAGTTATAATAAATTAAAAAGAGATTCAAACGCATTGAAAACATATGAAAACAACAAACAAACCCAAAGAACTACTATCCCCCCAAGAAAAAATTGCTGAAAATATTGTCGCGAACTCAAATTCGTTCAATTTTGCCTATAAATCCATGAGAAGGTTTTTGGAATTATATGGAAACTTTTGCCACTTAAAAATAATAATCAAATATTCTCCTAAACCCGCGCAAAAATCATTTAACTTACGAATAAAGCATAATTGACATAGGCAATTAACATCAAATAAATAAAATACAATAATAATAGTCAAAGTAAAATTACCGCACAACCCCGCAAAGAAACGCACACATGATAGGTCCGTCGATTCGGATCAGCCGGAGTTTTCATAGTGAGAATAAATCCACTATGTGTGGATTTTTTGAGTCTGGCTTTTGTATGAAGATCCGATATACTCCGAGATATACTTTTTAATGCAAGACAATCGATTTCGGAAAATTGAAATCCGGAGCGCGCTCTGGCCCCGATACATACCGGATTGAACCTATACGGCAAATGGTCGGATCAACCTATCCCCAACATCGGTGGTTCAGTGGTAGAATGGTGGTTCCCGGCCGGTTCTGGGTTTTTTTTTTTGTAAATTTCAAGCTTTTTTTCTTGAATATTCGATTGTGTTTCTAAAAGATTAGAAAATTGTATAATATTATATAAATAAATTTCCCTTTAATGTTATTATTATACTTAAACGCCTCGGGGGTTTTTTTGAATGTTACAATGAATATTTAATACATTTCAATAAGATACGTATTTTTCTGTTCTTTCGCAAAGTTAATCTAACACTCTTTTCTTATTTTTCATTACAGCATTATTTTTAAAAAGCCGACATGTCCGATATTGGATGCAGGACTTAGCAAGAGCATTCCACACGATATATAATATAATTCGCGAAACGATTACTCATTTGATCGTTGCTAATCTAGCGCTTGTGTGTGCGTGTGAGTGAACAAAACAACAAGTCTGCTACAATTTCAACTGCAGAAAAAAGATCATTATGGCAGCCGTAGTGTATGGGAACAGTCCTCGGCACAGCAGTCGTCACCATCAGGTAAGATAGTTAGAACTCCTGTGGAGATCCTCATCAAGTCTCCCAAGTTATAAGCATAACTGATTGACCTATTTGCATCGCTCACCCTACAGGGTCATCTGCTGTCTCAACACTCACCGTACCACACGCAGTCAGCCAGTGCTGGTCAGCATCACACATTGCCACCGCCGCCCGGTCACCATCATTCCCACCACTCGGTATCGTCCGTATCGCCACCATCGCAGATCATCACACCGCCGACCTCGTACCTTTCCTCCGCCACCACCGCCATCTCGTCGCAGCAGTCGTCGGGTGGTGGTCAGCAGCAAACGCAACCACAGTACTATCACCATCACCATTCGCAGTCGGTATCGTTGCCACCGCAGCACTCACAGACGCTCAGCAGCTACCATCAGCTGCGCAGTTCCAAGCGGAAGTCGGCAGTAGAGCTGCTGGCCGAAAGCAAACCGTTCTACGTGAAGTCGGAAACGGTGCTCGATCGTCAGCAGCAGCTGCTGAACAAGCGCTCGAGTGGCGGAAGTGGCAGTGGGGGAGGTAGTGGTGGTAGCAGCGGAGGTGGAGGCGGTGGTGGACCATCGCAGCAGAGCAGAACTGGTGTGGGAGATGGAGCCGGTGGGAGTACCGGTGCGCTGAGCGGATCGTGTAAGTACAAAGTCAGCGAAAATGGTCCGAAAAGAGGAGACCGGGAGAGCCGTAATAATAGGAAAGAGAGAGAGAGAGAGAGAGAGAGAGAGAGAGAGAGAGAGAGAAAGAGAGAGATAGAGAGATAGAGAGAGAGAGAGAGAGAGAGAGAGAGAGAGAGAGAGATAGAGAGAGAGAGAGATAGAGAGAGATAGAAAAATGATATCATAAAGGATGCATCCATCCTCATCTACACAAAAAGAAGTCTCTGTTTCCGCCCGGGATCGAACCGGGGGCCTTCCGCGTGTTAGGCGGATGTGATAACCACTACACCACGGAAACAGTCGAACGCAGTGGCTTTAGCATGGGTACTAAGTCTGTGGAGTTACACTAAAACATATTAAGAATGAAATTCCACAATTCATTCATTCCTTCTTCAACACCTTTCAAGTCTTTCACCTATCGCAACACAACATATTCTTAACAGTTTACTTTTGCTAGTATTTCTTATATTCATGTTTAAGTCGCAATGATCGTTCTCCATTTTGGATGGCCGTTTTGTGCGTTGAAATCCAATCTTTAGGATTCGTTGGAGTTAGATGCTGCGAATTCCACTGACTCCACCGATGGTGAATGGTTCTGTTATTTTTGCCATTCAACATCTGCGACATAGCGTACGTGCGATGTTTATTTTCTAAACAATTTAGTAGCGTTTTACAGTTGTTTCCGACATATCAATATGTGTTCTTTTCATTCGGAAACCTTGAAAGAGAATCGTTTGAAGGAAACTGCTTATAAAGATCAACTGACAAAGATATCTATATCTGCGATAAGATATCTACGTCAAACGCGTGGAGCGCGCTGAATACTTAAAATCTTTGAGCTCTCCCGGTGCGCAAGGAACGGCGCTCAGATCGACAAGCATCGGTGGTTCAGTGGTAGAATGCTCGCCTGCCACGCGGGCGGCCCGGGTTCGATTCCCGGCCGATGCAATTGGAGATTTTTTTTGTTATGTGTTAACCTTCATTTCCAAATCACAACACATTAATGTTTTACATTACTCATTTTTTTCCACAGACATGGTATCACCGTCGAGAACACTGCCATCTTCCGCCGTGAGCCAGGCGCTCCAGCAACAAGTGCAGCAGCAGCAACAGCAGCAACAACAGCAGCAACAGCAACGACCAACAAACCGCCGGAGTGCCTCGTCCGGTTCCGATCTGCTGCAGACCAAGCTACGCAAGCTGCTGAACGCTGCCGACAGCAAAGAGACAATAATGCCCCCGGTCGACGTGGGTCTGATCAATTCTAAATATGGCCAACCGCTGGAAACGAGCTACATCGGCACCGGGATGGTCGGTGGTGGCGGCGGAATTGCCGGCAGTCTGGATGATATCGGATACATTCAGCCGCCGAAAAACTACCAGCAGCAGCTGACCGTGCACCCGGAGCAACCGAGTGATGTGTCCGTGTTCTTCCCAAGTGCGTTCTTATCGCCACAGTCCTTACCGCCGCATCCGGGCGGAGATGACGATCTCTATCTGTACGGTGGACTCCACGACAGCCTGGTGCTGACCGATGATTACCGTGCCATTAGTCCGCCGGCTGAGTATGCGGAACAGCAACAACAGCAGCAGCAGCAACAGCAACATGGCGGTTCTCCCGAGAGCAAACATCCTATGGGAGGTGGCCACAGGTGAGCTATTCGTGAGGTGTTACAACTCATCGATACGGGTGTAATATCGGTGAAGTGCTGCTTTGAGGATTCATGAACCTACTCAGAGTCGATTCATATGAATGACTCTCCGCTCTTTTCAAAAGATTCATAAAGCACAACACTGGTTAAGTTGTTCAGTTTTGATTAATATAATTCAAATCGACATCTCTTTGCAGTCGCTACAACTACCAACGGTCGTACTCGCACTCGCAAGCCGTGGTGACCGGTTCCGGCCATCATCCGACCGATGAATCCGACTACTCACCGACACAGTCGTACAACATCAACAGCCACAAGTCGCTGCCGGATCTGCACTCGCAAAGTAGTCGCCATTCGCCACACTCGGAGGCACTGAGCTGCTGCAGTCGGGGCAACCGGTCCAACCGTTCCGGTAGCTCCTTCAACAGGGACTCGGGCGGTTCCTCGGGCCACTACACGCACCACAGTGAACCGTGCTGTAAGCAGCAGCAACAGCAGCACCAGCAGCACCAATCGAATCACCACCAGCTGTCACACGTTCCGCACTCGCAAATGTTGATGCAACATCAGCAGCAGCAGCAGCAACAACAGCAGCATCATCCGCAGCACTACACGCAGCATCACTCGCAGCAGCAACAGCACAACGCGCTGTCACAGGGAGGAGGACAGCAGGGTAACGAGTCAATGATGATGCTCGGTGATTATCGGCGTGACAGTGGCTCCTCGACGCAGCACAGTGGCAATTCGTACTACGCCTACGGTATTCCTCCGCTGCGCTACGACTGCATCGAGTGTCGGGCGAAAATACGCGAAGAGGCCGACTGCTTGCTAAACTTCACCACACCCGAGGTCCCGGAAGCATTCCAGGATGGATATAGCGAGAAGCAACATCAGCTCCAGCAGCAGCAACAGCAGCAACACTCGCTATCCAAGGGTCAACACACGAAGTACTACGACGAGCGTGGCAGGAAGTACTACAAGAACGTGGCAGGCCCTCCGATGTCCCCATTGTCGCCGGTGTCTCCGCTCTCACCCCCGGATCAGCCCCAGTCACAGCTGGATCTTAGTCCACCGCTCGGTACGTTCAAGCGGCAGAAGTGTTTGCGCTTCAAGAATCGCAGCGGTCGCCAGTCCGCCGTCAGTAATCCATCGCCGTCGTCTGGAGGCCGCTGTGGACCGGGTGGAGGACCAGGTTCGAGTGCGAGTGCTGGTGCTGCCGGAGGTGGCGGACAGCTCGACGACGATCGGCGACCGATATTGCGCTCGAAGAGTGATATCAGCGATCGGTACTGGAATCGCACCCAACCGGAGCGTAGTCTCCCCATGGCGACAGACGTTCGCGAACACCGGGAGCGTCGAGCCGATCGTGAGCGGGAGCGGGATCGGGATCGGGACAGGGACCGTGACAGGGACCGGGAAAGGGACCGGGACCGGGAGCAGCTCGAGAAGCAGCGTTCGCGCTCGGACAGCCTAACACAGCTGGAACGGTTCTTCGATCGACTCGGACTGGACGAGGAAACGTACGATCGGTACATCGCACCGAAGAGTTCGCTGCAACGGCGTTCGTCCGGTTCGTATCACCACCATTCACACCACAGCAATTCCGCATCTTCCGACATTCATCGCCTTTCGGACGACTGCTCTGCTGGTGGTGGAAGTGGTGGTGGCGGTGGAGGAGATTCCGATGAGTCTAGCGCCGTCTTCTTCTCCGACGTGTCCACCATCGACTCCACCAAGCTGCCGGACAGCACGGAAACGGGCAACGGACAGGGACAGGGAGTCGCTTCCGGACCGCACCTGATGGGTGTCGGAGGAACGGGACCTATGCCAGCAGCAGCAGCAGCAACAGCAGTAGCAACAGGTGGTCAGGGTCCGTTGGTGGGTGATGGTGCACCACTCCTTGGTGGTGGTCCGGCACCGCTCTACCGTACCAACGAACCGCCGTCCATCATTGAGCGCAATGCACGCATCATTAAGTGGCTGTGCAACTGCAAGAAGATGCAGCTGGCCTAGGGCCGTCGACACCGGAGGCGGACACCGCCCCGGTGGTCCCCGCCGACCGAGCGCGCTGGCTATCGGCGACGGAATTGAGCTGTGACACACTCCAAGGAAGGCATCTCTGCAATCTCCGCTAAACCAGGAGACTCGAGATCCAACCAAGCCAAAGACGGGACAGACATGTAGGGATGGGTTGTGTACGTGCGTGAAGGAGAAATGAGGTAGAGCACTCACTCCAACAACAACAATGGCGGCCATCAAGTTCGCGTGTGTACTTAGCGAAGACAAATAGATCACCGGTTCGCCAACTGGGAGAAAAGCGTAGATTGAAAGATTAAGTAAGAATGACTAGGGAGGTTTAAACTCGCTACTAAGACTAAGTGTAGTTGTGTATTGATAACTTCTACGAGAAGAAGCCTTTTTCTTCTTCGTGGCAGTAGCACGTGATGGTGAGGGATCATTCGATAGATCGCAGCACTGGGGAGGGCCTGATACAATACCAAGGGATACGATCGGATAGTTTTGGGGGTGGGGGTCAAAATGCAGGGTCGATGGAGAGAGAACAATAATTAAGGGCTACTGACTTACGTGCAGAAGGAACTCTTCGAGCGCATACACATATTTCCCTGTATTATTTGAGGGACTGAGTCATATTACTCACAGTAGTAGTACACACGAGAGTAGTGTCAGCCCAATCTCTCTCTCTTTTTCTCTCTCTATCTAACAGTATGCTATGTGTCTGCGGAGAGGTTGTGCGACGGAGGGATACAGCGTTAACTTTCATGGTTCGTGGAGCAAAAACTGGTGGGATCAATCGACACAAAAAGGGTAGCTATTACACACGTCACACAGAAAATATAAGGGGTCCTGATCTAAAGTTGTCAATTTTGTCACCCGTACCACTACCACACTACACTGTTTCCATTTTACGATACTCGGTACAACTAGGAGCACACACGGACACGACGGCACGTGAGAAAGAGGACATAATTGAGTAAATCATCCGACACGATTTTAGCGATCACTCTTTCTCTCCGTCTCGTAACAATATACTAGGCAATTTTTTAGAGCATTCTTCCTTAATAGCATCCTTCCGTTTTCCTCTCTATTAAGTCTTCCTCCTTAAGAGGATGTCCTGATCGTCTTAGCGATCAAGCGATCAATGCCCTATCCCACGCGCACTTTTCTGCACGCGTGTCTGCTATCCACGTGTGGGTGTAATCAAGCGAATCAATGAACAAAAGCGAACATAATATTTTCTAGTCTAATTTAGTAACTTAAGCGCAGAAAGAGAAAGAGAGAGAGAAAGAGAGTTTTAGTAAGGTACCGAGAAGCAGATTAACCACAAGCAGTAATTTCGTAAATCAAAACAAAATGAAGGAACACTCCGAACCGAAAGGAAGTATGGAAAGAAAAACACACACATTTTCAATCAAACTTACGATTACTCACGAATCAAAACAGTAGTAAAGTAAGGAAAAAAAATTAACGATACAACTTTAACAACGTTGCTCACGAAGAAGGACGTCTGGTGTAGCAAACTTTACTAGCAATTTGTTAATTATGATTAACTTTCCAAACTGTAAAAGTGATTTTAGATGAAGAAATAGTGATCAATGCATTGAAAACAAACACGTGTACTGTTAAAGACTCTGGAGCAAAATGCAGTATGAAGTAAAAGGAGAAATCCTTCCACCATCGTTTTGTGAGTAGAGTTCCGACAACAAAAAAGGCTGCCAGTACAAGCATAGTGATTTTAACTATCGTGAGAAATCCATTCATTCATTTTCTGTTCCGTTTTCCATTTTGCAACCATTTCGGGGACTTTCGTAGTGCACGTTCCACAAGTAATAAAAAAAAAACACATACCGAATACCGCTAAAGTGAATCAAAAAACGCATATACATAAACTCGATACATACTAAACGCATCAAAATACGGTTTTTACACACCACCAATAAATAGAACAGGTCGTTTGTGCGTAGCGAAGCATTAGTGTATGTAGGACAAATAATCGAAACCGAAAGCGATAACCACTCTCCTACACCAGTGCACATAAAACACAAACAAACATAACAAACAAAATATTCAATTAACCGATTACACGCAATGATCAAAAGCGATTTGAAAGAAGCGAAACAAAACAAAAATCGAACTAAAAATAGACAGCGTTTTCCGCATTATGTACGAGCAAGCAAACAAGTTACTAATGTCGAAAAATAGTAAAGTAAAAGCGTAAAAGTATAAAGCAACAATTAAAAAATACACTCACAATTAAAATATACAATCCTTCTGCTAGCTCTTAAACGCAATACGAATACACAAAAACACACACAACATTAACAAAAGAAAGGAGAGAAAAGCAACTTTGAAATACACACAACAACAACAATTTAATAATATCTATCACCGTCACGTAAAAAACATGTAAGAGCAGGGAGGAAAACAAAACTTCAATAATATATTTCAATCAAAACCTAGAAATAGCTAATATACACACAAATAAACACACACACAGCGAATAATGTAGCAATATTCTAAGCAAAAACAAACACATTTCATTTAATGCTGGCAAACAAACAGACTCACATACAAAACAAAAACATTCATAAATTTATTAAAGCAACATAATATTCGTTCAACGCAAGACAAGAAAAGTGATGAGTAAACATGTAAGCAAACGAAGAAAAAAGCAAAGAAACAAACAAAACCACTTTAGGGGCATAGCTTAAAAAAACCTTCAACCTCCCGACTTTTCCAATAAAAAAAAACCACCCCCGAAATACTCTATCGAAATATGGTGGAATTCTCACCCCCAAGTAATGTTGGTTGCACCAAAAAGGGATGAAACTTAAGCTGCGGCGAAACCAATTACAGAATACGATCGGGATTTGATTTGTAGTAGGGAAACGCCTCCCTTAAGGCCGTAGTAAACTCGACAATGAAATAATATACGGGCAAAATATATGTTAAACGATATAACGATCAGATATAGATACACGAGTGTTACGTAAACGTGTATGTGTGAGTGTGTGTATGTACGTGTGCATAGAAAGGATGTGAAATGGCCGGTGGAAGGACGTGAAATGATTTCTGCAGGTGACAAATGATCGACGACTACTTAACAAAACAAAAAAAAGCAAACCTTTCTTTATATAGGCATGAATCAATAAATCAAAAACGTAATGATGAAATATATTAATGATCAAAATACCTATTCCTCGTCTACCTTATTCGCGTTTATGCAATTCCGTATCCGTCAGCGAGGAGTTTAAGAGAGAGAGAGATGGAAGTTACTATCCATTTCATCTGTCTCACTTGCACTAACGATCGTTCTCACGAGTTTGGATGTATGCGATAGCGGTAATGATAACATGGGAGATCTGAACAGCTGTGTGCTCACTGGAGGGGAATTGATGTTACCTCTCATGATGTCATGCTCTCTTGGTGTCCGAAATCGAAAATCGGCTCGTTTGTATGGAACTTCGCATCTGCCGACGGAACAACAGTTCTGCCATAACGGTACTTCTCCTGTATGCTATTATCGTTTGCGTGCTTATCAGTACATGGGGAATCTTAGGGGAAGAATGCGTGTCATCTATCTCACTTGCACTAGCGATTGCTCTCACGAGTTTGATGGTATGCGCAGTGGTGTTAGCCAATGTATTAGAGGATCGTCTGTCACGCTCGCTGGAGGGGAATTGATGTTACCTCTCATGATGTCATGCTCTCTTGGTGTCCGAAATCGAAAATCGGTTCGTTTGTATGGTATTTCGCATCTGCCGACGGAAAGTTTGAGATTCACGCGTACAAAAATTGCACCAGAGCTGCGTTTCATGTAACAAGAGAGCATCCAAATCAAGAGGTGATATTTAACCGGATGACTACAGGGTTGTTGGTAACAAATGTTAGCACAACGAGTTAAAAAAATTGCATTATAATTTTGTGTGGATTTTAAGTGAGAATGTAGCGTAATTAAATGAAACTAATGATATTATTTGTTGCATGTTTGTAAACTATCGTGCGGATGTTTTTAGCTGCCGATAAATTGATTAATGAATACTGATAATGTATGTGGTTCTATGAAATTCGTGTGGTTTTATTGAAATTTTAAAATTATTCACTGTTTTGACAATTGTCTCACAAATGAATGGTCTGAAAAAACGTGCAAAAGAAGATTTGCTCATATTTTTGTTTTATTTTTATAACTAAACATTCAATATAAGTATGAAATATCACGATCATGTGGGGTCTACGATTGTTGAGGATAAAACATCATCCGCTCTTTAGTGGTGTTATTAGCCAATCAAACTTGTATTCTTTTACTAGTATTATTAAAAACGTACAGACAATAAAATAGTTAGCTGATTACGAATTGCAATAACCCTGTAACAGTTTTGCTATAACGGTACTTCTCCTGTATGTTATTATCGTGTGCGTGCTTATCAGTACATGGGGAATCTTAGGGGAAGAATGCGTGTCATCTATCTCACTTGCACTAGCGATCGCTCTCACGAGTTTGATGGTATGCGCAGTGGTGTTAGCCCATGTATTAGAGGATCGTCTGTCACGCTCGCTGGAGGGGAATTGATGTTACCTCTCATGATGTCATGCTCTCTTGGTGTCCGAAATCGAAAATCGGTTCGTTTGTATGGAATTTCGCATCTGCCGACGGAAAGTTTGAGATTCACGCGTACAAAAATTGTACCAGAGCTGCGTTTCATGTAACAAGAGAGCATCCTAATCAGGAGATGATATTTAACCGGATGACTACAGGGTTGCTCGGTAACAAATGTTAGCACAACGATTTAAAAAATTTGCATTATAATTTTGTGTGGATTTTAAGTGAGAATGTAGCGTAATTAAATGAAACTAGTGATATTATTTGTTGCATGTTTGTAAACTATCGTGCGGATGTTTTTAGCTGCCGATAAATTGATTAATGAATACTTGTAATGTATGTGGTTCTATGAAATTCGTGTGGTTTTATTGAAATTTTAAAATTATTCACTGTTTTGACAATTGTCTCACAAAGGAATGGTCTGAAAAAACGTGCAAAAGAAGATTTGCTCATATTTTTGTTTTATTTTTATAACTAAACATTCAATATAAGTATGAAATATCACGATCATGTGGGGTCTACGATTGTTGAGGATAAAACATCATCCGCTCTTTAGTGGTGTTATTAGCCAATCAAACTTGTATTCTTTTACTAGTATTATTAAAAACGTACAGACAATAAAATAGTTAGCTGATTACGAATTGCAATAACCCTGTAACAGTTCTGCCATAACGGTACTTCTTCTGTATGCTATTATCGTGTGCGTGCTTATCAGTACACGGGGAATCTTAGGGGAAGAATGCGTGTCATCTATCTCACTTGCACTAGCGATCGCTCTCACGGGTTTGATGGTATGCGCAGTGGTGTTGGTCAATGTATTAGAGGATCGTCTGTCACGCTCGCTGGAGGGGAATTGAAGTTACCTCTCATGATGTCATGCTCTCTTGGTGTCCGAAATCGAAAATCGGTTCGTTTGTATGGAATTTCGCATCTGCCGACGGAAAGTTTGAGATTCACGCGTACAAAAATTGTACCAGAGCTGCGTTTCATGTAACAAGAGAGCATCCTAATCAGGAGATGATATTTAACCGGATGACTACAGGGTTGCTCGGTAACAAATGTTAGCACAACGATTTAAAAAATTTGCATTATAATTTTGTGTGGATTTTAAGTGAGAATGTAGCGTAATTAAATGAAACTAATGATATTATTTGTTGCATGTTTGTAAACTATCGTGCGGATGTTTTTAGCTGCCGATAAATTGATTAATGAATACTGATAATGTATGTGGTTCTATTCGTGTGGTTTTATTGAAATTTTAAGATTATTCAATGTTTTGAAAATTTGAAAAAGCTATATGCACGCTGCAGGGGTATTGATGTTACCTCTTGTTTTGGATGCTCTCCTGGTATCAGGCATCGCAAAACGTTTCGTTTGTAATTGATGATGTCTTAACGCCCCATCTTCACACACGCATCGGTGGTTCAGTGGTAGAATGCTCGCCTGCCACGCGGGCGGCCCGGGT
The DNA here is from genome assembly GCF_943734755.1 of Anopheles moucheti. Lineage (NCBI taxonomy): Eukaryota > Metazoa > Arthropoda > Insecta > Diptera > Culicidae > Anopheles > Anopheles moucheti. Next base: position 81,786,160 of record NC_069141.1, read on the forward strand.
TCGATTCCCGGCCGATGCAAATGAGGATTTTCTTTATTAATAGCACCTCGGACATACGATTAACTTTTTTCAAGATCGCAGTGTTTTCTCCGTTCATTTTCTTCTTTCATTGTTACAAAATCTCCATTCAGAATATGTATAGCTTTGCGAAACACATTAAATCAATTATATTTCTTTTTCTTTTCTGTTTCTATTACTATTTTCATGTTCTCCTACACTCTTACTTCCGCCCCGTAGATCTTCCTCGACCACCGAACTTCTTACCACCTCCTCTACCACGACTTCCACCTCCACGTTTCTGGAAATGCGACTTACCTGCTCCACCACCACGTCCACCGAAATGTTTTCCTCCTCGGCCCAACTTCTTACCGTCACGATCACTAAACCGTGTCGCTTCCCAGGCCAACTGTTTTATCGACGATTTATCCTGATTAAACACTTCAGCCTCCGTACCGTGACTATCAAACAGCTGCTTCTTGGCCGCCTTGTTGATGGAACCACCACCCTTCTTTTTGCCACCCCGCTTATCGTCCATCGCCGATTCCACATTACTCTCAAGCAACTCGGAAAAGTCATCGGCCGCCGCGAACAACGAGCTCATATCTGCCGTCTTCAGCTTTCGGGCAAACTCGCGTTCGCTTACCATGCCACGGTCCGTTTTGGACGGAAGCTTCTTACGCTTCTTCGGAACTGGTTCCTCCTCCTCATCGTCTAATCCGTCGCCGTCCGATGCGTCATCCATCATCTCGTCCCCATCAAAATCGTCATCCTCTTCCAGCGAAATGCTTCCACCGTCGCTAAATTCGCCATCCTCATCGATCGGGTCACGACGAATGCGCCCGGCACGAGGCCGATCATCGTCCGAAGCGTCCTCTTGGTTGCTATCCTCCGCTTCATCGTCCACATCATCCCAATCGTCCAGCCCGTCCATATCGTCCTCTGCGTCATCTTCTTCACCGCGACGACCCTTTTTAGCCTTCCTTTCCTTTGTCATCTCCTGTTCGAGCTCCTGCATAAAGTCCACCTCTGCTCCACCGTCAAGGTCCGCATCATGACTTGCACCCGGCACACCCAGTGTGTCCAGATAGGCATCGAACTCATCATCATTAAGCGAATCAACGTCCGAATCGATATCATCTTCCGCTGTTTTGCCCTTCGTCTGGTTACGCTCCTTAGCCCGCTGGATTCGATATCGCTTCTGCTCTAGGAACCTAAAAGATAGGCGAAAACAGAAAAATGTTTAATTAAAAGGAACATTGTTGTAAATCATTCACTTCACACACTCACTTGAAGATGTATTCATCATCTTCCGCACATTGATTCTTGGTGAGTGAATTCACGGGCAAGGCACGGAATCCAGTCGGTGCGTAATCGCTCTTCCGCTGGGTGACACCAAGTATTCGTGGGCGCAATCGTTCCTCCCCATTTTCATCCTTTTCTGTTCGAGGTTTTTTCGGATTCTTAAACGCAAACCGATCGAGGAAACGACCCAGCGAAAAGTCCACCAATGGATCTCCGTAGTACGTCAGGGTAGAATCTGCAGGAGAGTAAACATAAATATCAGCAAGGGTTGCATGGCAACGGTTTGAGTTTGGACTATTGCGCCTACTTACTAGTGAGAATAGATTGTGCAAACTTTTGCACTGTTGGATGGAAGTACGAAAGGTAACGTACAAGTTCATACTTCAGTGTGTACTGCGCTCCAGCATATTCAGACGACCGGCCGAATGCATCATACTTTTTTGGCATTCGTATTGGAGCCGCATTGATGGGTACATCCTCGCCTCCTTCCTCAACATCTTCGCCTTCTTCGTCATTTACTTCCTGGTTCGGTATTTCCGGAACAACCTCCAAGGTATCATCTGACGGTGGTTCTAGCCCATCCAGCAACAGTGTTTTACGCTTTCGCAATACCTTACTGATCACGATCAGCGCTCCACATAGCCGGGCTGCCGGAAAGTGGAACGCAACCTGCAGCAAACGCTTCACAAACGCCTGGGCACGCTGCGGTATAGGATCGGTCTGCATCGCTCGATGGAGAATGTAGAAGAAAATGTTCGATATGCGTGGCCCAACGGACGCAAGCTGAGGGTCTAGCAACTTTCGATACAGCGCGTTGTAAAACCGGTTCTGTTCACGGCCCTTCCGGTCGGTGATCTCCAGCAGCAGCGATAAACCCTGGCAGCCGATCGATATGTCAGCCAAGTGTACCATCCGGTGGATAACATTCAGCAGCTTCGGATCCACCACCTCCGCCAGATCCACATTGCGCTTCACGTTCTTGATCGCTTTCCGAAGACAGGTAAGAATGGACTGCATTGTGCGCGAATTGATCTCACCCTTTTCGGTGAGAATTTTAAAGAATGAAAAGCATATGTTGATCATTTTTTGACACGTTGCAAAATCACCAAACGATGCGATCGACGCCAGATAGGACAGTGCAAAGTGTTGCGCCGATATGGCGAGATTATTACGGAACAGCAGCTTTTCTACCTCGCCCGTCACGATCAATGACATGAGTGTATGTTGACGGACAATCTGTTGCAGGTGGTGCAGCACCTTTGAAGCAACCTTACGCGACGGATCGCCCAGTTTGTTCACGAGCGCTGTCAGCATTAAACGTTCCATTTCCGGTACGTCGGCGAACAGTTTGGCGGCGTAACCGATCACCTTTAGTTTGCCATCTTCCTGTCCCGAGTGCAGGATCGTCATGAGGTTGCTAACGAATGTGAAGTAATGCTCGCGCAACTGATCCTCAAAGTGCCAATGGGCGTAGATCGTATCTCGTTCTGATTTGTCCATGTCTGCCTGCTTTTGTAAATGCTTCCAGTCGGAACCACGCATCGGCATCGTGATCAGTTTGCGGTGCGATGGCATCAAAGACTTCAGCATCAACTCGGTCAACACCTCGACCACGTCCAGGTAGCCCTTGTTCGAGGTTTTCACCATGCCCACCAATGTATCTAGCGCCTGCAGGTGACAGAATGGATTCGATTGCACGAGCAGTGCACCGGCATTGGCACGATCGCGCAATGTACCCTTTTCTAGTGCGCTAAGCAACCATTTCCCATCGGTTGGATCATTCTTCTTACGGTTCCGGCATTCCGTCTCGAATGCCGCGCGACAGACACGCCTTAGTTCCGCTATCTCCGCATCCTTCATATCCTCTAGTTGGCCTATCAGATTGTACGCTTCGTAAGGCTTGTACCATTGCTTGGCTAGCTGGTCATCGGTTTCATCTTCCTCACTGTCTGCATTTCCGGCACCAGACACATGTTTGCGCTTTGCGGTCTCCTCGGTGGTGTAGTCAATCGGCACCACACGTTGCTCACCATCGTCGTCGAAGACGATCTTCGCCGGCCGGTTTTTCACATCGCTGCTCCCTGACTTCGGATCTTCCGATTGCTGTTCAAAGTAGCGCTTTCTTTCGTCTTTCTTTTTAAATTTACCTCCTCCGACCGACATCGCGCTGCTGGAATACAGAAATTTGTAATCTGTTTACTTCGAGCGAAACATGTGCACGCAACCTGTCGGCAATGACAGTTTAAAACCGGGACGGTTGTCAAAATGCAGCGTGCCTAGTGACAGAACATCGGTGAAGAACAATAAATAAAAGTGTTTCTCTTATTGTGTTTTTTTTATTTTTCCTAACAAAAGTTTGTGCAATTATTGTAATCATTTTTTTAATGAATTTCTCAAACAAAAAGTATGTGAATTTTCTTAATTTAAACTTAAGTTTATTCAATGATAATCAGTCAACCACTAGGTCATTAAAAACGTCAGTGATAATTTGTTTATCAACACAACTGGGGCATATCGCGGTGCGCAGTACAAGCAGTGCAATTCCGAGTTTTACCTTATTTACCCATCGCTTTGGTGTAATTGGCGCAATTCGATACCAAAAACACAATCACTAAAGAACGAAACAGAATGCCGCCGAAACGAAAGTCCACAACCGATGAGGAAGACGACGAATATCGCCGCAAGCGCGACCGAAATAATCAGGTAAAATGTGGCGAAGATTTCATCATCCTGGAAAAAAGAGCGAATATGCGGGAATATGCTAATACTGTTTTCAAATATCTCTATATCATCTTCGACCAACAGGCCGTTAAACGCAGCCGGGTGAAATCTAAAATGAAGACGGAAGAAACCCAGCAGCGTGTGAACGATTTACGGCTCAGGAACCAGGTGCTGGAGGATAAAATAGACAATCAAAAGAAGGAGCTGAAATTCCTGAAGGAGCTATTTCTAACACAGGCACAGGCAAAGGCAGAGAAGCTGGTCGGGATCAATATAAACGAGCTGCTCCAGGATGACGATAGCGATAATGACGACGACGAAGGTGAATCTAGCAAAAAACGCGTCAAAGAACACCCGAAAGGTGAAGGAAGCAAAAGCAGATCTCGGAGGTAAAATGCAGAAAGTGGATCAATAATCTCCGGCGATCTAGTACCGATCATCGCAATAAGTTAAAGTTTTGTTAACGGTTATCGTGAATGTATTAAGTAATCCGCTTTATTGTTTTGGTGCACAATGTTCAGATAGGGATGTTACTTACTAGTAATGTCCATACTGAGTCACCCAATTTGATAGAGCTAATTTTCACATATTATTATACATCTTTGAGTATATGTAGAATAGCCGTATGTAGAAAAGTGTATCGTTAGACGCAGTACAATATACTATACACCACAAACTCAGAATAAGCACCCCTAAAGATCCGATGATCCTAAAGGCCGAAAGGAGCAGCGAGCGGAGTGCAAGAGAGGAGGTGGTCTTAAATAAGCGCCCTTGTGGATAAATGGCCGTGTGGCCTAATGGAGAAGGCGTCGGACTTCGGATCCGAAGATTGCAGGTTCGAGTCCTGTCACGGTCGCACTCGCATTTGTGAGAGAAGTTTTTTTCCTCTTTTCGTGCTATCACCTTTTCAGATCATATGAATGCAGAGCATAAATGTTAGCGCGTTATTTCCTTACAAATGCAATTTTATTGTCTTTATATGTATATGTGTTAAATAAAATTTTATCTGCACACTGATAAAAAATAATTCATGATTAAGGGTTTCATCAAAAGGGAAATTGCCGTTCACACAATCCACCATGCGACTGCTGCGCTAATCCAGCATAATACTCTGCCCTTATCTTTATTTATCCTACTTTATCATCTTTTCTAGGGCTTGTGCAGCATTTGCTCCCTTTGCATTTCAGTTGGTTCGATATTTCTTTCGTGTAATAAAAAACCACTGCTATGGACGTGTCCGCCAGGCTGCGTTTAATACCGCACGAGGATGTCTTCCAGCGGTTTTCGCTGGAGGTCCGGTACGGTACAGTCATCGGCTGGATATCCTACGGGTAGTAACACCAGCAGCTTCTCATTCGGGGGTCGTTCGAGCAGGGTGCGAAGCATTGGTCCACAGTTTAGCGGAGTGGTAACGAGCGAACTCAACCCGGCACACTGTAACGCACAGAGCAGCATCCCAGTCGCGATCGAGGTCGATATTTCGTTATAGTAATGTTGCTTTTTGTCGGTGCCGGTGGAATTATCTTTATAACCGTAAGTTTGCTTGAACACTAGCACAAGATGCGGTGCCTCCGTAAGGTACTCCTTGACGTGGTTCGTGCGAATTGGACGCAGATCGGTCACCCACTGCTTCGCCATTCGTTGGGTGTAGTTAACGAATTCTTCAGCTTCGATAATTTCCCGGATGCTTGTCTTGATCGAAGGATCGGACACGAGGCAGAAAGTCCACGGTTCCGTATGGGCGCCACTAGGGGCCGTGCCAGCCACCTGGATGCATCGTTCCACGATGGCAACATCGACCGGTCGGGAGCTAAACTTGCGCACGCTACGTCGATTGTTGGCAATGGCATAAAACTGGTTGGCCGCTTCTAGTGCATCGGTCGCGAGGGTAACTGTTGCACCGGTGTATGGAATGTGTGGTTTCTCCTCCAGTGCCGGTAACGGATCATATTCAGCATGTTCCAGATCTGGCGGAAAGGATGTCATGCTTTGAATATGCGTTCACTCTCTCTCTCTCTCTGCAGTACAATATCCTACTTACCTCCGACGTATTCGATACCATCCAGTTTATTACCACTCTTCTCGGTGGCAGCTGGTTCCGATATTCTCAGCTTCTTGTTGCGACCGTATCGATGTTTGTCGTAAAGTGAAATGGCCAGATAGAGACCCACCAGCACCGGAAAGATGTAGTTCCAATAGGTAACGAGCGCCGAACTGCTGATAAACGAATCGACAAGATCCTCCAGGTAGGAAGCCATGACTCCTATCAAACCGTTACTATGGATGGTTTGGTGGTTTGATTCTTAGCAACGTAACCTAGCGATCATCACCGAACGAAGCTTGCTGATGAACTGGAACCCACTGCGGTCGCACGCAAAACACAAACCCCATTATCATCAATTCCACCAGAGCCCTAACCTCTAACTCATACGCAGGTTTCGCCTTCTCGTGCCATTTCCATCGTTATCTAGCTTCATCCCAAGTTCGCGCGCGCGAGCTGTTTCGTTCATTCCCCAATGCATTTATCGCAACTGAAGGGGAAACTAGCAGTGCGCAAATGCAACACATGCATACGCATCCTGCCCTCCACTGGACGATCAATGGTGAGTGAAGGTTTAGGTGAATCGTTCCGTCTGTGGGACAAGGGCACGGGTCAGAGTTATGGTCATGTACGTCGCGTTTCGCGCTGAGCTTTTAATGATGCTTACACACTGACACAAAGTCACGACGATGATGATGAGGGTGTGAACCGAACCGGCTGCGATAGGTTCTGCGACCGATGTCGTAACCCGTAGTGTGGCAGTAAATGGAGTTGCAGCTGGAAGCAAATAATAGAGATCATGCGATCGCGAATCTTAGAGGGTGGTAGCGTGCGGGAGGAGGATATATGACTTACCAATGTGGTTCTTCGTAGGTGAGCCGTTTAATTATAGTTTATCACCATATCACCATATCACCGGTGCGTGCTTTCAGTGTGGAATTTGTTAGTAACTTGCTGCCTTCAAACTTCCTTTCTTAGCCTTAATTTTAATTCTCCATACAGCAGCGCCAAGGAGTTTATTTTGTGTTGGGGGAGTGTTTTAAATTTCAGCTGCGGCAGATCAAACTGTAGACGGAGTAGGCCCAGAAGCAATGCAAAAGGCAAGGGAAATAATTCGTTTCATTCCAGGTCTCCAAGTTTTAAGGTCAGAAAAAGGAAATTCAACCAAAGTCACTTTTATGAGTTGTTCGCATATCTACTAAGGAACTTTTGGGCACTTTTTACGCTTACCTAAACCAAACAGTGCCAACCACTCAACATGAGGATGCTTCTTCACATGTTACCTTGTCGCTATTGCGAGTAATATCGGATAACACCTGATCGCCAGTGGTATGTTGTTGGCTTTCGCAACGAACAAATTCCAAGCTGGCTTCAAGATGACGAATTATCATAGAAATGTTCCCCTTCACTTGGGTTTGATGATTACCCAGAAAATAAAACCTAAACAAGCGAAAAAGAATGAATAACGAATAATATGCTGTGTGCAAAGCAACTTCTCCAAATAATCAATCACTGTGGCTGTCGCTGGAAAAAATTTAAATTGTTTGCGCCTAACTGTAGGCAATGTGTAATTACCGGTGTATGGACAAGGAGGTAATTTTTAGGATAGGAAATTTTGAATCAAAACAAACAAGAACGAACTGGTTTTTCGGATACCTCGAATAGACAAGTTCTACGAAGTACGGCTGCATTGATTCATTTCACCTTCTCTACTCAAAGCGTCAAGACGTAAGCTAGTGCAAAGAACGCAAAATGTTGTCCGCCTGGCAAAGTTGGTTGGATAAACAACGTAAAAATTGTAACAAATTCCGATGGAACAGTTGTGTACAGCCGGCAAAAGCACCATCCACCGAATTCGCCTTCACTGAGCAGCAAAACTGGACTCCCGGATCGCGCCATCAGAGGTAATCAATTCCGTGCCGGGTCTACCGGGTTGTGCATCGGATATGCGTTCTTACGTTTTTGTTTCTTTACTGTAAAGCCTACCCAGACGATTGTTCGGAAATTTCAGATCGGAAAGAAACATAAGCGAAGAGGTGGAACAATCTTTTTTAAAACATTTTCTTAAAGGTACGTATCGCAGCGCATTGTGTTTTGTGCTCGAAAACAGGCTTTTGTTTCTATGTTTATTTTTCTTGCTATTTTCCAGAACATGGCCTATACAATAAGCATCAGACGATACAGCAACGGCGGCGTTTGAAATATCTTCTGGAATTGGAGCAACGTACCTCGCTACTACTTGGAGAGAAGCGTAAAGATGTGCCGATCATGCAAAGTGACACCGGTCCTCGGACATGTTTGATCGAGCTTCATTCTATGCCATGCCATGAACCCAATGCAACTCCTAAACTGCTCAACGCCAGCTCCGTTCAATCGCCAAAGCTACGGCGCGGTTGTTCACTATCGGCACTCGCATCGACACTCGCATCGGCAACCGATTCGAACGGAAACATCAGCTCAGATGAGGTAACCGTTTCACTCCCATCGATCACACAGGAAGCAAAGGATACGGCTAAGCCCAAATGCCTCAAAACAGTTTCATGGGAAACTTCCTCAACGAGCGTCACTAAGTCGCTCCTGGAAACAGCTGTTTAGAGTGCTTATCGTAAGTTGTTGGCTTTTCATAGGAATAAAATTTCATTATCGTTTCAAAATGTAATCCAAAGACACCCCGGCGTGTGCATGCCTCGTATATGGAAACATTGAAATTGGAACAGAAATCGTTTCGATACAATTATACTCCTGTGTTACAATAAAATAAACCAAAAAAGAGAACCATTTGGCCTTCATTCTTCCAGTACTTGATCAACAAATTATCCAAAAAGAGAATAAATTTGATTGACTTAAAATCTCTAGAGATGACACGCCATTTATTTTTGCCATGTACTAAAATCTTCGTTCCGAGCTGTACTAAACAAGCTGTCAAAATGCGTAATTGTACTAACTGGTCCAAATCGGCGCACTCGCTTGCTAATAAACGACGACCGGGTGCGTTTCGCATGAAAAACAGCTAAATTGTGTTTTATTTACAATGGGTAAATGTGACTCATGCTGCTTGCCCAAGTGTTTCCAATGCTGTGGAAAGAAGCGTATCGATAAAAATCGCACACAACCGCTACAAAGTGCACCGGAGTCAATGAATCCCACCGGCACAAACAATTCTCATAAAAATGGCGACCAGACATATGCGGTAGGTTGAATAGTTCCACCGAAGATCATTGTGTTTGAATAATGTAAAATTTGCGTTTGGTGTTGTATTGTATTTCAGGAATTCGTCACCTCCTTCACGGAGCAGAGCGAGAAGCAACGAAAATCGGTTATAACCAAGAAGGATAATAGCTCGTTTGCTCGTTGGTTGGAAAGGATAATGTGTTGCGGGTTGTTCCGAAAGCAGCAGCATCCAGAGCCTTCGTTTTGGATAGAATCACCGTTGGGTTTTGTGGAACGTCGGTATGATGATATTTAATGGACATACGGTGGAGGTAGTTCCGATCATAAGCCTCAAAGTAACAGAAAGCATGATTAACTCGATGCGGCAACTTCTTATGGCTAGAGAAACGCAGGAGTGGCCAAGGAATCAAAGAGGATTTATGGTTGCGAATAACTACAATTATTACAAAGATTTTAAGTAAAGGGAATACCTTACTGGTACTGGGTACTGCTAAGTATCTGGCAAATGAATGGGAATTATTAGGAAAAGCTCTATCGTCTTATTCGAGAAGGATATCTTACGATCAAATTAAAACGAAAGTTGATGTATTTTAATGCAAAAGATACAAAACAAGTATGAAAGTTGAATCAATCGAATATTGCGCATTACACATTTCTTTCATTTTTTCCGCATAAATCAACAATTTTACAACGGATTTGTTTTGCAACTTCGGGGTTTCCCTCGGCCTTTACTACAGTAGTGTGAACATTTTTTTCTGGATTTATTACAGATTTCCATTGTCATTTGTTACGCTTCCTTTTCCTACATTTTACACACCACTCACTATTTAAAAAAGAAATACTCGTCACAACGGAGAAACACCGTAATACGATCGAACAGGAATTATAGAATTCATTTTTAATGAATCACAGTATCGGCTACTGTCTTTCTCATGGTTTAGAACGTGATGCCCTTACCCACATTTCGCTTGTATTGCCTTTCACTGCTTTAGTGTAATAAAAAAAATCTAACTAGCAAATAAATCTTTTCTTCCTTTTATAAACATAGATAAAAAAGCTGTGCTTCTTTCACACAAAATACACTCACACGTCTACATGTAATCAAGCGCTGCTTGGCTGTGACTCAAACAAATAGAAAACGATGGAGCAAAAATCACATCGCTATATTTAGATACTTTGCGTTCCAAAGATGATATGTGATGATAGATATAGATAGATGATGATTTTACTATACCGTTTTAATTCAGATACTGTTTGTTAATGTCTCCGCGAAAAAAACGAAGACTTACCCTTCTAAGGGTCTGCGATTACAAATTGCAATTAATGCTCTTATGGTTAAGTAATAAACAAGTTTCCATGTGCGAGCACAGTCTCACACCGGAACCCAAAAAACTCTAAACATTAACACAAACGGACGGTTGTTAGGAGAGATTTAAAACTGACCGGAATGCTGCTACTGCATCAGGTGGAATATGAATAATAACAATGCGATACACTAAACTGCTATGCTACTAATTTAACGAGAATCTTCTCCCTCGGGACGGAATACATTTCAATGCGGAATGCGGACGTGCGCTTAATGATATCTCCTACATTTACTACACGCTACTAACAACCTTGGAAGACCGCAATCATTGCTTATCCACGCACGCCTGTCGAGATATGTTGCTATGAAGAGTTTAAAAACGTAAATTTAACAGCTAGTGATTAAAACAAATGGCGTAACCCATGGAAAAGGCTACGTGTGAGAGTGTGTCCAGCTTTGTACCGTATTATAATACGATCTTGAATTACAATCACATGTTTGCCCGTCATTTGTTGCTAAGAAACAAGACAGCATTCGACTATTTCCTCCCGTACAGTGACCCTTAAAGAATTCTAAAAGTGGCATAAAGGGAACTAATACTTGCTCGACAAAATGGACGAACGAATACACGTGCGTTTAAGTGGCATGTTGTCGCTAGTAAGTAGTAAGGCAACCTGTATTACTTGGTCCGGGTGAAAAGAGAATTGCCCTTAGCAGTAAGAAACCGTACAAATTCACACTAAAGCACTTTTTGCGCATTTGGACTGTCGACACTTATGTTCTACTAACTAGCAGCTCGCTCAAACGCTTCAAGCCGATTTGGTCGTGTACGCCAATGGTTCCGCCTTCGCGTGCTATACTTATTCAATTGATTATCTCTAGTATGGATTGTTGCGCCAAAGGGGCTGGCGTCCGCTGTATGCCAGGCTGTGGCATATTGGTCACGCATAAATACTATATTTACAATCAGTACGATTTGTTTCACTTGTCTTCTAGCATGGACGTGCTGGATTACAATTGGACGGAATGCTTGAGAGTGTTGCGAGCGACAGAAATCTATCCTACGTTTAGTACCCTCGATTACCCCCTTCTTTTATGCTCTTAATCTTACTATTCACTAAACATCTGTGCTGTGCGTTTGGATACGCACCTTCTTAACGCTACCGTTCCGCTGCATTCGTGGTGATTGATTGCCGCCGGAGTAGCCGGGATTGCGGATGCCCAACCCGTCCGTTGTTGTGTTTGGTGGGCGGGGTTTCTTGAGGCTCGATCGTAACGGTGTTCTCGTTACTGATCCCGACCCGATCGTCGAACCGTTCGAGACGGTTGTAACGGTCGTGTTGACCGATTGCATACTACCATTCATGCCGGAAGAGTATGGCCGCCCGGATGAATCTGTTACTGCAATGCCTAAAATGGGAAGAAGTAGTAAGCACATAAGCACATACTTTCTGGTCGGTGTGGTACATCCTGCATCTACCACTTACCATTGGGATTGTGTGACGGCTCTCGGAAGCCGGGATTATTATAGGTGGAACCGGTACGACCACCTCCTCGACCGTTGGACGTTGCGTTCGACAACATGGTTGGGTCACCCTCGGGTCGCTTCGTAAGGATACGATCGTACGCGGCCAAAGCGAGCAGCGCTAGGGACAGTGCCGTCACGAGAATTTGCAGATAGAAAGATATCCCCCGTGTGATCCTATAGCCTCGAGCATAGTCATCGGTTTGTAGCGCAAACAGAATTGCAGCCGCTATGGATAGACCGGCGGCCAGTACGGCTGCGACTAGCTTCACCATTACCAGCGCTTTGTAGCTCATACAGACACGATCGCGAGACGATATCATCGCAATTTGGATTATGCTCAGGACGCAAAAGATCCCGAACAGTGCGCATCCACCGACCGCCAACAGTCCGCTCACAAACACGACGGCTGAATGAAACAATATGGAAGTATGTTAATAAGAAAACTAACAATTAACTCTGAAAAGGTTTGTTCATTGGTATAACGATATTAAACGCTATTTACTATATCTAAAATTTAATCAATTCAGACATATGAGGAGCAAATATAATCTCTTAAATTATTCTTATTTGCTTTTCACCACAGTAAGAGGCGAATCGTGAGAGGAATTGGATGCTTCTTCAAATGTTGTCCCGCTGCACTGATTATCAATGTAATGCCGTTTTGTTATGTTGTTGTAGAACACAAATCAGAGTTCAGACTCAATAAGCATTCGGTGATGCTTGGTCACTTCCACTAGTGGCACAGACGAAACTTCACAATCACCTATAAAGACCATCGTCATTTGTACGTCTTGCTTTGTCTGATAAGACCGGCCCAGTCAGTTTTGCTTGCTGTAGCGTACCGTCGATCAGTTAGTGTTTGTAGTTTGTAGGAGGAAGAGTCATTTGTTGAGAAGTTCAGTCGAAGATCACCATGTTCCTTACGATGGAACAACTATTTCTCCTGCTAGGATTAGTGCTTCAGTTTACCAACGGTCTGTTCATTAATCCGTACGAAAAAATATGGCCTCGTGGTCAGTTTTTGTCCTCCCCGATAAAAGGAAACAATGGCGACCCACTCCTGCTGACACCCTACATCGAAAGTGGAAACATATCGGCAGGTCAAAGTGCGGCCCGAGTCCAACACAGTCGTATTCGAGGGATCGAATCGTACGCCGGGTTTCTCACGGTGGACAAGCGTTTCAACTCGAACCTCTACTTCTGGTACTTTCCGGCGAAAGAGAATCGCACAACGGCACCGCTCATTCTCTGGCTGCAAGGTGGCCCCGGCGCATCGTCTCTGTTCGGACTGTTCGAAGAGAATGGACCGTTACGTGTTACGGCGGATCTGATGGTAGTAGAACGGGAGTACTCCTGGTATCAGAACCATCATATGCTGTACATTGACAATCCGGTAGGGACGGGATTTAGTTTTACCGACAGTGAAACGGGCTATGCACGCAACCAGGTACAGATAGGCGAGGAGCTGTATTCAGCTGTGGTACAGTTTTTACGGCTCTTTCCGATGCTACAATCACTTCCGTTCTACATTACGGGAGAATCGTATGCGGGAAAGTATGTTCCTACGCTGGGGCATACGATTCACCAGAAGAATGCCAACCCCACATCACTCTTCGTCAATCTGGCGGGTATGGCAATTGGTAACGGGTACAGTGATCCGGTAAATCAACTAAACTACGGCGAGTATCTCTACCAGCTCGGATTGATTGATAGCAATGCACTGGAACGGTTCGAACAGGATGAGCAAACCGTCACAGCCTGCCTCGCGAAGGACAACTATCGCTGTGCGTTCGAGATTATGGATGATCTGCTCGATGGTGATGCAAACGGTGGTGGTTCATTCTTCCGCAACGTGAGCGGGTTCGAAACGTACTACAACTATCTGCACCCGGCTGAAGATCCTACGGATGCAGTATATTTGTTGGGATTCTTAAATCTGGACGAAACGCGACGCGCTTTGCACGTCGGTGATCAACCATTTCACGATCTCGACCAGGACAATATGGTCGAACGATTCCTGGAGGAGGATGTGTTCGCTAGTGTAGCACCATGGATTGCCGAGTTGTTGCAACACTACCGGATCATGTTCTACAACGGTCAGCTGGACATCATCTGTGCTTATCCGATGATGGTAAACTATCTGCAGATGTTGCAGTTTGATGGTGCCAACTACTACCGGAGCGTACCAAGAGGGAAGCTAGAGATTGACGGTGAAATTGCAGCCTACTTTAAGCTGGCATTCGGCCTAGTAGAGGTTTTGGTGCGTGATGCGGGTCACATGGTGCCGCGTGATCAACCCAAATGGGCACACAGCTTAATAACAGCATTCACGCATCCGGGTTCGGTCGAAGGGTTTGTTTAACATTACACTGATCCTTCCATTTCTGTAAGGCATCTTCTTACGAAGTGCTCTTCTCGCACAAAATCGTACAGGACACACTATTAGAAGCTGTAAGATAGAAGAATGTAAAAAGAAATCCCTGAGATGGCAACAAATTGTAATCTTCATCGTGTTTTCATCAAAAACATTACTTGTTTTATGCAGTGAAATAAAATGTTTTAACATACTGGCAAACATTTGCAAATGTTTCTAGTCTTTGTTCTTAACAGAAGTGGTATTCTTCTGTATAATAAGTGTGGGATTATTCCAATACTTTTTGTCCAAAATCATAATCCAAAAGTCCAAAGTTTCTTTTTCTTTATCGGCACAACAACCTCAAGAGCTCTCTAGTTCTGCCATTTCTGGCTTCTTCTTTGACTTTATTTACCCTTAGCTGGATAGTTAGTCCTGCGTACGAGAGATTGGTCCGGATGGAATATTGGATCGGTCCTGTCGTATGAAAACCAGCGTTGCTATCAATACACCAAAGGACCAGTTGCCGGACCAAAGCTTAATTAAAAGATTCTACCGAGGAACGATCTTGACAGTACTTGTCGACCTTGCCATGTTAGTAATAAATTGATATCCTTCTTAAGCCTAACGTTTCTCTACATTCTATGTATTCTTACCATCCGGTTTGAAGCGTCCAACATCACCGCACCGTTCCCGATAGTTGAGCACCTGACACTTTTGCCAAGGACTAAAATATCCACGATCCTCTGTAAAAAGGAGAAAATCGAGTCAATACAATAAAAAAACAAACACGAAAGCTGGCACTGTCTCATCCAACACTCACCCATACCGCGGCCCTCGTAGTACGCCCATACCGGCACCCCGACCGCTGTCGCACTGATGACCAGACAGAGGAATCCCACCGAGGTCACTATCACGGCGTAGATGTTTGGCTTAATTGCCGGCATGACGTCGTTGCTGGTTGTGCTGTCGCTGGTGAAGGTGGTAACGGACCGCTAGCTGTTCACGCAAATGCTGTCGCATCTCGCGCGCTGCGAGTTGGTCCCTTGCGACGAGGAAGCAGGAATGGGCGACGGACGCTCTTTATGGATCGCTTTCTTCGGCGTCTGTGATTTGTCCAGTTAACTGCTCAGACAGGGCCCCGGTTTCGTTCCTTCTAATTACTGTTCCAGCTGAACCATCGTCGATTAGTGGAGCTGTGTTGACCGGTTTTTAGCACATCGGTAAACGACGGATCGGCGGTTCGAGCGCGCACGGTACAAATGATAAGACAACCGCGAGTACTGCAAAGTAAAAACAGAAAGAAACAAATCAATTAATGCGACCGCGAAAACAAGTTCTTTCCCTTTCTCCCCGGAGGCGACGACACAATCCACCCAGACACGGACGGTGAATTGTTGATGAGTTAAACGATTAAAGGCGCGTGCCTCGGCCGTTTTCCGATGCACTTGGACGCCTTAAAAGTAGACCTGCATATACAGATACGAAGGGAAGGAAACCGCCGGAAACCGTCAACTCTCACTGGCAAACGTGCCGGCAGAGCAACGTTATTCCTGTTCGGTATGACACACGCGGTCAACGAGGTGGTCGGCATCACCGACCATACCTTCCTCTCCTACAACGTCTACTTGCCAGCGCGCCTGTACTGCGATTGATAGTTTGGGAAAGTAATTAAAATTCCAATTCCAAAGATTGCATCGAGAGCGAGCCGTGGTTGGACTTCACAAGTAAGTGAGTACAGCCGAGGTAGCAGAGGGGCGCAACGTCTCTTTTTGCATATCCGGCGGGTCGATTGCAATTAGTCTTGCATTTTCAATGGCACATTGTGTTGGAAGGGTTAAATTGGCGCCGAATGAATTCCTGGGTGATCGTATTTACCACAAGGTTGATGAGTTGGTTGAATGAAGGAAGGTAAACATTTGATCAACATTTGGTAACACTATTTACATTATTATCAAAATATTATCCTTCTTTCTAAAATTGAACATTAACTATTTATATTGTGTGTCCCGTAAGAATATACTTTGGGAATGATCTCGTTCCTTTCTGTTCAGTGTAATACTTCAACAGTAAGGAACTCTGCATATAATAAAAATAATATACTGATATATTTCAAGGTAGACACTAGAGTAGGTGTAGGTTTGAAGCTATATTATAATGAGGAAACACGTTTTATTTGGCTAAAAGACATCTCTTGTCTGTTGTGTCAGTAGTTGCACACTAGAGTTTCATTGAATTTATGTTAATTATGGAGTTGTAATACGGCACCATAAGATCCAAACTCATATATTGAAATTCTATTCTCATTAATCAACTCAAGACCTCAAGAAGTTTGTTTAGACCTTATGGCTTTTGTTGAATTTATTGACTCGTAGCAGTTTGGTCCGGTTGGGATTACGGATTGGTGTTGTGGTGTGAAGATTGGCGCTGCTACTAATATACCACCCGGCCCGCTCACAGCACATAAAAGAAAATCCTGAGAAAGGGTTGACCACAGCGATCGGTTTCGATCGTCGGATATTTCAAATCCGCCCGGAGAAAACGGACTTCAAACGAAGCAATTTGTTGTTGTGATGAGGTAAGAGTTCTAAAGTAATTTCCCCATCTGGTGTGAATAGTGATCTCTAGAACTATGGAACACTGTGTAGCACACCTCGCAGCTCCGACAGACATCTCAGCTCCACGACACCTATTTGCTTAAAGCTTTTGGGACAAGAAGGCATGGGATGTAAACCCGCTCTTGGGTGGACAATAAATACACGTCTAAATAGCACAGTTGTTAGAGGTTGTCCATTTCATCATGAACTCATCACCTCGCAAACTAAACAACAACTCTATAAACTTACCAGCCAACGATGACCACACATCAATGTAATTATGATGATGATGATGATGATGGTGTATACATGGGGTGGTTACGTTTTAAAAGTGGACACCCTTTCTGACTACCGCTTACAAGGTTCGTACTCGCGTAACGTACAAGGTTTTGTGGACGGAGACAAGTGCCGTCATAACGAACGCCCACGTTTTACCCGGTGCCATCGGGGTCTGTCACCCGCTCACGGAAGGTGAATCTTCAATAATGAAATTAATATCCCAGGAGATGGTCTTGGTCGGTCAAGATGTAGGTTAGGGTTAGGGCTGTTATCCGATAGCAGTACAACCACTCGTGCTGCTTTGCCTTTGCCCACCAGTGACAAATTACATACGGGAACCTTTTTTGAATGAAAATTAAACGGTACCGGATGTGTTCTTTTGCCTGTCTGTCTGTCTGTCTGTCTCGGCTCTTCCAGAACACAATTAAAAAAGTGGAGATGTTGTTTTTTCGTGTTCTTTCTGCTACAGTCTGCTACAGCTTAACCACTAGTTGATCTTTGATGCTGGGACGATTGTGCAAGGGTGTACAATTACGCCCTTAACGAAAATTGCCACAGCGCGTTTTTTTAATGTTTAAAGGTTGCAATTGCGGCAGAGCGCCCGGTAAGACAAATGTAAATTTAATCTGCAATTTAAAACCAAACCAACCTGTAAATTAAAACCTCAATTTGATTCGATTCCAAACATTCTCGGAAAGTAATAAAAAAGATCCATCTTTATTGCTAACAGCGGCCAATCATTCTAAGCGGTTTCCATTTCTTCCCCCCCTCGGCATTCATATACGCAAAATAATTATGCTAATTGATGGAAATGAACGCGTATTGCGTAAGTCTTGTGGCGCACTTTTCGAGTGACTCCCGCTAAATAAAGGGAATAAATTAGCACTAGAGCACGAAATAGCTTTACGCCCTTCTTTGCCGCCTTCTGCTACCTGTTATGCCGTTGCCAAACTAGAACATTTTGGTTGCACGACAAGTTGACGCTGCTGGGAATAGAATTTATTCCACCCATTGTGTCGCAAGCGTTTGTGTGGAAGATGTGACGAATATTGTATCAAAAAACAATTCCAGCCACTTTGCGCAATAATATTTATGATGCGTTACATCGTTTGTTGGCTGTTTGGTGAATTGGTTAGGTAGAGGGGCTGGTGGCTGGAGGTGTACTGTATGCAACTGCACACACATAATATCGAATGCAGTTGCGTGTGATGCACAGCGATGGTGAGGAAGATTTCCAGCAAATAGGGAATTTACAACGACGCAATAGCAAAATGTAAGAAACAAGGGTCGACACACACAGAGGTAGGGAGAGAAGTTGATACGGAGGGTGAGGGTTTGTAGTGGTCATCTCATTTGAATATCGTATGGCGTGGAGTAATTTTCTTACCGTACATTACAAGCGACGGTGGTATTGGTGAATCTCATGCGAGACTAATTGGCTACGTTCAGTGCGGCAAGAAACAATGAGAATTGTGTTGAATGTTTCCCCTGTTGAGAAGAAGCATACTGAATATGGGTCATTTGTGCAGGTAGGATACACCCTTAACAAAACTGCACCATCTACATTATGCATTTTAAATTCGCGATATCGCTCACATGTACACTGAAGGGTTAAGGGTAGAATGGGTGTCGATTGCGTGAAATGGAACGAAAGTTCAGATGGTTAAATCAATTTATCAATCACGGTTTGCTAGGATTCCAAACTCTCCCATTTTGAGCCCGACCTTTCAACAAAGCCCCAGACCCCATTCGGGCGTCAGCAATCTGTTGCATTATGCAATTCGATCTAGTTAGCCGTGCTGCTGACCGATAAAGCGCCCGTCGCCACTTCTAAATAGAACGAATGGGTGTTTGCAAAAGTTTAGGTGCATTTTTGGCTCTAGGTTTAAAATATTTTGTACTTAAGAATCTATTGTGTTTATTTATTTGATTAAAAATAACTAAAAACAATAATAACAGAATTGAATTTGAACATATCAAATGTTCAGATTGGTGGAAATGATTAATTGATGCTTTAATACTATGTAAGGTACATTCCTGTGTTTGGTGTTACGAGAAACTAGAACACGGTGTAGACCGAATGTCGACTCTCTGGGACCTTTAGGGCCGCCTCTATCATTACAACATATTTTTACATATTCTCATAGTCGTTCTCATTCAAATTCAAAATTATAAATGAATTATAATGAACAAATAATGCAATATAATAAACGTAAAAATGAGTTTCAAGCAATTTATAAAATTCTATTTCTTTTTCAAAATGCAACAACAACTTTTACAATAACCCAACAAAATAAACACCACATAACCATCTCACCACCATCATCGATCTCGTTCTGTAGTAATAGAATTTATTAGAACTATCCCCATCACCCGAACTCCCAACCACAATCGCTCAACCGTGAAGCTATTGCCAGGCCCGATGACACACAGAGACCGTAATGCACGAAAGGAATTCAATGCCCGTCATTGGGTCGAAACGTTGTTTGAAGTTGTTTTTTCCCCGTTGATCGATTTCGTAATCCGTTTCACAACGTCATACACAACGCAATTTTAGCAACGCAGAACAACGCACGCTCGGAAGATGTTCGAAACGGAACATTGTCTTCCATTCTAACCGTCCCCCCTCTTAACGCGTATGTTAATTAGATGGGATTTCTGGTGGAATTAGACACCGCATAGGAAGTTCCATTCAATCTCGGGGTTTTATTTGCCTTCCAAAAGGCTTCAGAACGAATCGCGGCATCGGAACTGAGCTGTAAAATGGGCCGGGCGAAGTGTAATGAAGCAGAAAGCGTCATGGACAACGCTTACCGGGCCAGAAGGGTGGTTAGGACAGGAGTTCCGAAAATAAACACTTCTTGAATAATAAGAATACCAACCTTCGCAACCAGAGCAAACAGAAAAATACTTTGTAGACCAATTTTCACCCCATTTCTTCACACACACTCACACACCCCCCGCACATGATGACAAGTCGGGTACTAGGGGGATGAGTTTTTAATTTCCTGGCAGGCAGCAGATGCAACGGCACCACCACCAACCACGGTCATTACTAATATCGCTGGAACATGGAAAAAAGGGAAGTCGAAAGATAAATCACGCGTGCAATTGCTACACTTAGCCGGGTAACTGTTTCGGCACTCTGCGCTTCTCAGGGAACGGGAGGAGTTCCGTTATGATCGTTTTACGTCAAACAGGGACAAGTGGTTCGGTGGATTTTCGTTACATGAAATATGCATTGGACGGAATTGGCAATTGATCGTTTGAATCCGGCACATATTGGTTGGCTGGCTGGGAAGCGTTTCGGGAGCAGTACGTAAAGCTGCAAGTTGGTCAACAAAATTGATATGGAAATTCCTACCATGGAAACTAATGTTTGGGTGAATCTGATTCTGATTCTGGTCTGGATGACGAGCTAAATTAGGGTCAAAGTAACCCCTCAAACAAACATGTTTTATGTTCACTCTTTCGCAAAATTTTGTATTTTAATTATGTGGATCCAGAGTGTTTTGTGTTTCCCGATAAATCTTCCCGTTTATCTTATTCATTTGTGCGATTCAGCAAGTTGGCCACGCCGGTTCATATTTATTGGAAAAC
This sequence comes from Anopheles moucheti, assembly GCF_943734755.1. Taxonomy (NCBI): domain Eukaryota; kingdom Metazoa; phylum Arthropoda; class Insecta; order Diptera; family Culicidae; genus Anopheles; species Anopheles moucheti. Next base: position 81,807,058 of record NC_069141.1, read on the forward strand.
CCTGTATTTTGCAATATCACAGATCGTACAGATCAGTTTACAAATGATTAATAAGGACAATATTCACGGAAACTAGTAATTAATTAAAGATTTTAGAAGAGATATAAAACAGAGCAACAAATCGAAAGTTTACTTGAAACAGTTTGTTTCCAATTAAAAATACCACCATCGTAAAACCAAACAATATCATCTGTCAGCAAGAAATTCCCATTTAGCAGCTAAATAAGCATTTATTAACTGGAGAAAGGGAACAAACCGACACTCCTAATATTACTCAAGGTGTGTGTGTGTGTTTAGATTTGCAACGTGATTCAATAATTACTATCCGGCTTCCCGGCCATGTGACCATCGGCCGATCGTTGGACCCGATAGCACCGTTTTCACTTCCGTTGCATCGCTAATCCACCGTGCGCCGGGTGGCGTTGTGCGAAAGGAAAACGATAGACCGCGCTTGAGTAGCGAGGTGGTAAAAGCCGGCCACAAACGCAGCTACGTTTGCGTGTTGGCCTTCGTTGCGTGCCGAAGTATAGCTTCGCATGAGCGCCAACACTTCTGCCGTCTGGGAGTGTTTCGCACAAACACACCACTCTCTGATCTCCGGTCGGCCAAACCGGCTAGACCTACTTAAGGCTGCGTCTAGAATTCATTCGAAGATCGCCAACAAACGAGCACACTCGAAGATGGACGGCGAGATTCCTAGTGGGCTATCATATGAAATATCATTCTTCATCTAGTGTGTTTCACTTCACGGTGCTATAGTTGCTGCACCGATGCACACGGCCCGGTACAACAAAACACCCGAGAAGGTCATCAGTATTCATCGATACTATCATGGAACCATCCTATGCCGCGTATCTTATATCGCAGATGAGTAGCAGACAACGGCACGCTAGGAAACCGATCGATAGACGGCTTCTTCGCGCTGACCTGGATGATGCGTCCCGATAGAGGGGACACGGCCCCAAGAAGCCGATCGTTTGCATCTAATGAGCCCATCTCGGCAAACAACATCACGGATTTATGTATCATCAGGCGAGGTGGTTTGTTTGTGTTCGAGTGTTACGATCACTCTGATCGTGAACGAATGTGCTCACTGGAGGACGCGCGTGGCGTTTGGTGGATTTATCGCACCGTAATGCAATATTGAACAATCGCACAACCGTGGTCTACATCTGACACGACCCCCGAAGTAGGTCCACCCAAAAGCATTGCAGCGATGAAAACAATTTGTAACGAAGTGTTGCATATGCAAATGCACCAATTAGTAATGGCTGTATATCAAATAATTCAATGCCTTTTTATTATATAATTTACTTTAGATGTCTACATCTTCCTTCAGCTAGTTATGGTATTTGTTTGGATTTCAAAAACATCATCGTGATAGTACGATAATATTCTACATTGGACAAACCAACAACACAGTGGATAAACACAGCAGGTCATGAAATTTTCATAATTACATCCGCAAAAGACACACCACCAACCCTCCTCAAATTTATTTAATTTAATTTACTTATTTCGCTGTTTAAAGGGCAAATATTACCAACATGTGCAGTGTCTTTTAAAGTTGTACAACTAAATTTTCGAACACAAGTTTCATAACTATTTACCAACAAGCATTGCAAGTGACCGCGCAAATGTACAAAAATTTACTATTTTCTTCTCTGTTAGATAGAAAATTGTAAAATTTTTGAAATAATGTTTATATATTTTATCATCTCTCTACTAATATTTTACAAACTTTCAATTGATGAACTGTACTTTAAAGAGTATTAAATAATCTTTTTGATACAGTGCCAATCATTGGACTGATTGTAGCTATACTTTTGGGAAATATTCGTTTCACTTTATTTGTCAAATTTCATTGGCTTGGAAAAATTGTTGTCCTTCACTTTGGTAATTTATTTCTCCGAATGTACAGGGTTTCAAGTCCTCGTTTTACTGCGAAAAAAAAATACAACGAGTACTGATATACAAAAAAATTTAAAAACATTATTTTAATCCCGATATGCGTCCACTGTGCAACTTCTAGTAAATATTTTGCGACCATCACTTGCAAACCAAGCATGCGTTGTTGATGATTTGCCGGCTGCAATGGAATGTGACCATGGGAACGCACTTCCACCTGTCTTGTTCCATTCACTTTTCCAACGGCGGTAGAAGAAATTGAACGTAGTGCAGTGCCGGTGTCCGTGACCAACGTCCAACGAGGGAACGATGAATCATGACCAGCGTGTGTCCGTCTCGCGATCGAGCTCCAACCGGCGTTGCGATGAATTCATTAAACAAAATGTTGCTCGAAAAAATAGATTTTGTGCCCTTGGTTAAAACACAACCAACACTGTGTGCTAGTGTTGTCCGGTTGATAGAGAAATACAATTTAACTACGTAGCAAATACTGTTGCCGCTGCTTAACACCCTCCCCCAGCATGAGATAAGGGAGTTTCCCGAGGAGAGTTTTAGCCCATTTTTTCATGCAAAAAACACCCCCTTTCGCTTGATGGCGAAACTTTGTTCACACAGCTCATTATCATGCAACGGTGAAGAGAACGCAAAAAAAATGAAACAAAACGCAAAACAATTGCATCTCAATGGTGCACGTAAAGCGAAGGTGAAACGTTTGCCACGTTCCGTCCATCGGGGTGTAGTAGTTTCACTGCGAAATGGCCGACGTGAAACGTTGCTAACGTGCCAGTGTAGATCGAAATCAAAAGTTGCTGTCGGTTGTTTGTAGTGTTTTTCACACGGGGTAGAAACAAAATCGCTGCACGCAGTGTTAAAAAGAGAAACATTTTGTTGATATCAAATGAACAAACCTTTGGACGCTTTTACTTTGGTCTGTCCAAGAAAAAGTAAATAAAATAATACCATTGTTTATTTCTAGCAACAAGAAACTTTATTGCACGAAAGTCTGCAGCCGTAAGTTGAAGTTATATTTTCCTCAGTGTTGAAATCCTAATCAACTTTCATCATTCAATTGAGTTAGCAATTTTGGAATACTTCCGTCAATGTATTCCTATCTTTTGGTCCGTACTCCGTATTCCACGATATACAAGGTGTCTTTCCGAAAAAGTCCCTTCAATATTTCAGATTCTTGCAAGATTACTACACAGTCCGACTCAAACTGGGTTATTATGACAATAGTCTATCTCTATAGAGGCGATAGATGGCTGGCCTAGCCCTACAACTTCTTCGCGATCTTGGACTGCAGATCATCATAACCGGTCATAATCGTCAATCAATTTTCCCTGTCTTTCTGGTGGACTTAATTTGGGCTCAGCTTACCTCCTTTTTCCATGTGGACGACCTAGAAGGACTTCACAGGCTGATCGTTGCTGTACAGCTCGTTGAGCTCATCGTTCTAGCGGTCAAAAAAATTTCTGAAGTTCTTCCTCTCGGATGCAATCAACAGGTTTTTGTCAGCTTTAGACAAAGTTCATGTCTCTGAGTAATATTTCCCAGATTTGATCGTCGCGACACATGCTTCAAGTGGAGAAATGTCCTTAGACTGTTGAAGGACCATTTGGCGGTTTGCATTTTAGCGCGTATCTAACCATCAATATAGTTATCGGTATTGATCTTTGACCCAAAGCAGGTGAATTTTTGGACGACTTCAAAAGGGCGATAACCTTAAAAAAAACATCTCCAGAAATGTGTTGACTGTTAGCTCTTTCTTTTCGCAAATAAAAACTCAAAGCTTTTATAGTTTTCCTTAACTGTTGAAAGGAATACCCATTAGAATACACATTTATTCATTAGGATTAGTCATTCTTTAACAGGCTTTCAGGTAGTTTTAGTTAAAACCGGTACGCTGGTTCAGCTATCATGCTGCCATCCGCCAAGTTGCCATAGAAACCACCAGCCAGTAGTACGCAAGATAATAAACGATCGTTGAAGCAGTATTAGTGAGGTGTTTTTCCCTTAATTTTCTCCCTGTATACGCAAGGGAAAGGGAAAGAAGAAACTAAAGCCCACCAACAATTGACAGCTCACTATCCGTCGCGGTGCGTCTTGTTTGATACCGGTTTATTTTATTTCAATTTCTCGGTTTTCTTGTCTTGCGTGGCGATACGCTGAAGAGATACCAACGCCCCAGTACATTCTACACCTTCACTTCTCCCTTTCCTCCTTCGGAAATAGCGAAAGCGATTTGCATAATAAGCTCCTATGCGCGCAAACCCTGAAGAACCGAGGGGAAAGCCAAAATAAATGGATACAAACCCCGTAGCGTCACCTTGATTACGGCAGCAAAACACGTCACTGAAATCTGGACGCCCTTCATAATCCGGGTGGAATCGGGGAAGGAAAGAAAGCCAGGAAAGCCAAACTTGTTTGTGCTTACCAGTGGCCGGTCAAACCACCATTCTTGCTCGTTAGTAGAGTTCTCGCTCGCCACGCGCTTTTACAACGCGCGGATTATGACAAACCACTATGCTTCCATGGACCTCAAACTCCCCAGCAGAACTCCGGTTGGCGTTCCTGGTTTTTCTTCCTCTCTTTCTTTCTGTTTTGTTGATGTTCGTCTCACTTCGACCACCGTTGCAATGGAGCATATTTTTGAATTTAAATTCTCACACTCGGCTCGAATCGTACACAACGTGAGCATATTTTTACCCTCCCATCCATCACCGCCTCCTATTCGTCCTATCGGTCCGTTCGTTCCACTATACAGGTGTTCTTTCCGCCTTTAAAATACCGCTCACCCCCAGGGCTACTTCGTTTTCACTATAGAAAACCCACTTACGCCAGTGCATAAGGCGTGTGCTGCTGTGTTTGCACAACTTGCAGTAAACGGTGTGCAGCTTCCTACCCTGTCCGACTACCCCCAAGGGTAGCATATTATGAAGAAGAAACATACCTGCTTATTTTCTGCTGCAGCAAAGAAGATTCACGATCGACATCCACACACACACACAACCATATCCACCCGGAAAGGGGATGCGCGGATGGTTTATGTTTACTTTTTCTTTTTACGGCTTCCTAATTTCTTTCACCTTTCCTTCATTCTTTTCCGCTACGCCACGAAATACCATGCACCCTGGAGTGACTACACGGTGATGTTGTACCTATTCAACTCCATGTGCGTTGTTTGTACAACCCCGATCGCATCGGATGCTTTCTTTCGGGTTTTTATTTTTTTCGGACCGAAGAAGGGGGACACAATTTTGGGGTTAGTCACCACCACACACTCTCACGGGAACTGCACCGCGTAACCCCACGTAACAAAACAACCGTCGTGCGTTCGGGAGGTGACGCACCTGAATGGCTCCCCTTATTTTTCTTCTTCCTTTGGGGTGCTACGATTCCACGGGAACACCGCACTAGATGTGACTACTACAAAACCATCAAACACGCACACACTAAACACGCGAACAAAATTTCAAGGGGTTGCTTGGATGCCGCGAAAAAAAACACCAACAAAAGAGGGCCCACAATGGGGTGGGGGGTTGTTTAGGGTGAAACAGGGCCTGCCCGCAACACGTTTTCACTCACACCACTTGCTTGCGAACGCCACTCTTGGTATGCGGTGTGTGCATGCATACGTTGTATTATTTTCCTCGCGCTCCCACTCAGGGTGGGTTTTGTGCCCCAATTTCCGAAGGCACGAAACGGGATAGGTAGCCGAATCGATTCACAAAAATACTCACAATTCACAACACACGGCTAGTGGGTCACTAGTGGGCACGTTAAGGGATGGATTGGGACGCGCACTACACATAAACAGCATTTAGGGGATGCGATTTTTCCTGGCAGCAACAAACCCCCCACGAGCCGGAACACAGCGAACGTCGAGAAGCGGGCGATGCGAGAGAACTGAACTCGCGCGCGATTGTAAACGCACAGACGGCATATGAAACGAATTCCAGGAACGGAGTATACGAACAATGTACATTGAGCAGGTGAGGCCATGGTGCTCATTTCTACGTAGCCATTTTGAAATTTGATAGCACGAGTGTCAAATACGTATTCGATTGCCAAATCTGTTGCTCAGTGGCATTTTTAAATATTTTCTTTGAGGATCATTACTTGATTGAACAAAATTCAATTTTTATCGTAATAAACAAGGATTTTTCTCAATAATGGCTGTAATAAACGTCTGCACAAACGAACCGCCCTGTGCTACCTGTCATATCAAATGTCAAACCCGGTAGAACCCAAGAAAAACAGAAAGAAATTGTTTTGCCTCGAACATAACTCTCCGCATTTTGTATGAAAGTGCGATATTCAATATTCTGTGGCGAGTAATATAACAGAGTTAAATAAGCGCAATGGCTGATCCAGAACTTGAAGCGATACGGCAACAGAGGCTGCAACAAATGCAGGTATGCATCCAGCGCTTGCTCATGGTGTGAGCTCAGCACCTGAAAATGATTACTCACAACCTACAATATACAATATGCGTCGAAATGTGTCTATATTTAGTGAAACGGTTGTAGCAACATGAATGAAAGTTGCGAAATTACAAAAATATCGATGGAAATATCTATCTAATAAGTCCACTCTCATGCACAGGGTTCTAATCCGGAGCAACAAAAAGCCATGCAGGAACAACGGCAGGCGCAGGAAGAGATGAAGAATTCGATGCTGGCCCAGCTACTAGATCAGGATGCGCGTGCTCGGCTAAACACGCTCAAGTTAAGCAAACCGGAAAAGGCACAAATGGTGGAGGGCATGATCATTCGGATGGCACAGATGCGCCAGATCGGCGACAAGCTAGACGATGCGAGCCTTGTGAAGTTACTCGAAAACCTCAATCAACAGATGCCTCGCAGCAACTCAACGGTCAAGTTTGACCGAAGGCGGGCTGCACTAGACTCCGATGAGGACGATGATGATTATGGTATTTAATCTCTTATGTTTCATCGCGTTGAACGGCTTTCGTCGCTTAGCTTACTGGCACTAAAAAATGAGGACAATTTGTGGGAACACCGATATTACAAGCAAGCGCAGCTCACATGTCATCACATAACTCAATAAACGGCAATAACAACCATCTCAGTTCGACGCAAAGTTTTGGGTAAAAATTAAGAGTTTCTCTTCTGATTCATTCGTTGCTAAAAAAGAGAACATTCTAAACATACATCGGATACACACACGCACACATAAACACGTACGAAATACCCGCCGAACTTTGTGGGCTTAGTTAGTTTTCGGGGATTTAAAAATTGTCTAAAATGATCCTATTACTTGTTACCTAAGTTGTAGTAAGTCATTGGCGACGCATTACGCAATTCACGGTCAAGTGCCAACGAGCCGCCGGAATGGACAGTTATTAATTATATAGAAAAAATCAAAATAGTATGACTAGAGAAGGTGTGTGAGCAAGCTTTCCCGTCGGGGGTCCACGGTCGAGTGTCCTCCATTTAACGTTCCCCCGTTCGCGAGTCCTTGCTGTTATGACGGTCGATTTTTGGAAATTGTATATCCAACCGAATCGTCATGGATCTTGTACTGTTCAAAACAGCCATAGTAAACTCAATAGATGACTAGAAAGATATCCTGTTTTGCTGTGGTTGTGAAAGCCCATGCAAGATCCATGACTGTAAGGTTGGAAATATAATTACTGTGAACAGTCAGGCCACACTGTCATGGATTACGCGGCAAAAAAGAATTGCTTCATGCATCTTACTCCTTTTTCTCGTGTCGCTGTTCGGCACCTTCGTCCTCTTCTTCCGCATCGAGTATATCAGCACAGCATATGGAGTACATAATGAGCGATAGGAAGCCGAGCGGAAGACCGAACAACACCGTCGTCAGTACCGGATTACCGATCCACATCTCGTACAGCGAAGTCTTTGCCTCGAACCACGCACGGTAAATACGAACCGGTAGCGAATTGCCTCCGAACGTTGGTGCTGTCTGGTTGTGGATGCTGTCGAGGAAAATTTCGATCGCTTCTGGTGTCAGCTGCAGTGGATCGTCCTCGGGGATGTGATGCTCATTCGTCGAAGCATTCAGCACCAACAGGTGAGGCGTCGGCAAACTATCCATTGCGATTGAGCGTGCCAGTTCCGGTGTACCGACCCAGCCGAATTGGAACCGGCCGTGATATTTGTACTTATTTTTATGCACGAAAATTTCCACCATGTCGCGGAACTCCTGCTCGTGGGCCGCTATCTCGCTGAGCTTGTTTTCTTCCACCACTGCCAGTACGAGGTATTTTTGGGTTTGCACTAGGTGATGAATATTACTGCGCGTTACCTTCGGGAAGGTAGCAAAGCGCTCTTCATTCACCCACCGGAACAGTGTTTCGTTCAAATGGGCGGGTTCAATCCGCTCGAAGTTGTCCGAATAAGGGAAATAATAGTGACTGCGTTCCTTGTACACCAGTGCCGATGGGACGGTGTCGACATCAAAATGTCGCTTGGCGATTTCGACCGAAGTGGCATAGAAATAGCCATGCGCTTGGTACGATTCTGCCGCACTGTAAAACACGTCCCACAGCAACCCAGACTGCTTACCGACGTACGTGAAGAAGATAGGATTGTTCGATTTTAGTATGTCGATACTGTCCGCCCGCGTAACTAGCTGCACCGGTGGACCGGACATCCGATTAACGAAGTGAATCAATTCCTCCTTGGAACGTTCCCCATTGTATACATAATCGTAAGGTCCTTTGACGCTGAAAAAATAAAAAGGGAATTAACCCAGTTTTTTCTGTCTTCTCTAGTTGGGTGTGGCTCTGTTATCGGTATGTAGAGGGAACGTTTACTCACAATATTATCGTCGGGTATGCATTTACTTTAAAATGCTGCGCTACGGCCGTAAATCGCGTACAGTCAACACGTCCCACACGGATGTTCGTATTGTACAGGGCCTGTGCGACGAGTGCCCACACCGGTTCGAGTTTTTTGCAGTGGGCGCACCAAGGCGCATAAAACATCACAAACCATTGGCCCTCATTCCGAACGTCCAAAAACCGATCGCTTAATTCTAGCACTCGGGAACTGTTGACCAATGTAATGCAAACTGAAATCATCGCAGAGATAAGTGTACGCGACAGTTTAATTTAATTAAAACACAGTCAAAATCTAGACGAAATCGATTTTGTTTCGCTTGCATACTCACGGAACAGAGAAATAAGTAATTTCCACAGAGTGTACATTTCTTGTTCGCAATTAAGGTGTTCGCAGCCAGCAAAGGCAGATGGGTTGTTTTGCTTTTCAATAAACGGACATGACAACAGAATGGCGATAAACAACGAAATACTTTATTTTTTAGCAATCGCAAACAGAGATTATGGAAATGCAAGCAAATTTTAATTTTCTGCTGGTTCTGCTCATTTGACAGCAGCTGGGAAGAACAGTGTTTTGACAATTTCCAGCTGTCAACAAGGCTAGAAGTTGAGGCAACAGGACCTTAAAATTAACTTATAAAATCAAATATTCGTCCCAAATAGACAGTGGGGAAACAGGGGCCGGCTCTTGAAAATAGGAAACATTTTACTTTCGATAGCCGAATATTTAGTTCACAGTATTACATTCGATGACCGCGGATAGAAACCTCCCACTGTCAAAGTGTGTTTATTTTTCCCTGCTCTCGCGCATCTTTTTGCATCAACATTGGCATCGCCTGTAGTTGTAGAAAAAAGGTGAATCTTCTGCTCTACAAATATGCCGTGCGCTTAAGTACTATCCAGCGAGGCTCAGGAGTATATCTGTTTAGTGTAAGCTAGTGTGTACCGCAAGGTATTAGTCATAGATTCACAATTGCTCGCCGTAATCGCTCCAAAATGTCTCCCTCGGAAACGTCGGCTTGTGAGGGTGAGTTTGGAATGGATTGAAGTGGATGAGTTGTGTTGCTAACCCGCGTTTATTTTCCCCCTTTAAACCCCCACAGATTTGAAAGCGTTTGAGAGAAGACTGACCGAAGTGATAGCCTGCCTGCAGCCACCTACACTGCGATGGAGGCGTAATAATTTGTTTATTGAACCGTTTGCAATCGGATAGTTTACGAATACGTACCTTAAACTTCTTTCCAGTGCTGCTAGGCATAACTGCGTTGGTCACTTTCGTCGGTGCATTTTACTGGCTAACAGATCCGCGGACTTCGATTGTGCCGTTGATGGAATCGTTGCTGAATCATTCAATTTTCACGATATCAACCATCATCCTATGTATATATTTTCGTAGCTACGTATTGTCGTGAGACGTCCCTGCAATTATCTATACTTTCTTTACAGTGATCCTTTTCGTGTTTGGGATTCACAAACTCGTTATTGCCCCGCAAATAATAACATCGCGCACAAGAAATGTGCTGGCAGAGTTCAACATGTCCTGCGACGAGACGGGCAAGCTGATAGTTCGCCCCAGGCCCACGAATAATTCTCGATACATGGATATTAGTTAAATTGGCAATTGGCCTAGTGAGGCACCTTTTCAGCTTGCCACTCAGTGTAAATAGAAGTCAATTCATACACGCTCATTGCTTCCCAACCAACACAACAGACCAACGGTATCGAGGGATTTTTTCGGTTAGTTTATTTAGTTTCCCGTAGCACGCAATGTAAACCGTGTTATGTACATTTGCGCCTTTCTTTTGAAAAATAAACAGATTCAATTGTGCATATGAACATATGCTTGTTTTTCAAGGTTTTACATACGTGTTTAAAATGATGTCGCGATAGGAAAAGTTCGTACAAACGTCGACCTGTGCTGAAGCGCCGGCGATCGAAAGAAATCGATACGGTTCCGTCTGCAGCGCCACGCTATAGACGGATGAACCTGAGGTCGGGATTTCGGCCGTTACGATGCCGTTAAAGTTGTACTGATAGAACTTCTGATAGTCACCACCGACGTAGATAAGATCATCGACAAACCCGGACACGTGCACGCGCTCGGGAAAGTCAAAGTCGGCCGTACAGTCGAGTGATCGCAAATGCCACAGAGAAAATCGGGGTCCTCCGCCACATACAAGCCAATCCTCCGTCATGGAAACTGTACCTTGCCACGGACCGAATTCAGGACGTTGCAAAATTGGTTTCCTGTGGGGTTCAATTTTTGCGTAGGACGTCTTTTGCCTTTTGTCCCACAACATTATCGAACCATCCTCGGAAGCTGTTGCCAACTTGCTGGCACTAAAAAGAGACAGGAGGATTTGAATATTGTACGAGAAATAGTTATCACGAAACCTAAAAACCTTACCATCCTGTTACGCAGTGAATGTAGTCCGTATGACCGTTAAACTCGCGGCAGACTTTTCCATCCTCGAGCGAAATTCCGTACAATACATTGTCGCCACAACCTGCGTACAGTAGATCGTCGTGTCCGCTCAACCAAAGATAGTTTACCTCGCTCATATCTGCACTCTCACGTGGTGCAGGCAATTTTACTGTCCAGCCCTTCTTTCCAATCAACCCCGATTTGCTGGACCACTGGTACCCGCATATTTCCCCGTTTAATCCAACGATCAAAAAATCTTTGTGAAACGACAAGCTATAGATCGGACAACGGTCCGTCACTGAAAGGGTCTGTACGGGTATGGTGGGCAGTTTGTCCAGTTCCATCCGCGATGCATCCGTGCCATTGCTGGATGTTATCCGTTCCACACTGCAAGAAGCATACAACGGATGTGAATAACTTTGTATGGTAGAAAGTTTCCCTAAAAATAACCGTTACCTAAACACAAATATTTCACCAAAGTTGCTACCACAAAACAGGAAGCGGCCGTCGTTGGAAAGTGTTTGCGAGTGAATCGTAGTGTAATAACAGCGGCCGATGTCGATCATTTTCGGTGAAGATCAGAAATTTTGTTTACGCTGCCCCGGCGTCATGAAAAATTCCCATCCCATGACATACGTCAGCTAAACGTCAACACCTGCGAAACGTCAAGGAGCAGCAAGGACAACATCAACAACAGCGTTGCAATACGGGAAAGACGCCGTGGTACACTTTTGGCTGGACTGTTCCTGGAGCTTTGTTTAGAAAACAGAAAATAATGGCTTTCGATTCAATCCCAAAAGATTTACGGGCGTTGCGGGCATGCTTGGTGTGTTCATTGGTAAAGGTAAGCAAACAGGTGGGATACATTTAACAGATTTGAGCTGTAATTAAACATCGGTTTATGCTCTTTGCAGTCATTCGATCAGTTCGAAACCGACGGCTGTGATAACTGTGAGGACTTCCTACGAATGAAAAATAACCGGGAACAGGTTTACGATTGTACCAGCAACAATTTCGATGGGTGAGAAAATATGTTTTAAACTAAGGCCAAGGCCATTAAACAACGCTCTTCTCGTTTTGTAGAATGATTGCGGTTATGACTCCGGACGATAGCTGGGTTTGCAAGTGGCAACGATTAAGTATGTACCTGCCAGCAAGATGATACGGTTCAACAGTAAAATAACACTGAAAAACATATAATGCTTTTTAGGTCGCTTCACAAAAGGAATCTACGCAATTTCTGTATCCGGAAAGCTTCCCAATAGCATAATCAGGGAAATGAAGAACCGTGGAATTCCGTATCGGCCCCGCGACACGAGTCAGCGATAGATTTTATACGTTTTCTTTCGTATTTTGTAATAAAATGAATCATTTAGGTAAGATACAAGACAGATATAAATAAAGGGAAATTGTGACGATATGATTTGGCTTAGTTTTTGTATTTAATTGTAATAGTTTTTCCGTTGTATTAAGAGGGAAAGAATTAGCGTAAGACAGCTGCAAACATGGTCCACTCAGAAAATTGTTCAACGTGCAAGAAGAAATTTTCCAGTTCTGCCGATTAGTCCCTTACAAAAAAAACTAGACCAGTTGTATTATTGGGCCCTGCATTTCATTCGTGTATGAACTGATTTTATCTAAATAGCATAGCAACATCGCATCTATTGTTTCTCTTTGGAAGAAGGTATTACACACGCGCAGAAATATGTTTGATTTGTTTTTATTTTAATCACTTCCCAGTTAGAAGCTCTTCCTCAATGCTCTCACAGAACAAGAGTCCTTCCCGGTGCTTACTCGGCCTTCTTGGGTGCCGCAGCGGTAGTACCGGTGGCGGCAGCAGCAGCAGCCGGAGCAGCTCCAGCCTTACCCTTCTTGGTCTTGGTGGGCCGTTGCGAACGAAGGATCGCACTGGCACGACGAAGAGCGGCCTGTCGCAGGTCCGTACGGTATTTGTTGGCCTTGATGATGTTCTTAATCTTCTTCAGCGTACGACGCGGTCCCTGCTTCAGAGTCACCTTAACTGGTGCCTTGGCCGGCTTGTTCTGTAAAGAAATGCAAGGAACACATGTGTGAACTTCAGCGAAAAATAATTTGAACGGACAACTGCTGTACACTGAATGATATTTGATCAGTATAGGGTAATGGACGTAGTCGTCATGTGGTTCTGTGAACAGGTTTCCTCACGTAAAATATAAAAGCTTATTCGAACTAAACGATCCCTACTAGAGATGCCTAGTCAATTTAGAGGAATTAAAATGTATACTTACAGCCTTCTTGGCGCGCTTGTACACAAAGTTAACGCCCTTCTTCTCAGCCGGCGTAATAGTGATGGTCTTCTTGTGGACCAGCCCACTGTAGCGGTACGAGCTCAAGTTGGTCAGATTGCCGGGCTCCTACAAAGAAGTTGGGTGGTTCTGGTGAGAATGAGAACCTACATTAACATCATATTAACGTCGTGTATTTGTGTTTAAGTATAAACATCTTCCACACTCAGGCATTCTGGCATGCCGTACCACGTGCTTCAAGGATAAGTATCCTTATTTTCTCTTCGTTTACATCAGAAGTAGCAAATGATACTACACAAACTCAAGCCATTGAGTTTCAGAGATCTTGGTGTTTCAATAATGGGTCATCATTCGAAGAGATTCACAAGCACGGGAGCCAGAACTCGAGCGCCATTATGCGTCGTTAGCTGTGCAGATGTTTCAACTTAAAGTGTATACAACCGGTCCCAGACGAGAGAAACTTACCGTGCTGAACGGCTTCTTGATGTTCTTCTGCTTCATCAGATACGCATGATGATCGCGTATGATCAACCAGTTAAGGTGTGACGAATCCATATTGGTAGCTTCTGCAATTGCAAAATCAAGCTTAAATATATATTTTTTCACTCATCACCTACTGCACCGATACACCACCCTGCGTCAAAGATGGCGTATGTCGGTTCCACGTGTGGAACACGACAGGCAAATGTTGTGCAGCAGAATCACATTAAAAAAGCTTACACCAAACTAGTTCTTCAATGAAAAGAACCATTGCACAGATGATCTACAGTTCTCGAGAGCAGAGAACTTTAAATGATGTGATTTTGTCTCCATTTTACTAGTTAGCTCCACGAGCTGCGAACAGAAACTCACCTCTTATGTCGGCTGACAGGATCGGAAAGACTCGCTGGTCGGATTGATTTTCAGAGAACGACGCGAACAGGCGGACAATTGTTGACATTTGGGCGGATGTGGATTTTTTAGTACAGATCAAGCAAACTATTGCGTGATTATTGATTTCAAGGTAATATGGAAAAGAAAATTGTTTTGTTTGAATTTGTTTTTAGCACAATAATACAATAATTTTGATAAAATCTTTTGAAGACATATTGAAGCACATTGTCATGTATTGTTTTTACTTAAAAAGGGATTTAATGAAATTGTTTTGATATGAAAATTATGAAATATGATTCGGCCAATCGTAGATGTCAGTTGCCTAGTTGGGTATAGATTCGGAACGTTTTGTTGTTCTATATCCGTGTGTTCATTTCGTTTATTCTAAATTAACATGCAAAATGGATTCAAGTTTACAATGAAAGGTCATCTTGTAGTTTCTAGTAACTTTTAAAGCCAAACTCTCCGTTTTGCAATGAACCAAATATTCTTTTGACAGTAACTGGGCACCATCCGCCCAGTGTATCATCGGCCAATTATCCGAGCAGTTTTGTGCTGGGCTTGAAAATCAACAGAATTGTTTTGTGTGTGGTTCGTTGCAGGCGGTACGGGAACAGCGCTCGCCAGCAATTTTCAAAGAAATCGTCTTTCGTCGGTCGTCTTCAGTGTATTCCGTCGCGTTAATTGTGTGCATTGGTTAAAAGCAAGAGGCAAGTGTTTAACGGTAATTGTATTTTCTTCCCAAATTATCCACAAGGACCCCGTGGTTCATTGATTGAATGTGGCGTTCGTTTGTGGCGGTGCTCTGGGAGGTTTAATTTTCTCCGAATTGGTTTAAAAACCCTCATACCGGGTGTGTTGAAGAGCGGTGTCATCATCGCGAAGAAACCCCTATCAATTGTAACGGAGTTTAATTTATCTGACCGGGAGCAACTGCAAGAAGTTTTGCATCCGGATTATTTAGCATCGCCAGGAAACGGCGAGGAAAGTTTGGCCAAATTTGGGGAACAACTGCAAGAAGTTCTGCATCCGGATTATTTAGCATCGCCAGGAAACGGTGAGGAAAATTTGGCCAATTTTCCTTACCCCTGCAGAGCGTATGTGTATGTGCTCGGTTGCGGTGCGGCATTGCGTATAAGTGTGCGTGCTTGTGCACGGGATGCGCCGACAATTGGTGTGCGCAAAGTAGCGAGAGATGTTCTTTGCTTGGTGTGTGCTTTTTTCGCGAATCGCTTATTGAAGAAAACCCGACCGAAAGCAGGAAAGCGAAGGAAAATAGCTGTAAAAAGTCTTACAAGTGCGGGAGTTTTTTTATACTTTTCAAAAGCTTTACGCAAATAGCAAGTGCAAAAAGATTCGTGTGTCTGTACACCGTGCCGAACAGGGGTAGCAAAGCATCCGTTTGTTGTCGCTGTCTTCGGAAGAAAACAGAAAAAGTCAGTGTTGTGCAAAGAGTTTTGTAATTTAGTTTTCTTCTCCCACCATCAAGCAGGCATTGAAAAGGTTAAACCGTTTGGCAGAAAACCGAATCCGAACAGCAAGAGGTGTTAATCGAAACAGCCGGGGCAATAATCCCTGCCCGTGATCCAGCATAAACGGGTGGCTCCGTAAGCAATAGAAAATCCCTTCTACCCCGGAACGTAATTCCCGGCAAGTCGAAAGGGGGAGTGTGAAAAAGACCTACATACACCACAGAAAAAATCCCGAAAGTCAGCAGGAAGGAGAATAGGAGGAAAATCGAAATCATCAAACAACAACATGGGTAAGTGCGTTTGTAGGGGTTAGTTTAGATTTTAAGGGCGAAAATTGAGATAGAACTGCGGGAAAAGTGCCAAGTAAAAGGAATGAAGTGCCGTCTGTCAAAAAGGGGTCTTGCCTGGGTATTTATGTATGTGTGTGCTAAAGAAAGTGGAGGGTGTTTAGCGTGGAATGAAGAAACAAAAAAAAACACATCGAAGGAATGGAAAACGGTCATCCGAAGGATAAAAACCTGTGCCCACGGTACATTTTCCAAGGGGGAAAAGAAATGGCATCAACACACGCACACTACTACATGGTAAAGTTTTCATTGGTCGTAGTGTGCGTGTGTAGGTGGGAAATACTGTGGCGATGGGAAATGCGTGAAAATGTTCTTGCTGCTGCTAATGGTACAAATATTGCAGCTAACAAGATGGAGAAAAGCAAGCAATTATGTGGTGCCGTGTGGTAGGGTATCGTTTTGCTTGTTAATAAGTTTTGTTTAAAAGTATTCAATAGTTAACAGTTTTATCTTGTAGGTGAAACATCCAATTTGACCATTCTACTCCGCGATGCCTAGTCATTTACCGCACGTCTTTAAAATGTCGAAGGAAAAGGTCACATAAAACGGTGGTTCGTCATCAAACGTTCCGGCAAAAAACTGCGTAGAATAGTACGAAGAAAATGCGAATGTCCTGTGGGCAAGTGCGCACATTGCCACTCCACCGAGTTCGGAACGATTGCGAGTTTTCAGCCAACGTGTCTACCATCGCACGTGCCTTGGTGCGCGAGAAGGAACGTAGGGACACAACCCGGCAAACTTCGACATGGAAAAGAGAGGGGATAAATGAACGAGATAGCCGGGCGTAAAATAACGCAAAAGGAGATAAATTTTCTTTCCCTTCGAAAACTGATCATCTGCACCCAGGAAGTTAAACTTGCTGCAACTCTCGCGCGATAGAATTTTCCTTTGGCCAAACAGGGAGCAAGAAAAGAAAAACGCCGAAGAAAGGCCAGCAACATTCGCCCCAAACCCGCTCCGACCCCAGCCATTGCAGCACCGTTGTAAGTTTACAGCGAGTCTATAAAAGCGGTGTTTTATTTTGGGGCGTAGTCCTCCGGCGATCCCTCGGTAACGGGGAATTCTAATTATAAATAGTGCGTGCGATGCGATGCGCCTCTCGCGATGTTCTTTCGCGGTTGTTGTTGCTGTTTTTTGCTGGGTGAGAAAATATTTCTATCCTATCGGCGGTCGTCCAAGTCTATCCCATGAAAAAACCGTCCGACCGTCGCCGGCTTCCGTGCCGGAATCTGGAAAATGTGTCTACTGCTGTTGAGCGTGCGTATGCGTGTGTGTGTGAATGGAGAATGAAAAACGGGAAAATGTACGCCGGTGCACAATCGTCCGCTGAATCGTTTACAGAGCACGGTTGATTACTGCCGTTTCTGAGCTTCCAATCAAAAACTTCTCACTTAACTCGCACGCCGTATACCAAGCTCACATGTGGTGTGTGGTTGAACCAAAGGAAACTCGTCTTTGTGAGATAGGAAAGGGCGTAATAAACCGACATGCTCCACTGTTCCATGTGTTGGATGAATGTAATCGGCTGATAGAATGTTGTCTAGCCGGAGGAATGAGATAGGAGGTAGCGGAACAGTGGAATTAAAGGAAAAAGAGGCACGAGACTGTTTGGAACCCTGCGCCGAGGGTTCTATTATCGATTTTTCCTTTCCGGATTGGCCGTGCCGAATGTGAAAATGCGGAAATATGGTACGGGCAAACGGGTCTCGGTTCCCGGATGTCTCGACATTTCGGTGAAGCAAGAACAATTTGTGGGAGGGTGCGGTGACGAAATGTGACGATATAGGACAGCGAAAACGCCATTTTCGATCGTTTTCACTAACCCATCCCAGGGTTGGTGAAGAACTCGTTGCGCTTTCTTTCCCGTTTCATTCTTCCCGGAGCTTTCGATACACGCTTAAAATGCCATTCACACCGTGCGTTATGACTGAACCTTTTGTAATAACGGTGGTTTGAAATAGGCCGGGACATTCTTGTCGATTGGAATGAGCATTCTTGCTGTTGGAGAGATTTGCTTTTACAGTCAATAAAATTATGCAACGAGCGTTCGTGGCTGATTTTATCCATATGACTAATCGATTTTTGTTTTATATTGTAATATCCCTAAGTTTGGTAAAATAATAAGTGTTGTGCTTCATGAATATTTTCTGAAGAATCTTTCATTTGAATAATTTGAGACATTCGAATTATGGATCTACTTTGAAAATAACTATTATTACCAAACTTCATTCATATATCTGTAGCTTCATAAATCTCAAAATGAAAAATTTTAAGTATTTGGAAAATTACAAGGCCGAATCAATTAAACGTATCCCTGTTTTAGACGATGAAAAAGGATGTCTTTTTATCTGGGAATAAACTTAGTATAATTATTAAATTTCCATTTTATTTTAAAGTACGTAAAATACAATTAATAAATATATCAAACGTGCTGATCGTAAAAAGCATGTTTGTGGGAATTGTTCAGTGTCGCAAGCGGCATTTGTTGCTGGTATCTTATCTTCGTGATACAAACTTTTTGATTAGACCAACAAGTATATTGCAAACATTATGTGTGACGGTGCTTATCACCTTATAAGGTTACCAAATCTTCATCGTAACCAGTCAAAGAATGTTTCATTTGATACGACCTATAAAACGCTTCCACAAAGATAATCGAAGGCAGGAAGACTGTTTCATATCCGAACGCACACAGTGGCTGTGAGTTTATGAATTGAGTGAGATTGTTAAAATTTCATGGAGCATTAACAAGTTCACATTTTCATTTGCAGGAAGTGTGTTTCGCTTACAGATCTACCAGTGCAAAAATTGCTGGCCACCCAACCGAACGAACACTGAAGCTTTTTTGAAGGTGTATAGCTTCTCATGACAAACAGCGGTTTGGCATGGATTTGTGTGGTCGGCAAGTGAAGGGACGGGTGATTCAAAACACTTGACGAGATGACGAGACACAACCACAGGATGAGACCGATTATACTCCATCTAGACCGGGCAGTCGATTTGCATTGGGGAGGATATGCTCACAAACTCGTCCATGTTTACCGTAGGGTTGTTAGTGCGAGGAAGGCCTTGAAATTGACGTCACGTCGTAGATTGCGATTGCGAATACCCCACCGAACCATCCGACACACGATATTGGTGGTGCTGTTGGTAGTGTGTATGTATTGGGCTGCAAGATTCGAGAAAATTGTCGAAAAATACTATCATCCGCCCATCACTGAGGGTGACTTGTTCGCTCGCAGCACTTGAACGGTGAGCTTCACAGTGAGCGACCGTTTCGAACGTCCCTTCGCAAGTGCATGAAGTGAAGGAAGATCGATCGGGAAAGCGAAGCGGTTGAATTTATTTAGCGTGTTTACCCAACGACAAAACGTCACAACTCACATCCCATCCCCGCGATATATCGCTCCCCCTGTGCATATCCGCCTTTCTCTCGATCGTGAGTATCGAAAATAGACGATGATGTGATAGATCGTGCCGCTTGCCTTTTTCAAACACTCGCATACAAACACAAACACCGCAAGGGTTTCGTACATTCCACCGGGGATTGCATTCTGGGTGAATGGGTGGAGGAGAGCATCAATCTGGCGACACTTGTCACAAGCCATAACAATCTCGATGCGGTTTTCCATCTTTG
The DNA here is from genome assembly GCF_943734755.1 of Anopheles moucheti. NCBI lineage: Eukaryota > Metazoa > Arthropoda > Insecta > Diptera > Culicidae > Anopheles > Anopheles moucheti. Next base: position 81,826,834 of record NC_069141.1, read on the forward strand.
CCGTCGCGCAGACGGGAAGAAACGTAAAATAGACGACCGTGTTTTCGATGATGCAATTTTCTCATGGCAAATTTTCATTCCACTCTCTCATTGGCTTGTTCGAAAAAAAAAACGCCAAGGAATGTGTGCGTATGTGCACTTATGTCAGCTATAACACACTGTCCTGCGTGCATCATCATCATCAACGACTCGCCGAAAGACAGGAAATGGCAATCCATCCATCTGTCGCAGATCCGAGATCCGACGAAACAACCGCCTCAAAAGGGCCCGCCACCCGAGTGGAAGTGGAAGCAGGTTTTACCGGTGTGTCCGTTTTGATTGGTGCGGTGATCGGTCGGCGTTTAGACCCCTAGCGGCCAGTGCCGGCTCGTCTTAGAGACATGGCAATAAACAATCCAGCAGTAAACTGGAGCACACTTTGAAGTGTTAGAGGAGCGGGCGATAGAGATAGATAAAGCGCGGAGAAATAAAGATAGACAGATCGCACCGTAGGACGCGGCCCTTTTTGTGCTCCCATCGCTCTAGGCAAAGGTTCATTAGCCCCGGCCAGCTGTGTGTGCAACTGGGTGATGTGGTGGTGTTTCTGTACGATGTTGACTTCATAATGGAGATTCAATTAGTTTAAAAACCCCCGATGGGCTAAAGTATGTGTAGAAGCTCCCCGACTGAATTAGTAGCATCAGCTCAGTTCTTTTGATGAATTGGCTGCATAGACGATAATTTAGGTCTTTTTCAAGATAGGAACATTTTTTAAAGCAATTCAATCTGTGGAGAATTTTAGGTTAAGGGAGATTCTCTTCCTTAAGTCTGGAGAGTATTTTCATTTCAGTACTTCAAGTTTTCCTCGTTTATCTAACTAATAATTCCCACCAAAGTTGATATTTGTACTATGGAAAACAATAGCAAACATCCAACAAGTCCTCCAAAATTTATTGCATTTTTTTTTATTAAATTACGATCCCGGTGGGATTCGATTGCTGTAGTATATTGTGAGTCATTTTAGTATGATGGGTATGGGTATGGGTAGTGGGTAGGTGAACTTTTACACAGATGATAGTGCAATAAAACGAAAAAAACTGTTTTAGTTTCGATTATAAGTACGGCACCTTAAAACACCTATTGTTGACCTATTTTTTTACGTAACGGTGACGAATTTAGTAGCGGTATATTATTTTTTCCAATTTTCGTACAAATCACCACAGCCAAATGCATCATTACGCATATCATCTTTCTGCAATTGATGCAAATGTTAGTTTTGGTTGTTTTATGAGGGGTGAATGTAAATTAAAAAGAAAACACCACCAACAGACACACTTTTCTGCACCCTTTGCTGTTCCACATTTACTGTCAACAACTAGAGCATAAAAATACAAACATTTATTCCATGTTCGGCGTGTGTATGTGTGCTTGTGGTGGTAAGAAGGGGGGGGGGGGGGGGGGGGGGTTGCTGTGAAATACGAACGGGAACAAAGCCTTCCATCATTTCTACCTTTCTTTAAACCTTCCGTCTACCACTCCCTGTTCCTGGCAGGTGCAAAACAAAGCCCTATCCGCACTCAAACTACCATCACCACCCTGTACTTTGCTCCCTATTGGCGATCATTAAACACAATCAACTGAAGAAAAAAAACGAACCACGTCAGCACGATGGCAGTTGATTGATGAAGTTTTGTCCCTAATTTTATGTGTCTCGTTGCTGACGTTGCTCTCGTGTGTATGTGTGTCTTTTTTTTACATCCCCAACTTTATTACAACCCATTATGGCTTGTGGGTGTCGTTTTACCTACCGAGACATTATACTACAATAATGTGCTCATGTGTGTTTTGTTTTTTTTTTTAAGTATGTTGTTTTATTTAAAACCCTAATTCTTCTGTGTGCCGTTGTTAAATTTTGGGGGCACAATTAGTATACCCTTCATTTGCACAAAGCATGTCAAAGCAGGGACGTTGCGCTGATTTGGCGTAGGCTTCCGATTTCAGTGACTTTGGACGACTTTGACGATCGTCGTCGTTTGTTTATGTTTTAGCCATTGTCATTTTGCGATCCGTTACGAACACTTGTCGCGATACTTATCCCCTTAAACATGTTCCAGCTAATAGATATTACATTGTGTAGATCATTTTTTTCTGTCTAATAAAAATGCTGACTTTTTGTAGCTCAAAAACTGCCACGTTATTGCACAGGCAAAAACACACACACAGGGTGGTGAGGGAAATTTCTGCTAAAATGGAAAGTCTTCAAGGGTGGATGGTAAATCAAAGCATGGCGAAAGCATCTTATCCAGCTACAATGTGATAATTGCCCTCAAATGGCAATGATCTTGTGGACTTTCTCACCTTCGCTTACTCGGTGTACAAGTACACATTGTATGCACTGCCTGGCGATCGTGATCTTTTTCATATAGCTGCAGCCCGCCGATCGGTGAAAAGGTTGTTCGGATGTGCTTTGGCTATTCTTTTCTCTTCTCGAGTTACGGGTTTTTGCCCCTCCGGTTTTGCGATAGTGTATAAAGATAAAGTCGTAAGTACAGGCGCTAAGATGATGGCCAACAGTTGAGGCAGATTCATGGCTCTACACGAAACCCTTCATTGCTATTGAATTTTGTTTTTTTTTTCTTGAAAAAAATGTGATTTTCAAGATGGAATTTTAGGATAAACATTTTGCATTTCTAGTGTTAGATTTTGAATCATTAGATGGTCTGAAAAAAGTGATGTTTTTTAAAGTTTATATTTTTCCCTTAATTATCAAACATGAAGAATGAATAACATTTTAACAACAAGCAAACGTTTACGATATTGTTGAACAGAAAACAAGCAAAGTTTCAAATTCAAAACTCTACATGCTCGACTCTGAAGGGTTAAGCCCATGCTCCGCAGTATAATGCGAAAAGGAAATGAAAGAAAAGTCCAACCACTCGCGGGTGTGCACTTCGCCAAAGCCTAATGTACACGCGTAAAGTGGGAAAGATTCATCGGGCCCTTTACCCCGTAGCCGACGAAACGAAATTAGACCCAAAAACCAATTTTCTCTCCTTTCGCCACTTCCCTTCCGGGGTACGCATACTCCTGGCAGCCGCCAGTTGCACCTTTGACCCAAAACCGGCCAAGGCGCCACCACCAAGATGTGTTTAACCGAAGGGATAAACCCTCAGCCGAGCACACCGCGTACACGCACTTGTCTGTGTGTTGTTTGGCTGCTCACTCGCGTCTTAAAATTGATGGACTTTTCGGTGCCCTTCCGTCAGCCGCCGCTTTAACGATTGACCGACTTGTGCAAACCCCATTCTTACTCCACTTTCCGTGGGCAAGGCGTTTGGCACTTACTGCCCGGGACGAGATGTCTAGTTGTTGGTTACTGCACCATTTCTCGTGTGTAGGGTGGAATGCTAGCTTTGCCTTTTTTTCTGGTTCGTTCCTCAAATGCATACGAATTTCGGTGCTTTTTTGTTCATCGCCTCAGCCTTTCGTTTCTATTCGAGTCTGTTTGGCTGGCCGGATCTGCCTTTAATTGACGCTCGTTAACGGCCTACCGGAATGGAGTTGACCGCTGAAGGAAGTGTTGGAGGTTTTTGCTAGAGACGTTCCTATTTTTATGCCCCCCGATGATTGAAGAACTCGCCCGGTTGGGGTGTACGGGCTTTCAGTAAAGATGCTGAGAAAAAAAGATCTACCATTAAGTACTGGGGACCTACTTATTGGTGCTTCTCGAATCGATTCCGAAGGGGAAAAAATTGGGAGTTTCTCCCTTTAGTTAATTTCATGCTCTTCCATATTTCCTCTATACTCGCGCAAGTTTCCTTCTATGTGACTCCGGCACGGCACAACGGGTTGTTAGGATTAATAGTGTGAGCCGAATTTTTTAGGTTTTTCTTAGGTCTATTAAAGAAAGCCATTTACCATTGGTGACAGCACACACGAGCGCTACCAAGCGTTCCAACAGAAAACGAGTGATACTTGTCCGCGGCCATCGTCATCGCATTTCCGGTACCGGGTGTAATAAGATGTGTTTTTCAATCCCACCCCCCGCTTTCGAAAGGAAATGTTTTCGTGTGAGAAAATTGAGAAAACAATTCTCCTCACCCTGGGCGGTGTGTTGATGGTTGTAGCTATGCATTAAATTGGGGCCATTTCTTTTCGAACACTTGCCACCATTCATCCACTAACGATCGATTTGGAGAAGGGGTTGATGGTTTGTTTTGTTACGTTCAAAAAATTTATTATAATTACCCCGTGCCAAATATCGCCCGGTAACGATGCGCTGAACGTTGCACCTGCAATTATTTGTCTTATTTTGATCGTTTGTTTTGCGAGTGCGAGTGGGAAATTTCCCCCAAGGGAGAAATTTCCCTCAGCTGATTGTATCGTACGCGAGGGGTTTTGTTTGCTTTGCCATTCGTTGGCCAAATGTTTCACATTCAATTTGGTATTATGGCCTATACCTCGGGGGTGATTTCATGAGCAGACTGTTATAAAAAATTGACGAATGTGTTAGAAGCCTAACATTAATCGAGTGGGATGCATTTACTAACTCGGGATTCCTCCAATTTATTCTTTCAATTTATTCCATGTTTTCAATGTAAATTAAGCGTAATTTGAATCTTTCACCAGATTTTATATTTAAACATAATTTTAACATAAACAGTGTTAACACAATTTCATGATTTTGATTATTTTTAACATTTTTAAGATCTTCGGCCTAAGCCTAATATGTCCAGCACGTTATTTTCTATGCTCTCCCTGATAAGCTGTAAATCCGACACCACTTGCTCAATAATCTTATTGCGTAACGTTGAAACACTCGTTACATCGTTACAGTTTTATCGCGTTTGCGAACATAATTCCCTTGAAAATCGAAAGTAATCGTTTTATCTACCCTTGGTTGGTCTAACGAATTGGCTTGGTGCATGTTACACGCAAGTTCGCCACTGCCGCAACTCGTTTCGGTAGTTTCTTCTTGAACGCTTTGCAGTATCTACCGCAATGGCCTGCAAAAAATTAAGGTAACGGACCAAAGTTAGTTTCTGCTTGCGGTATATCACAACCACCCGCTCGAAGAAGCGAGAGATTAAACTTTGGCATGTCCTTGGCCAGTAGTTGGGACGGGCGGGGGGACAGTAAAACAGGTTAAGCTATCTTGGTAAACTTCTTGACTCACGGTCAAATAATCCCTGAATCCGTCTAAGAAGCTATCAATTTCCATCGATGCGTTTGAGCGGTTGTCGTACCCGGGTTTGTATTGTGCATTTCCCAATGTGTTGTGAGGGGAATGCATTTTAAGACACCTGTTTTCTTTACGGTCCGGAACAACGGTTGTAAGGCTGCATGAATTGTGTCAGGTTTTGAGTCGTCTGTCACAACAGTGCCTGGGAACAGGTCTATACTTTGGAGTAGGGTAAGAGAATGGAGTCACCACGATGCCCATGATCATGTCGACGATCGAAAGGTGTTGCCTTTCATTCCAACTTGCTGGGCCGTACGGTCAAGGTGATAAGAGTACGCAAATGAGACACCGTTTGCTGCGTAGCCCGATGGAATTGATATTTTGTTGTAAGTCGTACACTTAAGCATGATTATGCAGACTATATTCATTGCTAATCAAACATTTACGATGGTGTGTGGCTGCGATAGTCCTCGTTGTTAGCTATGGGGTTGAATTTGTTAGATCACACCCTGGAGGTCATCATCCGCCCCTTCATGATTCCAGTGTGCGCAAACGTGCACACTCACACATTTGCTCGGAGGAAGATGATTATCAACGAATGAAACAATGCAGGGTTTTCTAATAGATAGGATATGGCGAGCTTCAACTGATTAAATAACAACAAACGATTAAGATAAACGATAAGATAAAGTATCAAATTTGAAAGAAATTTTAAACAAATGCAGTGCAGCATTACTTGTTTTTAGTTTTCGATTAACTCATTCCCAAAAATTTCATTTTATATCTCAAATCCTGAAACTACCGATATGTAAACCGATGGCTAGTAAAGTGGTTTGTGTTTCACTATTAACCTTTGCGTTTATCCTATTCACTGGTGCGATTCAGTAAGTTTGGTACGCCATAGGCTATCTATTGTAAAACCCTGTATGTGCATAAATTCATATCTGCTGATCGAAACATGATCGACAGAGTTTAAAGCATGTGCAGACACTTCTTCCTCGGCACATAATGGGGCTTCATGTTGGCTTGTTTACCAACACAAAAAAAAAACCACTTGTTCGCATCGTAAAAATGTTGGTAATGAAAAACTGCGAGACAGAACAAAAAACTCCATACATACTCACTCGAGTGCGAGAGTTAAGTGATATCTACCCTCGAAAACAGCAGGTTGACACACATACAAAAAACCTACCCTTATGACGACACTTCGAATTACGTATGCAAATAGCTCGAATAGGAGCCAAAGTTTCGAACAAAAAGTATGAAAGAAGCATAATGGTAAATACCGAAGGTAGGAAAAAAAATCCCAACAGAATGGGAATGTCACGCACTGTTCAGTGATCAGCCAGTCGGATTTCGGATGATCATTGGTCTAAACCACGTTGCGTGTGTAAGGCTCGGAGTCGGTCAGTCGGTCAGATTCATCATGCTTGTTTCTTTCTCGCCTTCCCAACAATCCCAACTCCGGCATGATGATAGATCGATGTGTTGTGTCTCGTGGCAGAGGCCATCCAACCTTCCCAACCGGGCCCGAGTGTATGTCACCTCCAACCGATCTGACAGATTGTGAATGACAGATAGTAGTGCGCCGCTACAAGCCCAAAGTATCTGGCGAAATGGTGTTTTAAAGTCAGCAACGACTGCAGCTCGCGGTATCGGGGTTGCTTATCGCGAAAATTGCCTCGAAAAGACCCACCGTTAAAAAGAAGAGAATACACCGGTGAGCAGAAATAAACCGAACCTCTTAACTACCGATGACGGCACGCAAAGCAAAAGTGCTCGCTGGGGTTTTAGGGTCGAAGTCGTGGGGAAAAGATTGTTGTTCATTCTCGGTTACGGTTTGTGGATGTCACCGGGACCATTTACTGCAGTGGTGCGCTCACTGATAGTGGTCGCGTTTGGTGTAGTGGTATTAGCACCACCAGCAGCAGCAGCAGCACCAGAAGTAGTAGTAGTAGTCGGTGGCATTGGAGGTGAGATAATCGAATACGGGGCCGGGAAAGAGTACATGTGCGGCCGCGCATATGTTTATAATGGAGCACAGATGATGTCATCAGAGGGGAGTAATATTTGATTTGGTTACATCACTTTCGGACATAAATATACACACACACACACGTGCAGTGGCAAGCTATACGCGTACGCGTGGAAGAATCGCGAACAGAATTGAAAACAATAACACAATCGAGTTTTATTGCAAAAAAGAATAGAGAAAACCCCTCGGTTGCGAATGTTGAATACTGCACTCAGCCAAGACAAAACAATGATGCAGCGAGATGACTGTTTTTTTTTGCAATTTGCATCGGGTTTTTGATTGGATTTTTTAATAGATGCGGTGAAATTAGTTCATTTAGCTGGTGTGTGGTTTTGCAGAAGATTAAATTTACGTTTGTCCTTCTTTCAAAATTGTTAGTTACAAAACTAAGTATATTGTAGGAATATGCTTTGTATGGTAAGCAGTACGTAGGACTAACACAGACGCTATGCGTGAATGAAGTCAAGGAAAGCCACAATTCTCAAGCCTACGTCCGAGTGACTCATTAATTTCAGGAGTTGTTACAAACAAAATAATTCAAACATTTTTCAACCAAATAAACTTGCAGAATGTATTATCGCCTTAATCTACCTGAAGTTGAAAAGTCTATTTTTCACTTAACAGTAAACAGAGTCTTTCTTGAGAAACAAACAATAACTTTGTATATTTTATTCACTTTATTTATTTTTATATACATCGAGAAGACCTTAAAACCGTACCCCATTAACGGTCACGATAAGAGCTTTGTTTTATTGTACCTTTTATCACTCTATTATACCGGATGGTGTCCACTTGGACTCTTCAACGATGACGCCATACCATCGCCTCGCAAAGAAAGCAAACTAGCACATAAAATGTTGCGAGAAAAGCTAACAATATTACTGGCAAAATGGCAAAGGTTAATAACGTGTGCCGCAGGAGGTGGGCACGTCACTGTAAGGTGGGTGGATGATGCGCTTGATCGCATTTTCTTTTTTGTTGCGCTGTGGCAGTGTCAAATGCTGGGGTGTGCTTGTTCGGGACGCACCGGGCATGGTTCGCTGATGGTTTGTTGAGTTGCAGGAGCACCGATCGTTCGATCGATTGGGAGCATCACTTTCCACGCTTCCTCCTGTCAACCTACTCGACGCGAACAATAGTACAACAACCACGCTCTCGTGCCACTGGTTGGAAAGTAGTCAACCAGAACCGCCAACCCCCAATCAATCAACCCTTCCCCAGCCAATGGCGTTCGGTTCGACAATTCCCATTTCCATTCCCGGATAGGAGCGTGAAAAGCGTTTGCAACCGGGTACGTATTATTGCATCGTAAATTAGATGAAGCCAGACCATTTTATAGATGGAGTTTTTATTTTCCTCCCCCCACGGCTACTACTACTACCCAAACCCCTAATGGTGGTTTTGGTGTTGTGGTGTGGTGTGCAACCCTCATTATCTTCATTGAGAGAAGATTTGGTTAAATAAGACATAAATAAAAGAGGGGGGCAAAAAGTGATCAGCAGACCGGCGAGAAACAGGCAGCAGTAGTTGTGGGTGATTTTTCACGGATCGATGACAATGTTTTCGTCATCTGTTGGGAATGGTGGTGGTGGTGGTGGTGAAACGTAATTGTAATTTCTCTTTTCCGCTTTTGTTTATACTTTTACGGTGGTATAAATGTTCCAAATCACAGCATTGGCGCTCTGATGGCAGTGCTGATTGATCGCTAATTTTTCCTCACCGTGGGGGGATCTTTTATCCCAAATTTCCCCACCGGTGGAATGCTCCAAAATTGGAAAGGAATTTGATAAATTTTAACGCCATTTGGATTGTATTTTGGAGACACGCACACGTTGGGATGTGGGAGCTGAATGAATTTCGTTCCGGAATTCTCCAGAGATGCCTTAACGGAGAGAGACAGAAAGTAAGGGAGAGAAAGCGTAAATGAAAAACGATCTACAATCTCAAGTATGGAGTGTGAAAATTTGAATTATGGTGGCAATTTGGGTGCCTGTTTCCCTACGAGCGAAAGGAAGACAGAAAGGGAGAAAACTGAATCCAGAGCGGAAAATTTTATTTGTGTAGGATGTGTGTGTTTTTTTTTCGCTGGTGGAACCACCGTGACGAAGCCGTATACGACGAAGCAAAAGTCGATTTTAGGGTGGTGGTGTGTAAAATATTTTCTTACCTTACCGCATGTGAAAAACGAAGACACATGTGTTTTTCGTTCGCTTCGTCGAAATCAACCTCAAGTATGGTCTATTTGGCAGCTTCGACGGGGGCAGAGCATCGGTGAAGTAACGGCCACTTGCGGCACGGTACGATCGTGGCAAGATGAACAAAACACACACTGACTGGCTCGGTTTGGAATGTTGTTTGCGTGCGTGGATCCGATTGCTTCACGGAAGCGACCCTCTCCCCCTTGGTACCATGCCCCAAAACTTCCCCAACTTAGGCAGGGGTTGATTGACGTCGACGACAAGCTATGGGGATATGGAGAAGCACGGTGTTGGAATTGTCCGTGTTTGCGTTAATTTTTCAGTGGCATCTTGAGCACACACCATGAAGCATGAGACGGGGGGTGTGTAGCATACGGACAAAACGTTCGGTTTCGGTTTAATTTTTCGATTGTTTTGAAATGCCCTCCAAAGCCCACGGTAAATGTTTCTTTAGCAACTCTTGTTGTGGAGTATGGCTAATGAAGGTTTACTTCGTATGGGAGTAGTTGCTTTTTTGCGTTTATTTATCTAATACTTGTGTCACCGAATGAGTGAAGTGTCTGGCAAATAGAGCATAGATGAAGATCATGTATAGTTGCGTTTTTGTGATGAAAACAAAGGGTTGGTGTTGTATTCTAAAAACGTTCTAACGTTGCTAAGGAAGATTACACAGGCAAGTGTTTTCCCCTTCAATTCTCAATTGAATACAAAGAATAGTTTAGTTCAACGAATGTTTACTACTAAATGTGCTACTAGTGCCATGAACGAATCGGAAATTCTTAGGGATTGTCGGAGCTGATGCTATTTTATGACTAAACCCTTACATTGTAGAGCATTTTTCTATGTTCTCTATGTTTGATGAGAACGTTTAAAATATTTTGCAAACAGCCAGGCCAACGACGGATTTATACTTGTAGTTAAGTGCATCCCTCAACATGAAGCAGAACATCATTTAACAATATATTTCTCTTCATTTAATTTTTCATAATTTTTCCATCTACTACTCTAGATCAGTTTTGAAAAATTCTTTGCCCTCTAAGTTAAATCAATATCACGTGCTTAGCACACCCCATATTGCCACCCCCATTCATTTACCTATTCCATGCACACGAAGTGTTAACCGTTTGCTAATAATACAACATGTAAATGGTACGGTAACAACGTGGTCGTAGCAGTACGTGACACGATTCTATCGAGGTTTGTACAGTTTGGCGGATAGGAAAAGAGGACGATGACTGATCGCGATTGAAGTGTTTGTGTTTGCTCCACAAACGGTGCGGGAGGAAGACCGTACGATCGTTGGTAAAGGTACGCACCCCAACACAGCTGGGGGAGGCCGGGTGACTGACTGAACCGTTTTGCTAATTAATGCTTCAAGGTTGTGCATATCGCTTGCTGGATGCAACAGCTACCACTCGAGGGTGTCTGATTGCCAGCTGAAACTGTTTGCTTGTCGGGAATGAATTAAACTCTATTTTTTTTATTCGTTTTGATTAAAGTAAATGGTTGCTTAAGTACGGAGAATGCTAAAATGCAAATCCCATCCAAAAGCAACTAGTAAATGTCCGTCAGAAAACGTTCCATTCGCCTTAAACTACCCTGCACCTCGTTAGTAGCAGCTTCCAGCTTTAATGATTTGGGTTTTTTTCTGGTGAGTTAAAAATAGATTTATTCATCTATTTCTTCGGCAATCTTAAATTATAAACCCCTTCATCAACCGTCCATCAAACGGAACATGCTGCCTGACTCATGCAACAGATATCATTTCCTTTTTCCGCTGGTTCTGATTGCTCAATATTGCGCTAAACGTCAGATCTCCCGCACCCTTGTGCTGCTATTTCTCTTACCTCTTGTGTTTGCGCATGGCTGCCGCGTAGTAACCGCAGAAAAAAGCGATCCTCTGACTGACACTCGGTTACGATCGCCAATTTGGCACAGAAACGGTTTTGCGGTGTACGATAGAATAGAAGAAATCACTCGGCAAGGCAACAAGAAAACACCAGACTCATTTGTGACCGATCCTTTTCGGTTGATCTTCCTTGCTTTTACAGCTCGTTTGTTTGTAGCGCACAGTGATCGGCGGGAAGTAAAGGGACGGTATAATTGCAGACGGAAATGGATGTTAGTGAGCTCTGTCAGATTGTTTGCTATGATGTTTATCCATCCCTTCGCACCCCGACCCTGGCGCCTTGGTCGCTGTCCGCCGGTCACGATCCATTTCTTAACGAGCGCGTTACATTCTTTCCGTTTTCTTTTTCACCGGGTAGGACACTGTTTGGGGGATGAAAAATGTCGCACATAAATGAAACTGAATCCGGAAGAGAAACGATGGCGACAGGCGCTTACCGAACAACGCCGTGCGTAAGTGCCATCCATCCACGCGTTGCAAAACGATGACGCAATCGGCGACAACAATCTCGTCTTATGCTACCCACCAAGTGCCGGGACCCGAAACCGAATACCGGTTCCCGAGGACAGACTTTGAGGTATTTTCGTTTTCAATTGTTGCGTCCTTTTCCCGTAGCAGTGCGGTTCCCGGTTTCGCCGGTTTATGGAAAGGGTCGCCAAAGTTTGCGAGAAGTACTTCTCGGGGGCTACACAATCAATGTTTTATGTAGGTCGACGTTTGTCGTACCGTACCGTGGCTCCGTGGTTCGTTATCAGGAGAATGAAGTATATTTTGTGGTTCATTCAAGGAGAATTTTAAGGTTTGTTTTTCAGTGAGTATTGTTGTGTAAACAATTGTATAAAAAATAGGTGAATTAAAAAAAATCTAACAAATAAAGTTAAGTAAAACTTGTTTATTAAATTAATTAATTTATTTGTCTTCTTGTTTGAAGTAAATTACTTATAGCTGTAAGCTTAATTTTAGTATAATCTTTATTACTTCAATTCAATAAAAAGCTGAATAATGTGCTGATGTTTTGCGCATTAAAGACTACACTACACAGCCGACCTAAAACTTTCTGATAGAATCGGGTTTATATTCCTGTTCATAATGCTTTTATCTTCTTTGATGTTGAACAAAGTGGAGGATTTTGCGGTTCTTCTAAGGCAACAACCGTCACACGGTGCCGACTTGCGAGATCATTGCAACAATGTGCAACAATATTTGATCAGATGGCACGGTGACTTGAAAATGCATTTAACTTGCACGAGTTGCATTAACCGAGAACGGTTGCGGAAAACTTTATTCACTTTGATGTGTGTAGAATGATAGAGATAAATTACAAACCATCACCATGCGTCGGTTCCAATTTAGTTACATTAAAGAAAATGGAATTAATTGCATGTACGTTGTCACACGGCTGCCGGTTTAATGCGCTCGAAAAGCAGTGACTCTTAATGGCAATTTGCTTTCCACTGAATTGGGATGGTTGGGTCCAGCCAACCATTTTACTGCCCTTCTTTTTTTACTACAGTTTTTTATGTGATTTTTACATGTCTCGCCCTGGTTTTTATACAGAACACACCACTGCCCTGAGCACATGTTTGGCCAACCTAAAGGCACTAAAACCGAGGGATATAAACCAACGTGCCTCGGACAGCATACGGCACGGCGGGACGATTAAGCAAGCAGCAATTAAACTGCGCCTATACCATCCGATGTCCAAGTTTGGGTTTGCAAGCTCAGTGGGCTTCTGTCACTGGCGGGGTCACTTTACGGATTGTGGGTTTTGGTTTCCCATTTAGGGGAAGATGTTTACCGAAAGCAAATTGCTGATAGGGAATAGATAAAGCGTAGCGGTGTGATATAGTGTGGATGAGATTTATTTATTAATTCATTAACCGAATATTTTACCCACCTAACCACCTATCGATCATGGAAATCTTTCCAGTCTGTTTGTTAAAATAGGAACAATATAAGGAAAGCAAAAAAAAAAACGATAAATGCTCTATCAACGATCAAAGGTTGCACGGTGATGGTTTTCTTATCTGTCACTGATTGCAGAGCCCGTGCTAGTCGGTGTGTTGTTGAAGAATCGATGCAAAAATAAGGAAAACAAATTAAAAAAAAACTCCATGTTCCATTTCTGGCAAACGCAGCAGGACATTGGTTCGTGAGTTATGCGGGACCGCTGGGCGACGAACTGGAAAGATTGTGTACACGAAATACACACATACACCACAGTGGAAGTTACTTACCGGAGTGATAAGCTCGAAAATTCCATCACGACACACACGCTTTTTTCGTCTCGGATCGGCGCTCTGATCGCGCTTTGTCTACGGAACCTTACCTAGCTTTTGCTTATCCGTTTTATCCATCTGCGGTGATGTAGTATGTTGCGACCGCGTCCCTTCTTGTTCACTCCATCGACTCCATGTTTCATCATATGCCTCAGTTTCCTGTTGGGGATCTCTCGCTTGCCTAGTGTTTTGTGTCGTGGCACGAAGCAAACTTGCTTCTCTTAGGTTGCTTGCTGTCCTCTAGCCCTGCCGAGAGCAAATGCCAACACGAAAACAGCGTAATCACACGACAATCACAACAATCCGACCGACGGATCTTGGTCCTTAAAAGCCGGCCGGTTGCGGAAGCTTTGGTGAAGTATTCGTGACATTTTGAAATTAGCTTGATCGATAACGGGTTGAAGAAAGTGTTTTAAAATGAAACGATATTTGCATAGCTCTCAGAGAGTCTTCGAGGGATTTTCTAAAATAATATGCCAAAATTATAATATTATGTCCAAATGGCATGTTTGTCCATTTTATACATGCGAAAAATATAATATATTTATTTTTATATAATTTTTATATAATATATTTATAGTAAGCTATGAATTAGAAAGAGCTTTTTAGTGTTATCTTTTAATAAATGTTTTATATTGCAAACTCAAAAGGTCAAACAATTTAAAGTAAGCTTCAACATATTGAAGATACAATCTGATCTTCATCAGTCAGTCTAACGTTGGAGGATTTATAATGTGGTTTGCCCTCGAAAAAACGGGAGTCACCACAGGAAATGTCACCAGACTGCCTGAAAGCATTGTTGGGAACCGTGGACAAACATGGTGAGTGAAGTACTACACCACGAATGGTTCAATGGTTCAATCATAAACAAATGCTCATTGTTTTTTATTACACTCGCGCATTTTCCCTATTCCACCGTGGTTCATTTAATGAGAGATGAAGACGGGAAATAAGGGGGGGTCATACAGCATGTGCTTCACGGTTTCATCGTTCATCTCTCTCCCGGTGGTGGTGCGTTGCCAGCCTGTCTGCCTTCCATTTGGCTCCACCACCTCCATAAACCTCATCATCATCGTCAACGGTTCTTCCGGCGCGAATAGCGCGATTTCAATAATCCGTACCCCGTTCGGTGAACGAAAGAGTTAGTGTGTGGCCACAAGTAACGTACAGCAACACACCACCAAAAGCAACCCACTTGATTATATGATAATGAAATTCGTAAACTGCGCGTTGCACTGCCTGTACCTTCTGCCCTTTGTACGCCTTTACCAAACCATTTTGTGTTTACTCTTTGGCGTTGTGTTTCCTTCTTTCCACTTAACTGTGCTTTCCTGTTGTTCTACGGATCAGCTTCAAACCGCCAAGATCCTAAAAGACCGACAACCCCGGTGGTGGCGGTGGCGGTGTTGTGGCTTATGTGGTTTTGCGGTTTAGTAATGCATTCTTTTCGCCCTTTTCCCAGCGTCGACTTTCGCACACATCTGGTGCCACTTGGGCCGATGGTGACATTTGGTTCAGTTTGTACGCGACTCTAACATTCTGGAGACAAAAAAAAAAACAACTACAAAATGAGAAAACATTATCGACATTATGCTTTACATTTTGGATGCAGAGGCGTCAGCGCTATGGTTTGTGTCTCCACGGAACACATGCAGAGGCCGCGCGGTGCATTCGTGATCGATTAGATCATGCTTTGGCGTAAGACGATCGTAACGTTGGTGTGTGCCGCGCGAGATGGTTTCCGTTTGTAGGTTTTGTGGGGCGAACGTTTGGGTTTAAGTGTTTGGGAAGACCTCTCCCAAAGGTCAAATAAATAAACGTGGTTAAGCAGTCGACGCGGTTGTTGTTGCCCATGCTGTTCTTGCTTGGATGTTGGATGATGGAAGGGTTGCGAGACAACGTGTCGTGCTGATGAAACTCTTTGCTGCCGACGCCCCGAAAACGCTACGCCCAGTGGAGGATCAATCCCCTTGGAGGCCTAGGGCGGAATTTTTCAAGGGGGGCCCATAATTTTGCTACGGCATTATCGGTGTTAGGGAGATGTACTTCAAACATGATGTAACAACACCAGCAAAGTCTCGTAAAGAAAGCTCCCTTGCGTACATCTCAGAGTTCTGTTGCGTAGCCCTGTAAACGGGCCTAGTAAGCTACTCTATATATAAACGTTTGTATGCGCTAAGGAGAACCATAACGCCACTACTTGGATCACATTTTCTACGATTTACGTACATTTACGATTCCTGATTAGTCCAGCGCCTGCTACGATTTTTCGCCTAAGGTACAATTTTCAATCGGTTCACTTTACGGTAACAATCAGAGAAATTTCTTAGAAACCTGTTTCGCTCATGTTGATGTTTAGGACCATGGGCAACACAATAGTTTTCAGATTTGCGATACCAGGAAAATATGTTTTTAGGAGGTGGCACCTGCAGTGTGGAATAAATTTGCCCATCCCTATTGCATTGCATACTATCAAAGCCGTGAGAGCGATCGCTAGTGTAAGGAAGATGGATGAAACGGAAAGCATCATTCAACTCGCTCAAACTTCCCGTCAGCTGGTACGAAATTCCATACAAACCAGCTAATTTCAGATTGCCGATACCAGGAAAGCATCCACGGAAGAGGTAGCACCTTGTACAGCAATTTTGGTCGAAAACCGTCGAAAGGTATACAATGTTTAAACACTAACTTTCCCGTTAATCGAGAAAAATTTCTTCGAAAACCACCAGTTTTCGAATGTATAGTATCAGGAGAACATCCACAGAAGAGGTAGCTCCTGGTACTAGCGCCGTAAGGTATGCAATGTTTATACACTAACTTTGCAACCAACTTGCAATGCAAGTTTGGTGCATGCAAGAAACTTGTAGCAAGATGGCGCGCAAGATGGCGCCCAACTTCGTACTTGCATGCAAGTTCTTGCAAGCAAATTCTTGCATGCAAACTTGCATGCAAGTTTGCATACAAGTTTGCATGCAAGAACTTGCATACAAGTTTGCATGCAAGAACTTGCATACAAGAACTTGCATGCAAGAACTTGCATACAAGAACTTGCATACAAGAACTTGCATGCAAGAACTTGCATACAAGAACTTGCATACAAGAACTTGCATACAAGAACTTGCATGCAAACTTGCATACAAGAACTTGCATGCAAACTTGCATACAAGAACTTGCATGCAAACTTGCATGCAAACTTGCATACAAGTTTATTGCATGCAAGTACGAAGTTGGGCGCCATCTTGCGCGCCATCTTGCTGCAAGTTTCTTGCATGCACCAAACTTGCATTGCAAGTTGGTTGCTAGGTTAGTGTATAAACATTGCATACCTTACGGCGCATTGCGTTGCAAGTTGGTTGCAAAGTTAGTGTATAAACATTGCATACCTTACGGCGCAGTACCAGGAGCTACCTCTTCCGTGCATGCTCTCCTGGTACTTTAAAAAAAGAAGAAATTTTTCACGACCAACGGGAAAGTTAGTGTTTAAACATTGCATACCTTTCGGCGGTTTTCGACCAAAATTGCTGTACTAGGTGCTACCTCTTCCGTGGATGCTCTCCTGGTATTATACATTCGGAAACAGGTAGTTTTCGAAGAAATTTTTCTTGACCAACGGGAAAATTAGTGTCCTGGTCCTGGTGCAATTTCGTTTATACTTTAAAGTCACAAAGTCTATATTCTTCTCTGCATTTAATTTATCACATAGAAACAAATGTTTTATATAACCAAGGAAAATATTTTTAATCAATTTTTACCTTTTAAATTAATTTTTTTTGCTATAAATTAACTTTGTTGTAAAATTTTCAAAAATCGCACAATCGGTACAAATTTTTTGGGGACCCCAACACGGCGAGGCCCTAGGCGACCGCCTACTCCGCCTGCCGTTTGATCCGCCGCTGGCTACGCCAGTGTCTGGACCCGCCGAAAGTGGAGTGGTACAGAAGAGGCTAGGGTGTGTGTGTGTTTTTGTTTTCGGAAAAGATTCTTCACCCTTGAAGATTCGTCAGATAGAAATTGCCTAAAATAGGTGATTTATGATAGCAGGCAAGGGTTCTTGAGCAAAAGCAGATCTCCGTCCAAACGCAGATCTGGTGATTGAAACACGCTCATCAAACAGTTACGATGCCATAACTATAAAGCGAAAATTGATTTAAAAATGCAATTAATTGCGATAAGTCACACTTACCATTCCTGCAATTTCTCTCACCATACAATCCTTCGCGATCGTTTGCTGGTGCAATAAATTGCAAAATCAATATTGAACTCTCACCGACCGAGGGTACCTTCCCTGTTCCAGCGAGCGATTAATTTTGCGCTGCGTACTCCTCAACAGCAAGATGCCTAGGCAAGCGCGCTATTCCCGTTTTCCGATCGAGATTTCGATCGTACTTCAATTTTCCGACAATCGTGCACGACCTGTAGACGTCTGCCACGAACACGATACAAAACGATTCTGTTCAGTTCATCGGGGTTAATCGTTGCGAATTGTTGGAAAATCGGTTATTTTATCTTGTACTGGGTTCGAACAGCCACACAAACAACGCGGGTGGCCCTTGTGTAGTCACACGTTGTTTTATTGTATTTCTATCTGAAGTAGAAAACTGTTGTCAAGTAATTTAAATGTAACTTGTCGTTTTATAATGAGCTAATATTAGCGTCACATGCATTTGCTCGTTTGCTATGCGTCATACTGTTTTTTTTCCTAGTGAAACGTCCAGACACTTTCCGATTTACTTAAGTATAGTACAGAAAATATTTTAATGGTAATTTCATCGCCCATTACTCATTGTCCCAATTTTGTTTTCAATGTGTAAATTGAGTCCATTTGGAAAGGATGATGCACTACTAATGTGATAAACAATTTGTGGCTCCTTGTGTTTGATTGCCACGCGTAAAATTATTTGAAAGTGGAGCATGGATTCTACATTCAAAATAAAAATGATATAATGATTGTGATTGGTGGTTCCCCCCCCCCAGCAAGGAACACGATTTTTGTATAAAATCCACCGCACATCCGTGTGGGAATGGCATAAAGAGTTTTGCCGAATTTGCTGTTTGTGTGATATAAGAACAGACTGTGTGCGCTGGTACCGATCGCAAGGATGATACATCCATCATTACTACTGCTGTTTGCGCTTATTGGAACGAACCCACTATCGTATGTTCGCGGACAGTTGAATGGTTCTGTAGTCGCTAGTGCACATCAAGATACGGTAGCCTATGCGGCCTGGGATGCGAATTTGCCCACATCTAAACCGACAGAAAACAGTACCGTTGGTGTTCTGGCTGATAGTTGGGAAGAGGATGACCACGATGATGTGGACGACTCCAGTGAATATGAAGTAGTGCAGTACAGTCCACCTATCGGTCCTTCAGTAGTAAATACCCCCTTGGAACTTCTCCGATCTGATAAGACCGTTACAACCAAACTATCAAACCGTCCACTTCCCGTGATAACCGACGTTGAGGAACGTCCTGCACCGGGTAGTTCGCACCGTAGATTGGGAATTACATATGAAATAAAGAAAACAGAACCAGGGCAGTTGGAGGTTAGATCGCCCCCCGCGGCACCAACGCTTGCTCCAAAGTTGCAGTGGATGCCAGTGTTCAACGAATCCATTCATGGCTCTTCACTTAAAGCGAAATAAATTATACGTGCTGAAATCTTTCGCGAAAATTTACTACATGAGCTTAACTAAATTTTGTGTTACATATGCAGTAAACACATGAATGGAAAAAAACCTTACAATAATAGCTGATAACAGTCTATGATCCAACCTTTCCATCTGTGTGTAGTTCGTAAGATGTAAAATTCGGTGGCGATATGAAGAGAATTGCTGCATTTCAATTGTCAAATGTTCAGTAGTAACTTTCTCTTCGGATGATGTTTTTGGTTAAGTAATCGTAGAGATGCAGGACTAGAATTGCGGACTGTAAATATCTTATCTCACACAATTGATGGAAAAGTAGCCTGAGTATATCGTTTATGTGGCAGCGTAGCCTTTTTCGTGTACGTATATTACAACGCGCTAAATTTATCTCTACTGCCAGTCTCACAGTCAAAATACACTAGGGTTTACAAGGAGCCTTGAACCCACGTCGTGTGCTGTATGAATTTGCTTACTTACCAAAATGCCCATGGGACTGTTCGTATGCGAATGCGTTAAAACAGGATAAAGTATCCTTCTGTTGGGTTGACAAGGGAATCAAAACACTTAAGCCATTTCCGATCGGTTGTCTTTGGCATCTTAGGTCCACAGGACAAAGTCAACTCGAATGAAAGCGAATCGTGGTGAATCGAACACAGGTCACGCGCATTTCAAAAACGCGACCTGTTCGATGAAAGTCCATCACTCCGTCACGTCTGTCAATGATGTGCAAGTGAAATTAAATTTGGCAGTTACTAAGGTTTGTTACTGTCATCGTCCGGCGCCAGCTGAATTGTGATTGAGCGGTTGAGTTTGGCATCGATTGCAACATTCTTAACGCCGATTTACACGTTTGTTTCCTCACAAGGTTAAGTACCGCCAGATGCACCCTTGGGTAAAGTGCAAATCGTGCTTTGTTTTGCATGTGATTTGTTACTGTCTTTTTTGGCAGACGTAGGGTATACGTTATCGGTGAGTGTTATCTCTTCAGTGTTGTTTCAAAATGTCGCCAGTGAAATTGTTTGACTGTTTTGAAATATGTTTTTAACTCAATGTGATACCACAGTATTGGAACATTCTAATGTTTCGAAAATTATGTATAAACTCATAGCCATTCAAAGAAGAGCATAACATCAACACAAACTGAGCACAGTTGGACTGTCATTCGTTCTCTCTTCCTTTCGTGGATCGATATGTCGCAATCGTACTGTCGCTTCCGTTTCCATATTCCCACCTTCCACACCCTCCCGTTTAAAGCTCCTTTGGTTGGATTTTTGCGTCTGGTTTCCGTCCGTTTTTGGGGTGTGTTAAACCCAAAAATAGACTTAAATCGAATCCGTACCACCCGGCAAACGTTGCCAGCCCCAGAATGGCATACATTTTGGGTTGGAACATTTTTCGGCAGTGCTGAACAGATTTTGTTCTTGGGTGTCATTTGCTACGACAGCTTTTTTTTTGTAAGTCGAACTCCTCTGACGTGTACGGTGGGTAGTCGCGAGAGTAGTCGCCTTGAGCTGCGAGGGGACTCTTGGTGCGGTCATCGTGCTATTTATTGCTGCTGAAGAACGAAAAATGGTTCACAGCAGTCGCATGTCGCTGGTTGTTGATGGTGTTTTATAGCGTGTTTGTGAGGTGTTGTGCGTTAGCCATATATCTCGAGTGCCCTATTGGAACGCTCGAGCGTTCTCGAGCTCTAGTATTAGTTGTCGGTTTATGTAATGACGTGACAACCCTTTTTGTACGAACATAATTTAATATACTTTAACAGTTATCCTTTCTTATCGGGTAGATCCTGAAATATATTTACCATTATCAGACAGAAAGGCAGTTAAAGGCGATGTGTTTAATTATCTTCTTTTTTAAGTCTACTCACTATTAGTGCCGATGGAATCCATTAAAGAAATTAAAAATCATTTCACTGAACAGTGAATCACTTTGCTTGAATAGAAATCTTCAGTACTTCACGCTCGACAATGTGTTCCAGGCGTGGGCACCGTTATCAGCTTTGCTTTGGCGAGCTTGTAGGTGCTGTTGGAATCCATTAGCACCCTCACCTTGAAGGTCAATTGACGACTTATGGTTAGTCGTTCGGAAATACCGCGACAGCCTGCACACCTACCTCCAGGAACACTATTCACACATCACGGCCCATCGTCACTACATGTCAGAAAATTTAGACCTTTGCACATCGAACATCATCACCTCGGCAAGGGCATCTGGGAACACGGTACCGTGCATGTCGTCTTCCAATGGACCGGTAGCGTCACCCTTGCCCAACAGGTGAAGAACCTCCTTGTTTTGCCTGCAATGGTGTAGCTAATGGCGCATGAACTTGATTGTTGCCACTGACTAACGCTGATTGGACCATGGCAGGGATCTTGGAGGAGCAGCACCTAACGCACAGGTGATAACAAATAATGAGGGTTTGTCAGTTCCAAGACATTTCGCGCGAAATGACACGAGGCTGGTGGTCGAGTGTAGCATGGTCAGTGGTTCATTTGTTCAAAGCGCGTGTGTGTATAAGTATCGTTTGTCATCGTACTGGTCCGTCGTTAGACACAATTTGACGCATGGCATGTTTTGAGCGCAATGTTATCAGCGCGTACGGAGCTGGCCTTATCATACGCTTCTTTTCTGATTCTGCCTATGCCACCATCACCATCAGCGGCAAGATACAGTGAAGTTTATCGAAGATGATTCGTCGGCACTGTCCCATTCGGACGAGTTCCATTTGTTCCCATTTCGCGTGTACCATTTCCCATCCTCTGCAATTGATGGGTCATGAACAACGTACCATGGTAATTGTGTGATAAATTGTTACACATTTCCCCAGCACCCATGTGCAAGCTTGTGCGAAAAGACTTCAGGTTAGGTGAGAACGGCGGGGACAAATTCTAACCAACTTCACAGTGTGACGTACCACAGTTTTATTGAAAGCAGTATGGAGGTTTGTTGGGAGTAGTAAAAGGGTTGTGGAATAGCAACATCCTCCTTCGAGTCAGCTTCACCTCCACTGGCGTCAGACACATCCTACACAGGGTAATCGATTATGATGATTATCGTCGTTTGCATTGCAGTTGACAGACTGACATTGAGCAAAAGCGGACGGTGTGACAATGTGGAGGCACGGTACAACATCAGCTAGCAGAGGTGCCTGCGAGTTGCCATATTTATGGGACACATATGATGAACGGAGTACATGTCCCGGCACATCTCTTCATCTTCGTTATAGGGCGGGACCAGTCTTGGAAGCACATTACATAATGGGTTGTCCACATTTATCCCGATAAACTTGATACCGATCTTGACTTCTTGAAGCATGTTGATGTTAAACCACTAATTGTTGGATTATTTATCACGGGTTCTTCCTGTCAATTAGCAGCAGACGCGAGTATAAATCTTCCAGAAAACCAACGAAAACGTGCGTGGCATGTGACATCATATATTTCTCTGCTAAATGTTGCCTCGTGAATGAAATGTTTAATTAAATACTTCCTGCGAGAATGGCACTCAGTTCTGCAATGTAGCCTAATAAATATCTTCGATTATTTTTCTTATACAGTCGAAATGATTTTGGAGTGTTTATTTTTATCTCTACATACCGATGTTGATGATAACCGGACAAGGAATGTTTATATACCGTATCAGGGATCCCCGTTTAGCGGAGAAACCCGTTTGATGGTTGATAGATTACATCGGTTTTTATGTTTATTAGAAGTAATCGACTCTAAATATCTCCACTGTACGAGCTTCCATTTTGCAATCGGCAGATCGGTAGACCATGTATGGTTGGGGATGGCTATTACCGGCGAGCCTAATACAGCGACGTCACGTATAGGGTGTAGATTGGCGTTTTAATGTGCGCTCTAATCGTGTCCGATACTATTTTTCATAATCTCTTCATCGCGGAGTTGTCTAGGAATGGGGAGGGTACTCAAGGTTTCTGGGGTGGTTGCCGCACCTGATATCGTTAGCGGCAATCTCGCTAGTTGAGCTGTACTATATGCACATTGTGAGATTAAATA
Organism: Anopheles moucheti; assembly: GCF_943734755.1. Lineage (NCBI taxonomy): Eukaryota > Metazoa > Arthropoda > Insecta > Diptera > Culicidae > Anopheles > Anopheles moucheti. The sequence goes on from NC_069141.1 coordinate 81,850,086, forward strand.
TGGCTACTAATTGCTTTACCATTATTGGTACACGAATGAGGATACGAATACGTACATTTCGAATCATGAAACTCGACTTTAACTAATCTCCCTGTGTTTCATTATAATTCGCAGGTAAAAGTAAAATCCAGTGCAGCAAGTGTCAGAAAAAGTGTTCGGGCGAGGTGCTGCGCGTTTCGGATCGCTACTTCCACAAGACATGCTTCCAGTGCACCAAGTGTCACAAGTCGCTAGCTACCGGGGGGTTTTTCTCGAAGGATGGTTCCTACTACTGCACATTCGACTATCAGAAACTCTACGGCACCAAGTGTGCCGCCTGCGGTCAGTATGTTGAGGGCGAGGTTGTGTCAACGATGGGCAACACATATCATCAGAAGTGCTTCACCTGCAGCAAATGCAAACAGCCATTCAAATCTGGCAGCAAGGTAAGAAGAGGCGTGTCATGCACCTTGAAGATTGATCAGCGTTATGTTAGCTCGGGCTAGAATATGCTGTCAATGAAATAGGAGCGTTGCGTGCCTATAATCCCTTCAGTGATAAGCGTTAATGATAACGAGAATACTTAATGTGTCGTTGTTTGTTAATATGTGTTGTACCACATTTTATCCCCCGTCTTTTGGGATAAAACGATTCTTCAAAAGGTTACCAACACCGGCAAGGAGGTGCTGTGCGAGGGCTGTGTAAAATGCCCACCCGGTAGCGGGGTAGGCGGTGGAGGAGCGTCTGTGGGGTCGCCTACGGTTGGTGGTGGTGCATCGGCCACAGTTTCGCCCAAAAGCCGTGCGATTGAACAGAAGCAGGAGCAGCGTACGATCAAGGAGATCACCTCGAGCCCAACGAAAGCTGCCACGCTACAGCACCATCAGGAGACGGTGAAGAAGCAGCAGCAGTTGCTGCAGAACGGTGGCAAACAACCGGACCCGAACGATTGTGCCGGTTGTCAGCAGCAGCTGAAGGAGGGTCAGGCACTGATTGCTCTCGATCGTCAGTGGCATATTTGGTGCTTCAAGTGAGTATTATGGCGGGTGTGAAAACTTGTAGGAGTTCTCTCGCTGAATGCACTCATATGAACTGAACTGTTCTTTTTGCTTATTATAGATGTAATGCCTGCGGTACGACCCTGAATGGAGAGTACATGGGTAAGGACGGTGTACCGTACTGTGAGAAAGACTTTCAGAAGTCGTTCGGTGTGAAGTGTGCACACTGCAACCGGTACATTAGCGGCAAGGTGTTGCAAGCCGGTGACAACCATCACTTCCATCCCACGTGCGCACGTTGCACCAAGTGCGGAGATCCATTCGGCGATGGAGAGGAGATGTATCTGCAGGGTGGCGCCATCTGGCATCCGAGATGCGGTCCCGGACCGTCGTCCGAAGCCGGCATCTTGAACGGCGTCGATACGAACGGTTTTAACACCGAAACGGAGTTCGATCGCACTAGCACTAGTGGTATGAGTGAAATACAGGTAAGAACTTCTGGCTATTACTGAAAAAAGTGTGCCGTCCTTGTGCAAGCTGCTACCGCTCTGCTAGCAGATTGAAAGATTTAACTATGTGTAATGCAATATAATAAAAGCTTTACGATTTAAGTGATAGTACAAAAAAATTAACAGATAAGGAGAAGATTAAACTTTAAATGTATTAATACCTTCGGCGTAATTTCTGTTGCAATTGTGTATTAAGTTTCAAGCGCCTAAAAGTATTCTCTTTTAAGTAATTCTTTCATACCTCATACAGTTCTTTGTTGTATTCGTCACACTTTTAGTTGCTTCAAACTTTACTACACGCCTTTTTGATAAGCACAACTCTTATTAATGCTCTTAATGAAACAAATCCATAAGTTATAGTAATTTATTACATAATCATCCATAACCTATTATGTTCAATCTAATTAGCTAGCATGAGATACATTATTGCTATAAAGTATTTATATGTTTTAATGTTGCAATGTTTTATTTTATTTTTTGCACTTTCTGCTTTCTTTCGTGTTTTTCTTCTTTCTTTCGTTTTCTTCTCTCTTTCCTTCTTTTCTGTTTCTCTTTCCTATTTTTTTCTATATTGCTCTTTTCAGTTCACGTATCGTTCACAAACTCCGAGTGTTAATGGTTCAGTTTATAGTCCCTACACGCATAGAAAGGTTAGTTTTTTTTCTTTGACACGAAAGTGTCGTTGGTTATTCCTATGATTTTGTCACCCATTCAGTTAAGTATGGTTATCAATAGCTCAGTGTTAACTACGTACGGTAATGCTTTGTCTCGTAACCAAAAGCACTGCTCCGGCCTTAAATGAATGCTGAATGCCGCTACGTATTAAATTGCGCGCTTAGTTTCGATTATTACAGAACGGTTAGAAACCCTATTTAATCTTCCTATTATTTCATCTCTTTTTAAAGTATCATCGTACCACCAGCCCGGGGTTAATATTAAGAGAATACAAAAATCAAGGCTATGAGGATATCGCCCGTATCTACACCTACAGCTACCTTACCGAGGAACCCGGTTACCTGCGTCGCCCAATCGAGCCGTACGATAGGGCTCCGGTGTCACCGCACTTTCACCGACCGGCACACTATTCGTCCATGGGTGGTACGGCCAGCAGTGTCGGTACGCGGTCCACATCGGGTTCGCGTTCGCACTCGCGCAGTCGCAGCGCTATGAAGGTGCTGGTCGATAGCATCCGATCGGAAACGCCCCGTCCGAAGAGTCCGGGCATGAACAACGAAGAACCGATCGAGCTGAGCCACTATCCTGCGGCCAAGAAGCCTCCGCCAGGCGAGAAACCAAAGATCGAACGGGATGATTTCCCGGCCCCGCCTTACCCGTACACGGATCCGGAGCGTCGTCGCCGCTATTCCGACTCGTACAAGGGTGTACCTGAATCAGACGACGAAGTTGATCATGCGAATAATAAGGAAAACGTCACGGAAAAGTATGCAATTGAAAACACAGGTCCCAAGAAAGGGCTTTCAGGAAATGTGATTAAACGATGCGTATTTTTTCTTCCCTATTCTCCATAAAAGACGTCACACGAAGGAGGAAGAAGAGCTTCGCAAACTGAAATCATCCGGCATGGGTACGGTTATACTGAAGGATCTACAAGAAAAGAAGCGCTACGAACACTGGAAGCAGGAAAATCTAGATCCACGCAATGCTTCCCGCACGCCGTCCGCTGCGAAGGAGCCAATGTACCGGATGCGCTACGAATCACCGGTTGGTGCATCACCTTCGCGTAACCTAGACCACCAGAAACCATTCTACGAGGACGAGTTCGATCGCTCCACCAGTTACCGTGGATCGGTCGGTCGTGCCATTGGAAACGCGACCAGTTACAATGGTAAGCAAAACGTGGGCAAAGCTTGTACAAACATCGTGCGAGGATTTACATTGTTGTTGTGATAGAATTGAAATAACCTAAACTCTGATTGAAAGAGTTGTTGCTCTGTGTTCACTTTGTTACTTTAAACATTGCATCAACTTTTGTGATGGATGAGTTCAAGACAAACCAAATAATTGAAGGATACTAGAAGATAAACCAAATACTTTGTGAGGATAGCAATAGAAGATGTTTATAGAGATACATTAACCGTTAAGCAGATGAACAGGAATGACACACAGGAGAGCAAGGGAAGAAAAAATGAGTGTGTTGGCTGTTGTTTTCTTCTCTCTATCGTTTTTGCCCTGAATGATATCGTGTGTTATTACATCACACGTTCCGGAGTGTGACACCCCTCCTCTGTAATGTACTTATATTGCCGTGTGTGATGTGTGTGCTGTTTTGTTTTTTGTTTATGTCTCACGTTTATAATTGACTCTTGGTTTGATTTAAAACATTTCTTGTTTTCTTTCTTGTTCTTCTTCATATCCTAATGGATCCTTTCGCCTTTTTTTTGTTTTACGCACACCCCATTTCACCTGTCTCTCTTTCAAACGCCCTGCCTCTCCATCCATTAGCCATCCATTCGTACAGGTCACCTCCGAAGCCGGGATATGGATTCAAAACGTCCACACTGCCACCGTCGCTAAGAAACGGTTACAGCTCCGTAAGTCTCTCTGTCTCTCTCCCTTTGTTCACATACCCCATTTGCTACGTGAATGAACGATGGATGATAATTGCTTTGGGTGGTTCGGCGAACTGCATAACATGCATCCGTAGTGTAATACGTTCTCTATCTTGTTCCTCTTGCTAAACTTTACTGATCCATATATTTGTGCATCGCTCCACGTGTACTAATCTTTCGTTTGGTTTGTGTGCCGTCCACTAATCCTTCTAAAATGCTTTGTACGTTTGCCGTAAGTTGCTGCCAATTAATACTGGTGTATCCTTCCGGTGGTTGGGAAAATATATGCACCGTGGTCAACAAATCTAATGGAGCTGGATAGAATATTAATACTGGTGCTGGTGTTTTCTGTGTGCATTAAATGCTAGGTGGGAGTAATTAACATTAACAAGCTGGTCCAGAGTTGATACTCCGGAAGGGAAATTGTGACTGTGCCTAACCGCAACATTCTCATATGATTGTTCTCTCTTTTCTTCTCTTTTTCTTCTTTCAACAAACTTACCTATATCTTCCTCATCACACCCGCCATTCGTCGTCATACTGTATCATCTGTTGACTGTGCCTCACTGCCCGTTTGGCGGATGAACGAACCATGAAATTTCATCTAATATTTCGGCCTCGATGCTTGCTTGCGGTGGTGATGGTGAATGCTTCTTTTGGGTATACCGAATGTTGTGCGATACGCGCCAAACCTACGTCTAACCAACGTTAATCTGCCTCGACTATATATGCGTGTGTCGCCCATACGCTTACCTATTGTTCTGCCATAATGTAAACTAACTTCACATCCGCACAACACTACACATGACACTGAAATACTGCCAACTAACCATACTACAAAACTACCCATAAACGATCATACACCGGCAGTGGTGAGTTCCTTACGACAAGTACCTAAACCGGGTTATGGCTTGGCCCCTCGTTCGCATACCTTCAGTTCCGCTACGTCCGGTTCTGCTCACGGTGTTCCTGTAAGCTGGCTTTTACATGTAGCTACGTTTATATGTGTTTCATTTCATTTTCACCTCTGTTTTGACTCAACTCACACAATTGTTATACTCTTCTTGTTATATTCTATCTATTATCTTGTTCGTTTTTATGCGTTATACGAATTTTTTGAAAAAAGATATATTTCCTTATATTCAAATTGAATATTTTTCCTCCAAAACCCGATCGGCTTACAACGATTATTTCAACAACTTTTGTAACAAAATTTTGTTTGTAAATTACCGAAGTTTTGTGTTTTGTTCTTTCTCTCATTCACTAACAAGACAAGTGCATGATCATTTTTTGTGTACACCCATACATGATGGAACTTTTTTTGTTTTAACTGTCTTTTCCTCTATCTATTACCATAACCTTTGCCAAGAATAAATTTGCTTTATGGGGCCAAGTTTTTTTTAGAGTGCAACCTTACGTCCTTCTACGTTCCCGTACCGTAGAATCACGACTGTGATAGGGATGCGATGCTTTTCACTGTGCTTTTCTGCTCGTTTTTTTTTTGTATGATTTATTTTATTTCTTCTACTTTCAACCACTGCTGGATTGCTTAGCTGATCGATGGCATTAGAAGCACTAATACTAAGCCTGGCTTTAATCACTAGTTAGTGTATGTGATTTTATTTATTTCTTTTTGTTTTTACATTCGGTTTGTATCATTGTGGTATCGTTAACTGTATTCGTGCATGTTTCGTTCGTTTATTTCGTGTATGGTGCAAGTTATTTTTGTTCATTTTAATGTTATCTTATGCCTTACGGCGGACACCTATGTTTACACACTTTATGGTAAAATCGTTGCAGGATTTCTCGTTCAGCGGACTCGGAGATAAGACCCACAGTACGGAGTTCAGCTGCGGTAAAAGCGACAGTAAGTTTCAATAAGTTGATTACAAAAAAAATGTCTGCATGTTAATGTTTGCCTTGTTGTTCCAGTTTCCGGCGATTCCATAACGGAAGGCGATCGTCGTGCGCTGGGTGCAGAAATTCCTGCCTCCAGTACGTATTCCGGTGCACTTTCCTATCACTACCCGCAGCAACCAACACGTCGCAGCTTGCCCAATATGGCCCACTCGATGCTGGTGCACGAGCCGGCCAAAATTTATCCCTATCATCTGCTTCTAATCACTAACTACCGATTGCCGTCTGATGTCGATAGATGTAATCTAGAGGTATGTTTGGTGGAATTCGGATTTGTTGCCCGGAGAACGATGCTAACGACCCTTTCTGCTATCCATTCACAGCGTCACCTATCGGATGTGGAGTTTGAAGCCATTCTTCAATGTACGCGGCCAGAGTTTTACCGTATGCCCCAGTGGAAGCGCAATGACATGAAGCGACGTGCACGCTTGTTTTAAAACATCAAACCCCAACAATCAACTCTACAGTGCAACTCAATGTGCAGACCAAGCATATGCAGCGCTTGCAAATGCAAACTCCTGCTTGTTGAAGTATCTTCCATTGCCGGGCGAAACGGAAGATTCAAACCAAATGCGTGCTATTGCCTATGTACCCGCCGTCTGTTTTGTGTTATTTTGTTTTGTTTTTTCGTCGTTTAATGTGAACGAGCAGTGGGTACACGGTCGCGTATATGTAATATTATAATTATTATCATTAATATTGACTATGTAACAATCCTATAGCTTCTCTATAGTGTACGTTATGTGGTGCTTCCGTAGGTAGCATCTTTTCTTAAGAGTGCAGCTCCGTATACTTTGAAAATAGGACATTTTACTTTAGCTTGACAATTATCAACCGTAACATTTTGGGTTTTTTGTTTCATTGTTATTTATAGTTGTATTGGTTGAACCTAAACCGCAAACAAACGGCATATTTAATCTACGACGGGACAAAAGCGGCGCAATTGCGTGAAATACATAGATGAATTCCCTTTTGCCAACAAGGGCAATTAAAGATGATCATTCGCTTGTAGCTTCAAAATTGGCCTAGACCGTAACGAAACGAAATTCAAGTTGTGTGTATGATTCGTCGCAACTATGGCTGAATTCTAATGCATTTATGTAGCGTTGTGCGCTGTAAGAAAAGGGCTGTTAATTGTTGCTGCACACGCCAGTTAGGGTATGGACGAAAGCAAAACAGGTAACTGAAGGACATACTCCATCTACATCCCACGCATCATTACCCGATAACGAACAGAAAACACACACAACAATCGAACACATAAACACGCATACACCCGAACTTACTAGATATGGATATTGCAAACACAAAATCAGCTAGCCTTAATGCAACTATTTGTAGTTTTTAAATAGGCGTGGACTTTGTGGGTACAACTAGAAACAAAAGCAAACACGGACGCGTGGAAAGCAGGGACACGCGTTGTAAACTAGAGATATTTATGAGTTTTATTTATACGAACGGTAATACTAGCATACAACATCCTAACGCGTACCGAAGTGAATGTGAACTAAAATGAAAATAATTTAACTAAAGCAAACAGACAACCAGACATACCAGTACGCCAGTCGTATAAATTACACCGAAAAGCAAGGATATGAAATTAAATAATCGCAATGTGCAAACGAGGGGACACCATTCAGTTTACACAATGAGCAAAAACGAACCTGCGCTGTCCGCTTCGGTTTGCTTGAACGATATAAGCTATAAGGGGTTAGAAATACCAGGGACAAAGAAAACAGTAAACAGCAGTATGGCGTAAAACAAATGCATTCAATAGCAGAGATTGAAAAGAAATTTATTATATCCGCATAACGCCGTACGCCGTTGTCATGATATGGTGGGCCCTAATAATAATTGATGTGAAGAGAAAGGTTGTCTTTAGGCAAACATTTAAAAAAGAACAGTTTTCACAATCGATCTCTTTGCATCTTTGCAGGAGAAAAACACAAAAATCAGGAAGGAAAAACAAATAAAGCATCACATCTTGAAACATGCACCAAAGTGAAGAAACACATGCGTAAAAATCGAATCCGCTTGCGTTTCTGCAATAAACATACCTACATGAATGGGAAGCCCGTAACGATGAATGATGTGTTAATGATAAATAAGGAAAGAAATAGCACGAAACTGTCTTTACTATTTACAACCCTGAGGTAGGTGAGCGTTAAAACATACACAAAACCATCATGAAACAAACAAACAAAACTGAAGCGAAACTATTTTTATACCTTCATCGATTAAGCGAAGATCAGAAGTAGGAATTCATTATGAAAATACTTTTTTCAAAACAAAACAAAATAAAACATGTTATTAATGCGCAAACTGTTCCACAGAAACATTAAAGTGTTTAATGAACCTATAAACTATGTCATAGTTGAACAAGCGAATCAAAAAATTCTTTAAAGAACCTTAAATATAACACAGAAATAGAAAGCAACATAATAGTGACAGCGAAATGAAACAAGCGAGACGAAAAGAAAACTCAATCCCTGGGAAAAAACGGTTCCAGCATATTCTGCAGCTTTACTGTTCATCGGTGTATATGCTACGCGTGTTAGGTTGTAAGAATGTGCAAGTTAGCTTACCGGTGAACGTCATTGCACGGCTTCATCTACTATCACGAAAGCGCAAAACGGGAGCAAACAAAAAAAAACACATAAAACACAATATAAATTTGTGACAATTGCATTAAAAATCATGAAAATGGAAAAAGGAAAACAAATAGAGCTATTTATTGGTAACACATATAAACGCATCTTTATCGAGCACTGCACACAGCACTGCTTATTAACCATGGAAAGAAATGTAAGCCAACAGCAGAAGTTGCTTGTGCAAGCTAGCACATTGTCGATCTCGTTGAAGGGCGTAATCTGTGTTGTAATAGATGATCAATTTCTGTAAAGCAGCACTACTGGCACACTCGCAAGCGTCCGTTACAACCCATTCAGGGCCAGCAGATGTTTGCACAGCGTACCTAACAGTTCCAGAGAATGTGTTAAACAAACAGTTCACGCTCTATGACAGGGTCACACACCTTCAAGGGATTTTTGGAAGGGAATCATACCGCTGCAGGTATGGTGGCACCCAGCGCCGTGTGTCACAGGGCTGTAGGGCTATTTTTAGTCTGATCACACTCGCACTAATGTTGGCTGATCATGGCTCTCAAGGACTATTGAGAACCTGTCTGCTGCATTTAACCAATCTGCAGTGATAACTGAAAGTCTACTTTTGGTTAAGTTTTGGACAATTTAAGCACAGAGCTCAAACATATTAAATTTATGGTTAAAGCTTTCGTGATTATTATTTTCTCTTATCTTCTGGATTCCTTTCCTTTAACGAATGGAGGCGCCTAGTATTTTAAGTGAATTTTAGTACAAAAGTCGGATTTATTCCGTACGGTTAGTAGATGTCCTTTAAAAAACATTCAGCTAGCTTTCGCCAGCCCTTGGTTAACATTAGTTCTAAAAATATCTTGCATGATACATAGCTTAAGTCATCCGTAGTTTATTGACTTATACGCTGACTCAATGCTGTCTGCGATTGGAAAATTAAAAATTACGTATAGGCCACCGTATGTCCCTAACGTCATCCGGATTTTGGATTGTTCAACGCACCACGGCAAAACGGCCATATGGACGCAAAAAAAAACGAAGGTGCTAAATGATGGTACGCGTTGAAGGCGATCGTCTGACGAAGTATAAATTACTATGCTTTGTTTCGGTTGGAGCATCAGTTTGAGACAAGCAGCGCTTAAGTGTGGACGAAATTTGATAGTGTCGTTACCCAAAACCCAGTGCGTGAGATTAGTGTGTGAGCATTTAAAATATAAAACAAAAGGATTTACAATGAAGTGCAAAGTAAAGGTAAGGGTGATTAAAAATTTTAACGCGTGTCAATCAGTAACTTACTCAAACTTCCCGTTCCCGCAGCTAACACAGGTGGTAATCTGCTTTGGGCTACTGTTATGCAGCATACTAGTAACAGTGGAAAGTGCACCAACGGTCGAGAACAAGCACGAGATCGAACCCGCCCTGCATGTGTTGCCGCTGGTGGAACGAGGTGGTAACGCCGATGTGCCGTTAACGTCCGTGGAATCCGTCGACACACCCATTCCATCGCACAGTCGAAACAAACGTGCCATCATATTCCGTCCACTGTTCGTGTACCGGCAGCAGCAGATCAAGAAGCAACGCGTCCTGAACGCTTTAGTACCGCAAACGGGTCGATAGGATTGGGGTTTGTTTTTGCTACCATCCCGGGCGCGCATGTTGTGATAATTGTTAGCAAATTAAGCCAATCGTAATCGTACGATATCTATTTATACTGAAGTGTTGTGCTGGCGTGTGCTAAAACAGCTAATAAAAAAAAAACATTGTGGCACATCTACGCGATATTTTACCACCAGGAACATGAATTCTTGAACTCGTTTGGTAATTAGAAGGAAGGGTCCGAATTTTACACCCTACGGTTAAGTTGCTCGATTTTGACCATGTTGGACAGATGGGTTTTTTTTCTTGACGACTGTTGTAAAGCGTGAGGAATGGCGTAGAATGGAACGATCAATTCATCATAAAAATAGACCCCATGCGTGGACACCACGCATCTCAATCAGACAGGCTGTGAGTTATGTGCCTCGTTCAAGTTCAGCCTGCTTCCAGGTCACGACAATGGATGTGTGAAATGTGCTCGGTACGACGGAAAGCTTTCGCACATTCGCTTTCTCTGAAGCTGCTTTTTCATCATACCGCCAGTTTGATGTGTGTTTTATTTGAATCTGCCATGCATCTATGTACATTTTATGCAACTAAAAAGGTTGATTCATATATCCCATCGCAAACTGCATCGCGTGAGTAAGCGTAATGGCATTTACGAGGCATTCTAAACGTAACGAATTGTCTAGCACACGGTTTCCGTACGATCATCGGCTCGGTATCAAAACACACATTTAGCACCCTGCTTGTGCTGCTAAGAGGAAGAAAAGCGGTTGGCGCAGCAGCGATCGTTTCCTGCTCCGGCAGGTGCTAATGTTTTCCACCAACATCTGCACCTTGTAAGAAGTGAAGCCTCAACCGATTCATGCACCGGACGGTTAGCGATCGAACGAGGTTACGAAGAGTGGAGATAGATCAAAACTAGGTGCAATTGGTCCATTTCAGGGACAGTTTAGAATATGGCTTCGGGGTGCAAACATCAAGGTCTGGTGAGATCGTTGTCGCTGGCTGTGCTGTGCTACTGTGCCACTTTCCGGTGGAATTGTGTCGTGGCAGATCCATTCTTTTACCCATCGTCACAGTATTACTACGGCACCGATTCGGCGATACGGTGTGTGATCATTTGTGCTGTAAATGTTTCACAACTTACGTGCAATAATACGATTTTTTGTTTCATGACTCATAACAGACCGTCGGCAAATGGCTACAGTTATTATCAACAACCGACCGCCGCTGAATCACAAAATGTAGCCGTTTATAGTGGTAATCCCAACTATTACGGCGTGCCGGGTTATGAGGATCACTGGACAGCGGGTTCTAGAAATGTCTGGAACGATCCTTACCTTCGATGGAAGTGGAACAACTATTACAATGGTTACTACTATCCCTACCCGGCTGGTGGTGCAGGTGCTAGTGGATGGAAACGAAACGATGGTACAGCATACTATAACGGCAAAAGGTACATAATGTTTATGCCCATAAAAGAGTTACGAACTATATTCAGCAATACCGTTTCCTTCCTTCTAGACGGGAAGATTCCGTTCAACCGCCGGACACTACACCGGAAACGACTACAACACGGCGTCCAAGAAAGAAAAAACTCTTCGTACCGAATGTTTGGGGCTAAAGGAAGCTTTGGAACGATATCCTGAGGAAGCGTGCTGATTTTATGTTTCTGAGTTCTACAATTACTGTGCATTTATATACCGACTGATCAGTAGCATAACTGCATAATTCTAGAGTGAATAAATAGGTTTTGTATGCATTTTTTATACAGTAACTTGTCTGTTAATTATAGATTTGTTTAGCATTTGATGACATCAACATCAATTTCTACAATTGACTATGTTTTATGCAATGTATGCAATGTAGTCAAATAGAAACAAATGATATGACCAAGGATATTTTCGGTCAATTTTTACCTTCTAATTAGATTTTGTTCTATAAATTAACTCCGCTGTTAAATTTCCAAAAATCGCACAATCGGCAAAACTTTGATTGGCCCAAAACACGGCCAGGTCCTAGGCGACCGCCTACTCCGCCTACCATTCGATCCTCTGCTGCTGATGAAGTAAGACTGATGGTGGTCAAATTCAGAAGGTTGCTCTTGTTTGCTACCCAATTTTCCCAGAGAACTTCACTTCGATGAGAACAGAATACAGGAATCTTATATACAGGGATTATCTACCGATAGATTGTTGCACTTTTTAAATGATCTCTATCCGTTACAGTTTGAATAGTGATCTCAGAGTCCCGTACTTTGCATGACGATCGGGTTTCTGTCTTAAGGCTGCCGACGACTTACACCAAATCTTTCTTAATTAAACATGTAAAAACAATACAGAGATGCTCTATTTTACGTAATAAACCTTCGATTTCGATCTTCAAGTATTTTGCAGAATTCCCAAATGTTTCGGCGTTCAACATCCTTCCCAAGAAACAACTAACCGTGCATCCATTCCATCAAGTGTATTCAGTGATTTTAATGCAATACTTTATATCAACCACCGCCTCAGACTTGATCCTCCGAAGTCCTTCGCGAAATTAGACATAAGAAAACATGACAGTGCAGTTCGAAAATGCGGTTCCGCGAGGGTAAATCACTTCTTCGCCTTTTTCTTCTCTGCTTCCTCCTCCTTCGCTAGTTCGATCTTTTTCACGTACTCTTCAATCGTTTGAGCGTCCAGCATCATCATCGGTTCGTCGCGTCTCATCACAGCAACCTCTAGGCTTTTCTGTCCAGACTGCACCACCTCAAGCAGGGCCCGTATTGCTAGCGTGATCGTTCCCTCCTCTGTACTGACCGCGGCCGGAGAATAGTGCTCCTCCAAGAATTCGCGCACCGTCTTCGCCGAGCGGCCCGTAGCGTTGGCTTTCCACTCGCAGTACACACCGGATGGTTCCGTTTTGTATAGATGCGGCACGCCGTCATAGTCGAAGCCACCGATCAGGCAGGAAATGCCGAAAGGACGACGTCCGTTGCTCTGCGTGTGTTTCTGCTTCAGCTCAGCAATGTAGCGGGTGATGTACTCCAGCGTAACGGGATCTTCCTCCGAGAGTTTGTGTGACTGACACTGTACCTGGGCGCGATTGATCAGCACACGAGCGTCGGCCGTTAGGCCAGCAAAGGCCATCACGACATGATGGTCCAGCAGACAAATCTTCCGGACGGTACGTTCTTCCTGCAGTTTGGCGACCGATTTCTTTTCTACGCCGAGTACCACAACATCCTTACCGCGCACACCGATTGCGGTCGATCCTTTGCGGACCGCTTCCTGGGCGTACTCTACCTGCAGCAAGTGGCCGTCCGGTGAAAAGACGGTAATAGCGCGATCGTATCTCGACGACATGTTCTCTACCGATGTATATTTCACAAACAAAATCGAATAACTCTGTATCAAAACACGTAAAACCTCGCTTTACGAAGAACGTACAATGAATTGCGGATTTGATTACCACAGATGATTTGCGTCGAATCGTTCTGTTTGACAGCCGGCTGCTGTCAGTGATGACAATTCGCTACAAAGCAAAACACAACCCGCTTTGAACCGGTTCACGAATTGAGAAATTACAGCGCAGTAAACTTTGTTTTGGATCTGTGCTTGCTGCAAAACGCCGCAGAATGGCGGAGTTAGAAAATATTAATCCAAATGTGTACAAAAAGTGCGAAGATCGAACGCTAACAAAGGACGACGAGGACGAGGATGTGGTGGATCCGTTCGATGAGCGAGAAATTTTCGGTAAGTAATGGTGGAAATGTTTTGCATAGTCTCTCTTAACACTGGTTGTTAAATCGATAGATTTGATACGAAACATTAACGATCCGGAACATCCCCTGACCCTTGAGGAACTGCACGTTCTGGAGCAAAGTCTAATCACGGTGGATAATGAGAAAAGCACTGTCCATATCCTATTCACACCGACGATCCCACACTGTAGCATGGCAACGCTGATTGGATTATCGATACGCGTAAAGCTTCTTCGAGCATTGCCTCCTCGATTTAAGGTATCGGTAGAAATTAATCCTGGCACACATGCATCCGAGCACGCTGTCAACAAGCAGCTGACCGATAAGGAACGTGTGGCGGCCGCACTGGAAAACACACATCTAATGGAAGTTATCAATCAGTGTATCGGAACGCCGTTGAAATAAACCGAACTGGAAGAAAAGCTTTAGATGCCTTTTTCTTCTAAGGACATGGCTTTATTGCAGCTACTGTAAAGGTTTGGTTTTTCACTGGTGTGTAGTACAGCTGATCAAGTACGATCGTGATAGGTTGCATTACCGTTTCTTCGCATTTACCGCACTGGGTGCGCCTGTTCGCGGGGCAGTGGGATCGTATTTATACGTCTTCACCAACGGTCCTTTACCAGCCTTTTGGAAACGAATCTCATCAACCCGGGCACGTTCTTCTAGCTCTCTGCTTATTTTCATGTTTGTCCAGGCTGTAAAACAGTTAAAGGTAAGTGGAAAAGTAAGTTCACAACGTTGATAATGTTCTATAGGTATACCACATAAAAGATTTCTTACATTCCTTGATGCCTTCTGTGAATCCCTTCTTCTTGATGGGAAGCGTCTCCGGCCTGTGTGCAACGATACGATCGATTTTGAAGAAATCTCTCACTTTCGGTATCCGCAGAAAGCCGACTTGTACCAAAGAGAAGAAGTTACTGCACGCCCAGTAGCATAGGATCGCACCCGGGAAGTTGATGGTGAACGGGAAGATAAATAAGGGCAGAGCACGCAAGATGTACTTGGCGGTTTGCATATTTGCTGCCGACATTCGTGCACTATCCGTACCAAGCTCAATCGTTAGGAACAGTGTAGCGCTGGTGATGATCGGTAGCGCATAGAATTGATCACAAATCGTTAAATCCGTAAACCAAAACAATCCGCCATCGCGCATAGATTCTACCGGCGTGTTTGCCATTTCACGTAGTCCCATGAAGAAGGAAATGAAGATCGGTGCCTGAGCAAGCGGTACCAGCATGTTTTTCAGTGGGTTCAGCTTTTTTTCCTTCATAAACAGTACCATTTCCTGCCCGTAGCGCGCCGAATCAATGGCATTACCGGCTTGGCGGGCTTCGGTCATTTTCATCTGCAGCACCTGCAGCTGGGGCATGTGGTTGTTCATTTTGGCCGCATTGCGCTGTGATGCAATGACCAACGGAAACAGCAACGTTCGTACAACGACCGTTCCGATGGCTATACAACCCCACCATGGTAGATCTAGCCCAATGTGTAGGAATTCCATACAGTTTTGCACAATACCGACCGGTGTCCAACCACCCAAACCAAGGGTGGCAAATGCTGGTTCTGCAGCGGATACAATGTCGGCAATTTCCGGTGCAGCTTGTGGAATCACCGGTGGTTCCGGGATAGTGTCCAGCAGGGCCGTTTTATCTCCATCTGCTGTGCTGAGATTTCTCACCAACACTGTAGCCGTAATCGGTGTGATGGTGGAGAACTTAGTATTTAATAATGTGCATGGTTTAATAGCTGACCTATGCAAACCGGCATTTCCCGACGCAATGTGATAATCTCGCGTTCGCTGGTAGCAGTTTGCTGCTAATGCTTCCTGAAAAAGCAATGTTTGTATTAGAGGTTTTGAACGCCCGGTATGGGTGCATGTTTTACGATCTTTACCTGTACACAAACAGCTCTCCCATTGAGAGAATTCTTCGACATAAGTCTACAGGCCCGGGACAGCATTTTCGTTGTAGCGTTTGTGTACAATTTTCTTTGGTACTTTCTGTACAAAAATACTCAAAAATTTGCAGAATTCAACGGGTGCAGAAAGAAATCACGCAACAATATACACACAGTGCACGCGACAGACGTCAAACGAGCGTCAAACGATTGTTGACGTTATTTACATTACCACAGTACATCGAACCGGTTTTGCGAAGGGCGGTTGCAAATGGAACCGTCTCGTAAGGATAGCACGGTGGTCGATCCATGTTTTTGAGCTTTTACAATTTTTATAAAATCATTCAAACTTTGTGAAGATAAACACTCTTATAATAACTCTTATAATATTCTGTGAAACAGTCTTATATTGAAAATAATTGTTCGGCCACAAACGGGAGTAGTTAAATAAACCAGTTGCTTTCACTAAAATTTCGTTGTGCAGCACAGATGAGAATTGCCACGTGGAATAAAGCTTTGATGCACGTGGTAAATTCAAATTTTCGCTCATCTGGTTTTGTACAACGCAAGAACGAGCTGCAGAATTAACCCATTTTAAATAATTCATAAGCAGCTTTAAGCTAAATTCTTTCAAATAATAAATCCTTTGAGTTTGTGCTCAAAATCATGTACACAACAAAGAGCAGTATACAAATTGTTTACATCGTATTTTATTGAATAAATAAATTACAGCTGTAGAATGAACTCACAATAAATAGCAAACACAATCATCTCATATGTACACGACATATTGTGTTTGGTACGTGCATGATAATGAGATTCTCGTTGGTCATGATTTTCGCACACGGTCAAATTGCTGTTTATACAACCATCCTTTTACTACCACCGCTGGTACGGATATTGCTGTGCATAATATCGGACCGGCTGGCGGGCGGACTGCTGATGATGTTGGCAAGCAGCACACGCAGCTGACGCTACACTTTGTTGCTGCTGTTGTCGCATTTCTTTCAACTTTTGCTTTTTAATCTCCTGCTGTCGGTAAACGAACAGTGGCCGAAAGATGAGCGCTCGTTTCATACGCGATGATCCATTCTGCTGATTATCGTGTGATGCGTCTCCATTGTGGACCGTTCGTTCGGGATCGTTCGAATGGTTTAATGAGCTGGCAGGAAGATTCGCAGCTAATAACTGATCTTCATGTCGATGTGGTAACGTGTCTCTGCTTAGTTGATTCGGGGCACTATGAACTACATTTAGTACGGTAGCTGCACAAACGAAGATAGTGATCTGTAGCGACAAGATAGAAGTTCACGTCAGTAAAAGCAACACAACACTAGCAATATTCACAACTTTCGGCTACGAACAACTCACAGTAATTTTATACAACATTTTGAACCTCGCCAATATAATCACGAACCGAGCTTTTAACAAAATCGTTCACTATTTTATTTCAGCAACACTGTAACTTATAACCACTTCCTTCGCTATCGACGGAACGGAAAAGACTAACACTGCGCTGCGGACATGATCGTGTATTTATTTGATCTCAACCGATCATTCGATTCACACCTAGCCGCTGCCGGTAACATGGACAACGCAACATGTGATTCATTTCCTTTTAACATTTGTCACCCGAATATGTTCGCTGGAATCTTAGAATCCCGAAGTGACTTGCCCTGGATGATCTTCGTGGTACCGTTTGATCTACACGATTACTCATCGATATTAAGCTTGAATAGCAGAAAAATTGGACCGCATTGAGTAGCGTTGAATGGGGCTATGTTTTAACCTAATTAGCACCTTATGGTGATTTTGCAAACGATTACTCACAATGTTGGGCGGAATGTAAAATGTGCAGTTGTGCTTTTACGAGATAGGTCCATTCCATGGTATTGTAGTTGAAGATATCCGCCGGAAACGTAATTAGTTTGTCACGATTTAAATAATGTACTCGGGAGGGTTGGGTGTGGACGAGTTGCGAGTGTACTTGTTTTATTTGTGATGTATATTATTTTCTTTGAGCTTATTGACGTTGATATGCCAATGCTCTTTTCCTATTCTATTGACGTCTGTTATTTTTATTCATTATACGAATTGTAACAATACGGTACATTTTATCGACGTTGTATGCCAGGAGGTTAGTTCGAAAAGACCTTGAGATATGTCGAACGAAACACAAAAAGAATAGTAGGGTTTTTGTTGTGTGAAAATGCATTTTAATCTATAAATATTATATTTGTTAATTATTAAACATAACTGACATCAAGGTTATTTGCATAAATGAGATAAGAAAGCTTAAACCTTTAAGATGGGGCCGGGTCGACAGGACCGGTCCATCCAGACCAATCCTCCTTAAGCAGGATATGGCTATTCAGCGATTGGAAAATAAACTTAAAGCAAAGCTGAAATGGCTGGCCTCTAGATCTTTTGAGGGTTATTGGGCTGGTAAAAAAACCTTAGGAGACAGTAAATTACACTGTGAACGTCAATTCAAATCAATAGCCACTTAATGGAAGTAAGAAATTTAAACATTGTCATCCATCGGATCGTAATCAGTTTTTGATCTGATGACAGAAACGACAGGGGCGGTCAAAGGTATATGGCCCTCGTGAAGTTCCAGCCCACGGTGCATGCCAGTCGAGCATTAAACCCCGAAAACGGAAAAGAAACAAAAAAAAACAGAACACAAACCCAATAGCCAAGAGGACCTTCGTTTAAGCCGTTGCAAATTGATTAAGGGTCGAGAGCACTTGGTGGTAGATCGATAAATCACGACGTTCTCTTGACGGTTCTCACCAGACGGGAAGGGATCAACAGAAGGTTGCCGAATGATTGACAATTTATGAACTGGCGCGTCCTTCCGTTGCAGTTTTGAGGCGGCTCTTTTCCAAAGTCGGTCGGCACGGAGTCACGGCGGGGGCCAACGGAATTTGTTTGCATCATCGTCAGCTGTGCTGAGCGTTGACTAGTATTAATGTGGCACAGAATTGAGGTTGGGTGAATAGGAAGTGGACGGGGGGAATCATTTCCTTTTTCCAATGAGCTTCGTTTATTAAGACGCTTGTCGTTCAAAGGACAAGGATAACGACCACCAAACGAAATGGGTGGATTTTTCTGCACTTTTTGTGGGTTAGTGGCAAAAAGCGAAGAGATTAGATAAATATCATGCAGCAGAAATTGGACTAGACATATTGGCCTTTCACTTGAAGGTTTTCGAGAGACGAGCTAAAACCAATGCCAACACAAATAAGGTAAAAACACATTTATGTATTTGCTGCCGGTCGCTTCGAACTTCCACACAACATATAAATTGGATGATTTTATTAGACATCGTAGTGCGTTCCGCTTCATTTGCAATGCACACACCCATACACGCACACACAACGTGGTGCTTTCCCTTTCTTTTTCGTCTCGTTTCGTTTCCTTTTCCTGTTTCAACAGTCGTTGAACGTGGCGCAGGACCTCCACGGAAAAGGACCTTTTCCAAGCCGTGGAACTTCAAGTGCGCTTTTCCACGCCGGTACTAAACAAGTCGTTACGTTCAAACAATGGCAAGCGACCGCCATGTGCTGTGTGCTAGGCAGCAGGGCACGTAAAGAGGAAGGTACACTTCAGGCTAAAATCGTGAAGCAATCGAACTTTTCATAGCCTACCATGTCCAACAGTTGTGCGCTAGGGCTCGTGCGGTATTGCCGCTGTTTTTTGGTAGCTCAATCCAATCGGTCGCAGAAGCCGTCGACAGAGCGTACGGGAACGTAGTACCTTTTACACGTGCGTTCTTACAAATCAGTTCAGTTGTGTGGGATTTTTCGGATCCTAAATCGTACCGAACTTAGTCCTAGGCCTGGAAGGCTGAAGGTTTCCCGAATTTTTGTTTGTGAAAATATCAAATTTGGTATACGTTTGAATTCTTTCTGTTAAGAGTTCTGGGCAACTATTTTGGAACGTCGTTGCATTTTCCTAAGCTCCGTCCGTGGACTGTTCCATTTCCGCTCTCTTACCATCGATTTGCAGGAAAGAACTTAATTTAAAGTCGTTTCCTGTATCAACCGGTCTTAAACATCGGAAGTTTCGAACAGGTGAGTTAGTTGTGATTTCCGTTGCACCCATCAGTTGTGCAAAAGCAGGCAGTTTAACGACCCAACTATGATGATGGGTGTTAATTGCTTTTACTGTACAAGCATCGCAAGCCGCTGCACGGTCGGAAATAAAATCAAGCGCAATAAAGGTGTTCTAATGTTATCTGTTTTTTTCTTATTGTTTTAATTTCAGGACAGCATCAACACGAAATTGAGTTTTGTTGAACATTTTAGGGCGCTCAAGTATATTTAAATAGTGCAACGATGTCACTACCTAATATAGGACGTGTTTCAACACCTCAGCCACATTTTATGCCTGGGTAAGTAATGATTCATTGTGAGCTAAAAAACGTAATTGAGAATTAGTTATGTTATGTTTTCAAAAGATTTCACCACAAACTTCCCTCCTTTGACCATCCTAAAGTACACTTTATTTAAAGAATGATGTATATTTTCCCATAAACATCCCTATTTAACCAGTGTCGCGTCAGTATTGCCACCGTGACATTGCTTGTTTCTTGCCGCTAGCAGGCAGGTGTTAACCGATACTTGTGTGCCACTTGTGTGTGTAGCCAAGTTCATCTAAACCAGCCACAATTCACGCAACAGTAGCTACACCGGTCGCTTAAACACATGCAGGACTATTTTCCCACGGTGGGGCCGTGTCGTTCTGGGGTGCCATTTTCATGCCATCGGGCTTATAGCAGACACGCTATGCGTCAATGAAAACCAAAAAAGGGAAAAGAATACATTAAACGGTTTTACGGGACGTGGCATTCCTTTAGCGGTTTGCTTCGAAGGTGTGATATTTATTGAACCGCAGTTTTGTTTTTCCAAAAGAGGAAAAAATGAACAACATAGGATGGGTCCTTTGTGTTGCTGTTGATGTTGTTTTTGTACACTTTGCCACTTTTGGTGCGAATTACTGTTTGGCAATTGTGGTTTAGTGGCAGTTTCACCTTGAACCTGTGCGATTGGGCTCAGCTGTGCTGAATGCAGTCGAACGAGGGGGTGGTTCGATAATCAATAGTGGGATGAATTTATTGGAGAGAATGTAATGAAGTATGGTGTGTGTTTATATGCAGACAACACCTAGTGCAGTGTTAAATATAGAACAAATTTTATGACACTAAATACTTCAATCATTGATTTTTATGATAAGTTACGGGGGAGAGAAACTGCATTTATATTAAATGACCAGGCGTCTCCATTGTGAACGCTTGAAGTAATCAATACTATATTTTACAGCTATACAGGCTACTGTCCGCAGTACATGTATCGGATCGGTAATACATACTCATCGCTCACGCATCGATTGCTGATCGATCCGACGGTGGCCCACTCGGAAAAGCTGATCCTATCCGATCGAACAAATGATGAGTATTCGGTAAGATAACACTATTCTGGGCTGTTGTGTGCAAGATAATTTTCCTGTACCGTTATCATCCCGTTTAGCTCGAACGACAACCCGTTGCCACACAGCTGGACGAGGAAGATCGCCGCCGAGAGGATGATGATCAGCGGGACACGATCTACCATCACACGCCGATGCCCGGTTACGAGGGTTACATACCGAGGACGAAGGATAAATTTGGCAAACGATATGCCGTCACCACAACGGAAGGTTTGTCCGAGTTTGAGCGAGACTGTCAGCGAACGCGTGCCCAGCTGAAACGATTGCGCCATCGTGTTGCACAACCAATCTCAACCATCTCCAAAGGAAGTCTAGGCGAACGGATGGTACGGGATTGGGCACGGAGGGAGGGGGAGTGTTTGCTTCTTTTCGTTTACAAAACCAAAATTTGATGCCATTTTAAGCGTGTCTTTTCTTTTCTTTTCAGCTTCGACTGAACGATTATGAGATTCCGCTTCGATTGGTGCGTCCCGATGCGCTTAGCGTGGTAAAGGAGGTTCCGATGGAAAATTTACCACCACTGCCCGGTTTGCCTTACTTTTCCCGTGACACACCACCGATGGCACTGCCGAACGAACATCCGGAAAAGTGGATCAAACTAGGTAATGCTTGCAACGGTACATAGCTAACCGCTAATCGTGCGTTCGGTTTAGACTATTTAAATGTACATTTTCTTCCCAGCTTAACGAATTGAAGGTTGTTGTTGTTTCGGATTGTGTAATAGTGTTGCATTGAATGGTACAATTGATATAATCACCTCTTAACGTTAAATAATTTTTTTAGGTATACAATAAATAGAAATTTTGAATTTTGAACACGATTTGAAGAACTGAATGTATGGTAAATACCATTTTTCATAGAATGTTATAGTACGACCGAATACACTCAAGGAAACTGAATTTTTGAAAGAATTTGAAATGAATTTAACTAATGTCGTACTTGAAACACCACAAGAAGTGAGAAACGAGAAAACAGTTCCAATTATCAGTATCATATAAGAAGTCCGCTTATATGCTTCCAATTGTGGTGCAATCTTCTTTACCCATACGTGTTTCGCATTGCAATTCCGCTGATTGACGTCTTTGGTTTCACTTTCAGCCAGTAGTGACGCGCCGGGCCGTTGATTAGCATTGGCCTAGTTTAGCACTTCTCCGCTGCGTTTTGATATGCAAAACCCCAATATGCAAGCTCAATGTTGCCGAATGTTTGATCGATAGAAATGACAGTTATGTTGTTTTCGGGCACTACTCTGGAGGCTACGGGAGCTTATTGCAAGTGAAGGCATTTTAAATCCATTCTTCTTATCGTATACGTTGGACGCACTTTAGGTTGTAGAGCTACAGTTCACATTTTGCAGAAGGATGTCTTACGCTACGAGTTTGTGAAGAAACGGACTTTTGTGTATTTGAGTGCATCCTTCTCACGGGATTTTCTTCTTCCTATCTTACTGTAGGATACACTGGACACAAACCGTTCCTTTGGCCAAGATTTGGTGAAGCGAACGTACCGCTCACGTCGAAGGCGCTCTGTGATTTTACCAACAGCTACAATCACCGACGGAGCACCGACTGGGAGCCGATAACATTGGCCGGTGCCGGAACGTCGCAACCATCGGCGAGGGTAAACGAAATCTATCACAAAACGATTGGCCTTCTGCCGAACTATCAAGGGCACGTTCCTGGAGCTATGTTTAGGTGAGACCAATTGAATGATGAATTGTGTTGTTGAGTAATGACCGTATTTCTGATGTTACAGGTTTGGGAAAACCTTCGGTAACGATAGCAAGGATGCGAAGAAGTACCTAAAGCGATGCTGAGAAAGTAAAACCCATTATGGTGATACGTTTTGAGAGAAAACTAAATCTACCAACAACAATCAATGTGCCGTGAGTGATGATTCTATTTGTTTAATATTATCGACTGTATGATCCACTCCCAGAGATATTGAAGGATGAAAAGAATAAAAAAACGTTGCTAAAACATAACAATCAATACATGAGAGCTGCATGTACTCGCAATAACAAATTGTGCGTCGTTCTCAGAGAACCTAATCGCTTGCATTTGATGCAATCTGCAGCATAGTTTTAACGCAGGTAAGCTTTTCTCGTGGTTTTCCTTTTGCTAAGCCAAGTCTAACTTCTTCACCATCAATGGCTTTCCATCCGTTCCAACTAACATATGTACGACCGGAAAGGTCGAGTCCGGGTCGGGATCCCTTTAGACGTATGGTGTTGCTGTTGAAATCACGACACACCGTATCGGCCACGCCGAAGGAATTATTCATCGTCGTAAGAATTACGCCCGTTGGTCCGGTTGCAAGCCACCCAGATGCGTACAGGCCAATTTCGTATTTATCTTCAATGTCGTCAATTGTTTGGTCACTTCCGGTGAGATTTTGTTTTAAAACACGTCCTAAAAGGGAATTATTAAGGATATGTGAGAATTTCGAAGGTAATTTATATGCACTGTTTTTCCGAAATTACCTCCAGCATTGTAAACACAACCTTTGCGATCGTCAAAATTGATATGATTGTCCACGCTCACGGCACGGTAGCCGATGCTACGACATACAAGATCCGTCGCTATCGTTTCCCGCTGATCAGTTGGAAGGGCTCTACCTTCCACCAGCTTATTGGCGACATACTCTACAGCTTCCACCTTGTCGGTACCAATGAAATTAACCGGCGAACGGAAGAATATTGGTAGAAAGCATCCTTCCGAGTTAGGGGGAGTTTTATTCTGTTGCTGTTCTGCTAAACTTTTCACCATCAGTTCCGTGATACGCTTCCTAGGACGAGGTAGATTTGGTATGGATTCTTCTACATCTGTAGAACAGGGAAACAAACGTATCCATTAACGGTGCCATTCGAGGATGGTATGTTTTTTTACTTACGATCGAAATCGTCAACCCGCCATTTCGTGGCGCAATTGGAGAGTTTCAGCATTTCTCGCAGTTCCTTAATTGTGAATGCTGCCTGTAACGGACCTCTTCGTCCAACGAGATGAACAGTATCGATACGACTTCGCGAAAGGGCTTCCAAAGCATACTCAGTAATATCAGTTTTCTACGGTGAATGATATGATTATGAGAACGTGTATAATAAATAAATCCATAGTTGGGCCATTTACTTTCAGATCGTCTATACTGGACAGGACGATACGTGCTACGTCAACAGCTACATTTCCCTGCCCTAATAAGGTCATCGATTTACCGCTAAGGTCAGGATTTAAATTCTCGAACCCGGGCAACCCATTATACCAAGCGACGAACTCTCGTGCCGAGAGTACATTTTGGAGGGTTTCGTTTGGAATGTTCAACGTATTGTCTTGCTCTGCTCCATACGTCTGGAAGAAAGGAAACTGCATTAAAACCTGTATCGATAGACTGTACCTTATGCATGCCTACAAGTAGCACAGCGTGATATCGTTCCCGCAGTTCTTCAAGTGTGAAATCCTTTCCCAAACTCAAATTTCCAAGAAATCGTACACGAGGGTTTTCAGCTGTTTTGGTAAATGTATTAATAACATTTTTCACCTCCGGATGATCTGGTGCTACACCGAACCTACAATGATACAAGCGAGCCACAGAAGATTATTTCAACATGTAGCGCATTAGTTGTTTATTGTTTGTTTACCTCACCAATCCAAAAGGAACCGGCAGTTTTTCTACAATGTCGATATCAGAGTTGTCCAGATGTTTCAGGATGTACTGGGCAGTGTAGAAACCAGCTGGGCCAGCCCCTACGATGCAGATTCGTGGCCGTACTGTAGTACTAACGTTTCTATAGATACATCTTTGAGCAACTTTCACCACATTCGTTGTGGGAAATATTTTTCGAAACATTCTCTCAAAAACACTTTGAACCGCGAAGCAACAGGCACTGACAGTGAATACTTGCACCAATTTTAGCAAAAGCGATAATGTAACGGGGACATTTGCGACCTTTTATTATTTAACAGTTCTTATCAGATAAAATATGCGTAGCAGATCATAAAAGCGCAACGAAAGGCTTTGGGGAAGAGATATTTTTGTTTACGTACGATACAACCAAAAACACATACCGTTGACATATGAAAAGTGAGCACGAAAGAGAAAGAGCGAGAAGCAGCCGCCGTGAATAAGAGAATATAAACACAATGCTATAAAAAATCAAGGACCTATAAATTATAGCATATTTAAATTCGATGCATTTTGCATGGAGTGCGCTTTTTCCCCCGAAGGGCATGCTTTCGAAGATCGCTATTGATGGGAAAACTGCAATGCAGATGACTTTATTAACATAAAAGTGCTTTTTTACACGAATGGTCGAGCCATTTACACTTTGATTCGCCAAAAAGATTGCTGGATTCGAGTGCGGTATCTAAAAATATTATAATCTACGTTAATACGTTAAGCTGTAATGTATGCACGAGTTGATCGTAGGCCAACAAACAGTGAAACCAACGCGACAATTTTTGGCCCTTTTCATGAATGTTTCCCTAGAGCAACGTTTCTTGAGCACTTGGCATCGAGAAGATTGACAAACAGCTCCAACGTCAAAACTGTCATATGTTGACGTTTGGCGTTTTTGGTTTGCATCAGCAACACGCGTGCGGTGAGCAATATGAAAAACTAGTGGAAAGTGAAAAGTTTACCAAGCAATAGCTGTTTTCTCCGCCCTTGAGTTGCTTGCTATGGTAATTGTCTAGAGGCGTGTGTAGGCAGTAGATTTCGCATTAGTATCATCATAAAAAAGTGCTCAAAAATGTATTCCCTAAAACCGGTGATGAACCCGAACGTCGTATGTGAGGTTCCTTCCTGCATGTACACCCTGAAGCCGGTCCGTACGTTTTCATTCGATCCGAAAGCGTTCACCGATAACAAGACTGGAAGTGCCGGAGTTACCGTCGATCCGATGTCGATCGAAATTGATAATTTACTGCAAAAGGTTTCGTAATATGTTAAATCGTTTCGACCTTATGGTAGAAGGATTGCTTCACCGTCCTACCATTCCCTTTTGTCCCGTCCCGAACGCTATTGCATATGGTTATTTTTACCATTCCGGGGGTTTTGTTTTGCATCTGATCATTGCAGGCAGAGAACGACGAGCTAAGAATGTTGGCAGAAAGACAGCAACGTGTCTTGCAGCAGCTGGCGGAACTGAAGAATGAGATCCTATCATTGCGCACCGAACTGAAACTGAACGCTAAAGCACCTGTACAACCGTCCACTCCACTGAAGTCTAAAGCTGAACTGAAGGCTGAGCCCATTAATGTAAGAAACCTCGATCGGAATGTTTTCACTTTTGATCAAACCTATTGTTCGTTTTTAGCTCACCTATCTGCAGGATTTCGTGGTTAATGCTAGTCCCGAATACGTTCCCTACAGCTTGCTGGCGCTCAAGAATTTGTGGAAAAATAGGCTTAATTTGCATGTGGAATGCTTCACCCATTCTACTGTACCAAAGTTGAGTGACGAAGCGCTAACTTTCCAAAATGCTATTAAAAACAGCGAATCGGTGGCATCCAACCTTCCGCAGATCAAAGTGACGTTAATTTGGAAGAATGGTTCGTATTAAGCGCCCAAGTGTGATCGCTAGAGGAATACTTTATGAGTGGTATGTTATTTTTGTTTCTCTTCAGTTGGAGCGTACACGGAAATGATTACATCACCCACGTCTTACGTACCGATTTGTGGTGAGGTGAACATTCTTCGCTACCTGTCACGCTGTGGTCCGCGCGAGTTCAACTACGAACAGCAGGACAACGTGGATGAAGTTGACTCCATCCTGGATGCGTGTTATCTGCTGCTCAATAAACAAAATATTAAGCAGCGTCAACAGATCCTACGAACGCTTGGTTCCAAGCTGGGCAAAGCTGCCGGTTTTGGTGGTGGAGAGCTGTCCCTGTGCGACATTGCGTTTACTAGCGCGGTAAAACAGGTGCAGCGTACGATTGCGAAGGATATCAACCCGAACATGGCAAAGTGTATGGGACGTGTCGCGACTGTGGTGGGTCTGTAAAAAGATCCGCACGCTTTCGGCGTGCCATCTACCGTGTGGAAATGTGTTCGTAAGTGTTAATCTCCCTTTGATTCAATATTTATTCTCTTTGCATTTGATTTTCGTGCTTTTGTAGCACTGCGTCACATGCAACCGGGCAGAAAACGATAATTTAGCGAAGGGATATGGCTAAAGGAAAGTAGCTCGATAACAGCAGATAATAAATTAATCATTTTTATTGGAAACGATCGTTAGAAACATTCTCACAACTATAAATAATGTTTTGCTAAAATTTAATATTTTTCTTAATAGTATAAGGAAATTTGAGAATGGTTAGCTTTAACGTACAGAGTCCCTGATTTATTTGTAACATTTTTGAGCTGTTTTTGCTGGCTTTGGATCGTTTGAAATGTAGATTCGTGTACCGTAACTATCACAATCAATCTTTTGGATTTTGTTTTGAGCCTACAGCCATTACCTTAAGTACAATTGCTGCTGCTGCCTCCGATGTTGCGTTAACATCATCGGTAAACATCAGGGCATCTTCATAATTAACCATGGCAGTTTACCATACTTGCGATAGTGATAATAGTCGTACGCTAATTTCGTGAATATAAGTACAATTAGCGACGCGAAGATAATGCTGAGCGTATTGTAGAATGCGGCGGTATTGTGCTCTGATGGTCGGCATATATCGTTGGGTGTTACCGTCAGCACCGGAAGGTACTGCTTTCGGCCATCATCGTCGTTGATAAAGTAACAGGTAATGTTGCGGGAATCCGCAACCAACGATTCGTGCTTGCGCAGAAATCGCTGGAAACGTATCGCGAAGCGACACCCGCACCGCCACGGATTGTTGGAAAGGTAGAGCTTCCCCACGGCTGGATTCCGCTCTATTGCGTGCTCGACACTGTACACGCGTATCTGTGTATAAATAACAAATTGTTAGTTACGTTCGCAATTCAGCGCTTAACGTACTCCCTTACCCGATTCAGCCGGTTACCCCGTAAACTAAGGATACGGAAATTATCCAACCATATCGTGTCCTCCAGGATGTCGATGGTGGTTATCCGGTTTTCATCCAGATAGATGTCCTGCACGTTTTGGTAGTGTTCGTTCGTTGTTAAACTGTCGACTGTTTGCAGCTTATTGCGCGCTATATGCAGTACGGTTGTGTTCCCTGGCAGGTACTGTGGTAGCTGGTAGAATCCCCGATCGCTACAATTAACCATTATCATGGGATGGAAGGATAGTCCATTATCACTCAACCTCAGGTATGACACGTGGCAGCTGCAGTTCCAAATTTCTTCATGCAGACAACTTTCCCGGACGACACGCTTGTACTCCATGGCGGTAAGGACGGGCCGTCCTGTGTACTTCCAATCTTTGCACACGAGTGTCGGTTTGTCCACGTATTGGCGTGATTGTTCCTTCAGCAACCATATCATGTCGTTGGTGCAGTTCCATAGATTACCTGGAAAAATGGTTGAAATTCAAATGAGTTACCAATGCTTTAGTTGTTTAACTTGGACAACTGACGAGAAAGTCGTTTTACACTTTCCGGTTCATCTTCCATGACGAAGAGAATGTGCAACCATTAGCTAGAATTGTGCTATTAAACTGCAGATCCTGTATAGAGTCAATTTTTACGCAGGATTGTTAACCTGCTAATGCACTCAACTTACCTTGCAAATAGACCTCCACGTGACCGCTCCGGAAGCGGTACGGTTGTATCTGTTCTAGCTCGTTCCCTCGCAGGTTAAGCACCTGTAATCTTTCCAGTTCGTAGAATGCGTTCACACCGGTATGGTTCAATCGAGTGCCGGTGATGTTGACCATCCGCAGATACGGCAGAGCGGGAAAATCGTGTACCAGTCGTTGTAATACGTGTCCCGTTACGGCTAACCTTTCAATACGCGGCACTAATCTACTCAGTATGAGCGGATCGAACGTTTTTAGTGGCCAATCGCACAGTATCAGCCAACGCGTGAGATTAAATTTGCCTCCGGTCTGGAACCGTTTCATTTCAATTCCACGGAAGCACACCGTACGGTTCGGTGGTGTGAAGAAGCACGCCGGACGGATGCTGTTGGAGTTGGACGGGTTGCCCGGAGGGGATACGGTTTGCTGTTGGGCCGAAGCTGACGGTCGGGAAGCGCACTCGCCGATGGCAACATTTTCGACGACGAGATTCTGAAGACTGAGTGGGAGCTGGGCGGTAGCAAAGGGCGTTAGAAGAATGCTGTAACGTTAGAGGGGAAAATGGAAATGAGCGAGAGAGTTTAAATTGAGACAGTAGGCAGTTTTGTTTATCAATGAATGTTAAGTGGGAATCGAATGGCGCGGGATCGAATGGTTTATATGTCGGCCAACCAATCGCTTACAATCGCGCTCAATGGAAACAAACAGGGCTGCTGTGTGCGTAGGCAATAAAATTCAACTTTAGCCCGGAATTGGCGAATGTACGCACGTGTTCAACAAGTGGCAGAATAGTAATGGAGCAGGTTTCCGAATTGGCAATCAAATCCAGTTAGTGAGCTTTTAAACATCCATCTTACATACGGCAATTTTAGTGTTAAACATTAATACTGCATCGTAATCGAACTTTGTTGATGGTTTTTAACTCTTTTCGAACGAGTTTATACCGAGAGTGTATCTGTTTGTTGGTTGTTAACGTAGAACGTAGTTGCGACCTTTTAACTATTGAATGGGTCTCATCTGAATTGGGCCCTCATAGGAAGCGCGATATGACAAAAGACCTTAAGGTCGCGAAATCAATCAAAAAGGCCCGGACATAGATCATTCTACTGAAAACATCAATACTGAAGTTCTTATTTTTGTTTTTAAGTAGTCTACTTTATAATGCGACTCTGATTTCATGTTGGTTTCCCTGTTTTAAATGTAATTTTGTTTGCTAGCATATGCTAATACTTCTTATTATTCTCTCTTTTGGTTTTATTTATTCGCTGCAGCATCCCCAACTTAGGATGAAACTGTTTAAAATTACTTGTTTGGTGAAATACCTGTTTTTTACATTTACTAATTACTCGGTATTGAAACCTATCAATCAAGGAATCAATCAATGGGAGAGTAAAAAAGTGTTTTCTCCGAACAAAAAATAGCATTCGAGCACCTTTATTGCCCGTGTGTACGCCCGTTTGTTCTTCAAAATCCCGTCCCGATGTTTATTTAAATCCCCTTCATAGCACCTTGTTGTTAACTTGGCCGCCGGGGTCGTGTCTCGCCCGCGATATTTATGGAATATCATCTTTTTTTGCTGCTTTCATCAACATTTAGAATACTTCCCAAACCATCAATGGAGAAGCCTAGCTGGTGGAACAAATTTTAGCGTATACTTTTTTTTCTGCTTCACTTGCTTCACAACAAGTGAATCACAAGGTGCGAATCATGATTGGGAGTGGATTGCGCGGTGGAGAAACAAAAAAAAAATCTCACACCCAATTGTTCATTGGTAGCACAATTTGTTGGGGTGGCCACTTAAAAAGCTTTGCAGCTGTCCGATTGCTTTTCTTGCGTAACCAAAAAGCGATGCCCCGTTCGTTGTTGTTCGGTGTGCGAGGGAGATTCTTTTAACGATGCAAGTCAGATAACGAGAGTAGTCCAAAGGCCGGAAAAGTGATTGTGGTAGATTATGCAAGGACAAACACGAAAAAAAGGACCATAGAAGCATTATTAAAAAAATAATTCCGAGCAATTCTTTTCCGATGGATGGGTGACCTTTGACCGTGCTCAGGTTCAACGATTTTCCATTTTTCTCCCACGGGCAAAAATATTGTAATTTCTGTCAATAGCATGATCATCAATAAATGTTAAGGCAATTGGGAGAAATTTTATTGCTTTCGGGTCGAAAATTTGGCCGGGTTTGTAAAATGAACGGGCGGTAAACGTCCGGTGCTGTTTTGGCGGATGATTTTGGTTGGTCATAATTTCAATTCGATTGAAACAATTTTCAAAGAATTGTCAAAGAACCAGAAAGTATTTATTCATTTCTTCTGTTTGACCTTTGAAGGAGCAAGGGATGTAAAAAAGGGGTTGAAGTTTTGAGCATTTTGACATGAGCGAACAGGCAGTTCTTGGAATTCCCAACCTGTATGATGTACAGAACATAAAGTTAAATTTTTTTTAATCATGATTATGTTTTGTACAGCAGTTTTTGTATGTTTGTCATATAATTGTAATACTGTAAACCTGAAACTATTTTAAATGCTATATCGGCGCAACAACCTGGTGGTCTAGGTCTAGGATAAATTAGTCTTGCGTACGGAGGATTGGTCCGGATGGGATTTTAGACTGGTTCTTTTCGGGTGAGGACTGGCGCATTTAACGCATAATTGACACTAACATTTAAGATGATTCGTTGAACGATCGTAACCAACATTAACGTTAGTATTTTCTCAGTTTTTCGGTCACTCAGGATTTCCCACACAGATACCTGGCGGAATCATTGTAATGCCATTCGCAGGAAGCACTAACTAGTATTGTGGAGTTCGAACGTTGTCCGAAGGAATTTGCTAAAACTGCTAGAGTAAAGACTCACAAAGAATAACGAAGATTCGTTTGGATTGGAGTACGGTACGGATCTTTTTTGTTAGAATTCAGAATTCATTCATGAGTTAGCCAGAAATTCATAGTAACCCTGGTCTGAATCTATTCACCAATGCTTCCTTAAACCTTCGTTAACTCAACAATGTCCATGAACGACTGGTATAACCTGTTCTCAGAACCACAATAATGTGCTTTTGTTCTTGTAATATGCATTCGTGGTTGAAACCATTGATTGTGTTTGAGAACAACGAGATCACCACGATACTCGTCAACAGATGGGCAACTGTTTGCCGAATGTCAACTGTAAAATTCAAATGTTATCCATGGCTAATATTTAATGCCTCTTTAAAAAGATGTGGTGTACTTCGTAAACTTCTTCGTTATAAACTTGAAAGTTTTGGAGCTTTGGAGGATTTTTGCAGCTTTCTTTTACTTAGACGGCTGAACATCCATGTTGGGATTTGGTAAAGGTCCTGTTGTACAAGAGATGCCGGTGCTGTTATCAAAACTCCAAAAGTTCATAAACTAGAATTAATTGAAGAGTAGGAACTGAATTAATTTTTTTCTGCTTGCTCTCAAAACTCTCATTTTTTATTTATAAAACTTTGGTTTAATATTTGCACTTACAATTAAATTGTAGTGTACAAAGAATTAGACAGCTTTTCCGGTTTCTGCAAATAGGTATTGTAAACCTTTCTTCTCAACAAAAAAGAATGCAGGATTTGACTGTAAAATTTACCATAACATCTGAAACATAATTTTAGATTTATCTCACTGTAAACCCATTTTCGTTACATCTCTCTACATCATGTCCCTCCATCAAGACTACACCGTTTCTGCGGTGAATATGCATGGAACGGTATAGCATATTTTACCCTTTGGGCTGTGAAAAAGGGAGCACAAGGAATCTGTAGAACGAAACGTAAAGGTTGCACCCAATGTTCCAACGGATGTGAACTAGACGCGTACGGACAGACGCCGGCACAGCTGGCAAAAAGGTAGCATAGTACGGAAACTGTTGTATCGTTACGGCAAACTGTAAGCATATCAAGCTTCGGATTACTTATCTCGAGATGATAGCAAACCTTCCCAGTAGAGGTGATTAACTTTTCAAACCGTGGAACGGTGCCGGCATTGACGAATCAATAAAAAAAGAAACGAGCGACCCAAACTGGGACGAGGACGGAAGTGTAGACTTTCCGGAAGGATGTTCCGTTGAAACTTCCCACTACGTGGCTAAACTTGTGCCCTTGCCTTGAGTATTTTGGGAGGTTTGAAATGTCAGGGGCAGGCGGTAAATGCGAGTGAGTTGTAGATTAAAAGCTGTGGGTTTCCAATAAACGTTTAGCATTAGTTCTTCTTGCAAAATTACAGCACCAAAATATGGTACCAGCGACGTATATGGATATCACCGAACATATTGCCTCATGTTGGAAAGGAACGAAAACTTTTGATCTTGTTTTCGATACGGCCCACACCCCATGGGTAAGTGTAATCTCTTCGAAGGGAAAGGATTCGCTGCCTTGGTTACGAAAAGCTCATTTGTTGTTTGTCATGTGCACTGATGTATCTTTCAAATGTAGTCTCGATAAGGCGTATCGATACGGTAAAGGAATGCGATTACAAACCTTTTAAATCGTGGGAGTTGTGTAAACTGAACCTCGATATTAAATACCGACGAAACGGCTTTGAGTTCCGTTTGAAATTCTACGCATCCGGATGAGTATTTTTCAAAGGACGATCTTAAAGTACCTTAAAGTCATAAAAGCAGAGTTCCGCAAGCATGTAGGATGATACTAATTACGTTAGACTATAATGAATTTCTGAAGAGTGTTGTATCCTGTGCGTAATTGCAAAATAAGATGTTTGCAAACATCAAATATGCATGAGTTTTGTTGATCATAATTATGACGTACTACGGTCAATGCTAGTTTTCTCAACGCCCTCTGGAAACACCCAACCCAGATCGTCTCGTCAGCAAGATCCAATTAGCAAAGTAGTACGCAGACAAATGATAATTAGATACAATAATACATAAGCAGTCAATCTCCAAGAGCTGGTTTCTCGCTGAGATGTCACCATTTACAAAACAAAGCATTTTATTTGGTTATATTGGGTGAGAAGTGATTTTGTTTGCTTCGAAATTAGTAAACTAAATCAAAACGTTAGTAGCCGGATCATATTGATAGCGACTCACACATAGACACCCTCATAGGGAGTGGATGTTTTATTTGTCCAGACATCGTGGGTGGAATGGAACAGAATCAAGCTCCGTGTTACTCTATGCGGGATAATGATTTTTGTGTGCAGTTTTTTTTAGTTGTTGGTCACTGTGGACGTGGAGTGTCTTCGAAAGATTTAAAAACGAAATAAATTTTAACGAGATTGGAACAGTAATATAGTAGCTTCAATTAGGATTTTCTTTTTCTCAACAATGCTGATAGGTGTCTGAAAAAGCTCAGATGAAAACGACCAGAAAATTGAGCGCATTATTCGTTCTACGTTGAGCTGGTCACGTTGTAAAAAAGATATTCAAATACGCAACGGAACCTTTTACAAGAGGTTTGTTTTGCGTGGGCAGGTCGAGACCACAAAATGGGTTCCACGAATCGCTAAGTAAATAAGTAATCTCTGTTTAATGTTTTACAGGCATTGCTTGATTTCAGCTTAAACTTTTGCTACTGCACCCCACGTGAACCTATCAGTGTTCCAGGATACACGTTCCATATACGGTGGTTTCTACATGTTTGGTAAGTATAAAAACAAAGTAAAGATATAACTTTGTTGGTGGCTTTGCTAACTTTATCTTGCCTCCGGAAGACTATCATTTGACGAGCGAAGTTTCGACGAGCTTGTTCCGAACGCGTCACTCCAGCAGATTACATTTGCCAGACATTTGCCAGGTATCAGACACATTAACACCTCCAAAAATATCCCTATCTCACTAACAGCTTCTTTAAACATGGATTAAGCCAAGTGATACAGTGTTTACCGGCGCTTCTTCTCGCACAAATGTAGTGATACATATGCATTCGTTGGCAAATCGTTCCTTGCTTCCGAATCAAGCAACAACAAGTCCGTGACATAGATATGGCGACATGGTAGAGTGCACATTACACAGGGATGCGTATACAGCAGAGAAATACCAATCTTCACTCGAAATGGACTTCGTCGTCCTTCGGGGGGGTGAGTGAGTGTGTAACGTTCATTCGCTTGTGCATTACATGCGATGTCCGGTTAAATTTAATTCATGTGTAAGGAACATGCGTTGTCACACTTTTGTAAAGCTCAACCGGTTCTCATTTCCAGGGGGATGAACTTTATAGGATGAGCAAGTTAAGGCGCGATGGTCCGAATTTATTTGGGATTGAAATTATACTTACAAAACAACCATCACTGCAGATATGCAGAAGACTCGGCTGCTGTTATTGGTAATCCGAGTGTCCAATAGTGAGCTACACGCGAACCGAGCAGCAGATGATAAGCTGTCCGATGAAGTATGACGTAGAGCAACGGTTGCCATCGCGACCGAATGGATCGGTTAATTTGAACGCTGATGTGTGTGTGTTTTTTTTTTGGGGTTTTCTAAAATAAACTTCACTCTGTCTCCAAAACAGGACCGAAGCCGTTTAAAGAACCACTTCACACAAGCATTCCGTTTCGGATGTCTAGTGGAAACGCACTGTTTTTAGCAACGGTGGTATGATCAGCTGACGAGTTTTTTGCCTTTCGGAGCCTGTACTATTATTAGCACGTGTTTGTCGTCGTAGTTAGTACCCAATTCTTCCAACATGCATAGCTTCACACTCCCCCGAACACAAGTGTTCTGGAAGATGGGGATTATTTTCAACACGTATCACGACTTCACAATATGGTAAATGCCTAACAAACAACACCATACCTAGAGCTCTGCCTCAAATGCCTTAAAAATATGCACAGTTAAGCACACATACATATACGCTCACGTACACGGGTGGAACATTAGCGTTGATCTGAACGTTGATCGAGATGTCCGTACGCCTCGCGCTACGAACCGCGACTGATAAAATTTGCGCGTGATAAAACGTCGCGAACGTGGGTTTTGTTTTTATGTACATTTGAGTTTGCGTACCGTTCGTGCCACCATCGGGTTTTGTGCTCGTGCTACATAGCACTCTCTCTCTCTCGTTTGTCTCTCTATATTCCTGATCATGTATGGCTGCGTAGGGCTTAAAATAAGGGAGAACCTAGTCGTCGAAAGGATGACGCCTGTGTCGTAGTGGTGTTGAGTTTTTTTTGGGTTATTTTGGGGAATATTTTGTTTGAAATGAATTAACTGGAGGTCAGCCAGGATGAGATCTCAATCGCGTTACCATAGGATTGCATTCGTTTCAAGTTCAAAAAAAGCTCCACTGTAAAATTTTACGTTCGGGATTATCTGATTACGAAGCCCGATAAGAGATAAATGTCACTGCTGTTGTCCCCAGATGTCCTTATTTGCCTATGGAAAACATATGTAACAAAGCACTTGAACATCAATGCGAAAAGACTGTGGATGGTGTTTAGGCGATTGATCCCATAATGGAGGCGCATTGTCTTTGACGACGGTGATACACTTGAACCAGTCGGATTCTCTCTTTTTTAAAATTGTTGTTGTTTTTTTCAGAATTTAAATCGCCTCGAGGCGTTACACTAATCGATGTCGCCAACAACTTTTTTTTTAATTCGAGCATTTAGTTCGTAACCGTTGTGACGGTCGTTTGTTAATAGGTGTTAATTGTTTTGGGTCTCACATTGTGTGCTCTTTGCCTGGGTAAAGAAGTTGTACTGGTGACAAAGAATGATTTTGAGTCAAGATCGACTAAAGGTAGTCTCGTGACATCTTGTGGTCATTTTATTGGTTTGGAATGGATTTTATGAAAATGTGGAGAATAAGAATTGGAGTAAGAACATAATATTTAGTGGTAGCTTCTTGGTGGTGATACGACATACTAGGTCATGCCTGCAACAACTGGCTAACTAAGTAGAATTATACCCTGAGATCGTATATTCTCGCTACAATATATCCGGTCCCGATTGCATTGTATTGTACCAGTCTTGTATTGTACCAGTCTTGTATGGTAATAGGTGAAATTGATTAAGAGTCAGATGATTTTTGGAACTGAAATACTGAATACGAATCTCTAATTCAAAGATGCTTAAATCATCCAAGGGTTATGAGCTCTAAGTAGCCTCTTCCCCTCCCTTTCCCGGTCATCAGTTGCCAAAAATGGGCCCCAGCTAACAGTTCAACAACAACTACTACTAACAACTACCAAGGCCTCCAGTGGGCTAGATCTTTGAGGATTCATTAACCTTTTAAGAGTCGATTCCTGATTTGTATGACTTTCTGCTAAAGATTAATCTACATAACTCTGCTCGAAAGATTACCAACTCATTAAGAACAATGCTAGTGTAGTAGTGTAAGAGACCGAAATGGTTGACCGTCAAACTCAATGAAATGATCAACCCTGATTAAACGAGAGTAGTTTAGAGTACTCATTCATTGGATCAGGGCTGTAGTGCTTACTACGTAAGTAAGCAAGGGAGCAAGTAAGTTAGCAACAATATAGAGAATGTTGTTTATTATGAATATTTCGTAATCTGCTGACCTGACAGCCTCGTGTACACACAAACACGCTTCAGTTTTTACACGATCTATGTCACCGGATTCTGTATTGCCGCCGGTGTTTTACTATCAAAATGCCTGTCTGGTGATACATTTTTTATATGAAGAAACCAGGCGAAGGAGGTACGGTCTCTTCCGTTGCAACCATCTGATATCAGTGCGACACTGCATATATTATCTAATCTAAGTTTACTGATCTCATCACACTGAATGTTTTTATTGCGCGTGTGTTACTTGTCCAGTAAGTTCTGCCTTCTTGCAAACCACTAAACGTAGGAACAGAAGCAACGCCCGATGGTGCACGATCCTCGACGATAGCCACGTCCACGGCACTGGGCACCACAGGTAGGACTCGTGCAGGTGAGTGTCTGGACCATGGCGCTACGGGATTGAACACCACCCGAAATGGGTAATTCATTGGGCTGCATGCGTGTCTGAATGACTGGGGAATCTATATCCATGCAGAAGTGACGATTAGAGGGATGCCATCCACAAACTGCGCAACAGCTACTCACCCAGCGACAGTGGACTGGAGGCTGCCATCTCGGTGAATACTAGCAGCAGTGCTAACGTCACACCAACCAGTGCTACCAATTGCGTTATTGTACGCATTATGTCGTGTTGTCTTAAACTTTGTTCGCTGAATGTCACGGAAGGACTATTCCGTAGAACACAATACCACAATACCTCCGGAGTCAAAAACGATCTTCAAGAGACTGACGCCGTTTTGATGGCAGACATAATCATTTATATCGAGAATAGTTGTTTGTGATTTTTCGCATTCACTGATACCCAGCGGGATGTGGGCGCTGGTAAAGATACTAAAGGTCGTCGGTTGTCGATGATAAGATCGGACGACAGTGTGAGGACCGTGTACGGAACCATCAACTGCCAATCAATACGGCACGCTGCTACTACGTTTGACTGTTACAGCTCACCACTACTACTGGTTCACTGTTTTTTCTGCTGTAGGCCCGTCAAAAGTTGCTTCCTTTTGCTATGGGGATGCAGCAGGGTAGGTGAGTAACGCAACGTGTGAAGCAAGTTCCTATCTTTAAACAGATTTTAGACTGTTTTCTGTGTGTTTCCGTACATTTTTCGATGTGTTATACCGCAATGGAATGCGTTGTTTGTGCTTGGCCGATGAGTATTTGCATTCAAAGGAACCAACGATTGGTATGTTGCTTTCTACATGAAATTGCTGCTATTTTGGACTTTTTCACGATCTCTTGAGATAAATCTATCTTCTAGAATTATTGCATTCAAAACATTTCATAGTTGTTTTGCGTCTTTTATCCACATTTGCTACTAATCTCAATTTGATCAGATCAATTTAGCTCCCAAAGGATAAAGGACTACTCGACTGAGTCCTATTTCGTAAGAACTTTATAGATCACCAGAATTTATCGATGGTCAAAGCAATAACTTTAGATTATTTCTCATGACATAGTTGTTTATTAAAATTTATAATCTTGATCTTGGTTGTATGAAAGTGGTTTTATTTGAGTTGTTACATTTTTAAAATTTAATGCATATATTTATTGATAAAATAATGAATAAACCCAACTGATCACAAATTAAACTAATGGTACATGTAATTTGCTAATTTATGTGGGTCCTATTTTTTCATGAGCTGTTATGTCTACAGATTCTAAATGAAAACTAACTTGACTCTTTAAAAGTTTGCCGAATTAATAACTGATCGTTAAATGCATAACAGATATTTTTTCTGGCTTATAAATTTGTTCCTATCCAAATCAGCAGCACTATAAATATCAATTTATAAAAACAGATCTCAGCTAATCTTTTACATTTTTATCGAGACTTTGAGGCGAAATAAATTATAAATAATTGTAAAACTTGCCTAAAATAATTGTTAGAATTAATACCATTATCAGACAATGCTCAGTTTTAGCTCTTGCAATAATCGAGCGCAATAAATTAAGCACAGTGAACTGTTATAGTTCAACATAGCGTAGTAAAAGCCACCATTGACTAGCGATGTAATAGGAACGATCGCTAGAACCGATTTGGTAGCACCGGGCGCATTGGAAGCTTTGGTGTATGCCTTCAGAACAGCTTCGTGAATTTCGACCAGACTTTTAACACCGCTATGTCGTAAGCCTCGAAGTAAGAGTCGAGTCGGGGACATTAGTTCCACGTTTTCAAACACGTACAGTTTTAGTAGATACAGCAAGCCCACACTAACCTGTGTAAGGGGAAGCCAATTTTCCAGGATCAATTCTAGTGCACATTCTCGCGATGGTAATGGGATGCAGTTTTGTTCTATTAGTTGAAACAACGTTCGAACAATCGTGCGAAACAGTTCCTTTTCGTGCTGTGCGATATTTGTGATCGAAGGGTAGGAATTCATATCGATCGAAATGGTATTTCCGCTAACGGTGACGGGATCGTTTGCGGAACGCGACATTTTTCCAGCGTTCATAACCGTCCGGTACAAATCAACTGTATCGTTCAACAGTCGAATACAGGTAATGAGCGCGAATTTGGAGCTTTTTACCCGTTCGATAGGTTTTCCGACCGCAAAGCCCAGTTCGTGATGTACGGTAAAACCATTTTCTAGACCACCTCTCAACGGGGTGTCGTTTAGTAACGCTTCCGGCTGAAAAAGTTGACGTGTTAGAGTGAAATATTCTAACCGATCCAACAATGAGCGTAACCTTTCCGTTAGATTCGCGTCCGCGGTTGCTGCTAGCTGGACCCGTTCGTTAAATGTGCCTCGCGATTCTTTCTGATTGATGTTTGGTCCGTCGGACACTTTAACACCGTGCACGATTCGCTCACTGTTGCGTATTGGCGTGATACGATATCGGTTGAAAAACATCTCCATGATGGTTTGTTTAAATATGGTCAGTCGTTGGTCTTCTAGAGGATCGCTTGTTCGATAGAATCGAATATTGCTTTCAATGACGTCGGTCTGCCATTGGACAAAGTTGGTTGTGCAATTACGCAGCTGCTCCAGAAAGCTTTCCGATACCACCGTTTGATCAAATATTGCGTTTGAATTGTTATGCAAGTTGGTGTAAATTTTCTCCAAATACTGATCGATTCCGTCCGGATCCCTGTAGCACTTGGCCACGATGTACACCTCGGAATTGCCCGGTTTGGAAGTACAAGGCTTAAAAACGTGTAGCTCATCAAAGCAGTGATTAAGCAGGAACAGCAAACTAACACTCGAATGCTCGAACAGGGTGAACATTTTGAGTACAAAATGCTGACCGGGGCTAAGTAAGCTAAGTGCCAGCACGGCTTCGGCTAGGTGAAGCTTAGCGACACGTTCCTCCTGCTCTTCTGGTACGTTCAAACAGTCAATCGATCCATCCGCTGTAACGAGATGTACCTGAAGCGGGATACGTAGGGCAGTGAAAGTTTATTTATAGTTAGCAGACGATCGTGTAACGACGTGAAGCTTACCGATGGAAAGCGCTGCCGACGTCTTATGATAGTGTTACGATTTTCCCGAACCATGATATCTCCCGTTCCGTCCGCTCCGAAACACCACGAGTCAAGCGTGTGCAGTATGAAGCGATCGTCCGGGATCATGTTACCCGGGCAGTTTCCTTCGTAGTAAGGATTTAGAGTGCAAGCAAACCAATTCCATTGCGTTCGGGGTGCACAGTGAAGTCGTATGTAGTGATTCAATCCAGTGACAAAAGCTCCCGGTGCTTCGCATAAGTGCACACTGTACAATTCCCGCAGTTCCGTGTTGATCAGATCGTATGCGGAGACGCATTCGTACAGTTTGGCGAAGGCTTGCGTTACAAACTCCGCCTTGATGCGGTAGCGCAGTTCGTTTAAAATCGGCAACAGAGAAGATCGTTTCCGGGTGTGCTGATGCCAGTCGCTTATTTCAAAATCGTTCAACCGATTCTTTACTTCATTCAAACGCCGCTTCTGATCCTGCAGAGCATCCACAACATACGGTGGACTTTGATAGAGGGTTTCTAGCGGGGGGAGTGGAGTTTGTGGTGGCAATGGTTGAAATTTGAACTTTTTCTCAAACTGCACGCTCGC
This sequence comes from Anopheles moucheti, assembly GCF_943734755.1. NCBI lineage: Eukaryota > Metazoa > Arthropoda > Insecta > Diptera > Culicidae > Anopheles > Anopheles moucheti. The sequence goes on from NC_069141.1 coordinate 81,891,641, forward strand.
CTCGTGAGTTATTTTCTCACGCAACAGTGGATCCATTTCAAAGTCGCCATGCTGGGTCGTTCGGAATTCCATGCTCGCGAACAAAAACTGTACGTATTATTTTGTTTTGAATTACAACGAGAACTGTCATTGCAACAATGCAAAACAAATGTACACTGCTGTACAAACAAGTTGCGCTGAATACCGCAAAGGAACTGTATTTACATTGCAAAATTAATTTCATAATTATAATTACATGATACTGTTTCATTTTGTTATTGTACTATTTGCATAGGCTGCAAAAAGTATCCTTCCCAGGAAAAGATACGCCTATCAAATTGATGATTTGATAGAATTGAGGACATGCAGAATCCTAAACCATGCGATCTAAACGACTGCACATCTGATGTCAAAATGCGTGCTTAAATACAGAGGTGTCGGACTATTGTTTTACACAAGCCCTTTACACATTTTTTTATTTATTGATTTTAGGTATTGAATTTGTGTTAAATGAGTAATATTTCATTCTTAATAACTCTAAACGCAAAATTTCATCTATTGCTTTGGCTATTTCATAGTTTGACGCTTTACCAGCCTAATGTTATGGAGCATTTATTGTATTCGACACTACTGCCATGGTGCGTTTGTTGGTAGTTGAGAGCGTATTTTGAGAAGGGTGTCGTAATGAACCGTCATCGTGCGTAGGGCCCCGAAAAGAAGCTTCGCAAGTTGGATCCAGCTCCAGCGTACTAGTTTTTTGTGTGGCCTTTTTAATTTTCTGATCACAGGTCGCCCTCGAGAGGAATTATCCAACATTGGATAGCGCAAACAGGACGTCCTGGTGGACACTGCGATTGTCCCCGGGTAAAAGACGCGTGTGCTTCAGCATAGGCTAATGAGTGAAAATTGATTGGGAGCCAGGAGTGGACATTACACCCCTCCCTCATTGTCTGTTAGTTTATCATCCGGAGTGTATGTACAGTGCCAGAAAAAGAAAAAGTGTTAACAAAAACTTTTACACGGATCCTAATCTGTACGGCATCAAAGTGAACCGAAATGGAGGCCTCAGCAAACGTAGATGATTCTAAGGAACGGCAGAAGTCGAACGAAGCATGTGAAGGGGCGGGAGAGGAAACACAAACAAAAAGCCCCGAAGAAACCAGCCAAACGTCAAACACCCAACCCGTGGTGGATAAGGACGACAAACCGCAAAAGCAATGCGGTGATGAACCGAATGAATCTTCCAACGGCAAACCGTCTTCGGAGCACGCGACAGCATCTTCATCTTCCAAAGCAACTTCGGCCCCGCCGAAAAGCAGATCGTTCGAAAAAATACCGATCTTTGTGGTGGAAGATCATCACGAAGTGCTCACGTTCCTTTACCGTTGCCTCGGCTCGAAGCATTTACCGCTGCATGGAAACCGGATTGTACACTTTGACTCCCATCCGGACATGTGCATCCCGAAGCATATGCCCGCAAACTACGTGTTCAATAAGGACGATCTGCTGGATAGTATCAGCATCGAGAACTGGCTCATGCCGACCGTATTCGCGGGACACGTGGAACGCATCGTTTGGATCAAACCGCCATGGTCGGAGCAGATCCCGAAGGGCAAGTTTGAATTCCATGTTGGCGAGTTTGAGGGTTCGATACGGACGGACTCAACGCTGGAGTATTTCGTGTCGGAGGGTTGCTACCAACCGGAAGACAAGCTTGAGAACCGAAAGCGACTACGGCTGGAAGTGTGCTCGGTCGAAGAGTATGCGGTGTCCGAGGACACGGATTTAGCGAAGGGCTACATTCTCGATATCGATTTGGATTACTTCAGCACACACAATCCCTTCCTGAAGATTTACGATCGGGTGCAGCTGTACGAGAAGCTGAAGGATATATTCGTTTCGCCCGAACTGGCCGATGACGCGGAGAATGATCTCGAGAAGCTGCAGCGTGTGGCGCGCGATCGCGAGGAGAAGCTCGAATTTCTCGAATCCATCTTCCTGTACCTGGAAGAGGTGGGCAATCTGAAGCATTTCCTAATGGACTATCAGCAGGAAATTAGCGAAGAGTATGCGGGACTGCTAGAGAAGGTGACTACACTGGTGCGGACGTTGAAGCGCGAGTACAAGGAAGAGGAAATCGACTGGTCGATGATTTATGACGCGGGCTGCACGTGTGACGTGACCGATCTGCCGCATCATGAATCCAGCCAGGAAGAGATTGAAACGATGGTCGGTCAGCTTGAACGCTTCCTGGAGAAGCTGCCGTGTCCGCCGGTCGTAATAACGGTGTCGCGATCCAGCGAGGATGACTACACACCGGCCACGCAAGTGGAAATGATACAGGAGATGGTGCTGGCAGCGCTTACAAAGTGCCTGCGAGCGGAACTAGATACCCCGATACTTCACTATAAGGATCAGAAATTTACACTGTAAGGACAATAAACCAACACACACCAATGCCCCTTTCCTTCTTTAAGTTAACAACGAAGCTGTAGCGTGTTCAGATTTTCCTTTGCTATTAACGATGACAATAAGTCTTGAGGAACAATTCGGAAAAGAATAATGAAAAGATGAACAACTTTCGACGAATGTTGAGTCGCTTCATTTCAGAGTTCACTAAATATTCGATCGTGTATAGGAATAGAAGTAATAAAAACAATCACGAAGCCGTCTTCCGTGCATCGGGCGGAGATTTCCGAAGTTCCACCGGCTGTTCGATCCTCAAGCAATGTTGTCGCCCAAATCGCATTGATTGAAGTGCTTCGAAATTATACTAATCAATAGATTGAGCGGCAGCACTTTCGCTTCATCCTCTTGCTTCAGTTCGTTGCGCAATGTGATGCACGTTTTAGCAATATCCCGCAGCACGCTATGAATATACGGTTCCAGCGGTTTAATCAAGCAAGCGAGTATCGCGTAAATCCACTGCGGTATCCAATCCCTACGGTAGCCTTCACCACGGTGCAGTTCCTTGTTGATAGTGGACGGTGTCATCGTTGTAGCCGTATCGCACAATTCCGGGTCGGACGGTTCGTCCAGCTGCTGTGAAGCGGTCGACGAAGCCTGATCCAAATCCTGCAACCATTCGTGCAGATACTCGAGCAAAATCTCTAGATTCCGTTGCGGGATGCTAAGCAAAATGCTCACGTACGGCAGGTTGTTGGCACAGTATTCGTGCAGATGTTTCCGATCGTCAAAGTTGAGGTATACGTGCGTTCGCTGCAGGTTTTCCTGGTACTGTGCACTGCTGCGGTACGATGTGATGGTGTCACGAAGTTCGGCGAACTTTTGATTCTGCATCGTTTCCCATTCCCGTGTCGGTATCAGTGCACGGTGTGCTATGTTTTTAACCTGGTCCTAAAACGGAAAGACGCAGTTTTTGGAAGCAAAATTTCGTTGCGCAATTTTTGTCGTTTCGTGCGTGCTAAACATGCTATGCTTACCGTTGGAAGGGCAGCCAGTCCGGAAAGGGTTTTCTGCTCAATGAAGGATTGTGGTTTTTCCGCAACAACTACCACGGGACACTTACCCCGTTCGTACATCACCTTCTGTAAATACTGTTCGCCGGTTTCCGGCGTTAGCTCTGGATCGAAAGAAGCATCCGGCGGTTCAACTGCCAGTGCGGGCTTTTGTATCATATCCACTTCCATTGCGGGGGGTTTCTTTTGCTCTGTGTGCTTTTATGTATCCGAAAGCTGCATGTGGATGCACTCGGTATATTTTTTTGTTTTATTGCATGTCTTCAAGGGACAGGGAAGCAGAAAAAACTCGAGTTTGCGTCGATGTAAGCAAACAAAACGTAGGGGTTTGTTAAAAACGAAGAATGCTAGTTTGTTTTCGTCCGATCTTCTTCTTGATAGCAGTGCCAAGTGACATTTGAGTGCTGTTTATGATACCCGTTTGAAAGGTTTGTAGCGCAGTGCTCTGCAGAAGTGTGCCTCAACACAGTTCAAGCAATTCGGTCTTCTAGTGGCGTTTATCGCACGCGTCAGTGACCATCTTGTTTCCTAGTGGTAATGTGGCTTGGTACGGATTCAATCATACGTAAATGTCCTGGCGAATCATTGAAATCATTTGTCTTGCTGCTATACAAACGGTGATTGTGAATGTGCTACTGCTGAGTCAATTTTCCTTCCGGCCTGCTTTGCATTTTATGTTGCTTGGAATATCCTTCGTGATCGCCCTGGCATTGATGACGCGTAGTAAAAGTGCCCGATGCGTGTCAATGCTCTTAGTTCCACAGTTTCTAAGCAAACGAGGCCGTGCAGCACTTATCGGATACATTTTTCTACTCACTGTTACGGGACCAACAGCTAACACGATGCACAATGTAGAAGTACTGGGGGAAACGTTAAGCTGTACCCAGCAGCAGCTAAAGATGGCCATCCGGGATACGATTGGTGCACTGAAGGTTCCCTTCCAGGCAATGAAACAGATCATCGATGAACTGTTGAAAACTGTCGAACAATCCTTTATGAAGGTGCAAAGAACAATGATGGAAATGTTAAAGTTGGTTAAAAGAATACGTAAGTGTGGATTTAGTTGATTGGGGTAACAGCAAATTTACTTATTATTGTATGTTTTTACAGTTCACTCCCTTAAGAGTGCCTACGCCTGGCTGCGGGACATAGTATCCGTTTGCAATGACAAGCTGGGAACACCTTCCGAACGCTGCCTTCATGCTTTGGATCAAACGATCGAAAGTTGTAAAGAGGAAATGGGTAACATGGATTTCCTGTGCGAAGTGACACAAGTGGCCAAAACGGTCTGCTACGGTGCAAAGATGGTGGACTACTTCTGTGAGCTTATTGATTTTATAAGCGACGCTGTCATCGAGGAAATTGAGCAGGGTAAGTGAGAAACTCGTTTTGTTTTCCTTTTGCATTCCATATATCACGGTCGGATTTGTTTATCACACGGAAGGCATTCAAAACCTGATGCGTAATTTGGAGGAACTCTTTCGTGTGAAAGTGGAATATGATCATTCGTTTGACTTTTCTACAAATGCTTCGAAAACGTTTGCTGAAGTAGGTGCAGAAATAAGGCAAGAGATTGTGGACCGAACACTACCATTAAGGAGAACTTTTAACGTTCTGGGAATGGTTACTAGTGGCTTTTTTGTGTGCATAGTTTTAAGGTTAGTTTTGTAGTCGACCTAAAAATCGGATTTTTACATATATTTCTTAACTTCTCGGCAGAGCTATTCGTTACAGGAAGCGGTACTTGAAAAAAGATAGTTATGATAACAACTTCTTAACCGAAGATTTCTATGTCATTGAAAATCGAAGATTGGAATTGAACATAGAAACTGTTTTTCCATTGACACGCAAAGAGAGTCATCGCTATGTAACTTTAACCTCGTTTCACCTGACATGGAAGGAACGCTTTCGTATAGCGAAATCGGTTACCTTTCTAGTGATCTCTACTGTTCAAATTTGTGGCCAATTGGCGGCGGATTACGCACTCTACTGGCTGTTAACGTTGATCAAACATTTTATGCATGAAGGATCAAACCATATGAAGGGACCCTCTGCCAGTGCCGTAACTCCTCCGGTAGTAGGAGTCAGTGGAGAAGGCATACTCGCAGATACGCTGCGTGATATCGTTCGTTCGTTCGAACCGATCGTAAACGGAACGGCAATTGATCCTTCCCAGTGTATTCCCGATGCATCTCAGCCACGCTTTGGTCGCTATGGTCAGATCGGTACACTACTGGTGCTCTGTTGGTGCTTTGCATTTATCGAACCGTACGGATTGCGCGTTAGACAACTCGTAATGCGACGATACTATCCCGCAAGGGCACGTGCCCGTGCGATCTGGCTTTACAGTGACATTCTGTTGAAACGGGAAAACCTACTAAAGGTTCTAAGAACGCACATCATTGGAGCGAGGGATCGTGACCAACGCGAAAGAGTGGATTGGTTGGATGTGGTACGGGCGAAGACTAATCGTTATTGGATCTGCCGAATGGTGTTGGGCCAGGGAGGAACAGTACGGTGTGTTTTATGTGGTGATGTATTGAAAGTGTTTGCAGATCCACTCGTAAGGTGTTCGAGACCGGAATGTCCCGGAAGTTACTGTCAAGATTGTCTCCTTGAAACTGGTAACAATTGTTCACTTTGCTTGGATGTTCTGATGTTGGAAGTAAGAGAGTTGGATGAAATATATCTGGAATAGTACCATTTTTGCATTAATCATAACCAAAGAACAACATCGAGCCCAACTGTAGTTAATATAATGTTAGATTTTGGTTTATCATTTTTAGAACTATTGAAGAGGATTGAGATTAAATCTGATTCAACGGAATCTCTTTGCTAACATCTGGAGAAAGCACAGAGGGTTATAGAGTAGTCTTGCTCTGGTTACATGACTGAAGACTTGATCTATTCGTTCACCTCGGAACGAAGCTCGGTTTCCGTCTATTTTATGCTATTTTATATCATTCCACAACAGATTATCTAAGGATGGTGTTCACTTGAAATCCCTATATTGCCGATGAGGTTTCTCTAAGTTTTGTCCTTATGAATGCTGCAAAAATGCCACCAACGTCAAAACTATCGAATGAACTTTACATGTCCATCATTCATCCAAATACAGGCAATGAACTGGCGTTCTACCGGCACCTGTATTTAACCCGGCTCACGAAGCTAATCCGAATGTGATGTTCAGTGCGATGAAACTCATTGCGTATTCCGTAGCCGGCAAAGGTCCTGCAAACCCTCCAACCCACCCACCATCCCAAACCACCTGTATGCGCACCGTGTCAACGTACGTGTAGCGTACAAACGGCCCCAGCCGACGTACTGACGTCATCAGGGACGTTCCGTTTTGGCAGCAGCAGCAGTAGCTTCCAGACAATTTTCCGTGAGAGGGATGCGATGTACCGGTCCCAGGCAGCAACGGTAAAGTTTTCCACTTTCATCTCTCACTGAAGCGAATGAATGAAAATGAATCCCCTTCCAGTTGGTGCGCCTTGCCAGGGCAGTGGAAAAGCGAACGAAAATTTCCCGAGTACCACCGTACCGGCGCTAGACGACAACCGACGCCGACGTGTATACGACCACGCGAGAACCGGTAATCGTACCGAGAGAGATGCCGACCTACTCTACTGCGCCGCATCCTGCTCTGCCAAGGATAACAGGCTCTTTGTTATCTCGTGACATCGAGCAGTCGGGTGCGCTTTTGTGAATATACGGCTCGGGTACGGCTGTGAACAACCGAGCCACCCTTAGGACAAATGCAACCCATTTTTTCGCGGCAACTAAATTGTTGCAGACCCAGCGCGTCACGGTGTAATTCGTTTAGTTTTTCATCCACTTCGCGTTGGCCGGGCCGTGTGTTGTGTCTGTTTGTGTGCCGTCGGGTGGGTGGAGCAGACGAGTGACGTTCAATTGTTTTGGGGGCTGCCCCCTCCGGGCGTCGTCAGTGTGCGTGTGTAGAACTCCGTCACCCTGCAAGCGGTAGTGACCATTAGCCGATTTTATCTGTTGTGGCTGTTGTGATATTTGTTCGCCAGTGAATCGCTAGAACCGCGCTAGAATACTCCGGAACACCGGCACTGAGTTTCATGCCTTTGCTGGTGGAACCAAACGAACCAACAGCATCCGCATCCCCGAGCACGAACGACGACACTCGTACCGATAGCGTAGCGAGTTCCGAGCTCCTTTTCTCGGAAAAAGTTGGAAACCGGTGTACGGCAGATCCAGTACGTTCTCGTCCTGGCGCACCGGAGTCTGGCAAGAAGTTCCGATCGGTGTGCAGTGTTTTTCCGAGTTTGCCTTTCCTTCCTTTTGCCCTGCTGGGTAGGGTGAGAGAAGTCGGGCAAGAGGGAGATCCTTTTTTGCCAAACAGACGACAGGAGGCGGCAGGTTGTTATATACGGGTGTGTGAGTGTGTACGGGCGCGCATTTTCATTCGGCTCCACGACAGTTTTCACGGTCTTCTCTCGTACGGTACGGTAGTCGGGCGTGTGTGTATCAATAGTTTGGAGCAGGTGAGAACACTACCAGCAGTGTATCGCGTCGTGTGTGAGCTTTACATTATTAGTTCCGATGACTATCGTTATCCCGCTGGGAAGGTGCAATTGTTTTCGCATCGGTTAGTGCAGGGGGGAAAGGTTTTTCCGACCAACAGAGGACATAATATTAATGGTGGCCGAATTCTCGTGCTGGTGTCGCGTATTTGTGCGTCCGTTTTTAGTGTAGTGTGAAAGGTGCGCGCGAGATTTGTTCGGCATTCGTTCGGTCGCCCTCTATCGATCGTGTAGAATATTTCATGCGAATTTATTCAATTATGTAATCATCTGTTGAACGGTGCGAATCCAACAGAACTCATCGGGTGTGGATCCATTGGTGTTTAGTGTTAGCAAGTGGATACGATACGCAAGTAGATATTTCCTTCAATGGAGCAACCTGCATCATTGACCGGTAGCGTGTTTCCGGTACGCCCTTCGTTGGACCATTTACTCGCGATGGGCGATGACGACGAGGAGGAAGAGGAGGGGGAGGCGGTGGTGGTAGACGAAATGAAGGAAAAGCCGGAACTTGTTCATCCGACAAAGGATGACACAGGTGGTGGCGTAGTAACGGACCATTGTTCGTCTGTCGCTGAAACCTCGGAACAGACAACAAATGGAGAATCTGCAGCTGTGGCTGATGACGATGACGAAGATGGGGCTTCGGAAATGACGGAATTGCAACAGCTGCCCAACACGCAACAGCCTGCCGGTACGGCCAAGGAGCAGGTAAGTAGACAATCACCTCACTTTCAATCATTTATCACTGATTTTCTCGTGGAAGCAATCCTCAAACGCTTTAAAAGCTTTGCAACTTCATGCGAGCTATGTTTTCAATCAATCCGAAAAGGATTTTCCTTTTAGATGTGCTTGAAAATAAGAGCCTTTTGTACGGATTGACTCAAAAGTGCGAAACCGAGTTCATTCCCGTGCAACAGTTTAGCGCATTCCCACTGGGCCCATTATCCTTTAAAAATGGAGTTCTGCTACAGCATCCGGTATCGGTAGAATGGGAGGGTCCCTTTTACGCCATGTGCAAAGAAAATCGATCTCCGGTACTCCGATCCCAGCATAGAGCACAGCAAAATGTTGCTGGAAATCGTGCCGCGAGTCTCTTAGAACACCGAGTCCCTTTCAAGTGGAGCTGCCATATTGCGGCTGAATGTGTACAAGAGGCAACCAATAGTGGATATGTGGGGAGCATTCTTCTGGGTGGGAACGGGAAGATTGCTTTTTATTTTCGCAGTTGGTTGAACTGGGTGAAGTTTGGGTATATGCGCCGGCATACATAGTGGAAAGTTAGTGCTACCAGTTTTTGGAATCTTGCCCATCCCGGAACTGAATTAAGTATGAGGAAGAGGTGGGATTATCAAGCACATTCCTTCCTGCTTCCTTTAGTGCTTACGGGCCTTTCCTTGGGTTGGAACAGGATGAAGTGTCTCTAGGGGTAACGGTAGAAAGTATTAAAGTAATATCGACCGAACAACACAACGTCGCCAGCGCGGAGGGTCAAAGGAAGCCTCCGGCGAGCTTTAAGGATTCGCTCCCAGCGCCATCCAAGCTCGAAGATTTCCGCTCGCTTTTCGGTTCACTCTTTGTGCTGGAGTAAGCGTAGTGGTACCGGTTTCACCCGTACTGTAATCAAGGTTTAATCCCACCAAGGTGCATCATTTTAGCAATCAAAGTGGGGTCAGGTGACAAAGATGTTACGAGGGGAAAGTGTAAGTCGTTTGACTATGAACTCCATCGTGTCTCATCGGATAATCGGGCAATCTATACAATGACGGTGGCTTGAATATTCCACCGGGAGATGCCTTCAAATCGTGATGGTCTCCTCGCGCGCACTGAAGCACCGCTATCATAATAACAATTTGTGTGTGTCGCTTGCGGAAAGTGCGCTAATGAACTAATCCAGTTTTTTATTTTCTTCCAACATTTTCAAGTGTTGAAGCTAATCCATGGTTGAGAAATGGGTTGCGACTGGTTTCTGAATTGGTTATCTGTCGGATACGAGTTATCGGTGAGAATGTTGAGCATCTTATCAGTTACTTGTGGGTTATTTTGTATTCTCTCCAGTCTAACGAATCGATTCTAGAGACGCGCCAGATACGGACAGGAAATATGCACCAAAGGGAAAATAGTCCGATAATGAGGATCAGGTTTCTTGAAGAAAATTGTAAAGGGAGATAGTAACGAAAGATTTATCTCATTTGTTGATTATGTTCAATACTCGATGGACCGGTCCGGTAGCGGCGCCAATCTCCATAAGATAGGACCGGTCCAAAATCCCACCCGGACCAACCTCCCGTTTAATGGACTGTTTGGTAAAATAAGTCTCAAATGGGGAATCCATGTGACTCTTAGTAGGACGTTACGCCAAGAAGAAGATGATTCGATGCTTTACTAAGAAAACATATTTTCATTTTATAAATTGTATTTATTTTTTATAACTTTTCCTTACTGTTGTATCATGTACGGAATTCTCAAATATGATTCTATATGCCATAACTTAACCAATATTATTCATATACTTCTATAACTTCATGATTCCCTTTTTTTATTTCTACACTTGCACAAAGAAGTAATTTATGAGTTAATTAAATAATAATGAGGGTCAACTTATTGTGTTTTAAAAACCATAAATTTATACATTTTATGACAAATAATCTAATTCTGGCAAGAGAAGAGATCAATTGTACCATAAGGTACACAGTGTCACACATTTCACGCGTCATATATTCAAGATTCGTTTTACGCATCGAAGTAAAGAGAAAAAAGGGAAAAGGTAAATAAATACGGATGACCTGTGGCGAGGTGTGTTTGACTGCAAGATAAGGGCCACTTGTAACGATACCGAACTTCTCTGAGTTCTTTTACCTTTTCTGTCTGTCGGTGCCGTTCGAAGCCTCGATGTTGTTACCACGCTTTAACACCGTTTCGGTGTGATCCATTTGCGGCTTGGGTGTTTCTTTGCCTGAGCCGAAAAATGCGCTTAAGATTTCGTAAAACACGTGTTTGTAGTTGTTTGGTGTTGGTTTTACACATCGCACGGAGGATGAGCGGTGGCTTGGATGCGATTTGCTGTTAAATGGATGCCCCCGAGGTGTCTGAGGCTCCGCGTATAAGTGGTTTAGTGGCGATAAAATGAACCCTGCTATCGGAGAATACCGATTGACAGGCAAACATGCCGATTTGAACCAGCCAGTGTACCACACCTCAAGCCGTATCATGAAGTTTGGAGGTGCACCTTTCGAGAAAAAGTGGATCGATTGAGTTAGAGAGAAGAAAACCCTGTCACCAGTTGGATATATCGCTGTCACCAAATATTGACCAATCCCGTGGAACTCTTGAAAACGCAACGTATTTGCTTTAATACCGCTGCTTAACCACCCTTTCTTTTGTATTGTAGACCGACCACGCCTAAGCTATGGGACCGAACCACTTGATGCGATACTTAAACAACGCAACGAAAATGCAACCTGAATGGGTGGATTGCTTGAAACAAAAAGAGCTTCAAAACGAAATACGTCGCCATGTGATTTACAAACAAGAAAGTACGAAATGTAAAAGCGTCGTTCCCGAAGGGGATGGAACCAGCGTATTTTAGCAACTTGTTGATGCATGGCATATGTAACACCGTAATGCACTTGCGTCCCGTACGGATCGGTGAGATAGTTGAGGGTCATGGAACTCGCCAGTTTCCGTACAGTTTCATGGAGAAAGTGAACCATAGTTGAAGGGCACTTGGCAGAGGCTGCACAGCAAAGGACGGAGTTTGTTGGAGCGGAACTCAGTCGCAAAAGTGCTTTATGGCTTGCCCTGTTTGCGCTGCTCATTGAGACGTTCAACTTTACTCGTAGGGTGGAAGATCTCTAAACCGGGTTAGACTAGATGCTTCTTGAAGCATATGTTACAGGTGTCTCTTCTTACAAGCTTTGCATATTTTAGAGGTGTGAAGTTAGTAATAACTTTGAGCGCTGTACGGCGAAGGAATATGCACCTGTAGGACAGTTAAATTTACTAATTCCGTATGCCTTTTTTGGATATTTTTAATGATATGTAATCCACTCATAAACAACCTGTTCGAGATACAAGCGTTGGTTGCATTGTGCAAGTTAATATATTTTTATAATTCAAATCGTAGTGCCACGTTTGGAAGGGTTTTATATCTGTCTCTCAGGTGGTTGGATGTGGATGTACTAGCGACCGTTTCCTGTAGGATCGTTCTATTGATTTATGGACGATTGTTGGTTCCCCTATACCTTCCAATATGTTACGCCATGTATCCCTTCCACAGCACCATAAAGAATACATTCTTCATCTCTCTTTCGTTCGTGGTAAAGATTCCCCATAATCAAAAGGTCAATTCCACCTCAGTTTAGGGAGCTTACTTGTTGATTTGTCACATACGAGCTAGACCACAACAAAAAAGTCCGTGGATGCGTGGGTTCTTTCCTGCGCCAGTGCCGAAGCATGTGCCGCCCGTTAAGGCACAAATTTATGTTTAAATTAGAATAACAAAGATCAAGTGAATGAAAAGCAAACGATCGATTAAACGACGAATTTGGTACGATCGAACCATCTGTGAATCGAAATCAATAGCGACGTGTGAGTTCTTCCACGTACCATTTCAATTTCATTAGCATTTAATTATGAAAAATATGGCGATTTAAATATGACAACTAACGATCGTAACGATCTGAGGCTATTATAAAATAATCGTGAGACACCTTCCTTTAACATGTTTTTGTTTTGTTGTAAATCTCAAGGAAATTGTTGCGCCCGTTTTAACTGCGTGCCACCAAGATGCTGTGGCTTTCTCGAGTTTCTTCGTCGTTGCATTTGTCCTACGAAGCGGGGAAAAAATGCCGACAAACTCGCGGATGGAATTTGGAAGATTTCTCCGAAAAATGATCTTCCCCGTATCGTTGCTGTCTGTTCAAAGAAACGAATAAATTGTTGTTTACATCCTTTTGGGGCCTTTCTTCGGCTCTTGCATCGTTTTTTTTCCCCTTTCTCACCGTACAAGCGTGTTTTCTTACTTTGGTTATCTGCCTTTTCAGTACGCAATGCTGTGTGCGGTAGGTGGTTGACGGTGATTTCTTTTTTTTTTGGTTTAGCTTAAACCCCGGGTTGTTTATTATGCACGCAACATTTTGTCGCCCGTTTTACGCTTCCGCTCGTTGGCGCGAACATCAAACATAATAATCTAATTGTGACCACATGTTTGCCGCTTCCATGAAAGGAGAGCAGCCTTGTTATCGTTTTATGATTGATGTCTTTCTCGGGTGATTGAAGCATGGAGCTTCCCTGATTGTGTGTGAAATATGTTTCTGATAATACTATTCAATGGTTTGGAGAGACATATTCTGCAATAATCACAGTAATCTGTGAAGTTCAGTTACTGCAGGTCCTTTTCAACTTCTGGGAACTATCTAATGTTATCTGGAGAACCGTTTTTAATCCAAGAAGTTAATATGAACTCCCCTTCTGTAGGTCTATTAAGATATTAAACCTGCGAATGCAATTCCATTCTCATCAATCATGCGTGCTACCATTTTGTTGGAGTTGCTTTTAATTAAATTCTGAATGATAAGATCATTCTAGGGGCTACCGGTAAGACTGCTCCGAAGCAGTGCAGCAGTGTTGTTCCAATTTTACCTCACCTCACAAGAAGACGGTGATAAAAATAAACGGTCAAACTTAGGAAATGGGCGCGTTCTTCGACGTGAAACCATCGCAGACATATCACCACGCGAAGCGGTATCACATTGTCTACAACTTGTTCTCGTTCTATTGTTATTGCGGCTCGTTAACTGCTTTCCTGATCGATCGGGACGAAAGTGAATATCGTGCATCGTGGACGCAGGGCACAGACCTGCAGACACATTGCGCAACAGAAAATGAAGGAAAAATCGCTTATCACCGGAACCATCGCTGTCCGCAGCAAATGCCGTGCAAGTCGCTGTGTTTGTCGATGTTTAGTAGTGCACGGGTGAACCAATGGAGCACAAGAGTGTTCCACAGGCAATGGGGAAAACGGGGACAGATAAGCAGTGGAGTAGTGGAGTACGATTTGAGTAACGATTCGCTTCGAGTCATATCGAATCAATCGGTGAGATGGCAATTTTCAAAGGGTTTCAGCCCGGATCGTGTTTATGTACTCCTAGCAGGGACTAGTCTGCCCCAAAGGGGTTGACCACCAATCTTGATTGTTCATCGCCAACCGTCCCCCAAAAACCGAGGTCACATTCGATGCATGATGTTGACCTTCTGCGTCTTTGGGGTTCAATTTTGTTTCGAAGATAGATGCACTTTCTTACCGGCACCGGTTCGTGGTAGCCTTTGACCCTTTGGTGGACCCTGGAGATTTTTTTTTCCTGACTGACCGGCATGAAGTTTCTGCTTGCACCGCACGGGAAGTGTTTCCAATTTTTTGGACATCTGGAATGCTCCAATCGTCCAATCTCCAATCCCTTCACCATCAACGGCTCCACGTGTCTGTATTATTTCTTGTCCACGTGTGTTGTTTTTTCTGTTTTGTTGCTCTTCTTTACCAGCTAGCCTGATGCGCTATTCTACGCTAGAAGAGAGACTTTTTTATACCGCCTGCGGGTTCTGCTTCGCTGACGGTTCGTTAGTGTCCATTGCACCAAATGGTACCGACCAACCAGCACAACCGTACCGGAACGGATAGTTTTCTTTTCACGGTGGTGCCCCGTCTAGAAGACGCTCTGCTAGCCGTCCTCACGAGAGCATGTCGACGTTCGTGAGATGCATTTGTGACAACAGGGAAGGTTTGTAAGGAAATGGAATTTCAAACAGCATTGTCTGGGCAAAGCGAAGAGTGTGAGTACGGGGTCAGAAGTATACGAAACAGGTCGACAGGGGACGCCCTTTTGATGGCGCTTTCTCGGGGTGAGATTCTATGAGAAGGAAAGAAGAACTCGTAATGTCTGCCTCTAGCAACCGGTAGTCAGTATGAGGATGATCCTTTTCCTTGAGGAAATGTATTACCAAAAGTTAGTTTGTGTAGTTCAAATTGACCCACTGTTGTATCTCACTTCATATTTAATGCATTCAGAAAAGTGTTGCTGTTGTGCTGCAATAGTTAAAGCTTGTTCGCTAAGCAAACCGGAACAATTTACGTACGTACGGAGAAAGCTTCTTCCTTAGCTTCTATTGGACAGGTTTGAGTAAACGATGAGACTCAACAAATTTCTATCTCATAACAATTCATTCTTACCGTCTTCGTAATTTGAAACTGATACTCCAATGTGGTCCTGCTGCTTACTCACCTATCTACGCCAATGATTCCCCTATCAGCATTACGTTCGTTCGCTTTCTAATTAACCAAAATGGCTAATTAAAACCGCCCCCTATTTCCATTTAAAGATCCTTTAACAATAGTCGACGTATCTATTTTTTTTCAAAGCAGCCCTATTGAATCAGATCCATTCAGACTCTCCGCACTCTACTTGCTACCACGTCGCGTCCTGGGTGTTTTGTAAAATTCGTTCCATTTTTCCATTTCTGAAGAGTTTGTGTTCATGCCCCGTTCCTACTCACGGATCATTATTTCACGTCCTGGTTGCGGAATTTTTCAGCAAAGTTGGGAAAACTTTTTTGATACGGTTGTAAAGCGCAAAAAAGAGGAAAGAAAGAACGATTCTAACGCAAATATCTGAAAGAGGAAAATAATGGGTTTTTGCTTGGGAGTTGTCGGAGTGCAAATTATGACTTGGCACAAGAAAAGGAAGCTGTACACGGCGAATGCGAATGAATGTTTTACATTATTCATCTTTCCTCAACATAACGTGGTTGCATGCGCCCCGTTAAGAGAAGATGGTTGATTTTTTTTTGGGTATACTTTGTACGGAATGTAAAACATATTTTCATTCTTCTGGCGGGACGTGGAGGGACTCTAAAGAGGATATCTGGTTTTAGGTCAACGAAGGTGGCCGCTTAATGTTCGTTCATTCCTTTCAGCGTATGTATTGTATTGTTTTGTTGCAGTATATAAGGCAAAAAAAGGTTTGGAATATTTAGCAATTATACAAAACATTCGTTGTACTAAAATTGTACTAAAAAGCAATTAACTTCAAAACATCGTCTCCAAGCCTCAGACATCATTCTTGGGCAACGCAGGAAGCTTTATGACACCTGCCGGATTTGTTTACTTCTTTGATTATCTATGTATCACTTGACTCTTCTCCAGGGTCCACTTCAGAATAGCTTGTTCAGCTTCAGCTGACAAATGTCGCGGCACAAACTGTTGACAGACGTTTGGGGTCAACCGTGTACAGTCCCGTATTTTCCGTTTGTTGAACAAACAGATTATCGTGCTTCGTTCAGGCGAGATCTTGCTACAGCTTCTGTGCGTCCGTTCCCCGTTTTGGGTGTGGGCTTCCGTATCTGAACAGATCGATCTCTGATGCTGATGAGGGTGATGGTGGTCTCGTTTCCAGAAATTCTTTAGCATGGATTTTTTCTTCTTACTTGCTACAGGCGCTAGCGGTGGATTCTCTTCTTTCACCACAGGAAACCACATTCGGCATTTGCTTTTGATTATTTTTCCCTCAACAAAACCTCACGACGGGTGTTAATGAGCTTAAAATTAGCTTCATCTAATCAATGCCCGGTGGCTCCTGATGTTTGATGTGCCTTTCTTGGAGTGTGGCAATAAAAGTACGAACTGGAATTGGGTTGGGTTGGACCATTGCGTCAATGGTGAGATTCTTTGGTATGAAGAAACATGTTGTATGACGCCTTTGGTAATGTAATAATGTTCACCTATCGAATATAACAACTTCAATCTAAAGAATGTTATTTTATTTTAAAAAGTCCCAAATATATCTTCATCTCACTGTAAAGTTATTCACGAAGACGGCATCCAAAATGCAAGAATGAAGTCCATAAAAATGGTCAATAACTTTAAAACAACTATAAAAGGAAGTGAAGACGATCGGGGTAAAGGAAACAAAAACAACACAATGAAAAATGATTGAACCTGTTACTGATATCCGCCGTCTTCCAGTGTCTTCCAGCCGAGAAGCATTTTAATGTGCAAGTGAAGAAAAATTGATGTCATAAAACGCGGAATGCTTCGTATGGTGTGTTTCGTGCGTCCTCCGCAAGAAGATAACGGAACGAAAGTAAGTAGCACCAACGCGAGCCGTGTGCAGTCGTATGTCGTAACTTTCATTTATGCGTACTTTCTTCCCATCGTAGGAAATTATGGCAGGAAACCGATGTTTGCGCTGTCTTCCCTACGTAACCCTTGATTGCGGTGGGTTATAGTTTCCCATCGTGTAAGTGGTTCGATTCCCGGGCAGTACTTTTAGGGCAAGATCATCATCGCTCCCGACACCACCGACAGACTCCCTTCGGGGCAGTATTAAATGAAACGATTACCGCTGAAGAAGACGAACCCCATCGGGGAGCGTAAGAAAAACGAGAACTGCCCGCCGAAAGGTTTTTGGTACGAAAATGGTAATTTTGCGTTGCTTAATACCATACAATTATTTCCAATTACGTGCCGTTTTTGCGGCGGGCTTCTTCGTGGCACAAGTATCCTTGCAAAAAAGGTACACCGTGCGCAGAACGAGAAGAAGCGATTCTGATTGTTGGGAGGGCGTGATGAAGGTAATATACTTTCATCGAAGGCCGTCCTTCCCGTTGGCAAGTGGAGTGGTTTTTCCCTACGCCCCGGTCGTGATGCCAAAGCCCTCGAGCTAGTTGACTGATTATATTGATTTGCGTCGTACGACGACCGGGCCGATCGGTCTGTCAAGTGTCTGCGGAGTTGAAATATGATGGCAAAAATAGCCATTCAACGACATCCGGTTTGTAACAGGCTGCAATCGTCCTTGAAGAAGGATAAACGGACAGGAGCAGGTCGCCCACACTATTTTCTTGGTTGAGCCAAAGAATGTATGAGTAATTGTGATCGTTCTCACATGATCGCTCGGAATGTGGCTGGTTGAATTTATAAATTTAAACCAAAATACAATCATCCCATTTACGTAGAACTGCCAAGTGGTAGTGAATATAATATCATTGCATTATTGTGGTATAAATGTTAGAATTTATTCTAACTCCAATGGCCTTATTTATCAATATTGATTCAATTTTCAATATATAATTAGATCACTTCTGCTATTTAAATGCAAATACAAATTATATAAATCGTATACTGAACTTTATTCCCAACACTGTAACTTCAGTGCGGTAAATGCAGCAAGGCACGCGTAGCCGTCCAACTCTGCTCAAGCTTTCAAGATGAGATCAGAGCCCAGAAATATCCAAGTCTCCTGCTCCGTCTGTCACCATGTTCCACCTGATCCGTAGGAAGGTGGTCTTTTACTGCTGATTTGCAAAGCTTGATCATGTTCGCAGGCTTCCACTGGAGCCACCTCTGCTCACCACGAGGAACAAGTTCCTGGAACAGGTTCTACGGATGGTGCTGCTGCTGCGGTCACATTCTAAGCTTGCAAATGTTTCCAGTGTACGGAGGCATGTTGCAGTCACGGTAGCTTCCATCCATACCACCACCGGTGCAGATTGACCGAACGATGATTTAGTGATCGACTTCTTATGATCTTGCGGGAATGTGAACCGACAACGATGGCTCACAGATGCTGCCAAGCGGTACACGATAAGTTGATGATTTCTTGCCACCTCTTGGTGTGCGTCGCAGGAGAACGATCCGCTTCGGTGTGGCGGCGCCGACCGTGCATCTTTTTAACACCATTTAGGGCGAAACGGTACAAAAGCGTTAGGGGATAGAAGTTAAGTGCGCCTGTGCACGCGGTATGCAAATGCCTTGGTGTGTTTCGTTTGATGGTGACGAGAGTTCATTGAATGCAGATTGCGCATTGTGCTGCTGTGGGTAGCGCGGCCATGTCGGTGCAGCTTTGCATAATTGGCACTGATCGAACATGATCGATGGTTGTTGTGTGTGATTTGTTGGTTTTCAGCATTGGCGATGTCACAATCGCGGCGCGACATCATTAACGATTGCTGATGGTAGATGGCAATGCTCTACGAGAGGCACTCAAAGACACACTGGGCTGGTCGTGTAATCGAGAGTGATATTTGCTAATGATCGGTGGAACATGACAGCAGATATGAAGAAGAAATATTGATCACGAAAGCGGAGTTGAAGAAGTGGTGATCTCATGATGGATAGCTGCTGTGGGGGTTGAAGAACTATCGTAGTGAAAATGAGAGTAAGGAATAGATAGCATTCTGAAGTGAATAATTCTTCCTTAACTACAAATCTAAATATTTAATTACCCTAAGGGTTCGTATCCCTTCAAAAATATTCCTCCCGTGGATGAATTGCTTCTCAAATGCGAACAATAAACCCAGAAATCACAGGGTAAACCTTGAAGGTTGTAGTGTCATGGAGAAGAAGGTACATTTGCTAAAGTATTGGAAGAATATCCGGTAAATCAGCGGATACTAAAGAGTCCTAGAATTAAAAGTTAATTACATCAGCATGGAAACCTCTTATTAAACCATCAGCGATGGTTAACTATATTCATTTGTTACTTTATTCCTACTGCTTGTGTCAACATCAATATTAATTCGACAAGGCATGACGCGGATGAAGAAGACCGGCTGTTAGCGATAAATTGTGCCTAGGATTCATTGGGTTCGCGCTGTATCATTTTGGGGCAGACTGTACGCAGTCAGGACCCCGCAAGGACGAACGGACCGGTAGTGCCCTTTAATTTTCCCATAACATGGTCGCATAAATCTTCCAACCGACAGCAAGAGGGTTCATACACTTTGGTGTGGGTCTTGCGCCGGGAGGCCGATGATGAAAATAAAGTATCAACAACCTGTGTTCCGTTTTGGTTGTTGGTTTGTTTTCGTTTTCCTTCAACGAATGGTTGAGGAATGGTTGTTTTCGTTGCTGAAGAGGATCCTTCTTTCGAAGGAGGTTTTGAATTTTTTATGGCATAGTGCGCAAAGGCGCCCAGCACCGTATTTCGGGTCTGTTTATTGGCGCCCCAAAAGTTTATTTTTTCTCCGTTTTGTTTTATTTCTTATGGGTACGATAGCTCGACGAATTTGGGACTGATGTGCGGGTGTGACCTTGCTAGACGGGGAAGACAAGAGCACCAAATCCTTGATAGTAAACAGCAGCGAAGAAGTTTAGACCGGGGAGGATTCTAGCCGAGTGGATGAATTCTGAAACAACGGTTAGCGCATAAAGGGACAATAGAGCTGGGGCAAAGAATCGGGCTGCATCTCCATAATTTATGATCGTTCTTTCCCTGGTCAATACCCGCCAGCAAAGGTAATGGGACACATAACAGCGACAGGCATTTCTAGCTGAAATTGATTGGTTTCCAAACAGGCTTCGTTGGTTAAATCTTGTCTAGTGATTAGGTCGACAAATGGTCAGCGGTTGCTCTGTAATACTCCAGGAGAAAACAGGAATGTATGGCGTGTAATTGGGGATAATGTAACGCTGGTTCTGATAGATCCTGATTCATTGATTTATTCCAGTTGGCTCTCGCACCAGCAGGCCGATGATCGTTACTACCGTTTTGTGGGTAACGTACGGCAATCGTTCGGGGACATTCGATGAGATTATTACGCCCTGATATGGGTCCATTAACAGATCGTCTAATCTTGGGTTGGGATGTTACCTGAGGATGAACCCACAAGTCTCTTCGTTCGGAACTATTGTCCTGAAGTATAGTAGAAAGTAAGGTGACTAGGTAAAAGTGCTTCGGATTTCCGGTCACGAACAGTCAATTCCCACGGTGGACTATAATCTATCCGGTGTTGTGTGTTTATGTACCCGAGTCATGAAGAATATTCTGGACAAATTAGGAAAGAGTGCATGGCGAGAGCAGTCTTCAGCCAAAGGTATTCACTAACACTCTCCTAAATAAAAATCCTGTATTACTTTCATTTAAATGGTTAAATCTGCCCTAATCGCAGAGGATCACGCTCCAGGTGAATAGCAAGAATGGTCATCTATTTCGCACATATTTAAACCGTGCTTAACAGCGTCCATCGGTGAGAGCACACAATGTCCGTGAAGTTGACCTGAAAAAAGCGTTGATGTTTATGGTCTCGTTGCATTTGAAAACGTGCTTATGCTTCCATATCTTGAGCAGCATGTAACTTGGCTGCCAGTGTTTTAGATGATACATTGGCTGAGACACTACATGTGGTGTGGACCGTGTTGACTAGACTAGAGAATGAAGGAACCTTATTCATGATCCATTCGCATTTTCGCTAAATAGGAATCGTTATTGCACAATCTGCGATGCTCAGTTGGTACAGAATCGCTGAAGGAAGGTTTGAGTTACGGCGCTTCGTACGCTAACCCACTGACCGTGTCGGAGATTCGTTCGTCCGCGAAGGGTACGGTACGGTACGATCCGGGAGGGGGCAATAGTATTGCAGCGTTCCCAGCAGCACAGCAACGGCAGTTGAAATTAATTATCCAGCCTGCCTGAATACAGCAAACGTTCCGTAATGTGTCGAGCGAGCGCGCTACGACAGTGGCGCCGTCGCCTGTCTGTGCCGCACACTGCCGAATGATGACGTCGATTTGACGTATCGCTGAAGGAAAATGCCCATTTATGGTACAAATACTGGGGCAATGGGTGGTTGGATCGGGAATGCTGAAGGGAACGATTCATTTCGCGAAGGTGGATACGCGGTGGATCGATGGAAGCTTAAGTGGCCGACAGTGTGGGTAAGCCTGAGCGAAACGAAAGGATCGATTTGATAGGTTATGTTTTGCGATAGATGGTGCCTAGATAGAGGTGAGTGCGTTTGTTTGCGCATAAAAAAGCAATCAGCTATTTTAATGATTTAAACCATTTTGTTATTGAAAGGTGCACGGACAGAGGGGAAACCTTTCGGAATCTACTCGATCGCTGGTTAGTAACGGGGTAGTAAACTGTCAAGCACTACATATGACCTTCATTGGTGTGACGTCTCACACGTTTCTTTCAGGACGTACTAAATAAGGGTGAACATTCGGAATGTCCGACACAAGAAGTTGTTGGCATTAAAAGTGAGACACACCGGAAGTATGCTCTGCTCTTACCCCTAACACGATGCTTATCGGTTCAATTAGTGTAAATAAGAATGGGTACGCGCACCTTTAAAAGTGTCGCCGTTGGTTACTTCACCGCTGCTGCAAAACGGCCTACAAAGGCTCCATTCAAGATACCATAGGTGGTAGTCCACCGTAAAACCCGCTACACACATGTTTGAGGTGAGTCATCGTACTACGATGGGTCCCCTGAACGGGAAGTGCATAATTTCCGCGAATTACTGCAGTCGGTGACCGGTTTTTTTTTACTTTTATTATGCTTCTAAACGTCTTACCCGTCGCAGTATGAATAATGAGGCGCAAATGCTGCAGCTGGTACAGATGGTAGGCGCCATCCGATTGCCTTCTGGTCGGTCTGGGCCGCACAAGAATCGCCCATTCATGAATGAGCATTGAACGATGCGGTAGAATTGTGCCACAGGGCGTTAAGGGAGTATCATGATGAGCATACTTGCATGATGATTCATGTCTTTAGGCTTTGACTTCTATGTATGGCTTGTGTTGCATGAAGTGAGTACACCAAGAAAAAGAGAGAAAAGATGTATAAGCTGTGATGGAAACCTGTGGATTATCAACCAAAACATTTCGACGAATATTCAGTGCTTCGTTTTGATTCAATAATATTAAAATGCTAGGCCGTCTTACTTTAATACCGAAACTAAAAAAGGAAGGCATTAATTAACCAAAAAATAGTTGGTTAATTATGAATCACATGAATAAGAGTTGTTATCCAATTATTTTGTTATCTTTTACATACACCACAAAACAAAGCATTTAGACATCTTGTCACAATTATCCGTTGTTTGTTTATTACCTTATTATCCATCAAATCTTTTCCTTACTGTGGTGTTGTTGTTTTACTGTTTGCACATCAATTTTTGCTGCTTGTTCATGATGGGTAAATATTTCATGTTTGTGATGATTTCCTTGTACACCCTTCGGGTTACTCTCGTTTGACTCGTAAACACATACACCGGGAATGGTAATAATCTTCTCCGTAACTCACCATCACTTTATGTCCCTTGTGCGGTTATCGCCCTCGGGGTACGATAGCGCCGAATTCTCCGTGGCGTAGGCTGTTGCTGTTGAGTACAGGGAGTATTTTTATTTGTTTGTAAGGCAAAAACCATACTCGCGAAGAAACGATCGGTTGAACGCACTTCGTGCCACATTTTAAGGTGCCCTTAGGGAAGACATAATCAAAAAAAATAATAAGGGAAAAAGAAATGCTCGATCAGGCCGTTCATTTCGTACCGATCGTAAATCAGCTACTTATAGTTAATCACTTCTCTCGAAAAGGACAGCAAAAATCCATAAGCGTAAATTATCGGTTCGCTTTATGCGTTTCGCGTCATGATTCGTAACGACCAGCCGGTGGATTTGTGGCAACCCTGCGAAAGGCAAGTGACGACCTAACGCCGCTTTTATTTTCCTTCAAAAGGGAAGCAAATCCCACCAAATCTATGCCACTAAATCGTAAACGACACTGCTCTGCGGCCAGTGTACGATAGCGAAAGGATGATCTGGAAAGTGGGGAAACTTAGTGCTAGCAGGATACAAGGTGGGTAGCAACGTGGATGATGCATGGTCGTAGAAAATGGACGATGGTGGTCCGATTTTTCCGACACGGCGAATCGAGTTTCACCACCGTGAAACGCTGTAAAGAATTGAAAGGAAATTGTTGCTGCAAATTCGATCGAACGATCGATACAGGATACTTCTGTGTATTCGTCCTTGCCGACGGTATGCTCGATGTTTTGGTTGCTTTTGTGAGGTTTTTCCAATTGGATGAATCCACAACTTTGCACATGGTTGGTGCTCCGTGTGACCCTAATTTTATATCATTGACGAATGTCCTAGTTCTCTCGTGAGCATAACATGAATATTGACTAATTTCTTCCAATTAGCACAGCAGTTACTGCATTGCGGCGATATTCGCAGGAAAATGAATATTGTCCATTTATTGGGGAATTTGGGGGGTCCATTTTGTGGGAATAGAAACGATCCGTTTTCGTTTTGACACATTACTGGGTACAGTTTCATATTCAACGATTCTAAGAATAACTTTATAGTGTAGTGAACAAATATTTTGAACAGTTTTCACCAAATCCTTATCATTGATTTTCTATACGGAATGATACAAAAATCGAATGATCGAATGATGGAACTAAAAATCGATCTTGGTTATTTACAGCCAAATTGGGCACAGCAATTGGGCCAGTTCAGCCATCTGTTGTAAATCAGTATGAACTATTTATGGTCTACAGTAAAAGGATATGTTGAACATCTCTTAAAATTGATTTGTAACTTAACTATATAAACTGATAACCTGGAGCATATTACCAATATTGTATTTTACTCCTTTAAAAGCTATTTAAAACTATTTCTATACAGTTCTAATGGACTAATTAGATGTTCAATTAGACTTTCAGTTAGTTTCCGTCTTTTGTCTGATTCCATTTTAAGATAGTGTGGTAAATTTTTCGACAGCGATTATCAAATGTGCTGCTCAACATTCATAGACAAACTTCACCATAACTCTTGCCTTTGTGAGGTTGATTTTATGGATGACTGGACTGAAAATTGATTATAAATGAACACCCCCAAAACCTCCTCGAAAGATCACCGAAAGCCTCTTCCGAAACCAATGTCAATATTTTACCATTCCATTCCCTCCGGCCCGATAGCGTGAGCCTTGATGGAAATCGAGCTCGAGCATCAACTGCCAAAGTTAAACTTTTCATCATTCCAAACAAACGAACACCGGTCGATTTGTCTGTACAAAAGTCGGCAAATCGAACAACTTTTCTAAAATTACCAGCATTAAGCGGGCCGGATGAAGTCGGAGCAGCTTGTTTCGACAATTTCCCGCGGGCCATTTCCACGGGTGTCATTGTGCCATTTGTTGTCGGTGTTTGGTGTACGGTGTTGTTGATAATTTGCCAAACTACGAAAGGATTGCCTGCAGGGCGTGAAGGCGACCCTGGTAGGTAAAAGTTATGTACGTCGGAAGCACTTCCTTCAATGGG
Organism: Anopheles moucheti; assembly: GCF_943734755.1. Classification (NCBI taxonomy): domain Eukaryota; kingdom Metazoa; phylum Arthropoda; class Insecta; order Diptera; family Culicidae; genus Anopheles; species Anopheles moucheti. The sequence continues at coordinate 81,916,758 of NC_069141.1, forward strand.
TGGGAAAATGCCTTCAAGTGTATAGTTTTTCGGTGGAAATTGTTACCACTCCGTTTACCTGGGCGTTGGGAAAGTTGCGAAAGAAAGTTTATCATCCCGGGAGCTTTGCGGCGGAAAGTTTTCGACACAAAACTTGCTCCTTAAAGAGGATTTTGAAGGATTAAATCGATTAATGGTGGCTAGTGTGCGGTATAGTAAGTGTAGGGAAGTGTTGCCATTGCAACGAGTGTTAAACTGAGTGTCATCTTTCCGACAACACCCTTTTCGGGGTTCGCTATTAAAACGATAATCACGTCGCAGCAGCTGTCTTTCGGGAGTGGAGTTCTTTCCCCCTGGCTCATTTTTGTCCAGCTTGTCCCGAATGACCAATAAAAATGTGTCCTCCAGCGGGAAGCGCAATGAGTTTTGCTCAAAAAAAAAACCGTCCGTTCAAGCTAACATGTGGCTGTGGAAGGAAAAGCGGACAAACGAAAGTGCACGTGCTTAATTCCTGTACTTCCGGTGCTTGTCGGTGGCGCAGAGCAAACCCTTAACATCCGCCGGTCGTGGATAGCTGTTAATGGCAATGTTTTCCCAACTGTACGGTGTAATTTTTCCACCGTACAGAAAACCCCCAAAATGGCCGCACGGAGCACCATACGGTGCACGGAAACAATTCACGCGCAATGGCACAACAACCGCAAAGTGGCCATAAAACCGAACCGTAGCGAGTGGGAAAATTCATTCGTTTTGGCGTGGCGCTTTTCCACGCAACGGGTTGCTTGTATGTTGCCCTGTGCCCGGAAGACACTGATATGAGTTTCATTCGCCGGGGGGACACTTCAATTTGTTGGGTTTGTTTTATCCCGAATGTCGTATAAATACGACATCCTTTGGATAGCTCAGCATTAGGTACACACACATACACACTGACAAGGACCCCCTCCCGAAAAACCGAAGAAAAAAGGCTTACAGAAGCGTATTTCCTTAACTGCAGGACGCACTGGCAGCGATTACTGGCCAATGTCACGCAGCAAAAGACTACCAGTTCCATTCGCATCACTGACCCACAGTACACTTCCGGGTCGCACAATTCGTGTCCCGCAGTTCGTGCGTTTGCGTCGTGGAAAATGGTAGGCATTGTGATGAATTATTAATTAACCACCGAAAAGGAAACTGAACACCGGACGCTAAGGACAGTTGTCCGTCCTTTCCGTTTTCGGTTCGCGTTTTGTCATCATTAATGGCGAACTTTCATTCACCAACGCCTGGTTGGGATGGGCATTTAATCCACTTCAGCCCGTACACTGAGACCTGTTTACAGGCTCCAATGGTTTGTGTTCCGTTTCGGCATGCTTTAAACTTTTACCATTCGCGTGAATGCGTTTTTTAACTTCCTTTTCAGTACCCCATCGCCATTGACCCGGATTTTTTGTTCTGTGCGTTCTGCATTTGGTGGCCACATTATAATTGCTGTTTGGAGAGTTTTGCTATATTGCTAAATTATTGGTGTTGGAGTTTAAAATGGCATTTAGCAGAAGGGCGAAAGAGGTTCTAGAAATTATGGAAATATGTTACCGTTGAATGCAAATGGCTCCCCATTAACCCTTTTTCCAGCGGATTTGTACTGTTTAAATGGACAGCGAGTTGTTATTCACCTTGAAAGATTAAAAAAGGACAATTAGAACCATTTTATTTGCGGTGCACTTAGGCTGAAAATGATATTTATAGAATGTGGATTTCATGTTTATAATACGTGGTTCGCTTCTCAATATTTACTATGATTTGAATATATACAAAACAATTCAACATTCCCACTCTGGCCATATTTTCCAAACTGGTCCTTCTGGGAAACATTATTTTCTTGAGCATGTAGCCTTAAACTGATCCTTTTCATGCTCCTTTTACATTGCCGCTACGAGGAAACACTAAACAATAAATATCTAAAGTGCATGTGTTCAAACCTATTCACGGATTTATGTGAGTTGTGTTTTCTTCACATCGGGTCATCGAAATTTGACACCCAGAAGTTTGCTGCGCCTCTAATGCACTGCACAGCCGCAAGCACTTGACCAAGCCGAAGGACGAAGAAAAGTGGCGTTACACTTGGCCCAGAGGACTTGTTGAACCGTTCAAGGCCGCTAGTGGAGAGTGTGGTTCGAGTGTAGTTTGCGCCTTTGTGGAGGTCTTGCTTCGTGGGCCCTTGAGCCCGTGAAGATGAGACGTGCTGATGGACGAGTTCCAAACACCGCGGGATAATAGTTTCAGTTGCGAGCTTGTTCGTAATTATGTTCGTTTAGTTTTGAAATGGTTTCGTCAACGGGATAACCAAATCATTTGCCAAAGTTTCTCTACAGCAGCTTGCACAATTCTCATTCAAATTCAACACCAACAACAGACAAAAAAATCGATCAACGTTTAAATGTGTTTGCGGCAAGGAATGAAATCAAAACCACATTTCGAAACCGAAATCCCTAACACAGGGATCAACTCTCTGACTCGGACTGAATGTTTTATGGTGCAAAATTAGCGTAAACCGTTCGTTCGAGATAAGAACCGCCGGAACGAGTAGAGAAGCAACCGCATGCACCACGACGATACGCTCAATTTCCTATTCCTGTGCTTGCAAATATGTTTTGTTTTCTTGTTAGATTTTCGCTCGCTTTGTACAACGAAAACTCGTTGCCAGATTATTTCACGAAATTGTTCAGCAAACGCAAACGGAAACGGGGATGGAATAAGGTTTCGCTTCGCTCCGGGTAGGTTGTTCAGGGGGTCCGTCCTGCAGATGATTTATGCAGCGAAACCATCCAAGCAAGCAACGAAACATCAAGCATCATCAGCAATCTAGCAAGCGCTGGTAGTTATTTGTGGGTTTTGCTACGGTAAATGTGAGGTTAGGAACATTCGAACTGAGCTTATGTGAGTCTTGGCACACACACAAAAAAAACAGGAACTGTGGCACATTGCGGCACGTAAAATTCCATGTTGTTCCGGTAAGCCATAAAATGGAGTAACATTTGTCTTGAGCCAAACCGCACCGCATCATCTGCACTCTCCCATGGGGTCACAGGGTTATGGAGTAGGAAGAAGACGAATGGTAGGAAATTTGTCTAGGTAAGGTGTTTTCTGCTTTGTGTTTTATTTAATCTTTTTTTTCGTGCTATGCACTCGTGTTTGAACCACGCGAATTCCCCCCCCCCCCAGGTTCTCGACCAGAAGGATTACGCTTAATCTCGTCCCCTTTACTGGACCTGGCTCGTTGACCGTGGAAAGTTAGTGAGCGTTTGCTCCTTATGCGAAGCTTTCCACTAATCCGTGAGCCCTGTCGGTGGCACACCAGATGTGAGACATTCCTGTCGATAAGGCACGTCCGCTCGTTCGCTCATTCACATGCCTTTGCACGTAGCACGGATGAAGGTATCCGCTATTTGGGTCATTGGGTTGATTTGTAACCAAACCATTATGAATGCGGTTCTAGGTGGTTACTTCCGTACCAGCCCGGGGTATAGGGTTGGATTTTGGGCCGGAAAAATCGTCAGCAAAATTTGTGGTGCATTCGAAGCACCCAACATCGCCAATTAACACGCCGTCTAAGGCATGGAAGAACGCAATGATCCATCACACTGAACTGTGGTGAACAAAGGCTGTGTTTATTCTGCCTCATTTAGCCAAAATCGCTTTATTGACAGGGGAATAACGTTCACTGTTTCCTTTATCATGGCGGTTGTTAGAAAATTGGAAATGGTGTTCAAATTTCACTATTCTGTGTTTATGGTTTAAAACCTTCCAAGCGACTCTTCAAAACGAAGCCCCAGCACTTCACTCCTGGGGTGCAGTTAAACAAAACAACATCAAAATCGTTTATCAGTTGTCGGTGGTCACAGCCCATTCTCGGTGTGGAGCGTCATAAAAATCTCATCGAACGTCTGACCCTTGTTCGGGAACGGGCTTGCACACACGGATCAGGAAAAGGGCCATCGTTACCATCGTCGTCGGTGTGTGGCGTAAACATAAAAATGAAGTGTTTTCAGGTTGTTGATGTTTCTGGAACCTATTCTGGGAAAGGAATTGAAACGATCGCTGACGTTAGGCAGCGAGTGTGAGGCGATTAGGCACCAAGAATGGCATATGGTAATGGCGCACACAGCGCATTTGAAGGTTAAATGTGTTAGACCTTTAAAAGGAATGGTAAACTTCTCACAAGTGGTTTAGTTCAGTTGTTTTTAGGTAAGGTTTGAATTTTTCAAATCGGTTATAAGATTGCGTTTCTTAGGCATTGCTGTTCTAATGCATTGTTCAATATTTGCAACACCAGTACATTAAATTGAACAAGATTTTCGTTTTTTATCAAATTAATTTTATTGATGCATCTTGACATCCGGTGCGGAACTAACCGTGCCAAGCAATCGAATAAGCGGATGAGTCAACACGAATAGAAAATTAGCCATGATTGATGAGATTGCAATTAAATCCGCGAGATGGCGCTTGCGTGAATGAAGCAGCAAGCAAATCCCCTGTTTCTCACAGAAATTCAACTGAGTTGGCGATAGCTTGGTGGAAAGTCATCTCCAATACCGAGATGACGGCCACATTGCGATAAATATTCATCACCCATTGGATTGCATTCTTTGACCGGATTCGGCCGCTTCTGTCGATGAATAATGGCGTGACGGACGCGCCATCTCCTGTGACCTGAGACGTGAAAATCCTTGAGAATTTCTAAACAGGCTTATTTTGCTGTCCATTTCTTTCCCTTCCTAGAGGGTGGTCAGTGGGGAAAGTGACTGTGCGTTTTAGCGCGTACCAGTAGCTGGGGGCCTCTCATCACGAGCTCCCTGACAGTTATAATCGCTAATCACGCCACGGCGCTGTTGTTTGTCCGGTGCGAAGGATAAAATCTCATTTATCGAGAACAGCGTGGGGAATAAAATGTAATTTTCCTTTGAAACGCTTTGAAGCACGGGAGGTTCGCGCCGCTGCATTATGGATGACGAAGGGAATTGTTCTGGCTAAACATCAAAGCCTATAGCATTGCATTTATCTGGTCGGAAGTGGTCGACATTTCATCGTGGAGAAGATTTTTGTAATTTTATTTGTTTATTTTCTTTTTTACGGCATAAATTTTATTTAGATTTTATTCGTATTAAAAAATACATTGACTACGATTTTGATACTTCACAAAAGTTGTCTGTTCTGTTTTAAATTGAACGCTTGTCAATTTGTACAAAGAAGTCTTAAAATAGTTCGCAGCTAACATCCTAGTAATTTACGACATTTTAAACGATCTTCTACCATGTTTAAAGTGCACAGAACGATCACAAGTTGCAGTTGGCCTAGTTTTCCGTTTCTTTGATCAATCGATCCTCACATCCTACCATGCCCTTCTTGGAACCTCCATTAAGAACTGTCTGTACTGTGTCTGTGTCTTTATGTTATACTGCGTTCGTTCATGTTCGTTGCTACAACACCTAAAATGGGTATTACGGCTTTTATTGGACGAAGCACATTAGTCAGAAGCGAGCCAAATCCAGATCGGAAGCACAAAGGAATCATGCTAAATGGGATTCCATTCCCAATCAACTACCCATAAAACAATGCTCTCTCTGTCAACAAGCCGGGCGTGTATAACGTCTGGTGAACAAAAAACTTGACACATGACATGTTTTTGTTTAAATTTCTTGCTGCCTTCCTTCGCGTTCGCTAGTTTTTATGCGCTTTGTTGAAAATCGTTACGACCCCCCCAACAATCACACATGTACAGGTTTTTATGTTTATTCTTTGAGGGAACAAATTCGAATTCGAAAAGCCCGAAGAAGCGACATGGGGAGATTTATTTCGACCGGCGTCCCTGCGACCGAATTCTCGGAGTGCCTCAAATCCCTTGGACATCTTCTCGTAGTTTATAGCGTCTTCACGCTGCTTCATGTCTCGTTTCTGATTTGTGGTTCCCATTTTTGGTAATACACCGCATCCCGGAACGGTCCGGTTGCAAATGATGTCGTTTTGGCCGTTGTCGGCGTTTGGTTGTTTGAAATAGGAGAACTACTCAGCGAGCGCGGTAAAAACCCGTTTCGGAGCGTTGCAGAAGGGTCAGTTTTGCATTCTGCACATGTGAGCAACACATTGTGGGTTAGAATATTTATATTTAAGGGCGGTTATTGGGAAAAACGTCTTTTGTGTTCCATCACACGACTTGTAAAAGAGAATGGAATAGTAATTAACAAATTTGTTTTGACGAAAAGTTTTTCTTACATTTTTAAATAATATAAGTTTATTGTCATGAAAGGACATTGTTTGAAAACGTTGAATTTTCTCTCTTAAAGCAGCTGCCCAGCTCGCCTTCAACTTCCTTCAACTATTCATCAGATGCACGCGGCCACAATTGTTGCACATTCAAGCGCCCGGTCACGTGCTGCGCGATAGTGTTTATGATTCCACTTTTTATTCTCAACTTGCTCGCATCCACACGCATAAAATCGAGACCGGAAAGTCGGGGAAGGGAAGCAAATAGGATCGTAGATAAATTCAAACGACCCGCATATCATTTCCACGATTTTTTCACACCCACTTGCCCTCAGCTGGAAATAACCCGTTTTGTTTTCCCCAGCGTTCTTCCGTATAAAATTATATCATCATCTGATCCGATGGCAGATGCCCAACGCACGGACAGTAGACCAGCAGCAGTGAATTGCTTTTCCTCGCGTGGAATACCAATTTTTCTAAATTAGCCAAACTTTCCCGTTCATACCCGTCCGTGGCGCGGTTCGGTGTGTTGAGAGTGCCCTGCTGCATGCGGGGGTGGCATTTGATTAAGTCCGCTGGGTAATCATCACCGTTTGCCAGTGCCTTAGGGAGGCATATGTGAGCCAATGTTCTGTCAGTTTCAGCGCAGCGGATACTCTCGCTGCCAATGATGACTTTTCAATTTAAACGCAACCCCGGTGGTGTATTTTCACTGTGTATTTCCAACATGCGACGAGCATAAGATCAATTGAAAAACAGAGAGGAAAATCTCATTCAAAAGCAGCAGTTTGTGGCTGTCTGCAGTGGAAAAGGATCTTTTACGAGCAAGTACCCCGCTTTGAAGCGGGTAGGAAAAACTCGCGGGTATGTGGCAACTGGCGCAAACGGTACTGCTTGTGACGATTGACACGTGACTGGAGTCTGGAATGAATTAGAAAAAGGTTGGCCCGCTACGAAAAAAAGGTGGTGCATGGGACGAGAAATTAAATAATAAAAAATAAATGCATCTAGCGCGCTGAATGTATACGTTTTACGATGATGGTGGTGTGAAAAACGTTTTCAATGTGTCTTTCGAGTTTTCAAGAGGGGTTTTCGAAGGGTTTTATGGGACCCTCGAGACCCAGCTGAAAAACTCAAACTCCTTTAAAATTTTATGGTTAATTTTTATGGGGCAATTGAAACGTATACGACTATGAAAGACCTTGAAATGTGTCCTTGAAAATAAAAATAATTTTAGTAATTTATCTTAGAAATCATTTTAGTTTTAGCATGATTTTCAAACTTTTTTTTTATTGCATATCGATCATTGAACAGTCGAATATCGTTTATTGTGCTTGAAGAAATTAAATACCCACATGTTTTAGTAACTATTATACTGTGCTCAAAATTTCACTTAGTTTGACACAGTAAAGAGTAAGGCGGTTCGTTTTCCACCCCAGAGAAATATTTCTGATGGTTATTATCCTTTTAAGATGGTTTAATTGTATTTTGTGGTTCACCACAAAGCTTAAAAACGATTCCTCCGGAAACAATGTTACAACATAATCCAGACTCTGAAAGGACAAAGCAAAAAATAAAACCGCAAATCGGTGGCAAGCAAAAACAAAATAAACATCAAGAGAGAAACAAATGACTGATGGTACGAAAGGGATGATCGTTTATAGCGCAAAAAAGTGAAACAATAAAAAATAACAGGCTGTCTTAAACTTGCCTCATGAAAACGATTTAAAAAGCAAGCCAGGACAAGATGCGCCCTTTTTTGTCACACATGAGATAAGAAATCATGAAATTGGTTTGGCAAAGCAAAAGGATGCTCCGGTACAACTTCAATGGAAAAGAAATTCCGGACTTTTATTTAACTGTTTTCTCGTTTTTTTAAGTGCAATTTGTAGAAGCTTTGCTTTTTGATGTGCCATTTGCTAAACGATCGTACATCAGTGGCGCCGAATGTTGTCGTAATTCGGGAATCTCTTGCCTCTCTGCACGTTTTGGTATCATTTGTGTCAATTGTGGGTTTTGTTCGTTATCCGCCCAGAGTTGAACCTTTACGCATACATTGACGCATTACCGAATGCAAGATCAAGATTATTGTTAATCCTTTTTAGGGATTTTTTGATTGAGTTCATGATTTTTTTTTTAATTTTTATAGAAGTGATTGGACTTTTTGTGGATAAATGGAGCTTTTAAAAACGGTATAATACGATTTAGTTATAAAATCATTTATTTGGAATAATATTTATATTTCTAACAATTAAGCACAACCATATTTACTAGTGTACCATATTTTAAAATCAATTTTAATTTATTATTCAAATACATTTCGTCGTGGGTTGCATATGAACATGGGCTTCTAATGGTTTAAAATGTAATTGAACAGCGATTTTCTTTCCTTTTTCGTACTCCCTATATTCGCTTTCTGTCCCCATGCAGAATATTGCTGCCGGCATCTTCAAACGAAACTTGTTTCCAGTTAATTGAACTAACTAACTTCGTTGTTATGACGGTCACCGGAAGCAAATATTGAACCAACGTTGGAGGAGACTGTTTACCCATCTTTAGGGAGACTGCACAATTCCATTCGCACAATTGAAATGCTGGGTCCCATGCTCTTGAGAGGCGTTTGGTAGATAATGGAGTTGATTCTGGTAAATTTATATGCAATTACAAAATGAATTATTACATTATTCTATCAACTGATGCTTAATTTTGTGAAGCGGATACTTGAGAGCATGAAAAAAAACCACAAATTTAATGTTTTCTTTGTTTTTTTTTTACCACGAGTGCAACTTCGTGACATTCTGCAGCATAAAATCGAATTGCGTTCTTGACACGACGCGATGGCAGATGGAACTTTTTCAAGTTCACGCCCGGGCTCTTTCCACTGGAAGAGTCGGGATGCCCATGATTGGTTTGCCAAACACAAACCGTACCATTTTCCGTGGCCGTGATACCGCGACCGTCGGTAAGATTCATCGTCAACCAGCTAGTCCACTTGGACAGTGGCAAGCAAGTAAAATGCAAAACAGTAGCAATACCACGAACCAGCAGAAAACTGAATTAATTAATTTAATTAAAATCAATTGTGAATCGCAACTGTGCGGCACGTTTTGCGGAAAATGTAAAGCACGGTTCCCTTTCCTTGTAATTGAAAGTTCTTGCGTTTTATCGTACTACTGGTGGTTACATTTAACCGCGTTTAAAGGGGTTTTATTTCGTTACAAAATAAAGTATGTCGTATCAAAACTTTTGCCAGTTTCATTGTTATGTCGACATCAGGAGTTTTTATATTTGGTTCTAAATTCTCACTTATCATTTGTTGTTTGTTTGTATTTTAAGTGGCTTGAACGGAATCAGTGCTTCAAGATTGGACGAAAAAAGAGGATTGGCAAACGCGTGCGCCACATTTAATGCCATCTTCGCACCTTGAGTCCGGTCATGTATGTGCCCAGAATGTTAAGCACTTCCTTGCATGATATCGTGTTATTTTGGAGTGATTCAGCACGAGGCACGCAATCCACAACCTTACCAACACGTCAGTCCGTGATGCAAACATGCTTCAGTGCAGCATAACGGAGAGCCCACTTCACATAGGCAGTTCAACCGATTTCATATGATCATGATTTAGGATTAATTCAATATTTCATTCAAATTCGTTGAGGGTGGTCATTGCGTATCGCTGCCTGCCGTCGGCTATAAATCAGTATTGAGTGAATGTTTGCCACCCAAGTGCGGGACAGCTTGTAACAGACGAATTAGAAGAACGATACTTGTTACTGGACGACGGTCCTTTCCGAGGCAAGATAAACACTCGATTGCGAAACCCAAACATGTGAGTGACAGTTTAGATTGCGATCGCAACAAGCCGGCAACGGCCAGGCAAAGGCAAGGCCCAACCCATTCTCGAAATGGTTGCAAAAAGAACCTTCTCCTATCTTCGATCTTTCAATCGACCAGACTCAGTTGGAAGGGTTTTGGAGCGGTAAATCGGATAAAGTCGACGAAATCTTATTGGACATCGTAAGGAAAAGTAACCACAATTCCTTTCGAGAAACCACCGTAACTGTACCAGAAGCGGTGTTTTGCTTTTCACACGGCAAGAATGTTTGGGTTCTTTTTCTGCCCACCACAATCCTATCACGTCCATCCGTACGTGCGTGAGATTGCGTGTCTTCGGTCCACTAGGAACGGACCAGTAGCTCTAATTGATTAATTAAATTTCTTGTCACATACCTTCAGCCAGTGACATGCGTGATGGCTTCCTTGTTTTTTTTCGGGTATTACAAAACAAAAACAGTGCGGAGAACTTTTGGTTATTACACTCCACAAAAAAAATCGAACAAATCACCAGGAACACGTACGGAGCTGCGGGAATGCGTACGTACGTCCAGGTATGTTGTTTGGGTTTTAAAATGCTTTATTCGACATCTTAATCGCGGTGTTCTACTTATATTGAGTAATGCTAGACATGTGCAACGGTGGGACCAAAAGCACTCTTCGGATCTCGGGTGGATTTATTACGCGTGACGGTGGAGCCAAACACGAATACTGGACGTCTCAGAAATTGCGGAGGCATCCCTCCAAGAGGGAACGAATCAATTAGTGTTATTGCTACCTCAAACCCTGAAGTGCGTCGGCATTCACTTGTGGAATATAATGCGGCTTTTCTTCGCCGTGGGTCGGGAGTATACCGATCCGTTCATCACTTCGGTCCCGGGTTCTGAGTCGTCGACAGCAGCCGCACCAGCGTCTGTCGGCTCAACGGTAGATTAGCTCAATGGATAGCTTTGTTTGTTGTGGCGCGGTCATTAAAATGCTTCACTAAAAGCAAACCAATTATTACGGCGAGATACGGACAAGATACGGCTGACGATGGCGGACGATACGTGTCACGGTGGCGAGTAGCACGCATGCAACGCCCCGTAAGTAACACGGTGGCTTTCTCAGCTCACCTTCCGCTGTAAGTGTAACGGCTTCAGTAAATGGCATCGCCGTTCCCTTTGCCCGAACAATACAGTGTTTCCTTGCTGGACGGTACAGTAGTCAACTTATGTCCTCCTACACCTTTTCGAATCGGGGGAATCGAAATGAACGTTGGACGTTGGGGGCTTAATGGAAATGGAACACACGACCATGCTCAATCACGCGTAAGACTGAAGATAACATTTGTACTGCTAAAGTACTGACACCCTTTAAGCCCGTCTGTGGTCTAACATTCCAACGCAATCTGCCGACTAAAGAACTCCGATGGGCTTTACGGCACTGTCGGAACGCTTTTGATTACCAATATCTATAAATACCGACATCCAGGAAGTTTAAACCCCCCCCCCATTCAAATTCTGAACCTCCAAAGCGTGTTGCATCAACATTTGGGTCCGTTCAACAATTTGATGCTTTTTATTTCCTTATTAATTGTGTTGCTGTGTTATTCGTTCCCTTTCAAGTGTTTGGTTGTGCCGGCGATAATCATCATCATCATCAACGTTGTCTTAATTATAAGGTCCGCGGAGGCTTGTTTTGTTGAGTTGGCGGAGGTTTTGGAATTTGGACGCGTGTGTCAGGCGTGCCGTCATCTCAAGCATCGGTTGATAACTTCATTAGCTGCATGGCGTGAATTCGACGGGCGCCTTCATGCTTAATAACGTATGTTTTATAGCGGAATTTGTAGTGCCGATAGAGAGGGAATTGATTTAGCAAGTTGATTAACGATTTTGATATGTTAAGGAGGTTGCTACGTGTAGAGAAACTTACGCTTTTTATGCTCTTCCGAAAGGGGGAAAAACATTCAAACAATGTGGAGGAGTTTTTAATTATGGGGTGTTTGGGTTTCGGTATAATTAAATGCTCAATAGCTGGCTATATTAATGATCTTCAATCTTACGATAGAATGTGAAATGGCTATAATTTATGTTGAGCTCATTTTTGAAAATCATTGGGCATTTTGAACCAAAATTCTAAGCCACTTTCAGCGCTTTGGGTTCGATTTCTTTTTAGTCACGATCACTTTTAACCCTCTCTTTACCTTTCCAAACTTGCTGGTGACTTCCAATCTCCCTTCAACGGTCTACTTGCCTAGAATAAAATGTAAATTTTGCGTGCATTTAATTGTAGGTTCACTTCAACACAGTGCAGCGACGCTGGGACCTTATCGGCAAACACACACTCCCCTGTGCATTTGGTGACGGTTGTTGTGAATGTGAATAGCGCCAGTTTACGGTGACCTTTTCGGGTTTCGATGCCTTAGTGCCGTATTGCATCGTGCACACCCTTCCCTGTCCCGAACAACAAACACGATCAATTGGGGAGTAGGAGAAGCTAGGTTAAGCTATCCATTTCGGGCAAACTTGTTGATACTTTACCATGCGCACTATTTCACGCTTTTGTAGCAGTGCGGTGCGGTCCACCCAAACCTTACGGTGAACTGTTTGCGATAACACTCCCCACAATCGCAGGGATGGAGTCGCGAGACGAGGAATTCGTGCCACAGAGGCCACAATAGCTCGTGGTTTCGTGCCCCAGAAAGTTCAGGACGGAAGTCGCCAACAGAACGCCTCGCCCCGTGTAAGTCGACAATTATCGGTCGACCGGGAGATGCCTTCGAACACCAACGACGAATGGCAATAGGAAATGCGGGGCGAAACTGTGCCCCATGCAAATTGCGTGCATACAAAAAACCTCGCTCCTGTATCTCCGCTGCAGACGGTTTTCTTACCTTTGCCCACCGGAGATGAAAGCGAGAAACAGCATTAGTGACCGTGAGGAAAGTGAGAACCGGTTCGGAGACATTGGATTTTACTGTTTTCATGTTGTTGTCTGACAATTCCTCAACATATTTACCTTTTGCAGCATTTCGCTGTGTCGCACACTTCGCTGTGTACATCTCGAACAAAAGCAACATTTTACACTATGGTCGCCTTTTTTTGTACAGCACCAAAAGTGCTTGACCGCCGCAGTGGTTACAAGCCGGCGGTTTATAATCAGTCCGGTTCCGGTAGATCTTGTTAGGCTGGCGGCAATCTTGAAAAGAAAACTGACAACTTTTCAGGTGAGAGATGTAAAGCTGAATGTGGACGGCGGGGTTTTGGTATTATCGCCGGATGTTGGATATTACGGGAAATGGGGCGGCTATCACTCGTTGTTTCCGTTGGCATTTTAGACGGAATGATTAAAAACATTAATTTATGTTGGGTTCTACTACAGGTTATTGCTGTACATGGCTACTTAACTGATGTTGCAGACTTGGAATTGGAGGACTTGATGTTGTCAGTAGACAACATGTCTATTCAGTATATACTTCAATTTCGTGACATTGTATCAGTTTCGTATTATATCTGTAATATATCTTCTCAGTTTTAGTTTTATTCCTGTATTAATTATCAACCAAGTGCTTAATTATTTCTATGTAGGTTACGGTCAGATGATCAGGCAAATGCACCTTGCAGTTTATCTCACTCCATGCTTCGGACGGGAAGCCTTTAAATGGATTGATGAATCGTTTCGACTCGTTAGCCTAGCCCCAGTTTTCCATGCGTTTCTGTAATTTTGCTTGTCGTTTTATTTTATTTTATTTCTCGAACGATGCAGAGTGATCGAGGCTCGCATTAATCGATTCGCACACAGTCAAGGATCACGTTGTATCACGTAACTGTCAGAAGTCGTGTGATTCCTTTTTCACCGCAAGCTTGAATTGCTGGATCGATCGTCCCATGATGGAAGGGACGCCTGCAACTCTATACCATTCTTAATTATTATTTTTCAATTTTTCCTGTCGACCTTGTAGAGATTTCAGCGGGATATGTTTATTCGGTTTTTAAATCTCATCCTGTCGCTGATGTTAATCTCGATACCGTGGAATGATTTATACACTCACTTAAAAACCGTTTCCAGAAGTTTTCCTAATATGTGGTTTACGATAACATCATTTTTATCTTTTTTAGAGCTTTGTAAAATGTATCCATCCCATCAATTTGGCCAAAGTTTTCTGCCACACCCAGAAAATAAAGCGCTACAAAATGTGATCAACAAGACGTGTTGTGTTGTGATCGGGCAAGGTTGTAAGGTGCATCGGGAACGATACATCCAACTACATGCACCAACATATTATGTTGAAACTCATCGATCATCGAACGTGCTAAACGATTCTTGATGGAAGGAAGTTCCACAGGGCTGCACTCGTCGGATGGAACGTTCGTGGTTGCTGCACTCTCTGCTGCGGGATGTTGCGCTGAGTTGTTGCGAAAGCCAGCGTTTAGCACACATTTGGCGCTTGCTTAAAGTGGTCCATTATTATTTTTTTGGTTTCATGCGTTACTACGCGCTCAATCATGCTTTCAACGACGTTCGCTAACCGTGTGGCACGTTGTAGCTAAGCTTAATCTTGCACCGTTCCCGGCATCCCCCAGGACATGATTGTTCCATTTGTGACCGATTTCTAATTGTGGCTTAGGGCAACCGTTTCGCAGTAAATCCGATCAAGCATGCTGCTGTTGGTAAAAGGTAGCGCGAGGGCGCCAGCGAATCGTTTGCTCCGTCACGGTCCACTCCAGTTTCTAATGTCAGTTTAATGTCCGCGTAACGGACTTTGGCTCCAGTTTTTTGTTGTTGTTTCAGAACGACCGTAAGTTGGAAAGTAATCAATCACTGTTAAGAATATCCATCCAGCTTTTTTATGCCGTCTTTGGTCTGTTTTTTGCGCAGAGCATAACTGTGTTGTTGGTATGGCATTTTTTATTATTTGCTTTGCTCTGTTTCGCATCTGCGGAAATATTCTTCTATCGGGTGCGGTTTTTATGGAAACTTCTGAAATGTGGGACGGCGGGGTTGTTTGATAGGTAGCGCAAATTAAATGAAACTTCCTGAAAGAAGTATGTTTGGTGAGTGGGAGACGGAGCGCAAGTTGGAGTGTTGTGGTCGAAATTACGACACCTTCCCGTCCCTTCTCGTTTTTCCCTGTTTCGAAAGAGTATTCTGAAGCTGCTGACCATCATCTCGGTACGGGCACAGAGTGTAGGGAGGCGCCACCTATGGTCGTGCAGAACTCAGTCATACTGTGCCGGAATGCACTCACAGCAAGTACAAAGCACGAGTACACGTAGAGAAGAAAGTAATTGCATCAAGTTTGTAGCGTACGGTGTGAGGCAAACGGACGCTGGCATTTCGTGGAGTAAATTTGTGCCAACACTTCCCGTTTTCTTCGCCGGGATACGAACGAGAGCCGATGCTCCGTTGCGCGTTTTCTTATACGTGCGAACGCCATGTGTGGAGGTATATCATTAGTGCAATTCATCAGCGAACTACAATTAGGTTACGTTTACTGTGCTTCTGCTGCAGCAACTTTGACAAGCGACCGATCCGCCAACTTCCATACTTTTTTTTTTGCCCCGCACTTCAACGACGCGCGAGAAGATGGATGACGTGGGGTTTCGTTGCGGTTTTTCGATTGCTTTCTTGGCTTCCCTTTGGGGTCTTTTTGTGGTTCGGGAGTTTTCAATCATGCCACAAAGGAAAAAGGGCATGTGCAGGGCTTTGGTTTGGTTCGATCGACACGGGAACCTGGCTCGAAGACTGACATAAGTGAATCTTTGATTGGCGAAAGCGACGTGAAACATATTTTGTGCGCTTAAAGCTAATCATCAGGTTTGTCGCCTGTAGATTGTTGTTATGTAAGTTTAGTAGAGGCGATTTTACGATAAGACAAGTAGTTCAGTAAAATTTTACCTTTAAAGTCTCCTTTGATTGATACCGTTCGCTAAAGACTTCTTATAGACATAAATTTCTTCAGCAATTCCATTTGTTGGTTGATAATTCCTATTGCAGTTCGTTGTACTTTTTATCGGTTTTACATGTAAAATCATAGTTGCTTTCGTATATTGCAGCGTTTTTTTTATTAACGTAGCTGGTACTACAAGACTAATCTGATTGTTCACATCATAATCCGAGATTTGACATTTATCACCTTCTCCATGGCAAACTCGTTTTAAGTATGCGGCGCTTCGAGTCTCTGTCGCAATCATGTTAACTTTACACATGTCGGAGTCACAGTAACATAATGTTTACAATGTTCAAACGTATTGCCCTATTACTATCACTACTGCCACCGCTCTCGTCGTGGTATACGTGTAAAAAGTGAAAGAAAAAGTGGAAATGTGTTTGGTAACACTTTGAGTTCCCCTTTGTGTGCTGCACCCTGAAGCGATCTCAGCACCGGAAGATAGATGGGCATCTTGTAAGACAAAATGTAACAAAATGGATACCTTTAACAAACGTGATTTGGGTGAAGAAAGGCCACGTCCACGATGCCTCGAGGAGATTAGATTTAAATGGGGAAAAAGTCGAAAAATAAATGCTCCAACGGTGAGGTCTCCCTGAGCGGCTAATGAGGTTACTGCAATGGAGGAAAAGAGGATCGCAGGATCGATATTTCGCTGGAATGTTAAAGGGTTTAGGAAGGGGAAGTTCATTTTCGTTGTACGGACACGCAGGGAAGGTTCGGTAGTTAGCGTTAATCATTTCAAATTCTTCAATGACTGAACGGTTTTCTCTTTCTAATTCAATCAGTTCCTTGCCGACAACGGAGCGCGGCCTGTTCCTGTTGTTTATAATTAGCTCTTATGTAAATTGAAACCTACGAATTTGGGTAACGTTTTGAAAAAGTTTCATCTTTGGTGGCATTCCTAGAATTTGGCAGTAACCGAAACCGAAACGTTTTGCGTTTTCGTTCCGACAGGGATGGTGGTGGTGGGTTGGCTACAAAATGGATCCCGACCTCCGACAAAATGTCCGCAGTTGTGTAAGCAAAGCGGTTTATTCAAACGTTGATGCCGCAGAGGAATTCTGAAAAGTGCTTCCTTTGTTTGTGCTGTTTTTTCTTTGAAAAACTTCTTTGAAACCAATATCTTTTAGGATGTAGTAGAAATACATATCAACTCCAGAATATTCATAACATAAAATATGTTTATAATATGTTATATGAATATGTTTTCCTTTACACTTTTTCATAACTGTACGGATATATTGTGAAAAAAAACTGAGTTTGTTGTTTATATTTCATCGTGATGAAATTAATACCAAATGTGGTAAACCAAGTGAATTGACCCAAAGCAAGAAGTCAGCAGTAAGTTCTCCGTTCTCAAGTTTTTTCTGTTAAATTACACCCTGAAGATTTTTTTTTGGTTTGCTACTATCTCGGTACCAACCAACCATCAGTTCTTCATTTCAAACATTGAGTGTATTTTTTTTTACCTTTTCCCTTTGTGTTGGGGTTTTTTTGCAGACTTCGTCAGACTTTGTTTTATTCAACTGGGAACAATATTCCGAAGCATTCGCAGTAGCTTTCTTAGTTTTGGTTTCATGTTTTTTAAGTTATCTACTTTTGCTAGTAACAAAAAATGTTATTCTTTTTTTTTGTTATAATTTGAAGCACACAAGCGCTTTTAATAATTTTCATATTATTTTATCTTTGATTATGGCGGTCAGTCAGTTCAATTAATTTATATATTGCATTCGTTTTTGTTGTTTTGTTTTATAACTGTCATTAATTGCTATTGTACAGACATTTAATCTTTTAATTATATCGTATATTATGGTTATGTTTACTGCAGTAAATTCATTTATATTACTACAATTTCTGGACCTTTTTTTAAGTGCAAAAACGTCATTCCTTTTACGCAGAAGATAAACGCATAAATCCTTTCCAGGAAATTTGTCTTCCATCGTATTTAAGCTAAAGTGTTCAAACAAATGCGTTGTGCGTGCCTTGGAATCACTTCTTCGAACATTATACCGAAGCGAGTATGAAGCATTTGGCGGATGATAAAGCTGTAATTTGTTGTAGTTGCTGTTGCTTGCACAATCTGGTTCTGATTTTTATTCTCGCTGTTGAAACGAGGAGTTTTTCTCGCCTTCTCAAAACTGTTGCTCTTGCAACGAAACAAAAACCACCAACGCATGCCCGCTGCACATCTTGATGCTGTAGCGGAACGTGCGTAAACTGACACGATCGCATAATTCATCCGTGTTAATCAGAATGCACGAATCTTTGCATGGTTGGGGGAGGTCACTTTTTGTTCGTTTTCATATTCTTGCCCATTTGCCGGACTCGAGCACGGTCAATTGGCAACAGGAAACCGAGTTGAAAGTAATAAAAATTGCACCGAATCTAGTGCGTTTTATTTTCCGTACTCTCGCTCGTTGCAATCTGATGCCAGTTGCAGCATCAATGCTTGTGTCGCATTTTCCTTTTTTTCCCCTGCTCGATCCCGAGTGCGAAACCTTCTCACGACGCGTTCACGTTGTGCTTCGGGCGCTTAATTGTTTTGTAGCGCGGACCGGGCAACGTTTTTTTTTCGTGTGGGGAAGCAAGCACTAGCGACAGCAATAAATCAAGCAATTGCACTCTTGAGATGCGCATGCTGAAGATGTACAAATGTTTATGCTTCGTTTGGCGGCCAGATGGTTGTAGATTGGCCGAAAGGAATTTGTACTGCTGCACTTTGATTTTGCATTCGAGTGCAGAAAAATGAAAGTTAAATATGGCGTTTTGCTTATTGCTTGAGCGTCATAAAGATGTACTAAGGATCGTACCAAACATAACAGCAAAAGTCATATCCTGTTATTGGTTTAAATTGGCCATGTAAATATTTTCCACGGACAAAAGCATCTATGACGAAGAATGGAAGACCTGCAAAGGTTGGTTTTATTAACAAAATTGAAATTGTATGCTAAATGACTTCGTAACTTCGTTCAAATTTACTTCGGTGCGGTGCAAATAATGTCTCCATCCATCCATTTTGTACATTAATCATGACTGGGAATTAGTCGTAAAATAGATTATGTTCAGTTATGATTACTGTAATTATTATTATATGAATAATAACCTCATGATTATCAGAGTCTTATTTGAATACTTCGCTCTGTTTCTACAGTTTTGCGTCTTGTCTTTGTCATATGACCACTAAAACAAATTTGTTTTCGAATGTCGAATGAAACAGCAATAGCAGAGCTCATTGTTTACAGGCGCAATAGTCCTCAACGCAGTCATTCCATCAACTCTAAACGAATAATGTTGTACTTGGTTTAGCTTCCGGTTTTATAGAAAATTTTGCTACATGTACTTGAATATGAATTTTATTCCATACAAAAATTTACAACTGCACTCGTGTCCATACGAAGGCACAGGTCAAGCAGGAACTTTGGTTAAAAGAGAACCTTTTTCATAAAACAGCACAACTGCACTTCGATCATTTTCGGCCCCCAGAAGGTCCATCTGCTTCAACATTACGATAGTTTTGGCAAAACCTTTTTATGTCCCCTTACCTTCTTTTCGGGTACGTGATTGTTTGTTCCTGGTTCCTAATGTGACAGTTTGACCAACTAACCTCTGCGAGTTTCGTGTGTGGATTTATGGGTTTATGACCATATATACGTGGGGTAGGTCCACTTAAGAAGTTTTGTCTCTTCTGTTGTCGAAAACTTTGGCGACACAAATCGGGCACAACACGCTTGTTTACAGACAGTTCCGGTCGGAAGTGTATTTTATAATCTGGAGTCATCGTGAAAGTGGGTCATATAGAGAAGGAAATTTCATTCTTTTCTAACTTCTGTTCCGTTTCGTTCTTGTCTTGCTTGGGTTGATTTATTTCCGAAAATTCCGACATATTGTGATGATTGATAAATAGTTTTGTTTGTCTCTTTATGATGTTTTATGTGTCGTTTAATAACCACTAAAAATGTGTGAAAATCACATCGCTTTGTTTAACATGTTTTACAAAAACTTCTTTCCATTTAGATGTTTGGATAGTTTGAAGTTAAAAATAAAACATTTTAATTTTTAACAAATACCTAAAATCTTTCATAAACATAAAAAAGAACAGATTATCTAACGATAACAACGATAACTTTCAAGGACATTAAAAACAATATATGCAAAATTAAAGAATCATTAAATCGAAGACTTACAGCATGACAAATTGTTTTCATGCCATTTCGTATGTCTTTGTTGAAGGAAGGATGCCAATTCTTGTCATATTTTGTTTTACGCCTTGTTTTAAGCAAGCGAACCAAAACAAAGAACAGGTAAAGCAACCTTCCGGAAGGTTCAACAGTACTCCTCTGTCTTAGGCTGTGATCCTTCACCATTCGAAGGCGAAGGGGTCATAAAAATTAGCATAATTTTCAGCATGCAAACCCGTAACCGGGGCGAGTGGCCACTGAGAGAGTTGTGGGAACAGGAACGCAAAAGTGCACGCCAAAAGAAAACAAACACACCACCTCTAGCCGCCCGTTACCGCGTGCTTTCGTCTTCGTGTTCTGCCTCGAGGCAATTTGGGCAGAAAATGTTTTTAAGTTTGCGACGGTCATCATGACAGCGGTACAGTAAAAGTATGTTGAGAGTGGATGTGTGTAAGGTAAACATAAAGCTTCCAGTAATTATAAAACGTAAATTTTGCACACTGACCAGTAGTGATAGCCGCGTTATCATGGGAAGGAAGGAATTATGACCGTTGATATAGCAAAGAATGAATAAATCCCACTGATAAAAGGGTGGTGTACCGTGTTAGCGCTGCTTGGTGATGCAATTTTGCACCGCGACCATTCACGGGAGCTAATTTAGCCTGTTCGCGTCATTCCGGTGTCTAGGCAACGACCTTCACGGAGGGACGGACAGAGTAGCGGCTGGAATAGCAGCTCCACAATGCCGGTAACTTAGCGTCAAAATGCTCTCCACAATAACCGGCTTTTTACCGCGTTGAGAAGCATGATGTACAGGTTGGGCATTGCATGAATGCATGAACACTGCTCGACTTAACATAAAACTGCTCGAACGCTCTCTGTACCTGCGATGAATGTACCATGCGAGAGAGAGAGATATATAAATTTGAATGAAACACGCACTGCGGTCATATGACTCGCTCGTCCGCTCTCACACAACGTAACCAATGCCGGTTAGGTTGGGCAGACTCCAGCAGTAATTCATCCATTCATTCGCTGCGTAGCATAGGAAGCAAGCGGACGCACGTTCGTCGGTCTCCGGTTTCGATGTTCAACCCGCAAGGCGACGACATCCACGAGGAAGAAGCACCTTCGCCTGGGTGAAAGAATTTTGGTCTCGGTGAGCCAGATAAGGCCGCGAAGCTGTGTACAATTCGGCCGCGTTTCATTACCCACCGTTCGTGTGTGCGTACAAAGGGAAAGGAAAGTGTGTGCGTTGTGTGGAGCTTTGTTTCGGCAAATGTGATTAATATAGCACAGCATCCCGGTGTGGCTACGTGAGGGATTTGGGAGCTTTTGATCGTCAGTTGTGTTACCGGTGTGTCGCGTTAAGAAAACACAAGTGTAGCTTCCCATCGTAGAGGCGATGGGTGTTCGATAATGGCGGTGAAATTGTGGGCTTAGTAAACAAAATCCCCACCGCCGTGTTCTTCGGGGTGAGAAAAAGTGTCGATTTGAGTTGTGTGGTTTGGTACATTTTCTTAACAGCAGATAATATTCCTTGCTGCGAAATTGTCGCTACAGAACGTGTGCTTGTTAAACAATCCTCTAGCCTGAAGTGTTGATTGTTGAAGAATTGCGAATGTTCAATGCAATTCCTTTCACAAATAAAATTGGGTGTTAAACAGTGAAAGCAGTTTATGACACGCGGCGCAAATAATCTCCTTGCTCAAGCGTCGATACTGTCAAAAAAGCATTACAAGCGTGTGGTATTGGTGAAAAAGAGAAATAAAGAGAGATAGCTGCGTATCTCTTTTTATCTCAATTCGTTATTTTTTTGTGTGGATTAGTGAGTGAAAATTAAATTATCTTCGCTTGATCAAAACAGCCTTTGCCGCACGTCCGCCGCTCAGAGATAAAGCGAAGGTGTTGCTCACCCTCCCAAGGCACACGTACACAAGTGTCTAAGGTTGTGAAGTGTGTCTATGCGTGTGTGTGTGTGTGTGTGTGTGTGTATGTGCGAAAGTCCAAGTGTATGCAAATTTTGAAGGGTTGCTGCTGTATCGCAGTGCAACTTTATGTACACACAGTGACGCGGAGCGGAGTACAGTTTAGCGTTGCCCGATGTTTGGAGCTTAAAATTCAGAGTGTCGACGAAGGCTTTTAAGTGTGTGTGTGTGGGAGTGCGTTTGCCCGGGTGTGTGTGATTCGAGTAACCCTGCCTTCTCCCTGCCATGGGAGGTTGAATAATGCTACCGATAATTAGATTTACCGTTTAATTACCTATCGGTCGTTGTGAGTTGGTGGAGATTGTGGCCCCTTTGGCGCTGAAGCATTAAGTGAATAAGCATAAAACAAAAACGAGTAATTTGGCAGATGTAGGTGAAGAAGTGTTGAGGTGTATTTTGCACATACGGCATAAAACAGACGGCATAACTTGTAACCTATATCACACAACAGTGACCATAACTCCAGAACATACAGAATCTTCTGTGAGAGTTTATATCCTTCGGAGAATACCACCATCAGCACAGCGCCATGTATCTGCAACAATCGGCACCGGTGTCACCGCACACACCTTCCACGCGTAGCAGTAGCCGCAGTAGCAGCATGCATCTGGTTGAGTACGACTACGACGAGCCCAAGCCGGCAAAGGTTAGTTTTAGCGCCCGTCATCATCAACACCACGATCATCATCATCGCCCCACCGTCGTCAAGTCACGGCTGGTGAAGCTGACGAATGGCGAATACCCCTTGGAGTTAACCGGGGCTGTTATTTGCTCAGCTAAACTCGGCATGAAATTATAAACTAACACACCTGGATGACCCGGGAAAGGGAGACGAAGCCCACATGTGCGATGTTGTGAGCTGTAGAAAGTGTGCTTACCAACATTCTGCCCCGTGTACTGGTGGCTGAGGAATTGTTGCAGGTTTCCTTTCGGGGAGGGAAACAACAGAGAAACCTCAGTATTGCTGCACCAAACATTCCAACATGCTAATAGTTTTGCTTTGCTTATGGGTTGCGCAACAAGCTGAGAAGCCGTACAGGTGGATTGGAGAGATTCAGAGGAGAGGCTCTGATTTTATAACGTTCATTAGTGGACACTAAACTGGCAATGGACAGTTCATAGGCCTAAGCATTCTTTAGTAGAAAGTCTTAAAATGTTGGTATTTCTCGCCATTAATTAGATATTTGAATGATTCTTGAATGACAATTTGAACCAAATTTAGAATTCATGTAGAATTTCTAGAATTCATTCAACTTGTCAACTCATTTTGCCTAAAAAAGGTTGAATTTTGAGTCCAAGTTATAAAACCATCGAGTTAGTAACTAGAAGACTTTGGTAGCTCCTAATAGAGAGTCATTTACCAATCCTACCATATGCTTAGTATCAATTTTATCATAAACACTTCCTGTGGATTCCTTTTGGATTTCGCATTTTCCTTGCCTTTTTGAATGTCTAATGTAAATTAAATGAATAAGAATATTTTATAAGCAAACCCCAAAGGGAACTTTAATTTTTAATTTGACGTGTCGTTTGGCGAGGATATCAATCTTATCCAAACCTTTGAACCGGCATCTTTATGCCAATTGAAGAAAGGAAAATGAAGGCAACCTGATTCACGTCATTATTATGTGCTGTATGGATTACGAAATCATTTTAATATGACGCACTTCACCCCGGCGACGGTTGACAAACTTTAGTCAAAACCTTGCAATACCCATAAATAGATTTGGCCCATGTTCTGTGTTTGTGGATGATGTTTTGGCGGGAAGTTACTGATCTCTCGGGTCATGTTGAACGATTCAAACGCACGTGCAGACTGGGAACCATTTTATTTTTTGGTGCCAAAACACTCTGTACACGACCTCGTAAAATTGTGTTCCAACCGTAGCAAGGCGACAGGTTGCGTTCGTTGTGAGCCTTTTGACGCAGATAATGATGAGTATGATAAATGAGCCTGCGTTTTGCCGGTGTGATTGCAAACGGTTGACGCTTGCTCAGGTGGGAAAGCGATGTTCTGCTGCCTTGGCATTCGCCAGGAGACTGTGCTGCGTTGCGATAAGGAACATGTGCCACACTGTGGCAAAACAACGAGATACGGCGGAGGGCAGCAGTAATAAACACCCAACCACTAATGATCAGCGAGAAGATAATTTCTCGTTCTTGAGTAACGCTTCTGCTTGCGCGGTTGGGGCCCGCTGCACTATTAAGAAGATTATTCTGTTTTGCAGCAAAAAAAAACGAAGCTCCATTGCAGATGAAACCGGCTTTCCGCTGCGAAAGAAGAAGGAAATCAATTAATTGAATAAAAAAGGAAACGCATTCTGTAAGGCGGAAAAATTTCTAATTATCGGCGATTTTCTTCCAACAATTCGCATTCTATAATAGAATTATCATTCTGCTGTAAAGTAGTGAAAAATGACAACCACAACAACACTCTTCACTCCTGTGCAGAGATAAGCGATAAAATATGGGGTTTTTTTTAATAACTTCCACTAAATCCTGTTACCTCACACGTACGTCGAATTGTTCGGTCGTCATAAAAACCTCTCTTTTACATCCGATTATTCATGCCAACGCGCACAATCTCCGTAGACCAAGGCAGTGATTATTAGCCAAGTGTCGTAAACCGCCTTACGCCCTGTAAATTGCAATATAAAACTGTTGTACCGCTAAGTTTTAGTTGAAACATTAATGGGAAAACGTTGATTCACCGCAACTAGCACGATGATTCACACGTGTACCGTATCTGCGTCGAATTTTGCTTCATTGCATTATCCCTCCCAGTGTGTGCCACATTACCTGCGAATCTTCTTGGGTTTATAAAAGCCACCGATCGTTTCAAGGTTTCCCGAAGGGGTGGTAAACAGTGCCACTGGATGCAGCGTACACACAAGCGCCAGCAAAAACAAAAGACCTCCTCACGAGGTAAAACAGCAACAAACAAAAAAATACATGGGCATCGGTAAATAGCAACATCGTCTGCAAAGAACCCGTTTTTAATCGATCGCACTGTGGTCAGCATAATCCGGAAGGCTTCTGAAGCTACGACAGACCAACATTGGCCCCACCGACCGCTCTCGAATGTTTTTGCGCATAAATGCATGTTCATGCTTGACCGTCACCCTCACCCCTTCGGTTTGTGAAGACACCTGGTTGGGTCAGCACCCCCCACCATGTGCGGCCACTTGCGCTGCCCATAAATGGAAGAAATTCGTTCCCTTTCAGTGTCAGCGAGTTTGGCCGTTTGTGTTGGGGTGTTTTTTTTTAGATCAAAGCTCTTAAAACTTGCACCCGGAGGCCAGCGGTCGGTCAATGCTATCAAAATAACCACGTTCCCCTTCTTTGCTTTGCCGCCATTGCCCAACACATACCTACTTTACCAGATGGTGGCCATTTAGCACCTTCCCCTCCTCCCATTACTACTGTCTCATTAGTCGACAGAATCCGGTCGAAAGCGTCGCTGATGTATCGGGTTTTCCTGCGCGCAACTTGTTAATCAAATCTTCCACAGTGTGTGCTTGTGGTTGTTACATAAAAAAGCGTAAATATTAAGCGCAAAACCGATCCAAAAAAATTCTCTCCGGGTGAACTTCATTCGCGAAACCATTCGTTATGTCTGTTTGTTGGACCGTTTTAGAAGTACGGTAATTTGTTGGAAAATTAGCAAACAGATAAAGGCAAACACTACTGCGCCAACCATTTTTCCCGCACTCGCTGGTGGTGCTAACAAGACCAGGCGAGATGGCGTCATGCGGGTACACGTACCTTGCGACAAACATTTTGCGTCATTTTGCAAGGCCGTAGTAGTTATGCTATCTTATCTTGGTGCGGATACACATTTTTCGGGACATTACAATTATTAGCAAGTTGACCATTGATTTGGGATCCATTTTTTCACATCAAAAACACATTCGGACTAATGTGTGCGTGGGTAGACGAAATGGCGACGATGGTTACGTCATTTTGCATTGATCAATAAAGTGACTTCAAGTGGAGTGCTTTCTAGAAAACAAACTTAAAGTGTAATAGAGGAAAATCTTGTGACTAATAGTAAATTAGGTACAAAAGAGTAGATGCTAGAAATACTTAAATTCTACTTCAAACTGTTTCATGAAAGTCAATTCCGTATTTCGTCGTTTTACGTGGTCTATTCATGACTGCATCGAGAAGTCATCCCTATTGTGTCTCATTAGTTGTGCATCAGCTAAATCATGCATCGAAGTGTTGGCAGTAATGCTTTTCAAAACGCTTCTATTGAGGGTGCGTGAGGTTGTGAGTCACCCTCACTATCTGCTACTGGCTATTGAAATATTGCATTCGGAACAGAGGTAGTCGAGGATGAACGGTGGAGTTATTAAACGAAATGCAAACATATCGATCGTATATGTCACAGAATTCCCCATAGTAGGGTGATCCGAGCTCACCGAGCTGGGAGGTGTTGCTATCAGCAGCTATGATGCAAAGGAAGCAATAATGGCCAACGAACCAATGCACCTTACCTCATCGTTTCACTAGAGAGACAATGGCAATAGAACGCTCATTAAAATGTAGTTTCCATTGCAATGTCCTTCTCCGGCACGATGAGTTTTCCATCAGAAGTGCGCCGTAGCTGTTACAAGCGTGACAGCTTTTATCGGTCTGCAATTGATGACTTTTGTGGATTTACGATAGATGCTTAATGGCATGAGCATGACGGTGGAGAGTTCCTTTCTAGCGTAAATAATCGATTTCTTAATTGTCGTTCATGAATTGATATTACGCTGCACTGATGATGGCTACTAATACATGGGTGTTAAATTTGTTAAATGCTGGATCAGATTTTTTTTATTGGACTTGATTAATTGACAGCTAAATAAACAATAACAATGATGTTTTCAACTGACAAATAGCTTACACTTGACAAATACTTATTTACTAATAAAATTACTAGCGCCCTCTTTATTACAAGATCGAAACTCTTCCGGTTGTCATGTCTATAAAAGTAACAAGTAATCTATTTTAAATTTTAAAACAGAGCAGAATGCTTTCCGTCACAAACAATTTCTTTTCCCGCAAACATTATGGAAGTTGTTAAAGTTTCCGATCGACGACGCCATTGTCTCAAATGTCAAATGCTCTGCCGTTTCATTTTCAAAGACGTGGAATTTTATGTGAATTGTGCACAAGTTTTAACACTTATTTCCAATTGGCTCCATCTTTACGATTCACCCGCCTGGAACGGATTCAACCAGCTGGACAAACTTGTCCGTTTGCCAGAAGCAAAGCTAGCGAGGTGGAAAGATTTCTTTGAAACAATTCGTGTGCCACGTGCAGCTTCCTAACCCGTGTACCGAACGCTTGTCGCAAATATTAACTCCATCGACCACGAACACGGCCAGGCAGAACCGAAACTTTCCCCCCGCCAGTGCTGCTGCCTTCTTGCGTGCAGGAAAAAGGAAAACTTGCAAATGGCACGCTTTTCAAGGTGGCGCTCGGAGTTCAACCACCTTTCCCGGAGTGTTCCGGCCACCGACTACCGGGAGGTTAGGGTAACGGGTTTCGTGCTCTGGCGAACAAGCGTTACTAAGCCGTCCGTAGAGAAAAGAAGGCTGATGAGATGGCTGCTCTCGTATGTTGTGTTGAGCTGGGGATAGCTTATCGGGATGTTCCGGGGAGTGATTTCACATATGCATACGTTTTCTGCAACCTGCAGGACTGCAAGTCGATTATCTTCGATCCGAGACCTTAATGTAACCTCCGTGGGGACAGGTAGCGCAGCCAGTGCAGCATATCGGTATCGCAAAACATAACCTACACCCGGGAAATCAGCCGCAGATTGTGCGCTTGAATCTCTGATGGTCGATGTTATATGCCGGAACCCAGCAGTTTGTGGGCTGGTGCACGAGTAGGAAGTTATCACTTTGTCTGTACGATGTGCAAAGCGAGAAATCAGGTGGCGTTTCAATGTTCACGGTTGCCAAATAGTGCCCCGTTGGTCGTGATCATGCTTAGACGATAATTTTGATAATGAACAGTATCTCCAGTGGCGTGTCGCAAAATATGGAAGTTTTGTGGAGTGTTGTTGCTTGTACGGGCATATGGTGTAGGGTTACAGTGGTTAGAGGTAGAAATAGAAAACCTAGGAAAAGATGCCCCTTTCGACACAGATGTGGTGGTATAACGGAATGGTTTAATTTGTAACGACCAGCTGGTGACGATGATGAGTGTTGGGAAGAAACATTACAAGCTGATTTTAATCAGAATCAGATGAACTGTTTTGACAACATTTGTAGAGCCTTATTGACCCGTAACTTACAAGCAAATTGTTTCATACAAATGTATTATTACAAAGGCTTAACTTGTCTTAAATTGTCCGAAGATGCGAAATCGAATTGTATGCATCTAATTTTACGGACTTTTTAATTCTTTCCGACAATTTTCTAATTATTCTTTTAATCAACAAATTTTTTAGAAAAACCATCTTACACAAAAACCTTTTACAATAATCGAGCCCAATCATTAATGCTAATACAATTAAAAAAGCTTGTGGCATGGAATGTGATATGAATATTTAAGTTGCAACGCTTTCTGGAGTTCGACTCGTCGTTTTCACTTCTTTATGGCCTTCCGAATGCCGTCTAGTCTCCTGGTGTCTTCATATACCACTCATCTAACCAGGTTTTCAATTTCTAGAGTTATATTTCAACGTTGAGTTGAGAACAAATTCCAACATACACAATGCTGAGCTGGTAAATTGTATTGCATGAGCGTATGAAGTATATGACGGGAGTATGGCGAGAATGTTGTTAGACTCAGCATAAAGCAGAGTCTTAACTTAGTTGTGGGTTTCAAACTGTTGGCTTTTGGTACAAGTAAATCTGCAAATCAAGCAGAACGTGGTTGTCTCATTGTACTTGCTGTGATCGTCTAGCAGACATATCTGCTCCAATGTTTACCCGGAATTAATCCTTCCCTTGCGCCTCATATTCCATCGAAGCAACATTTGCTGAAAATAACAGCGCATTAAAATAACAATGCAAAAGACACCTAAATTGCATGCTCAATTCTTAAAGGGAAGTCTGTCTGATTTTTATTACCCTTAGCTTCGGAAACATAAATTTTCATTCCCGAGCGTGCCTTTTTCGGCATACAAAACACGCATTGTTACACGGTTGTTCCCGTTCTGCTAATTTTCCACCAGCATTTACATTATTGAAACATTTATGAACTGAAAATGGACATGCGAAAACTAACGCATTCTCTGTCCGGGATGGTGCAACGCAACCCCATGACAAATGTTGCATTGTGCATTGTGGTGGACACGTTCCGCAGGAGGTTAAAAGCCTTCTTCTGAACAGTGTTTTACATATCGGGTTGGTCACTGTGGATGGATAATGCAATGTTCGCTGGCCAACTGCAAAAAAACCTCCTTTATTGGGAACTTTGGTGCCCATTCGTCAGCGGAAAAGCCATCATAAGGAATAAAGTTCATCGCGTTACTCCTTTGCTCCGCTTGCTTCGC
Organism: Anopheles moucheti; assembly: GCF_943734755.1. Taxonomy (NCBI): domain Eukaryota; kingdom Metazoa; phylum Arthropoda; class Insecta; order Diptera; family Culicidae; genus Anopheles; species Anopheles moucheti. Next base: position 81,946,419 of record NC_069141.1, read on the forward strand.
ACCCTCGCGCTGGAAGCATTGAGACGCTATAACTCATCGATCGTTTTGCGAGTTGGAGGCAACTGGCAAAAAATACTGACTCACGATTTACCGTGTACAGCAACTCGGTTGTCGTTGTGTATTCTTTTCGGGCTCTTTGCAAGTTACACGGCGCAAAGTATTGGTAAGAACTTGTACCGGTCCACCCTTCCGGATGTTATGGAACTCACCATCTGAAGGGAGTACAGTCTCAGGCGTACATACTCAACAAACATGGTTCATAAATGTCAGATTAAGCGAAGCAAGTTACGTTACAAATAATTGTTCACCTATATCTTCGTCGAGGTTCCGGAATATCCCCAAGGCAGTAGCCACAGCTTCTGGACAATCAGTAAGTTTTCTCCAATTCCCGAAACGCTCCCGGAGTCATGTGATTGGAATGTTCCATTTTTTCTCCCTGGTTTCCCATTCCGAAAGTATTCCGTTTCGGGTTCCTTTCTGTTTGCTGACTTCATCCAATTCGGTGGTAGTTTTTGTGTGCGAGCGTTGTAAGGTATTTGAACTTGCAAATACTTCCACCGTTCCCTGATGAAGTACCGAGTGCGAGCGTAATGTGTAGTCACTTATTCGACGCGGTTCTACACCGACCGAAATAACCTGTAGGTCGACTTCATATTTCTTCACATGTCTTCATCACAAAACGAATTACGGCAATATGAATTTTACGATCGATCGAGCGTTCGAAAAAAAGCCTCCCAATCGAAAGGCAAATTATTTGTTTCTTCGTTTGCAAATTTTATTCGCTTCTGCCGATCGTGATTTGGGATTTTTGCTTTTTGTATCGTTTCGTTGGGTTGGGATTTTTTTTTCTGTGTGCTGTCGTATCATAATAAAGGTTTGGCATTGAAACGGCCGACGCCACATAAACATCAGCGACTGTTGGTGCAACGTACGCAAGACTGTGGAAGAAAACGGTTGTGGTGTTCAGCCTGTTTTTTTCCTTCTTTCCATAGCCTTAAGGCATATCGAACGGCTGGCACGAACGGTGGTCGAAATAACTTTACGGTTTCTTGCCTGGTGGCAACCCGAAATAGCACCGAATTCTTGCTGGAAACGAGCAACTAGTTGAAAGTTTTAACGAGAAGAAAAGAAAACAAGCAAAAACCAATGATGTCGCGTGCAATAATGCAACGGTGTTAGCATGCAACAGTTTGCTGGGCTGTGGCCATACAACAGCGGTTGTTTGTTGGATAAAAATTGCACAGCAAAGCTAAAAGTACCTCACACATTTCACTGCAGACCATTGGAGACCCCCCAACATTGGACCACTTCACACCATCTCTGGTGCCGACACACGACCACGTCCAAGGTCATTCCACGGCTGGTGCATAAATACTAAGGCTCCGTTGAAGCAGGTACAATGGCAGGGACTGGGAGAACGAGAAAAAACCAGTTCCACACAACAAAACCGTACCACAGGTCAGTCCATATTTGACGTTCCTTGGTGTGACGGATCCGTCTTTGGCAGCAACACGAGCGTTGCTTCATCACCGGTGAAATCGATCGCGTGTACGATCGCGGATGTAACCGAAGAAAGATGAGGCTGTGTTTAGGTTGATGGGAAGCTCTTGCCCTGCTGATTCTGTCCACTGACCAGGCAAAATTGACACCCACATTCGCACGTTTGACAGATGGTCGATTAGTGTTTACATATTGCTTACCATTTACGCGGTATTCCCCTTATTCCGAGACGGAAATGGTTGTTTTGTATATGTTAACAGTGACACTGTTGTTCGTCTGTTGAGCTTATCTTTCAAAGTGTCGATAATCTTAACGATTGTCGGAAAAGGAAATAGAATAAATATTGAACGATTTAATGTAGAATATTGTTGTTGACGTGAAGTTTCAAACCATAAAATAAAAAATCTAACAATAACTGTCAAATATGACGTAAATTCTAAGTCGTTCGCTATCAGCTATTAGAAATCAATTGTTTTCAACACTTGCTGCTTGAAGTGTTCTTCAGAAATACAGATCCTCCTCTAAATGTATGTTACAAACGTTTACTTTAACGACCCGCTAGCTACTTCACACCTTTCCAGCGTACAGCGAGCATTAGAGCAAGCGGTAAAATGTCACACCGTAACCTAGATTGACTTTCAACCACTTTGCGCTGGCACAAACGCTGCGTTGGCATCGGCTTGTTGTCCGCCAGCTTTATCTTATCGGTGCGAACCGTTCACTCGAAAAACATCACCACCGTGGTGCCCGTGGTCGTATGTAAGCATTTTCCACACCTCATAGGTTATATTTTATCGAACGATGTGATAAGGAAAATAGGTTGGTATGAATTTGAGAGTGAGCTACCCGGCACTCGAATGTTGCAATACGTGGCGTTTATCGATAGTGGAAGATATGTACTGTTAGCAACTGTGAAACAACATATGGTGTGTAAATTACATCAAACAGCTTGTCCAATTTCTGCAATGTCTGCCCAAAAAAGTCCCCTTTATCGAAGCGCGTCCTCCTTTGGTGCGTAAAATGAGCAACATGAGCAACATTAACCCCGTGACTCTTCAAAGGTTTATCTTCGCAAAAGGGACACCGTGCTTGCTTTCCATCCTGTTGCTGCCGTATGCACACGTGCTTCGATGCATGTTGCAACATTGGCTTTGCACATCAAAGCAGGAAATTACAAATTAGACACAATTTGACCCTTCATCAATGGGTTCGCCCCTCTGCTGATCTAATTTTGAGTTCCCCTCGAGTACTTACACCGCCGTACGATGGGTCAGTTCCTCCGGTGCACGAAACGGTGATCAAAGCGTCCGTCAAGTAGTAGCGCAGAATGCTCACGTAAAAGGCACAGGACAAACACACTTTGACACCGACAGGAAGTTGCAGCCGGGCTTCGCCAACAAAGTAATTAAGTGTGCAATTTTATGCTACGCTATTTCGCCAATATTTGCACCCCCATATCGGGTAGGGCGTTCCGCAGTCTTGAACACATTGCGGAACTGGTGTGGATGTTTAGTCGGTGCAGCAAGCGCTTTCCGTTCTCTGATCAAGGGAATGCATCGGAACGGTTATGCTAGAAATCGATTTTTGCTCTCTTGGAAGCGAACTTGTTTAGTCTTGTGTCCCTCGAGGCACGGCGGAAATTGCGGGCGGTAGAATCGTCTGATTGCCCTGGAACACCCCTCTCGCTAAGTGTCGATCGAGAGTGTTGGAGGAACAGCAGGAACACAGGGCCGTGGTCCCCTGTCCAAACAGACTTCCTTCGAATGGCAAAGGAATTTGATAAATCAATCAACAGTTATGTTTACTTTGAGTGCCGCATCCGTTTCGCTGCATCCACCTTCATACATCCCTCCGAGTGTGTTTGCCGAATGCACAGGGATATCGTGATGCGTAGTTCGTCATCGTGCTCGGTGTTTATCGAATGGGCACCGTGAGGGTGTACGATGTTTGAAAAACAATGACCCGGCCTGAAGCAACGGCGATGAGCTTTGTTGTGACTTCATTGAATATTCCAAACACGATCCGACACCACGAGGACGCATGGTCGTGGAATTTCCACCGGAGTTTACCAGGGCGATCTTGGGACAGCTTCGCCAAGGGGCTGAAGTTGACTGACATGGGTAAGCGCAGTAGTTCAAGGGCTTCTCATCACGCCCTTTTGGGTTGCTCTTACTCCAACCTGCCCGACATCCTAGACATCCGCGAGTTGATGCTCATGGTCTGAATTCTGTGAAAGTCCAGAATGATCCTACGCCGGAAGAGCGAGAGAGAGAGGGATAGCACTGCCAATTACGCGACGTGAATCCGGCACTAAATCGATTCGGACAGAGGATATGGAATGGAATAAATTTTAGATGATCCTATTGGGGGAAAGACCTATCTACAGTGACAGTAAGTTGGTAAAAGAGCTGTCCAAAGCAGACGCACGCACCGATGAAGCTTAATGACATTCTGACACGTGAAAAAACAGGCCCATTTCACCTGATCCAGAAGAAATCTGTGACAAACCTCGTAGAGGACGTAAAATGGATAAAGGTGCTTGAGAGATTTCGTGGGATTTTCCATTCCCGTGGGGTTGCGTTCCTCAGATGGCGTGATGTTTTTGTCTACCTGTTATGTCGAAGATGTCTCCAACTATCATGGCTTTAAATTCTCTGAACATGGGCTATCTTTGACGACCTCCACGACTGCCGCCACCTTCAATCCATTTGGCCTTTACAGAGCATCTTTTGTTGGGGTTTAAAGTTACGTTACATTTGTTAAACATGCTCTTTATTATTGGCTTTGTTTAGCGGTGATACGAAGCGATTGCTGCCATAAAGAATTCAATTTAATGCACCAAGAATCCGATCAACACTGCTGGGTGTTTTCTGTACATATCGGGCAGCTTAATGGAATCCCCTCAGTCATATCATCTCGGCCTCAGATTGTGGCTGAATGGTGTGGAGATGCACACGCCACCGAAAGCTTCTTAGCTGGGGACACGTCGGATTAACAAAGCCATTCTTCTGCCTGTGCTATCTTGACCCCGTAGTCAAGCAGGATGAATTTATAACACTGCGCCACGGTAAAACACTAAGGTGTCATCGGGTGTCTGGCTAAAATCCTTGCACCCTTACCAACCAAAAGACGCAAACCGACACTGCACACGACGCTGCACATGTTTCACAGAATTATAATTTTGTCTAATCGCGCGATAAATAATGTAATTCAATCGCCGCATAATCATCGTATTTCATTATTAGACACATAAATACATACCGGCCGGGGGATTTGTTATTCACGGTGGTGTGTGTTTCTGTGTGAGCATTCCAACCAGACAGTGGTTCTCAAGTTTTGCCGAGATGTCGACAAATGTGGCTGGATCGGTGCGTAACTGGTACCAAAGTCACGAGTCACTGTTTTTGGGTCTCTGTGGCGGTCAGTTTGGTCGTGACTTGAACCGTTCGGAATGCTTTTGTCCCGCATACACCGGTAATGGATTGAATCATTACCCATGTTCTTCTCGTTGGACTGACCAGTGTGTGGTGTGGCCACCCCCGGGGTCGAACGGGTAGCTGGAATTCATTAGCAGTGGAATGCGTGCAGTGCGAGCAAAGGATTATGTTGCTTGGACGAATCGTGCCTATTATTTATGTGTGCCGATTAGAATACACGAAGTTTGGTCTTCTGGAAGGAATATAAATGTACACAAACATAAATAAATCATATGCTATCGCATGCTGGAACCGTGCTAATGGAATTGACATTAAATTGCGATTTTTTATTTCAATTTTTCCTGAAGCTCTAGCAGAAAAATAGATAAATTTTTGAATCATACCGATCACTAGTGGTATATAGGCAATTGTATATGGAACTGTCCAATTGATTTAATTAGTTTATAAAGATATCAACAACCACTAATTTGCTAATTGATTGTTTAATTTATATCCAATTCCTTTGGAGATTATTTGATATTTTATAGCCAATTAACTTCATCCGTTCGTTTTAAGAAAATCAAATCAGTGAAAGCCTTTTTTAAATTCCTTTCCCGACCTTCCTGCGTATGATGGCTTCATTAAACTTGCCATACTGAAATACCCAAACGTCCAAAAAGAAAGAACTGGAGTAAAGCATCAACCTTACCTTCACTTTTTTTTCCGCAACCCCTTCTCCCATGCCAAAAGGTCAACGGTCGATCAAACGGTCAAATCGGCCGCAAACTCTCCAAGTGGGAAAAGTGTGTTTTTTTTTTGTTCGATGCGTGAACTTGCTGCACAAAATCAAACGTCAAACACCGATCAAACCGTCTGTGGTCGTGATTCTGTCCTACGGACACGCGGGAAATGGGATGGGACGGGTTACATCCAGTTAATTATATGCTAATGAGGCCATTGGCGTTTTATTTATGGTTTCACCCGTTGGATACGTTCCCTGAACCTTTGGTGGTCGCTTTGATTCAGTCAATTAATGCGAAACCGTCCGAGGCGCGGTAACGGACCGAACGTGTTAGTTCATAATAGTTCTATTAGCGCTTGGATAAAATGCACACCGCCACGGGGTCAGGATAAAAATGCACCGAATGCACTTCCCCATTCTTACCATTGCCATGCACCATGGAAATGGTAAGCTTCTACCATTTTTGTGCGAATTGTTATCGATGGTGGTGTAAACAGCTTTTCCCCACACTAACCCCCGCCATTGCATTGTTCTGATGCACATTCGTATAAATCGAAACCAGGGAATTGGCTAATTATTTCCACTTAAGTTGATCCGATGATTTTTGTTTCCTCATAACTCGAACTGCATTGTTAAGTGCGGCTCACTTCACAAATTAGGTTTTACATTTATTACATTTGTTAGCCTCTCTCTTTTTTTGTTTCGTATTTAAACCCACAAATAAATCGTTTAAAATTGTGTTCTCTTTCGTTTTTGCTGCACTTTTTTCATTATACTATTTAAACCACCCAAGCGTATAATTCTTATTTTCCGGCTGTGTGTTTTTTCTGTTGTTGTTTCCACTGCTTTTAATAATCTCATTTTCATTAAATAGTTTTTTATGCATCGTTAACTCGTGCCTCGCGTTTATTCAAATGCGAACGAACGGTGGCCCTTTTTTGGGATTTCTCTTCGTCTAGTGGATACACGTTATTTTGCCCTGTCTTGTTTTTGCTCATGCAACCAACCGTGCTGCCAATTGTACGTGGGAAAAATGTTCCGAATCGTCAAAAACATTTGCGAAGCAGAATAGTTTTATGCTTGCACTCGCGTTAATTGGAATTATGTTTGTTTTTTTTTTTCAAGCTTTTGGCTGCGTTTTGCTCGCGGGGTAAAACATTACCCGTGTTTTGCGGCAGACTATTTTACTATCCCTTTTTAACAACATGTCGACAAAGTTTTGTAGCGGCTAGTGGGTTTGGAGGTGGCAAGCGCAAGAGGCACCTTTTGGGCGTATTATAAATCATTTTCTGGTACTTTGTTGGTAGTTTTTTCTCTGCATGCAAAGTGTTACATTGTAATGATAATTTATTAGTGTTCGCGTACTCCGCATAATAGTTTACTAGTGTGCTATTTTTTATCACACTGTACAATGCTCGCTGCACTTATCATTGTTTTTGTGAATCATAGCATTGAATGGGTTGAATTGTGCTTGAATCACAAGCGGAAAAATCATTTTGACTCTGTTCCAGAGTAACTGCAAAGCTGTCAGATTCAAACTTTTAGGAAATAAAAATGAAAGTTGTGTGGGTTATGTCTACATCAAAAAGCACTTAAAGTCACACGAAACATAAAAATATTTTTCCATTTTATTCGTGTGAAAATGTTAGCGATCAATGACTCAAAAGCGTGCACATTGCAATCGTTTACAAGCACCCTTACGTGAAGTTGTTAACACTTATCGATAATAACGTTTTGTTTTCTGCCACAAAACAAAACGGAAAACGTAAATCACCGCCGAAAGCTTTTCAGCGCTTGTTTCGCACAGATAAACCCATCCTCTCATTGTTTGCCAACATTATAAACCTCCTCATCCGTATAGCAAAAAAAAAATCCCCACTGATGAGACAACCAGACACGAGTTTAAAGATGTTTACCGCATAACAATAACATACCCTCCCCCACTACTGACAACCCCCAAATGGTTATGGAAGCAAATGAGATAAGATCATGATTTGGGGGTTTTTTTTTGTTTGGTGTGCCTTTGGAGTAGTTTTTTCGCGTTGAGTAATCATCACATCTTAACCATCCTAAACCCCATCACCATCAGTAAGGGCGCATCTGTTGAACGGTTTAAGCCAATTTTTGCCATTTTACTCGAGCCGTCTCCATTCACCGCCCGGAAGCGATGTCCCCGTACGATTTCTCTTTTTTGGTCACAATTTAACATTATCTGCGATTTCGGTTAGTGTCAGATTTTGGCTGTGGAAGAAAAAAGGGTATTTCGCTCGACGGTTGAAACAGAGCAGCCGACCGAGAATGTGGCGAACAAGTGAAAATTTGTGTCAGTGCTGGAAACGCGTCGATTGGGTGAGATGAAAATCAAGTGTCGATTAGTTGCGCCGATTTCGGAAACGATGTCCATAAATTGCAGCTTGCAAAAAAAAAGAAAGAACCCGAGAAATTAAAAGAAGACAACGACGGCACGGCGTGTTATCGTCGAGTAAGCCTTCATCAATCGGAGCAATGGGAGTGCGCTGGAATGGATGGAATTGCGTTCCACATTTCAACCCACGGGCGTTTTTGGCGGATGTCGTTAAATGTGAGGAAATATGTTTGTCGTCGATAGATAAATAAGTCACCGTAAACGTAAATTGAAACGTCGAGCCCCGCGTTTGGAACGACGCTGAATTAAGTTCCTGCCGTGCGTAAGTGCTTTGAGGATGGCAAAAGGGAAGCGAGCCGGTGTTAGTTTTAAGAAGTGATGAAAGGGAAAGGTTTTCTCGTGATAGCATCTAGAACAGTATGCCATCTTTAAATCTTCGTCAGTGCTTGCAGGGTAGCGCCGTTTGGGGGAAAAATATCATTAGACTAATTGAAAGTTGATCACCGTGCTGAAAGAACCGTACAACGAAACATAATAAAACGACCAAAAAAAGGAACCCGAGAGGCTTTTCTAGTAGGTGACCTCGTTTTTGTGTGTCAGACTTTTAAAGATACCACACACAAGAAACCGTCATTGGAACCACCCTCCCTGGTGCCGCATTTTTTTTCGGTTCGGTGTCGCATTACAATCCATTCGATTGCCGATTTCCTAGCGTGTCCTGTGTTTCTCGCACGCTTTTCTTTGATTTTACGGTTCAAAGTGTCTGTCGGTAGAAGGAACACCGTAGTAGGGATTGAGTGAAAATGCGTTTGTTTATTTTCTGCTGCCATTCACTTTGCTGTCCCCGGGGAGTTGTTTTCCCCGGTGCCATTTAGTAGGTGTTTGAGTTCTGTTTGCCAGACATAAATTTTTTGCCATAAATCTTTGGATTTTTCAACTGTTTTTTTTTTTGCTCTTGATCGTACGTTTTACTTTATTCTGTGAGAAAGAAGAACCGAAAAGCGCATCTGCATCTAGCAATATTATGGAAATTTTACATAAATTTCCGTTAGGACTTCATACTTCATTGCTACAAATATGTTCGTTTGCTACTATGTTTTGTAAAATTTGAAACAAGATGAGGACGTTCCCAGTGACTTCTACCTAATCTGGTGTACGCAATCTCAAGGGTTTAATATGTCTCCAAATAAGCCAGGAAAATTTGCCTGGTGCTCCAGGTTGGTGGAACGTATTAAGATTAAGATGGATTGCCTGTTCGTCTGTGGAACTACAACTCACCTCGCAGTGAAAGACACCACCGGGACCAATCACACCCACCCGAAAACCAACTCAAAAATACCTTGTGCTCCAAATGGTCGATAACATGCATCTAATTTACGCTTCTTCCAAATCTTCCATCGTTTCAGAAACTGCTGGCCAAGGCTACGTTCGACAACATTGCCGAAAGTACGGACGAGCTGGCTTTTCGCAAAGGCGAAACACTGACCGTCATCGAAACTGATACCAATGGGCTGAAAGGATGGTGGCTGTGCCAGTTGCGTGGTCGTCAGGTAAGAGTTCGACTTTTATAACCCATCTTTCGTTCCGTACGGTTGCAGCTGCACCGACGCTAAATTCTCGTACCCATCAAATCGTAAAAGGAAATTCACCTGTTTCATTTCCCACCGAAATTAATCCCAGTGGAAACCTTCCAAAACGTACGCCGCCGTAGCCAGGGGTTCAGTTACATCAGGGATAGTAGTAGTAGTGGGATAGTCTCTGGTAACATGACTCCCAATTCAAAGGGTGGTCAGAAGCTACAAGTTCTGTGCAAAGCTATAGAAGGTGCTGGATATTCAAATTAAGAAGCCGCATACACACTGCATGGGTACGTACTTACGTCGGTGAAGTTTTTCTGTTTTGTTTTTGAAGAGCCACCACCAATCGCCTTCTTCTTGCGGTGCGGAATAATTTACGACTGTTTATTTGTAGCCAACCATTCCGGACCGTGCAGAGATTGCTCACTAAGCGCCTTCGTTCGTTCGACCTTTGCTCTTCCTGCGCAGCCTGTTGATATGCGGCATGGGTAGCCATTTCTCCCTGGATGAAAAAAAGCCTAGCCAACACTAGGCAACCCTAGGTCGCTGCAACGGGTTGTTTAATTATTCAGCAGATGATTAATGACGGGAACGGGCAAAGGAACCGAAGCCGTAGCTAATGGTAGGCTTAAGCTAGCCAACTCAACCGTGCACGAAGAGGTTCCCGATGGTTTGGCCACTTTTGAGCGGTGAGCGGCATGAGATCTCTAGCCTTCTGATCACCGAAAGCTTTGGAAAGGCGGAAAAGTTTGCAGCGAGGATAACTCAATTAGTACCCAGGTTGCCTTTCCAGTGTTTGTTGGGCTGTGTTGTACCACCGCACTAAAGTAGCTAGTGTCAGCCTGGCATGACACCCCGGGAGCTGCATAACAGTTGTTAATGAACCGGGGGAGTTGAATTGAAATCAGCCAGCACTGTGTTAGGCACTCGTTTCGAGCGAATCGTCGGAGGTCATTGAAGAGAGCGTGTACGTTTCGAGTGGCATTTCAATCATTAGACGGACACAAGAAGCCCAAATCCAGCAGAAAAAGATCAAAAGTTAATTGAATTGCGTACTTAGTATCGGGTTCGTTTGTTCATTCTGGTGCTTCAAGGGACTTGAAAGGCGAACCAGTTCCTTCCGGTATCGGGGCAAATTCGTTTGAAAAAATGAGTTTTCTGGAACAGTCGACATGGAACTGAAGCACTGCAGATGAATTGAAAGAAAGCACCACGTAGTGTGGGTTTCAAGAGAACGTAAAAATAGAACAGAGCAGGCTTGTTGTTAGGGAGATCTATCTTTCAAGGATCATTCTCGGCAATTACAATTACGTACATCTGGCGGGTGCTGGGTCGTTCTACTTATCCATTCGAAGGTCAAAGAAAAAAGGGAAGCTAAAATAGAAAGCCCCTACGTGACTTCGAAATACATCGTATGACTTGTTGTGTACACAGCTTATCAATGTACAATATTTCCATTCCATTGATGTACGAAGTTTATTTGCTTTAAATTGTAGATTTTAAATTGATAGAAGTGCTGAGATGATTCATGGTCCGGACAGGCATCGTTTGACTTACTGTTGTATGCACATTATATAAAACGTATCTGTTTATATTGCCTGCTGATTGAGGTTTATTTGGTTTAAAAAAAAAAACATCACTCAGTGTAAACATTTAATACCGTATTGATTCAACCTTAAGGGACTCTTTACGGTGAGGTTGGTTACGGTTCCTTTTTCAAATATGAGTCACCAACGGACGTTACTGAAAGGATATGTTAGTATGGAGGTATTTGGAATCCGTTTCAGGGAGCGGACCTGTTGATTGTAATTATCATAATTAAATTTCCTGCATTTTTCATAAATCTATTTATTTATATTTATACTCAACCACATGTAACAAACAGGTGCAACAGGATGTAAAGATGTTATGTACAAATCGTTATTCAAAATTTTCCAAATTTCATCGTCAATCTGTACCGTTTGCTTGTTATTCAGAAATAATGTGACAATATTTAACATTCATTAGCAATATTTATAGCAATCATCCCCCAGTACCTCCATACATCCTTATAGCACATCGCTACAATTGGCGTCCTTTTTGCCGGTGCGCGATCATTTGAGAAAACTCTTGCTCTCTTCCACATCGGAAAGCTTAAAACAAACATTTACTTTTATGCTTAACTTTACCGGCAGAGGCAAGCGTACCCGTAGCCGTACGGTTCCATAAAGGATAAAGGTCCACCCTTGTTTTTCCACCACGATACGGCAGGATGTCGCATCCCATCCCATCTGTTTCAATATGCTCGGCACTTCGGCCTTCCTTTGAATGAGTGTGTATGTATATTATTTTATGGTGCACACAAAAATCAACAATAGCGGCTCTCGGTCCAACAAAACGCAATGAGGCTAACCGTATGGGTGTAGTACAGTGCGCGGATACCTGAGGGTGGTTCAATTTTCAGACGTTTATGAGATTGGCTTTCAAATGAAATTAATTCCAGCATCATTCTTTGCATCGCAAGGGATGCAAACCGGGAACCGGCCTCGTATCGGAACGTGCGAGATCCAACCGGAAAACGAGGGATTATTATGGGTTTGCCCGGTGACTACCTCTCGCAGCATCCTGCTGTTGGCGTGTGCGCAGTTAGCCGTACGTTTCTTCATTTACGTCCATAGAAGGAGAAGAAAAAAAAGGCATAGTCGACCATCCAATAGATTCGGAACCGTACTTGTGATGGGTTTCGAAACCCTATCATTAAATTTGAATTTGATTGTGTCGAAAAAAACACATACGAGCGTGTTGAACGGCGAGGTTTTGGTTCTGGCTGGCATGGAACAAAAAACTTCCATACGAACATTTGGTGATGTTTTTCCTTCTCTTTCCTTCCTGAACCTTCCTGCGTCCCACATACGCAAACAGCTACGGATCCTAAGGAATTTTCGGTCTTTATTCCAAAGTTCCCTTTTTTTCCCCGCTTCTTTATTTGGGGATACCAAACGTGTTGGTCTTTTGAAGTCGCTGCACACGCGGGTTATCGATGGCGCCAGACATTCGTGGCGCGATGATCCCACACAGTGTGCCAAGTCACCAGTGCCAGCATAAACAGGCTCCCGACCAAATAACGCTGCAGTGTGCTGCTGCAAATGATGATCAATGGACGGGAAGCGTCCCAAAGGGAACTTCAAACTCGTTGTGTGTACAAGGAAGTTCGCTTAGGCGGAATAAACGCACGGTGCAAATGAAGGAGACAAACCATCGTTCCCGATGCGCGTACGATAGATGAGCAGTGGCGTGATGGTATGTCACCCAACCGTACGAAACAAAGCCGTGTCGGTTTTGGAACGAAATTAAATCTAATTGAAGTACACGAGTGTCAGCTACTGGGTAGATGCTGCTAGAGACGACATCTTCTGAAGACGACCGAAACGCACCGCTGACTCCTGAGAAGATTGTACACAATGTTCTGCTGAACAGGAACTCCATCTATTGCTCAGGGTACATAAGCCACAACGCAGCAATATACACGACATCTTTATAAGTTTTCGGTCTCAGTCGCAAATCCCTTACAGATCATTTTATCTTGCGCACCAAGGAAAGTTGATTAAAGGCGATATTCATGCTGCGAGCGGTTTGTGCCGGTTGTTTTTCCGACCGCACAATAGCCTCCGGTCTATTACATCCGCCGGGTTGTACTTTGCGCGGTTAAAGATTATTCATAAT